>NW_017729024.1:48996344-49007566 GCF_001723915.1 Gavialis gangeticus | reverse complement strand
GTGAGGAGCTGTGGAGAGATCTCACCAAAGTAACCCCCTACTCGGTGGAAGGAGAGACTGCTGTTCCGGGGCCACTGACTGGCAATCGGTGACCACCCACAGACGCCGCTGGCAGCAGTGGCCAATCTCAGGGGATTCATGTGCACCCATATGCACCCCCTACACATTGCCAAAGGTCATAAGCTAATAGAGGGTAAATTCAGCCTTGATATAAAGAAGAACTTTGGTTCTGTAAACATCACCAGAATCTGGAACGCACTCCTGGCAGACATGGTACAATCACCCTCCTTGGAGGTGTTCATGATGAGGCTGGATAGGCACCTTGTTGAGCTCATCTGAGCCCAATAACTTCCTGCCCACAGCAGGGGACTGGACTTGATGATTTTACCAGTCCCTTCCAGTTCTATGATTCTGTGATACTTATGAGAAGCAATGGCAAACAAGGGCAGCACAGTCTGAGCAATCTGGATCACCTGCTAGGATAGAGACAGTCAAGCAAAATGAGTTGTTATACAGCCAGATGCAAATTTACAATCAAGATCTACAGAGAATTCACATCATAGCTACACAGCTGGATTGTGTACTCAGGAAAGCAGAGACTCTGAAAGGATTTAGGGACTGTCGTGAACCATCTCCTGAACTTGAGCTCTCAATGCAATGCTATGGCAAAAGGGACTATGATTATTAATGGATAAACAGAGGGAATAGCAAGTAGATAGGGAGGTAATTTTATTTCTTCGCACAGCATTGGTGAGAATGTAAG
This sequence comes from Gavialis gangeticus, assembly GCF_001723915.1. NCBI lineage: Eukaryota > Metazoa > Chordata > Crocodylia > Gavialidae > Gavialis > Gavialis gangeticus. The sequence goes on along the minus strand of NW_017729024.1, from coordinate 49,006,803 downwards.
TGGCTCACAATGTACAGTTCTAGTATGTAAAACAAGACTAAAGAATGAGACATTGACATTGAAGGAATTCAGCGTGGCCAGGGCTAGATCGAAGGCAGTGCAGTGGTGCAGTTGCACCATCCTTTCACAGTGTAGATCACATGCCAGGGTCTCCAGGTCCCCATGGCTCCAGACACCTGGGTCCCCACTGTGGTGTTCAAAGTGCAATTGGAACCCCAGGCTGGCATTGGATGCCCACAAGGGTTGGGGGGGAGGGGGACGGGACCAAACAGGGAGCAAGTGTGGAAGAGGGGACCCACCCATCACCACTGTTCTCCCAATGACCCAAAAGCCAGGCAATCCCCAGGACTGCTCCTGTCCCATTCCAGTTGGGGGCTGTGAGGAGCAGCTACATGGAGTGCTGGGCTCAGCAGGAGGGTCCCTGTCCCACACCCCTCCATCACATTTCCCCCAACAACCTGTAGGCTCCAGCTGTGGAGGAGAGGCTACACAGGGTGTCAAGCTTAGCCAGGGACACAGTTAACAAGTGGTTCCCCCTTTCAGGACCTGTTCCTGGCCAGTGAAGCATACATGGGCCAGGAGTAGACAGGGAGCAGAAATGTGTGGAAGGAGGGATGGGACCTACCTGCTGCTGCTATCGTCCCCATCCCAAGCCAGCTCCCCATGCAGCTGCTCATAGAAACTCTGGTGAAGTGGAACAGGAGCAGCCCTGGGGCTTCCCCAACCCACAAGTCAGCTGCAGACAATGGTAGGAACAGGCGGTCCCCTCTTTCTGTGCTAAGATAAACCTTGGGCAAACCCTGATGGAGATTGGGAGGGGGAAATGGAACAACTCCACACTGCAGGGGGAGAATTTCTTATCTACTTCAGGGACTCAGAAAAGTCCCTGGCAGCTGCTACTTCAGTCTAGTCTGTTGGAGGAAAGGTGCTGGGCTGCAACCCCTACACTGCCTGCCATCTCTCTTGTACATCCCTTTTCAGATTCCTAGATCTGCCCATGAACATGGCTTAGTGTATGTAGAAGAAGGCTTAGAGATTACTTAATTATAGCGTGTAAGTATTTTCACACAAAGAAAATACCATGCACTGAAGGACTTTTTAATCTACTGCAGAAAGGCATAAAATGAATCAATGGCTGGAAGTTTAAGCCAGACAAATAAATTCAAATTAGAAATGTCTAAGTTAGGGTGATTAACCTTTGGAACAGACTGTCAAGGGAAGTCGTAGATGCTTTGTCTACTCATATCAAGCCTGGGTGTCTTTCTAGAAGATATACTTTAGTTGAGCAAAAGTTAATGGACTCAGTACAGGGGTAACTGGATGAAATGATATGGTCTGTGTTATAAAGGTCAGAGTAGATGATCTAGTGGTCCCAACTGGCCTTAAAAAAAGAACTAGGAATTTATGAGATCCCTTATAAAGCCTTAATATTGCAATCCATGGAAGTAAACTGGGTTACCATTTGAAATTGGAATAACTCCACTAATTTTGATGGAATTAGTTTCAATTTACATGACTAACTGAAAAGAGAATATGTCTTTCTGTGAAAAAGGAGATGGTCTAATTACAGATTTTTTTATATAAACTCAAACTCTTAGGGCTCCTACAGACATGCAGGAAGCCTGTTTCGATGCACTGGAAATTAACGCACTCCAGCAGCCTTCCATGTCACATGTATCAATGTCCTCTGAGCTGAAAAAATGGTGGTGAAGCACTTAGAACTAAAGCCCATCAAATGTGTCTTATTTCAAAGAGATTTAGCCATTTTTTCACCACAGGGAGGTGCAGGGACACTGATACATGTGACGTGTGGGTGCTTTTAATTATCACGGCTCACTAATTTAAGCACCTGGCACCATGTCGCAGAGCTCGTGTAAAAATGCCCTTATTGTCCAGATGAACATACAGGTTTCCCTTGATTTATGTGAATTCGCTCGTATGTGATGACTCTTATACCCAAATTTGTTATATGCAAGGTAAATTCACCCTTATGCGATAGGGTCCAGGGCTCTGCTTGTCCCCACTCACCCCAGCCCCTGGGCTGCACCATGCTGTGGTGCAGACAGATGGTGTCAGCTGCTCCTGTGGCCGCTGCAGCAGTGGCTTGGGTGAGTGAGGAGAAGCGGAGGCCTGGGGTGCGGCAAGGTAAATCTGCAGGAGAGGGGGGAGGCTGGCGCAGCCCGTTGGCCGATCCAGGGCTGCAGCAGGGAGCAAAGCTGAGGAAACTGTGAGTGGGTGCAGGGTGCAGAATGTGGGGGAGGAGGGAAGCGTGGCTCTTGCTGCTTCACGCACCCTGGGAGGGCTGCAGGCTGGGGGGCTGCGCCAGGCTCTTCCCAGGGGGTGTGTTCCCCTGGATCTGCATGCGAGAAGACAGCAGGCTGCTGCTGCTCGCTGGATCTGGCAGCAGCACCAGACTCTTCCCAGTGCTTGGCAGCAGTGCTTGGAGTGCAGGTTGGGGGCGGGGGGGGCTATGGCAAATTTTGGAGTAGCAGCACTCCCCTTCCCTTCGCTGTGGCACACCCTAAATGCTGGGAAAAGCCTGGTGCTGCCACAGCCCCAGCCTCAGCGTGCAGTGGCAGCCTGCTGTCCTCCCGCAGGCAGATCCTGGGGCATGCATCCCCTGAGAAGAGCCTGGTGTCGCCCCCCCAGCCTGCAGCCCCCCCCAGGGTGTGCGTAGCAGCAAGAACTATGCACCCCACCCCCTCCCGTCCCACGCCCTGCACCCAATCACAGTTGCCTCTGCTTTGCTGCCTGCTGCAGTGCCAGGAGCAGCCAAGGGGCTGTGACGCGTCCCTCCCCCCTGCCCTTCCCTAGTCCCACGCTTACTCCCTCCCTCCCTCACCACAAGAACATATCCTTATTTGTTACATTATAAACTGGGTTCCCTTTATGTGAATTCGATTTATGTACACCTTTCCTGGAACACATGTACCGCATAAATCGAGGGAAACCTGTATTCTGGGAGGATTCAGCATGTCCATAATTCATCACCCACACAGAATTGTAGAAACTGCAAAAATGCTGCAAGGTTTAGTTTTCACATAACACAGTCATTCTGTATCCAGCCCACATTTTATTGGCAAGTATGCATATCTTGCTTGCATAATATCATGTGCTGCGAGTGTATCTGATATGACTGCATTAAACTAAAAGTTAGAGTAGTGCCCTTTGCTAAAGCAATTTCCTAGTTACTGTACATCCCAGAAAGTGTTGTGCTGACTGATGATATTTCACTGTACAAATGGGCCATAAAAGCCATTAAATCTGTCATGTGGTCTAAAGGCATTTTAACTTAATGACTATTTTCACTTTAGTAGGAATTGTTGGGAAAATCCATTCCTCACATGACAATAACAGACAGATCATTTGACAAGACACAGGATTCTAGCACAACATACTAATACATCTTTTTAGTACACTTATGACTCCAAAATCTTTAGCCCTAGATTCATCTAGCTTTTGAAAGATGCCTACGGCATATTTTGACTTCCAAATTATATAGTCATCAGGATGTCCTTGCAACAGGAGAGAAAGCACTGTTCTGAAGGTGGAAGATCCAAGATCTGCTGGGAAGATCTAAGACACAACAGAATTAAGAAACAGCAATTCAAAGAGGGGGAAAAGGCTGCAAAGATAAAAAAGCAGAAGCCTTAAGTGGGCTGTCCTCAGGGGTACAAGTGTTTGAATTCAGATATTAAACCATGAAAGTAAATGATGCGTTATGCTGGCTATTCTGTCATTTCTAATCAATTACAAATCCTAAGGGGAAAAAAATGCATGGGAAGAATATGTCCAGAAGCTCAGTTTTGACTGACTGACTTGTAATCAAACCTCTCCCATTATACAGCAGACAGGCTGTGCAGGGTAGCACTTGCACATTATACTTCTTATTAAGATGCTCCCCTCAAATCCCAGAGGTGTTCTTTCCACTTTAAGAGTCCTTTCTGAGACCAGACCACTTTGTGCCACTCAGGGAAACCAGGTTGCATATTGCAAGTGCACGGGAGCTAAATCCAAGCTCTGTGCTCCACTCCCTCTCCCTCCCAGCATCAGGGGCAGGGCAAAAGAAAAAAAGTGGTAAAGGTTCTCCTCTTCATGGCAGATCAAAATGGCAGCCTGGAAGCAACGCTAAGCACTGTCAGAACCAATGCTGACCTTAAGATTCAAGAGGCAGCTTCTCGCCGCCACAGGAAACAATCTCCCCGTCTCTTTCCTTATGCTGCTCCCAGAGCTGATTCTATTATACTTGGAACATGCTGCTACAGAACGCTCTTCAAGTAGAAGGCCTCTTGAAGTAGAAGGGAAGCTGAAAGGCGACTGCTGCCAGCCAGGCTACATACAAGGTTCATTCCTGTCCCTTGATGCAACAGCCATGCTTGGAATATCCTACTGAAAGCCACATATGGACTCGATTTTTTTGAGGGGGGAATGGGGGAGCTCTCCTGGGGTCCACCAAAAAGATGGGACTTTGTCGATCCCATCCCATTCCATCCCTCCAAGCCTCTGTTTCTGCAAGGGCCCTGAGGTTCCTGTTGCTCAGGGAAGTCCAAACAATGAACTATAGAAGACTTGTGCAAAGCTGGGAAGACCCAGCTTAATGCCTAATGTTTAAAGAGAGAACCCTTCTCGACTCTTGCCTTCCTCCTCAGATCTTTCTTCCATTGTTTCCATCTCCTTTCTGAGCATTCAAATAAAGAGCTTCCTAATCCACCCCCATTCATCAATCTGTCATGAGTCAGTCTCAATCCCTGGCCCTGTCATTTGCTAAAAAGCTAGTGTTTTGTGGCAATACCACGTCTCATCAGAGAGGCAAACTAAGAGTGATTACGAAGGAACACCAAAAAAAAACAAGCTAGGAATACTCCCCCACCCCTACTTCCACTAGTCTGTCTTTAAATATATTCCTGGTAGGGCAGCACATTGGAAAAGAAATCCAGCAGAGAAACACGCGCGCGCGCGCACACACACACACACACGCGCGCGTTTCCTTTGGGTTAACTCTGATTTCCTTTGAAATGAACTGGAGTTTCACCATTGATTTCAACAGCAACAGAATCAGGCCCTTTCTTTGAAAGCCTCATTAATCATGAAAGCACTCTGGGTAGGCGTTCGGGGCTCTAAGTGGGCAGATAATTTCCCAGTGGCAGATGTGTATTCAGAGGCATGAGGCTGCTGTCAGACCTTTTGCCATACTCTATTAGATCAAGGGGGTCTGCACCTCAAACAGACCATCTCAGTGCTGCTTTCAGCCACCTAGAGACTTCTCTCAGTGTAACACACCGTACTGTTTGCTATGTATTGAGCTAACATCTGATACAGGGAAGCATTTCAGCTGCTTCTTTTCTCTCTTCACTTTCTTGGCACAGACAGAAAATGAACACTGTGAGTGCCTGCTGCTGTGTGCTTGGCTTATTCCTTCCCTTCAATAATCGGAGGCTCTGATGATTTCATCAGTTACAACAGAAGGCAATTTTTAATTTCCTTTCCTTGCTGCCAAGTGCTTCAATATTTTTTCCTTTATTTTTTCCAATCACACTCATTTTCTTTCCCTCTTATTTCCTGATGTAGTGTAGAAATCTGACATATTTTAAAAGCAGTGACTTAATACCTCACTGAATATGCATATGGATGACAGCATATTAATACATGTTTAAATGACTAATACTTTAGTATTTCCCCTTTATTACCACCTGAGGAAAAAGGGCAAAAAGGAACAAAAATAGGTCCCACATGATTATATTTGAAAGATTCCTACTTTATAGCTGGTTGTACTGATTTTAGCTTCTTTTTTTTTTTTTTAATTCCAAATCATCTGGTCCTACAGAGTCACAATCCAATAGGTGCTGTTTTTTTCTAAGAGGATGCTGTGTTATGTCCTTGCTACAGCACATTCTGCTGCTGGTTCAAGGCTCATTTTGTAACCCGAAGGACTTGCCTGAAACAGTGAGCAATGAGCTACAAGAGGTTTTATGGCTCCGATATTCAACCAGTAACTGCTGAAATGCACAGAGGTCCCCTCGGATCTAGATGAAAGACAGGACAGGATAGAGAGCAAGGCCCTGGCTAAGAGTCTGGAGATCCCCACTGTGGATTCTTATTTGCTGGATGAGCTTGGCTAAGTCACTGTGCCTCATTTTCTCCACATGCAAAGCTGAAAGAATAGCTCCCTGTGCAAGAAGTATATTCTGAGACTTAACTCCTTATGGATGAAATTGCTGAGGAATGTTGCCCCCTCCCCTCCCCTCTTAAGCGTCATTCGGAGAGCCTTTGGCTTATTTATGAGGCACTTGGGTTTGTGCTGACCTTCTGCACAGGTGTGATTTCACTCCAAGATCTCCAAATCATTTCTTTCTACTGCAGCGGGATAAGTGAGCAAAGAGCTCATAAGAAAGGACCTCAACTTCTCTGCATGGTGCTGCCATCCTAGAGCAAACAGGTGGGGGCACTAAAGGGGCCCTAGCCACAAGGGACATGGTAACATGGAAGTAACGGATTACTAATTTCAGTATACAGAGTGCACAGAGGATGGAAAAGTGACTGCAGAGAGAACCTGGGCTACATATTAGTGGGTGAGCAACACCTTCCTCACTACCTCAAACCTGCTTACTGTTTAAACCCCACTCTCTTTTTGGATACAAGTGGTTTGACAGAAGATTCTCCAAAAGCACCAGAGACATAATCCATGGTATAACCAATGTTACTGTAGCAATACAAAGGGTTATGAACCCAGAGCCAGTACAGACACGAGGTCAGAATCCATCTGCCTGGCTTTCCAACAAGTGCTCCTTGAAAAGAAAAAGAACAGCATCAGAAATACTGAGCTTCCTGATCTAGGCAAGGAGAGGGGCCGGTAGGATTTCTCCATCCTAGTAGGTAAGAGTGAAGGCATCACTCCATGCTGTGCACCAGGGGCAAAAGAACAATGCTGATGCCTGGCCATATTACTTCATTACAAATGTTTTACTTTCCAAGGCTCCTGACTCAGTCATACCTCCCAGTTTCTCAACACCCCAAAGTCAAAGAAGTCAGATTTAGAACAGGCATTAGCGATACATAGGGGGTGCATACGCACCCCCGGAGATTGGCCATGCACCTCCTGGAAGTGCCAGCCATGAAACCAGAATTGCACTTCCAATATTTCAGCTGGCTCGGGGACTGGCTGCTGGGGGACCACCCCCCCAATCAGTGCCCCCCCCAGACTCGGAAAGCACCAGTCACCCATGGGAACAGGGAACCTAGAGGCCCAAAGCCCCTTGTGACACTCTTTGTTCCTGGGCAATCAACAGGGCGGGACTGCCTTGAAGCAATGGACACTCTCAGAGCCACAAAGCCTGGAAAACTAATGGAAGAGCTGCTCTTTAGGGGAAGAGCAAAAAAGCTGGCACAGGTCACAGGGCTGTTCAACTCCCTTTTAAAGAGCTGAGAGCCAAACCCAAGCCTGAACCAAGGCACTCAGCAGTCCCCAGCTCCACAGCAGAGAATCCTAGGAGCCTTAGAAAGCCCTAGGTCAACCTATGAAGTGGCTTGCCTTGGAGACTTTAGAGTCCACAACACTGAAGCAATCCACACAGCACGGCTGCCCCACAACATGGACCCCTTAAAAGCCCAGCCTCCCTAGCAGCCCTCCAGGGTGAGCCGGCAGGAAGCCAGAGAGGATTCTGGCAGAAGCCTCCGAACAAAATCTATTTTATAAGAAATCTGGCAAACCAGATAAGTTTTGTGCAATTTTTTGGTTTTTTGACTAATCCAATGAAAACTCATTTTGTCAGGAAACTGCTGACCAACTCTATTGAGAAGTATTCTGGGTTCCAGCATAATTGCCCTGAACTACTGGATTTGAGTGCCCCAACAGGTTGATCAATACTACAATAGGTAGTACAGAGAAGACTGGTGGATTATAAATTTGTGAGATGCAGATGTAGAAAGCCACAACCACCAGTTGGCTGTTTGCTGCAAAAGTGCTCATCAGGGATCCTGGTTTTCTCTGTTTAAAAATCGCAAGTTCTGATAAACCCCTATAATTCTCTGATTAAAAAACCCCAAATCCATGTTTTTCTGCTATTAAAATTACACTGTCTGTCTATCTATCTCAGTTGAACACAATGTTTTGTTGATATATTTACAATTTTAAAGCAATCTGGAAGCCTATCTGTGCCTCAATCACTATAATGAAAAAAATTCTAAATACATATAAACGTTGGCATTTGATTTGGGGTTTTTTTATCATGGAAAAAATCAGAGCTCTCCCTGCCTCCTCCGCTCACCAGGATGCAGGTCCAGCTGCATTTGTCCCCCTGTGGCTTTGTGGTGCTGAGCAGCCCCGATATGCTTGTGCCCTGCCTGTCTCCATGCCATTGCTCCCCACTCCCAAGCCACAGCGAGCTCCTCCCTCCCAATCTGCTGTCTCCCACCCCCAGTGGGTGGGGAATGGGGTGGGTGTGTAGGCAAGGGGGGGCATGGGGGGGGCCACTGGTGACATGGCGTGGGGTGCAGAGGCATGTACCCCCCCCAAGATTGCTGAGCCTACAGTGGGGCATGAGGTGCTGAGCGCATAGCTGTAGCCTGGCCAGCCCAGCACTGGGCAAAATCTGCCTCCACAGCCCAGTGGGTGGGACCTGGTATGGGAGGGAGCACTGCACCACTATGAAAAGGTGCAGCAGTGACCAATGCCACTTCCAGACTGGCAGAGGGTACCTCACCTTGGCAACCATGGTACTCCCTCCCACATCAGGTCCCATCTGCTGGGCCATGGAGGCAGCTCCTCCCTGGAGCTGGTCCACTCAGGCTACAGCTGTGCACTTCATGCCCCACTGTGGCACAAAAATCTCAGGGGGCACGTGCCCCGCACCAGCCACATCGCCCTGGCCCCCCTCGTCTCCCCACACATCGCCTGTCCCCCTCTCCCCCCTGCCCTAGAGGGAGTTATGAGAGCTACTCTTCACCATCCTGCCTAGCTGCCACATACATATGTGGGCACACACATGCACGTCACACCCCCTGCATCCCACAGCACCCAGCCCCAAGCAGCCCCTTGCAGGCTCGAGTTCTGCCAGCCTGCAAAGGGAAATTCATGGTTTTCCACATTTTTTCTCCTTTAAAGGAGAAATCTGTGCTTTTCTCCTTTAATGGAAAAATTCCACACTTCTCTCCATGAAAGGAGGAAATCCACATTTGTCTGCAGCAAACAGGAAACCCAGATCACTGGTGCTCAAGCTAGAAACAGGGAAGTCACCCCAGTGCAGATCTTGAAGCTATTATTGATGAGGCCCAAAATTCAGCAACAGGAGGGTTCAGCAAATTGCCTCTTGGCTATTGGCACCCAATTGAACCCCATTTTCCTAATACACATACAAATGACATATAATATAAGACGACAGCAGGGGCAACATCAACATTGCGCACAGTAAGCCTCCAAATTTCAGGTGTTTCTATTAATTTTTCCAAAACTTTCCTGTTTCCTTCATTTTTCCTCCTCTTTGCTGCCACATCCCATTTTTTTTCCAACTTGGCCTAAGCCAGTCGTTCTCAACCTTTCTAGACTCAAGGCACCACTTGTCGGACTCAACGCGTCCCTCAGAAAATGGCAGCTTGTAGCTTTCATTCATTTTGTGATTGTGGAGATATAAGAGAAATTCTTCCATTGCAAAGAAGTTCAAAGGCCCACAATAGGTCAGAATGTTCATGGGCATTTATACACATACCTTTTTGTCCCACGACGTGTTGGAGATGTGGGGGGGTCAGAGCAGACTCGATTAACAGAACCTGTTCCACACATGATGCACTGAGCTTCTTCACGTGTACTTGTATAAGTGGCGAAATGCGTGCGAGAGTGCAGAAAATGGCAACGGTGCGCTTTTGAACTAAAACACCTCCAATGTGTTTTAGTTCAAAAGTGCGCCGCCACCATTTTCCCTGATCCACATTTCACTACTTATACATCTGTATGCGCTGCAGCGCCGGGTGCTTTTAGAAACACCTAGTGCTGTGGTGCAAACATGTATACAAACACCTTGTACTATGGATTCCTATTTTAAATCGCTGAGGTTATCCTGTGAATCTTTTATAGGTATTTGCATACCCAGAGGTCCTAATATTGCACGCTGCCCCATGGCACCCTTAAAAGGAGCTCAAAGCACCCCAATGTGTCATGTAAGACATGGTTGAGAATCAGTGGCCTAACCAGATATATATCTATATATATATATTCACCCATCCATTTAACCAAAACCTTTTCCCACCACCAGCCAAAAATACCAATTTTTGTCTCCAAAAAGCTCCCTTCACTTTTGTCATAATTCTAAGGGCAGAAAAAGGTTCAGATTTGGCATTCTGTTCACTTGAATCTGGCTGCTGGGTTTATTCCAAAGATGTGTGCTCTGGGGGTTTCCTCAATCAAAGCTGCCCTATAATGCATTCCTCTCCCTCCATCTCTGGAGAGCTGTTAATAAATTTGCAAACC
>NW_017729024.1:48986872-48991344 GCF_001723915.1 Gavialis gangeticus | reverse complement strand
AAGATGTGTGCTCTGGGGGTTTCCTCAATCAAAGCTGCCCTATAATGCATTCCTCTCCCTCCATCTCTGGAGAGCTGTTAATAAATTTGCAAACCATATAAATCAATGATGTGAAAAGCACTCCTATTTCTTCCATCCTGGAATTTCTCCAGTTTGGAAAAAAAAAAAGAAATATTTTAAAGCTACTTATTGGGAGTTTCTGAAATGTGATTAATAGGATTTCACCCTGCTTTTGTTCAGAGTGATTTTCAGGAGCGCATATAGATCACTGCCACCAAACTCAATGGATTGCTAATTTAAATGGCTGAGAGTTGAGACAAGTAAAAGCACAAAGATAATAAAAGTGTAATCCTTTATCCAATTTTCTTGAAAGATTACTTCAGTTCAAGGTAATTGAATTCTTAAATTAGTCAGACACTAAGAAAAAACAGAATTATATTTCTAGGATATATTTACGTCTATTGCATAATTTTATTAAAATGCATTATTGTTTATAGGTTCCAGTAAATCAAAAGCAAATAATAAAATCAATAACTCTATTATGAATAGATCACATGTTTTAAAACACCATTCCTTTCTCAGTTCTAAATCAGACAAAACTCCCACTGACTTCAGTAATATTCAACCGGATAAGAATGCTATTAATTTAAATCCTGAGCATCTTTATAATATTGTTTCATGAAATGACTAGGTAGTACAGACTATTCAAACATCAGCATTTAAATAACATTTATACCAAACCTCAACAGTTTCACCAAAATTAAATTACTGTAAATTGTATCCTCTTTGGAGTAGAGACAGTAGGTGAAATTTGAGCTCTGCTTAAGTCAACAGCAAAACTTCAGTAGATTTCAAGGAGATTTTATCCCATGTTTTTCTACAGCACCGATCTAAGTAATGAGAAACTAATCCCACCTGGGACCTAAATGCTACTGTATATTAAATAGCCCTTACTATATTATGAGTAGGCTTATGAATACAATATAAACCATACATTTCAAAAAGTTAAAGTTCTTCACCTTCCTGCAAAGATAGGGGTTGGGAACTAGCTGGGGGCACAGGGGTACATATAGCCAGAGCAAACAGCTGAGTGGGACCCCTAAGGAGCTCCAGCTGAGCAAGCAAGTGGTGCCCTTTGAAGTGAAAACCACTGCAATCAGCAGAGCAGCTCCTTTTTAATTTGGACCTGCTACAAACTAAATGGGCTGCAAACCACCCAGACACAAAATGATCTGGATTCCACAGTAGTGCTACATAAAGCACTGAATAATAGAAATTAAAAGCCCACAGCAAACATGCATGTAACACTTTAGCATCTCAGAAGCTCTTGTAAACATTATAAACAACCAATTGACCTTTTTCACTACAGAAAACTAAGTAGCAATGGACTAATCATATATTAGACATCTGTTAATCATTTCTCTCTAAACTATTTATAAATCTCCTCTTAATAAATATTCTGAACTATTAAATAATTGTTTCAAAAAGGCCATTCCTAAGACAAGATGAAACTTTAGTTCAGACCCTTTATACTGATTTTGGAGTGGCCAAGCAAAATCAAAGGGCAATTTGTCAGTTTAGATTTGAACAAAAATAATGACCTTTCAAACATTATATCACCTAGATCTGCTGCACTATTCTGAGCATTGTATAAAACATAAAAAAATTTTGCACAAACGTTGGGTATTTAAATGAGAAAGTAAATCTCAGATTTTTGCTTTACAGCACGATGAGTAATAAAGCAGGACATATGCTGGACTTCACTGGCCTTTTGACATCCTTAAGTATCATATAAGACTGAGCCAGTCTCCTGCATTCACAGATAACCATTTACCCAAGGATTCCCCAGATTGCCACTTTAAACCACCACACACAGCTACAAGGAGCAATTTCCAAAACACCACAAACACTCTTCAAAATACCATAGGTAAAAGTATGGGGGTCAAGGTCACTGTCAAAGTTCTGCTTCTGCAACAGGGAAATACTTGATTAATATTTGCTCAGAAGACCCTAGAAAGAGGCCCATGTGTTCCTCACTACAGTGGAAGCATCCCCTCCAGTTTGTACTAATCTGACCCATGGGAGAAATTCCTAATTGATCCCAGATTTGGCAATTGATCAACTCTGAGCACAAGTACAAGATGCCCTAGCCCCTGGTGTTACAATGTCATTGCTATCTGTATTATCATATACTTCTCATTCAAAAATCCAATCCTGCAAACTCTTTACACACAGGTAAGTTTGAACCCTTGAACAGTCTGTTTGAATTCACCACCAGCAGTACACAGGCGAGGAAAATTACATATGCATAAGTACAAGATCAAGCTGTAAGGCAACATTTCAGGAAAATATTATGAAGGCAGACAAATTTTGCACATCTGCGCTACATCTGACTACTGTGAAAACTATCCCATGCAAATTCCATATGAAATATTCCATGAAAATACTATGGCCTCTCTGTTAAGTAAACCAGAGAGGCATACGCTTTTGTGAGTCCAAGTTCACTTCACCAAATGCTGATGATCAGCATTTGATGAAATGAGTCTGGGATCACAAAAGCGTATGCCTCTCTGATTTAGTTAGTCTATAACCGTGATTTTCCAAACAGCCACAGCACTCTGGGGTGCCTTGAGATCCTTACAAGGATGTCCAGGGGGTGGTGAGAGGGGAGGCACACAATGTTAGCCATGTTAGGTGTGTAAGTATGATACGCAAGATAAACCCAGAGATGTCAACTAAGAATCCAGAGTGTTTAAAACATCCTGACCCATTGTGGTCTTTCTGAGTTCTCTACAATAGAAAAAATTGCTCTACTATTTTTCTGCAGTTGAAAAATGAGTGAAAACTAAGACCTACCATTTTCCATGGGATGCCTTGGGTCTAAAAAGGTTGAGAACCACTGGTCTATAAGGTGCATCTCTACCCTGCCTTCTGCCCGACTTCAGACCAACACAGCTAGCTACCTCTCTCTGTTAAATCACATAACATTTGAGGAATCCTTTCAAGCTACGTAGGAAATGAGGTGAGTGGAGCATCAAGTGTAGAAAACAAAGAAGGAATTTGGTGCCAATTTTCAAGTGAACTGGGCAATCTGATGTGAAGATTCTGCATTTTCAGAAAACGTTCGTTCTATTTGTTATATCCTGCCAAAGAGGGGGGTGCAGCTAGCCTTTAAAGAGCTTTGTCTCCTATCACCAACTTCGTATTGCAAGTATGATTTTGACCACTTCTTCCATAACATTGCCAGAAAAGAACCAGGTCTTACTGATACTTCTCATGTAGGATCATCTTCCAAAAGAAAATATTTTTACCAATTGGAAGATGTTGGGGCATGGCAATTCAATGATACTGGAATTATACAAAGAAGAGATTATTTTCTTACTTTTTTTTTTTGAGGGTAAAAGCCCTCTCAAACAGTTTCAATTTGAAATTCCACACTTACTCTATACATTTGTTTCCTGTGAGGAGCATGGCCCTTCAGTGCCTAACCTTTCAAAAGTATTCAAATTTGGAGTTATTTGCTAAGGACTTCAAAGCCTCTGTGAATTCTGCCGCATACTTTCTAAGCTTCACAGTAGCTCTGACAAATTAGCTAAGGTCCCTGCTTTATAAAAACCAGTAGGAATTCTTGAGGTGTCCTTAAGTAAAGCTAAAAAAACTAAAGAGATTTTAGAAGTCCAGTAGATGTTGCTCTGATGAAACTGGTGCAATTCTGGCTAGCCTACACCAAATACGTGCTAACTGAAACAGCTGCTAGATGGACTGGAATCTTGTTTTTTCTCTAAAAAGTACATAAAAAAACCTCAGTAACACTTAGAGGGACATTATGAATAAAGCCATTAAGAATGTAAAAAGCAAACACAGGACACACAGTCAATACTTGTCTAAAATTAAATTTACCCATTCAACAAATTTTGGGAGGATTATGAAAATGCAGAGTTGAGCAGAGGCATAACAAGGCAGCAGGGCCAGCTGGGGCAACTGTGATGCACAGAGGCGACTTCTGGCTTCTACCAGGCTGCATGCACAGCCATGCAGCTGTTATTTTAATGTGCCTCCCAGCTCCAAGTTAGTAACCTGGGCTTCTGCCCTGGTCTTCCCACCATAGTCAAACTATTCAAATTGCCATCACCCAAACTTCCTACATTCAGTTCCAGCAGGAAAACCAATGGTCCATCTGTCATTGACAAATTTACTTCTGCTTTTAGCCTATTCCAAATACGGTAAGAAGTGTCTAGTTATCTTCAATCTAGAAATATTTTACTATTGCAGAACACTGGGAATGTGAACCAGAGAATGTTGTTTATAACTGATTTCCTCCATCTACATCTCCAGTACCAACACTAATACTTCATCCTCAGAGTCACCTGCGCTCCTTCCAAGCAAGTAAGATGATTTCATGCTCTGGTCCACAAAGGTTTATGTATCCAGATAATACTACACTCTCATCCAATACCTTTCTGATTCTTTAT
>NW_017729024.1:48974278-48981872 GCF_001723915.1 Gavialis gangeticus | reverse complement strand
AATAGGAGATTCCTTATTTAGAGTATTTATAGTATTTTGGTAGGTTGTTAATGTAATATTTATATTCCTTACAGTATGAAGACCATATAAAATAGAAAGACATTTTCTTCTTTACTTTCTAGGAATAATGAACTGACTTAATAGGTTGCGATTTATTTTTTTTTTTAATGAATTGGCAAAATGTATCTCTTGAAAGAAAAAACAACTCCTCGTAATCACTGTATAGTCAAAGACAGCTCCTTCTCCAGGACCTGGGTTTTATCAACTAAGTTCATCTCAACGCTTCTGGCTGTTGGCAGGATACCGTGACAAAGATGAAAAGCAATGTATTTAAGAGCTCTTTGCTGCATCAAACATGGTTTTCTAGGTCACTCATATGATATTTATTCAAATCCAGGATGAGGTTTTTTTCTCCCATTCAGTATGGGGAGAAAGCCTCTCATTACGATTTCAAGTTTAAGCCAGGGGGCCAGAAGCTGCTGCAGATCCAGTCTGGCCCCGACCTGGGCTTGGGTTTGGAGTTGCCTGGCCCCTACCACCACCTCTGCCCCTCAGGCTTTCTACTTCCTCTCCCTCCCCACACTGCCATTTACCCTCCATCACGGCTCTGGCTTCACCTTACTACACAGCAGCAGCAGTTCCAACCCATGGACCACATGCTCCATACTGGAGTGGGAGTGGAGCAACGACAGAGGGTAAGCAGCTGCAGGGATGGGGGTAGGCACCAGGAGAAGCCAAGCAGGAGGGGAACAAATGGTGGGGGAGCAGGCAAGTGCCAGGCATCATGGGGAGGGCAGGTGTTGGATTGTGTAGGCAGCAGGGGTGGTGAGTAGTAAGGAGGATAGGCAACAGGGACCAGAAGGTGAAGGGCTGGGGTCAGGCCATTTGGCTTCCCTACCACCAGCCCACCACCACCTGAACCCTGTCACTGGTCACCCCACTGCAGTGGTAGGGGGAACGAATTTAAGATGACTCTCCAATAATTGAATTCTGTACATGGAAAACTGTAACAAATTTATAAATTTTCCATGTATAGAATCTAATTATTAGGGCATTGTCCTAAATTTGAAGTTGTCTTAAATTCAGGTATATACGGTAAATGCAGAAGAGTTCCCAGAATCCATGTGCTCTTCTGTGTAAAGCATGTCAGATTAACAGGACTGACCCTGGAGTCTTTACGCAGGTCAGCTGCCACTCTGACCACAGTGGGGCAACTCTAATAAGTAAAGGATGTTGTTTAGAGCCCCAAATGACTGCAAACTACGTACAACAATTCTTCTGAATATAATTTATAGATTAAGACACAGAATGGCTAGTCACTCCCCCATTGCCCAAAAATCCATTTTAAAAGGGCAGCAACCTCATTCAGCTAAAGAGGGATGAACAGAAATCTTTGTTTTTCTACATACACTGTTCATCGCCGCCAAGCTACTGCTGGTATTAGAAGTTCAGTGCTCTCTTCCTAACTGCCATGTGACAAATGCCTAGCAGGATTATCTTCCCAAAAGATAAAGGTCTATTTAATTGTCAGGTAACACTGGGACTACCTAGTGATTCAATAAAATTAATCTCATGTTCAATAGACACTTATTCACCGAGATTAAGACAATTTGAACAATATGGAGTTTATCCTCTCATCCAGAACAAAGGTGGGCCGAGGCACAGACACACAAGCAATAAGGAATAACTGGCAGCTATGGAGTGTCCAAAGGGATATCAAAATGAAATTATGTATGTTGAATAAATGAATGAGTGAACAAGAGGAAAAACAATGAAGCTCAAGTAACTTAATAGACTAGAGCATTTAAATTATTCAGAACTATTGTTCTGTGCTAATAGATTTGTGGCAGCGTTACTACAATGCATAACTTTTGTTACTACTGCTTTGTTAAGGTCTATATAAGGTAATCTGTCTATGTAATAGTGTTAAGAGCGTTTATATAGCCCTTTTTACCATTGTATCTAAGGCCCTCCCACTCTTCAATATGTTTAACTTCATAACACACCTGTAAGAGAGTAAAGTAATAACTACTAGCCCAACTTTACAAGCAGGAAAACAGGGCATAGAGAGATTAACATCTACATTCACAGAGATAGTTAGGAACCCAGACTCGCATTGAAATAAATGTGAATTTATGGGGCAGGCCAGTGGTGCTCAACCTCTGGCTTGTGAGCCTGATCTGGCTGCAGAACCTCTTTCTTCTCTGACCTTTGAGGCTCCTAATGGGTCCATAAATGTGGTGGTGGGAGCTTCTGTGCTTTCAGGACCTGTGAGGAGCCCTTCAAGCTTGATAACATAGCTCTGAGCATGAGATTGCACAGATGCGCAGTCAGGCAGGTACACACTCTCTCTGTGGCTGGACTGGGGCACATGGGGTTGGGCTGGCATGTGGCTGCATCCAGCATGGGGGACTACACCCGTAGACTGAGTCTACATGGGATCCAGCCTACAGGCTGACCCCACGCCACACATCCAGCCCATGGTTCTGGAAGGTTGGGCAATACATTTCTGTGGATGTGGCTCCAAGTGCCTATAGTTACAGAGATAAAAATTAAACTTGGGTCCCAAGTTAGCATCCTAACCACTGGAATACCCGTCAACATGATGGGCATTGATCGTGCTACATGCTACAACTCATTCATTCCTTGCATGTCCGTCATACCAATGAAATGCTGGTGTCAATAGTGCTCAAGGAATTCCAACATCCAAGTAATATGGGTAGACTCCTGAGAAGCATACTTCCTCCAGGGATTCCACAGAGTGAGACTAAGTAACTTGCTTGACACCACCCAGGATTCAGTGTCAAGCAGGGAATGGATCTGGGATGAACTGGATACTAGGCAAGCCTCAAAACAAGGAGCAAAAATAACACTTCCCCAAGAAGCCCAGCTCATGTATTTCATCGTCTGAGTGTCTAAACAATAAACATTGCTGCTGCATTATTTTGATGGTAAAACATGTTATGAAAGGATTATCTTCAAGTGACTGTATAGATAAGATTACGATATTTTGTCTTATTTTAGTATATAACAGAAGGGGAGACTGCACAGCAAATATACCTTTTGACTTGTAACTTTATCATTTCTATTTTTGTCAGCAAGCAACACAAACCACAGTATTTGACTCTAGATCTGCAGCTGAATTTTCTCAATCTTTGGGATCATCAACACTGGAGTGTTTACTGAAACAGCTATTCTGGAATGATTATTCTGGAGTACTTATTTCAGTAAACTCCATGTGTAGACAACCTCAAGATAGAAAACCATGCCAACATATATTTAATGCTATGCACATGAATTGTTTTATCAATTTCTTCAGTTCATTAAGTGAAGCTGTAATCAGTACAACTGTGCTTGCTTTAAGCTGAGGTCAACTCTCCTCTGCTCACTTCGCATGCCTGGTGCTCTTGCAAGCTGCCTGATCACTTTTTTTGCAGCTAGGAAGGCTTCCACTTTCCCACCTCCCCACCTCTTCCCACTCCTGCGTTCCATTTATGACTAGAGTCTGGGAGAGTTAATGGCAGGAAGCTCCCCTCCGACTCTGACTTGCCTTCCTCTTTATCAGGTTTCTTTTTCCTGATTTTCTGTCCCTGCACTTTCTTCCTTTCCCCTGCCTGTTGCTCCGTCTCCACTTTTGTTCTCTGCCAGGTTTCTTCCTTCTTTCCCTCCCCCATCTCCATGTCTTTTGATCCTTTGTTTGCTGTTCTGTCCTCCCCTTCCAGTTTGCCTCTAATTCTCTGTTTTGCAGCCTCTGTTACAGAGATTCTACTTCCCTTGGTCTCCATTTCTCCCCCTGCACAGTCTCCCATCTCGGCCTGTCCCACTTTCCCTTCCTCACTGCCCCTTTCTGATTCTTGTGGTTCCTCGGGGGGATCTGACCTTGGTTGTAAAAGCTGTTGGGCATCTATGCTATAGTACAAGTGTCCCTCCCCCATTGAAATAGTGCATTAAACTCCTGGCACTCTGCTGCTCTGTGCCCCATCCCTTCATACCTGTAACACTATGAGGGGACTGCGCGCAGCCAGGTGTCCTTTCTTCTCACATCTGTTACATTCCTTCAGTTGCCTGTGGTATATTATAAAATCCTGACCTGGCCTTATCTGGACAACTGATGGGAGGTGCTGCACCTCACCTGGGCTCCACTCATTTGGTTTTAACACTGCTCAAGCCCTCCAAGACACCATCCAAATACCATATTTGTCCCTCAGTTTCTCTACCCACACAACTCTATGCATAATTTTTCCAGACATCTTTCTATGTCTTCTGCCTATAATATATTCATATACATTTGGATAATAATTACTCTTTCCCTTGACTGTCCCGCTGCTACAAACTTTAACCCTTTTAATTCCTCCCTCCCCACTTCCTCTGCATATTTCTCCCAATTTTTTTCACACTCTTTTTTGTTCCATTAAGTTAGTTGTTATGTCTTTTGGCTGAAGAAACCAATCATGTTGGTGAGGTGTTCCACCTGCTCCCCAATACCTCAAAGCACCTCTTCCATCAAATCATATCTCTTCATCCTCAAGTTCTTCTGCACCCCATAACCAGTTAATGTTACCCTTATCCATAATCTCCACTCTGGACTGGCATCCTGCGGTATCTCTTCCGTATCTTTCCACTGTGCCACTCACAGCAGGCTGGCCTTTCATCATGCTCCCAATGATCCTTCAGCTGCTCCCACGCTCTCTCTCATGTCCCCACTCACCTTCTCTGCTCTTGCCATTCCTCTGGCCTTACCCCTCTCACCACCGTCTTCTTTGCCTCTGTTGCTGTTTCTGTTGTTGCTTTTGCCTTCATCTTGGCCATCTTCTTTCCTCTCCACTTTCCCACCTTTATCCACTCTTCCTTTGTTTCCAGTCCATTGTTTCCACTCTTCATTTCTCTTTCCACATCCTGGTTATCAGCTACAACTGCCATTGTTTTGGACTTTGGGCTTCCCTCCTCCACTCCTGCTATCCTGATGCTCCATCAATCTCTCTCTCTTCCTTTAAGGCATTGATCAGGTTGTCAGGTGATGACTTGATCTCAGCCAAAAAAAAAAAAGGGTAGGTGTTTCCTCTGCAGGGAACTGGAACCAGGCCTGGATGTACTACAACAACGGACTGGCACCAGGACAGCCAGAGCCAGCCCCGATAACCTCCCCTGGGTGCCAAATTCTTCTACATTTGATCTTAGCCAAAAAGGCAGAGATACTGACAGGAACTTTTCTTTATTTTATTTTTAAAAACAAAACAACTACAGGAAACTAAATTAACACAAATCTTGACAACCTCCCCTACAACAATACCTTATTCTTATTACACCCCTTTCCACCATTAACGTACTAACCTCTCACAAGCCACCCCCAATCCAGGAGGAAGCCACAACTTTCACTCCATCCCTTTGTCCATTTGGAAGAAACACCACAGTTCTTCCCTCCAACTCTTCTCTGCCTCCTCCTTTCCCATCCATCCCATCAAATCCCCAACTACTGTTATCATGTCTTTCTTTCTTATCCTATTAACCACCTTTTTGTGGTCTTTTAATAATCTAGTCCCACTCCCTCTAGTTTATTTACCTTCAACAAACTCTCCATCTTCATATAGTGGGCTGGTGGCTGCTACACCCACAGTTTTTTCCATTCTCCTCTGTACATGCCCCATCTTCTTAACAGTCTTCCTGCCAGGCTATAGCAGAAACATGCAGTGTCCCCCACCCCCTCCACTGGCTCTTTATAAAATATACTTATAAAGTAATTATACAAAAAGGTTTCCAAATCTGGCACTCCCCCAACCTCTTAATTCTCTAGTTTTGTACAGCTCCATTCATGCTATCATTTCTCTTTTACTTCCCCCCAATCCTCCTTATCTGCTACTATGATAGTGGATACACTATTCCTGTGTAAAGGATGGTCAGCAACAGTATAGTTTTCACCGCAGCCACTTTACCCTTGAAAGATAAAGTTCTATCACCCCTCAATCCTAAGATCTGCCTCACTCTTACCTCTAACTTCTCCCACACCTTTGCTTCTTTCCTTTCAGCATCCTTTGGGATTCCAGAGATCTTAATTACACTCTCTACCACACACAGCTGAACTTCTGCAAATTCTCCCAATTCTCCACTCCCATCAATGTACATTTCATCTTCTTTAATTTTGCCTTTGACACTTCACCATAGTCCTCAGTATGCTTCAATACCTTTTTGATTGATATGTCATCCTGAGCTACTATGTTCACAGCATCCATACATCATCATATACATTTAACTTCTCTTCCTCCTAATATCTTGACACTGCTTACCAGCTTGTCATCATGAATTCTTTGCACCCATCCTCTTTCCTCTTAGTCATGCCATCCTGAAAGCTAGGAATCCACCAGCCCAAAAGGAAGCAAGTCCATACCTTACTCCTTGGATATATACAGGGCCAAGTTCTATTCCATCCAGTAGGCATCTAAGTGTATTTATTTGCCTAAATATAATTCTGTTCTGCCCTGTTCAGCTCCTTGAAGGGGGTCATAGTAGAAGCATTCACATTGTGACCCCTGTCAGGTAATACTTGGTAATACCTGCAAATTCTGCTAAAACTCCAAACCATGATTTTGACTCTACAGATTCACTAACTGTAACTGGGTCTCCTCAAACCACTGGCCTATACAAAGACTACAGGAAACAGTATGAACTAAACCCTTTTTCTTCAAATACCGTTGCTACAGGTAAGGAGTTCATGTAAGTAATCACAGAAGAACACAGGAAATCCTGGCAAACCCTGATGGAGTCAACTGACATAATGCAGAATAGTAAAAAGGCATGGGTAACAATACGTATACAGTTTTCCCTTGATTTATGCTGTACATGCATTCCCATTGAACGGTGCATAAATAGAATTCGCATAAAGCGAACCCACTTTACAATGTAACAAATAGGGATAGGTTCCCGTGGTGGTGAGGGAGGGAGGGAGCGAGGTTGGGACTAGGGAAGGGGCGGGGAGAGGGGTGCCACTCCCAGTGCTGCACAAGGCAGCAAAGCAGAGGGAACAGAGCGGCACTCACCCCAGACCTGGCTGCAGCAGCCTTGGGAGTGGCCGGTGCCAGCTGCCTGCAGCCCCTGGGCTGCACTGCGCTCTACATGTCCCCACTCACCTCTGCTCCTGGGCCACTGCAGCTGGGGTGGAGTGAGTGATGCACCCCACAATGCCCAGGGCTCCACTTGTCCACACTCACCCAAGCCTATGCTGGAGCAGCCCCGGGAGCAGCCAACGCCAGCTACCTGCATCATGGCACAGCACAGCCCAGAAGCAGGGGTGAGCCCAGGCGCGGGGGGAAAGGTGGAGCATGGCGCAGCCACTCCCATGGCTGGGGTAAGTGGGGCCATGGCCCTTTCCCTTCCCCCCACAGACTTACCTGTTTGGGTGGAGGGCATCTATGCTGATCACATAAGAGCAAATTTACCTTGCATATAATGAATTATGGGTCTCAATATGCTCATCGCATAAGAGCAAATTCGCATATAAAGAACCTCTCAAAAATTCTCTCGCAAAAATCGAGAGAAACCTGTACTAACCAATGACCCATGAAAGGCAGATCAACATCATAATGTCACTGCTAACCAAATT
>NW_017729024.1:48949710-48974267 GCF_001723915.1 Gavialis gangeticus | reverse complement strand
AAGCGAGCCTGGTCCGGTGCGTCCAAAGCGAAAGAAAGAAACAAAGAAAGAAAGAAAGACTTTGACTTTTAAGAAAGGTTTATTCTGGGGAGGGTGAAAAATGGGGGGCAGTGGAGATCATGTACAGGTTGGCTGGAAGATCTGGGCCTCAAGGACAAGGCCTGCACGCATGGCCTGCAAGGCCTGCCCATACACTCTAGACAGAAAAACAAAAAAGAGCAAAAGAAGTATGTACATATATACAGTTCTTGCCAGTGGGGACACTCAGGGGGGCCTCAGAAAGAAAGAAACAAAAAAACAAAAATTCAGACTGGAAAGGTACAAGCACTCCTGAGTTTTACAAGCCCCTTCTCAGCAACAATAGGTATTAACACACTGAAGACCAGGAAAACAACCAGTTTTGATAACATACTTACCAAAAAAAAAAAAAAAAAGCATCAAGGAATTTAAATCTCAGACTCAAGAATGGCTCCTCTGCCTATACATGTCATGCACAGCCAGTCAAAAAATTCCAAAGATATGGCAAGAAGCATAGGTAGCGGCACTTCTAAAGCCAGGGAAAGAACGATCTGACCTACCTGCCTAGTGGCTCAGATCTACCTGCCATGCCACACACAAAAGCTGTGTGAATGACTGATACTGAACTGGCTTGTCACATACATGGGTAAACACCTAATCCCCAAAGATGGCAGCTTTCACCCTAGAAAGTCAACAGCTGCTCAGTCTAACTCAACATATTAAAGGACGGTTTTGAAAAAGGCACTGGAGCTGTGTTCATCAACTTAACAGCCACCTACAACATGGTTAGCCACCGACTCCTCCACAAGACCCTGGAAATGACAAAAGTCCTACACCTTACAGAGCTGATATGAACCCAAACTGAAAACAGACTTTTTTGTCAAATTGGATGGAAAGCAAAGCAGATAGAGGCAACAGATTAATGGCCTCCCCCAAGGAAGTGTACTCGCATCGCTGCTATATAACATCTATATGAATGACCAACCAATTGATTTGTAAACAAAACATTTAATCTTTGCAGGCGGCCTGCGCATAATGGCCTATGGCTCTGACCATGTTGAAACATCCCTAAGTGAGGCACTTGCTGGCTTACCCTCATACTACCCTGAAAACCAATTACATGAGCCCAGTGAAAACACATGTATGTGACTTCTATCTGAAAAACCAAGGGGCCAACTACCAATTCAACATTACATGGTCCAGGACTCCACTATCCCACTGTCCAAATTCACCCTAGGTCAAAGCCTCTCACACAAAGAACACATCATGAAGACAAAAGCAAAGGGCAGCACTTGTAACAACATTTTATATAAACTCACCAACTTGAAATGAGGAGCTAGGCCCTCAACCATCCCAACCACTGTCTGGCTCAGCTTCTCCTCTGCCGAGTACGCACACCCTGTACAGGATAGATCTGTACATGCTAAGTGCCTTGACCTCACTCTGAATAATAGCTGCCAATGTATGACAGGATGTCTGAAGCCTACCAGCCTAAACAGCATGCACTTGCTAGATGGCATTGCTCTGCCTGACATCAGAAGAGCAGCAGCCAGCAGGACAGAATGATTGAGACAAACTGAACGTGAGACACCTGCTGTATGACCATCCCACAGTGCACAAATGTCTGAAATCACATAGGAGCTTCCTCACCAGCCTCTTGATGCCACAACCAAGGAGACATGACTACAGATGTGGAACAAGAGTCTAAAGAAAATATCTAACGGTGAAAAAATGTATATTACAGTGGCCAAGTCCTTACCACCAGGGGCTGATGAAGCATAACAAAGGTGGAGATGCCTCAACCGCCTATGAACTGGAGTTGGAGATTCCAAGGAACTAATGAAGAAGTGGGGTTATACCATTGGTTCAACCATGTGTAACTATATCACGGAGCCTCAGACTGTGCAATATCTGCTGAAATGCCTGCTGCTCAAAGGCACGTGTACAATGAAAGATCTTGCAAAGTACAGTAAATGAGCACAAGCATATGTAACAAAAGGGTAAAATGGGCTGTAGAGATACAAGAAGAACTCCTTGAAACAAAATCCATTAACGTGTCTGCTTTGGTAACACATTATCAGCTTACTCCTAAGAAAAAGTTTTAAAAAAAAAGTGAGAAGGAGGAGGACCCACCTGGCTTTTGCATAAACAGTTTTTCAGGCATTCAAGCAAGGTGGAATACAATGTCATTTAGGTGACAAAGTCTACTTAGATGCCTAATGGATGGATGAGGATCTGGCCCACACAGGATAATTTAGGCTGGGCTTGTGCTTCTGTCAGCATTTCCAAGGGGAAGAGACGGGATCAACATTACCATGCAAGCATAGGCAGAATTAGCACAAACGAGGAATCTCATGGTAAAGGTGAAGTGTAAAGGGAAAAATAAAAATTGCATCAAGCCCTGATTTATGCGCCACATGCTCCCATTAAGCAGGCTGTGGGGGGACATGAACAGTGAACTACCCTTTCACTAACCTTTTGAAAATTTCTCCATTCCTTCTATGAAATCCCTTGGTGCCCTTCACTGAAGATGTCACAAAATTCTTCATTTTATGACATCCCAGACATGTTGTATGCTCTTTAGTTATACGTGGGTTCAGACTCTGGAATAATCCTCATTGATCAAGAAGGATTTCTAGATTTTACAGGAAGGAAAAAAACTTCTCGAATTACTTCCAGAAACTGGCTAGTGGGGGAAGCAATGATACAGTGTGCTGCTAGCACAAGATACCACTACCCCTTGCAGTAAGGGAAAGCCAAGAGCTTCTTAGAAGCATGACTGCCTTCTTGTGCTACAGGTATGCTGATATACATGCAGGGCTTGGGGAAAAACTATAGCCTGCCCCTTTGGGGCATGGTCGTCTTCTCTATTTATTGCATTGTCCCTTTTATTGCATTGGCACTTAGCTATCAGCTTATCTTTACATGATTTACATGCTCCTCATGGGCCATATTTTAGCTCTTGTTACACTATGGAACATCCAGAACAGACCCACTGTGATGAATTAAACTATGTCTGATTTCACTGAGATTTAAACATGGCCCAAAATTAAAGTCAAGAAATATAAGACACATTTAACATGAGAACACAGAATGCCAGAGATGCCTTAAGGTCAAATACAAGGGGGTCATACAATTTCATCTTTTTGCATGTCCCCTCTCTTTGGGGAGAATTTTCCCATACAATCCTCTTAACTATATTTTGCACAATATACAGAGATGTCAAGAAGAAAGTGTTTCCACTTTTCTTGCAACAAGCTTTCCTGCGGCAAAAAAAATCAAAGGATTTAGCATGGTGAGGGAGGAGCTTCAAATCACAGAATTTGAAGGATGTCTAACCTTTTAAAGCTTTCATAGTACTGTTGTTTATCCCCGTCTCCCCCACCTCTCTGCCATCATTCAGTGATTGCTGTACAAAAAAGCAAAAAACAACATGGCATGTCATATCACTCGCATCAGAGCCACTCAAATTAGATACTTCTCTGTAATCAGCAACTCTGATCAGACAAAGACATTTCCATTAAAACCCTTGCAGGAAAGCTGCTGTTATAAACACACACCTCTTTAGAGCCTGTCCGTCATATTGTTTACACATAACGCTTGAAATTCTGCCCTCAGTCACAGGCACACAGTCTTACTCAAAGTCAGTGAATTGTTAACAATGGGCATATAATTTCCTCATAGTCATCCTAATGTTCGTGTAACGCATGCAATTATTTTACTGGAATTCTCTTCCTTGCGAGTGTGGATGATAGCTGAAACATGGTAAAATTAGGCAGACACAAGCCTTGATCCTACAAAGATGCACACACAGGACTGTACGACCACCTGCGGTTTCTTCTTGCCCTATTTTTGTGTGTCTGATTCGATAAAAAAGTACATTGGAAGGAATGGAATTATTCAGTCTTGTAAAGCAATTTACAAATGTGTGCATAGGCTCAGGGACCCATCTTCAAAATTCATATATGTGTGCATTCTATATAATGCAGGAAAATATGGCTAGCAACAGTAAACATATTTCAAGCCAAAGAGGAAAGTATATTTCAACTAAGCATGCTAAAAATGGACATCACTAAATATGACAAAATAGGCCAATTACTACTAGAGCCCTGCTTTTTTTGCCCAGGGTATTTTTTTGACCCTTGGATATGCAGGGGTCTAATTTTGCCCCTGCACTGCAAATCTGCAGCGCGGGGAACATTTTTTTATTCCCACGCGTGCCTCTTGCAGTGTCTCAAAGGGCTTGAAGAAGCTGCAAGAAGCATGTGCGTGCTCATCTGGATGCGTTCCCTGGGGCCTCTTTCAATGGTTCTTAGAGTATATCAGGGGGCAAGACCTGTCCCCTCCTCCATATATGACAGCTCCAGAGCTGTTGTAGATGGAGCAGAGGACAGGTCTTGCTCCCTGATATGTCCGTTTTGCCTGGGCAAAACGGCCCCTTTGTTGCAACTCCTTTTCCCCACCTACCCTCCTCTACCTCACTGTCCTTTATGCCCATTGGAAACCCAGTCACTAGGACTTCCCAGGCTAGAAGTAGACTACAAATAGAGGTGCATTGATACATCAGTCCAATAATGGATCAGCACCAATATAAATAAAATTGACTAGATCAGAAATTGGCCTCAAGTGGCCTATAATCAGGCCAATAAATGCCTATGTGTATGTGCAGCCGCAGCATAGCACATAGGAAGCGAGGAGTGTAGCCCAGCAGCATGGAGAGCTGTCTGCAGCTGTTAAATCTGTTGCAGTGAAAGGAGAGGGAAGAGGCATGGCATGGGGCACTCCCCTCCCAGTGCCACTGCTGCCCGCTCCGAGTACAGCACAGCACAGCATGGCCCCTGGCCCTAGCCCCCAGCTGCAGTTCACCCTGCTCCACACTGCGCAGATCCAGGGGCACATGCCCCACCCCCCAGGTGAGTAGCAGGAGCCCCCCTCCGAGACAAGCCACAGCTCTGTCCTGCACCCACACTGCCCCAGCTAGGCAGCGCCTACCCAAGCCCCACTCCCTCCCTCACCATGGGGGGAGCTGACCTGCACTCCCACAGCTCTTCCCTCTCCTTTCATCATAACAGGCTTACCAGCTGCATGCAGCTGTATCAGAAATCAGACTGGTATCAGCTGATACGCCTCCTTAAAAATCAGCTATCGGTATCAGTCCGAAAAATCTCTATTGGTGCACCCCTAGCTACAAGCTCTGCACCAATGTTGCAGTGTCCATGGCAGAAGAAAAGGGGTGATTTCCTGGGGTGTCACCGTAGCCACAGTTCCTCATGTGGACCACCAAGGGAATACCTAACCTATCATTGTTACAGGGTACCTGACATACAATATTCAGAAATAAATGCTACACTGCTGGCAGAACAAAATGAGACCTAATAAGGTGCAATAAAAAGGATCAAGTAAGATAAACTACTTGGAACTTTTTAAATACAGACACCCATTCCATAAGTGACTGAAAATGATTTTAATGAATCTTTATTTAGGTTTCAAATCAGCTTTTAATGTGACATGGTTCTTCTAATTGGGAATGGAAATATTAATTTAACATTTCTGTCATTTTATATTAAGTACTGCATGTTATTTCTATATTATGAAAAAGTTCAAATTCTTAATATAAAAAGGATGTTGGAAAAGTCTGGTATGGAGCATAAGTTCTTACACTGCACCATTCATCTTCAGGTCAGGCTTTATAAAAATGGAATGCTAAAAGAAGTTAGCTGAGTGGAGAAAAATGAGATTGAGAAAATGGATGTATGAATAACCACAGAAATTATGAAACTGTCAAATCTTCACAGATCAATGCCTGATGATATTTAAAATGTCAAAACTGTTTGCATCTACTGTTCTCCATCGCTGTTATCAAATTCTATTTTAAGTTCCCTTAAACGAGGCAGCATATTGAATAGTAGCTTATCTGTTACCAAAGATCTGCTGCATGAAGCTTTAAGAGAGCTCATCTATGAAGTAAAAATCAGTTTTTGCATTAGGGCAAGTGTCTCAAACATCTTGGTGGATGGGCCTTATCTCACTCAGAGGTTAATGGGAGAAGCACTGGGTTTCAGAGAAAAAGACTAGGAATTAGGACCAAGGAAACCGGGGTTGCATAACTGACTACCACTGACCTGATACATGACCCCGGACAAATCATTTCAGCTCTGTTTTCCCCACTGTCTATGTTGCCTGTTTGGACTGTAAGCTCAAGGCATGCAAGGTGGCCCTTGTCTCTCTTCCTAAGGCATACTGCAGTCTTTATGGCTCTTGGTCTTTTATAAAAAAAGGTCATATAAGGTGGGCATAGGGTGCTTTATGGCTGGACAGGTCACAATTGGTTGTACTCATGGATCCCTTAGATCAGGGGTTTTCAACCGGGGGTACATGTACCCCAGGGGGTACTTTAGAAGGCCCCAGGGAGTACACAGCAGTGGCACAGAGAAGCTGGTGGCACTTCCAGTTTCACTGCTGTGTGGGGGACCTCCCCCCCCCACTCATTGACCAGCCGCCAGGGGTACCCCAACCAAAAAAGGTTGAAAACCTGTGCCTTAGATGTAGTGTCTACTACATGGTTGCCATTGACTGAGGGAGACTTGACTTCATGATCCAATTATATCCTCCTCAGAGCAAGGAGAGCCCATTGCTACATGGATTTCAAATACCAGGGTCAAGGGGGCTATGTAGGGATTACCAAAATATAAACAACTGCAGGCCAGCCATCCTCCCATCTGCAATCACTTAACAGCTCCATTGATACAACAGTAATTTTTAACATGCAGCATGTTATCATGGGAGCATGCAGTGAGTTTGTACCTGTCCTTGGTGTTGACGCAGCAGCTGGAAAGCAGTACCATGCAGCCAGCCAGCTCCTATGGATTAAGAGTACTTTTATGCTTCCCTTTTGGAGAGACCAAGCCTACAAAGGCTGTCTAGCATAGGACTGGCTAGTTGGAGTAGTCCAATGAATTCCCACTGAAAAAGTCTCCTGTCAGCAGCAGCCTCACTGCAGCTTGAAAGGCAAAAATGCTTTTAGTGGGGCTTATTAAGAGATATGGTGACTTCTAAGAATGAGTGGGCTGATGTCAATAGTCTCTGCCTTTCCTGTGGGAAATTACATTCCATTTGCCATTTACAGTTATAATACCAGGGATAAATGGAAAGAGCCTTCAAAGTCCAATTCTGCAAGGCTGGAACTGAAAATCCATATCACTTTACAGAAAGACAAACAGATACCTCGAAAAAGATGTACAGTAGATTACAGCAAGACCCAGTCTAAGCCAGTGTCAAAGCAGGAAACATCCACTAGAAACAATGCTTCTCTGGCTTTGCTTCTTCAATAAAAATTGACTATTATTATCATGTCTAGCATGCAGAAGGACAGGGAAAGTATGCCTGGACAATGAACAATGCTCTTTCTTTCCTTCTGGGACTTGATTTATTTTTATGTCCATGTCAGTCTTGAGTACAGGAAGGCCAATTTATAACTCTGTCTGCAGTGCTACCAAGCAGACTCATCATTCACACATTTAGAGAGCTAAAAATCTGCAGGTGATGGTTCTTTCAGGCTATAAATTTAAAACATCTTATTTCCGAGACCCCCCCCCCCTTTTTTTTAAAAGGACATTTGGAATAAAATAGTGGAAGGGATGAGTGTACTGGTGAAAGATGGATCTCCTTCCTGCTTGTTAGCTTAACTCCTTGTAGTTTCTCCTGGAAACAAAGGCCTACTCCTTGTAAAACTGGGGATTATGCTAGCAATAAACCCTTCAGGAGCACTGTAACACACAAGCTGAAGGTTAACTACCTGTAAGCATTCACTAGACACAGTTTTCTACCATAGTTGGGCAAGCTAGGACACAGTACTACAGTTCTCTAATGATTTGGTCAAGTCTTTCCATTGTATTTGATTAATCATCCCTGAAATCTACGTGACTGTATTCCATGCAGAAGGCAGGGCTGATTTGCACGTAGCCGTAATCTTCACTGAGCATTAAGATTCCTTTTCTTATAGAGCTTGACCAACATCCATTCAAGGCACAAGAGAGGTACTCACCAACTTCACTGCTCCTTGGATCAGACCAATCTGGAACTGGACTGTGGTTCTGGGGCACCAGTGTATGAAAGTGCATGCGACTAAAGGAGTACCACCCTAGCACAGATGGCACAGTGCAGAGGGAAATATGGATGAATGAGGCTAGAGAGGCACTTGCTACAATCCCATACTCTTCCGCACACTCTTGACTCCCTCTGAGGAGGCAGCCATCTATGAAGTCTTTGCTTTCCACAGACCTGATCCAGACTCTACTGGAGTTTCAAGTCTTGCCATTGGATTTCAGTAGGAGCTTGCTCAGACCCATGGATGACAAGGACTCAGACAACAGGCCTCCTAGCCTAGACCAGTGGTATGCCCCTGTCTCCTTTGGGAACCATCACAGACCTAGTCATAATTCAGCCCATGATGTTAATTTCACAATTCAGGGACAGTGGAAGGCATGGATATTAAGGATCAAACAACTGTAGGTGGCAAAAGTTTCCTTGCAAAAAGCAAAAACAAACCAGATCCATTCCCAAGGTTAGGAGGACTCTTTCTACAGATGCTTGTGTTTACTTGTTTACTTTGGTCACTGCAAGAAGCACAAACTCACTAGAGTAAATAAAATCAGCACCTAAGAACCAGCTAGGTGGATAGAGTTTTTCTATCCCCAGCCAGCAAAGGATCTGATTAGATTTCTCCCTAAATGGGTAATGAATGAAGTAGCATTTATGTCATGTGAGGGAACATTGCCCAATTCCACTCTCTCGTTTAAATAGTAGAAGGCCCTTGCCTGACTTGCATGGGACCATTCACTTGAGTAAATGCCTCCTGACTTAAAAGGGTTGGCCACCAAGTCTACAGGCTGAGTAGAGCTAGACTGTGACTTTATCCAAAGGCCTGAATGCAGTTCCTATGCTGCATCATGTCTCAGCAACACCTTTATATATAGCAATTCCTCACCCATTTCATCTTGGCTCAAGAGAGAGATTTTAGAGGCCAATTCCTGTTGGACTACACCACCAGTGACTGCTGAACCTCCTTCTCACCTCAGCTGTGGTAGCCAACAGATGGGAATAGGGCTAATGCTTTGTTCATTCTCTACTCATGTATATTTGAGATTGTACCATCTGCTCATTCTTGTGCATCTGGATGCAAGGTCCGACTAACCCAGGTAGCACTGTAATGGCCAGGAGGACTACTACTTGCCCACACCCCATTGTTGGAATGGAATCTCAGACACAAGCTAGCCCTTAGCCATCATGCTTTATTAAACTGGAAAGTTGTATTTGCACATGACTAATACAATTCTAGTCATTTTCCTTTCTTTACCAAAACAAGACCTATTTTACAGTTGCTCTAACTGATTACCTGGATAATCACAGACTTCAGCCAGTTTAATCATTGGCTTGGTAAGCTAGCACTTACTTCGACAAAGATGAAGCATGGGATGATGGAATAACTTCGCTGGGTATTGTTTCCTAAAGCCATCTCTCATCACACCGCTCAGGGTTGCACCGTCCAAAACTTTACTGAGCTGAAAGAGACAAACATGGTATATAAATTACACTTGATTGCAAGTCCTGCTTTTGATACAACCTGAGAATCTGATATACATCATGAAGTGCTCACATTAACAAGCAGAGAAAAAAAAAAAGAACATTACATTAGGAGGTAGACTGTCATATAACAATCTTCAAACAAGTGTTGCGGGGCACTTGGAACAGCCCAGAAGTTATGAATACTACTCAGACAGTGTTCACCAGGTACAGGCCTGACATGTATTACTTCCCTCATAAAGCACTGATCCAATTGTGACCAATTTTGTTCCTACTTTGCTCCTTGGCTATTGCTACTATGCACTTTTCCCTGCCCAGAGCAAGGTGTGAGATCACAACCTAGCCCAGAAATTTCTACCCTAGTTCAAAATGGTTTTGAATCAAGGGGATTTCAGGCCAAATGCGAGTTTCACCTTCACATTTCAAAGTAGCAGTAAATTGGAAGCAACTACTGATATGATAAAAAGATCTTCCTGGTAAAACACAGACTCGCCAACAGGACACTAAAACTCACTCTGGCAAAACTACTGACTCCAAGAGAAGCAAACCCTACAGAATTAACATGGCAGGACTGGGCCCCACTTGCATAGTGCTTTTGACCTAATATAAACTAATACATTAAACCACAAAATCCTTGCTGCTTAGCATTACTTTGGACTGCTGATGTTTTAATTAAATGTAGCCTTGTAACAGCCAGCTCTGAGATATTTACTCTTTTCACTGCATATAATCTATGGAGAAAGATCATAGCTCTGATGTGGGGAAAGCATATATGCTGTTGAAATGTTTTACGCATCCAGCAGCCAAGTGAAAGAATTCACATGGCTTCACAGAACAGCGCTGGGCAGCAGTATAAACAAAAAGCAGCAGCAGTCACAGAACTACCACTTGCCTACTGTACACTCTCCCATGGGACAGTCCAAAGAAATGGAAGAAGTGGAAATTCAGCTTCTCTCACCCTACCTCTAACCATGCAGAGAAATAGCAGCAGTTTAGGAGAGATACAACACCCTCCACTCAGCACCTTGATTCCACAGAGTCTCATCCATCTAAATTACCCAGTAGCTAAAGCTCTGTGGGCTTTCTTGAGGCATATATAGGAGGTGAGAGCCAGATTCAGCAGCCTCATTCTCTTCAAATATTTCAGAGGATGATGCCAATTAACCTACACAAAAATAGGTTCCATATCACCAGCCTCCTCTGGGACAGGGATGACCAGGCATTGAGCGGTGGAGGTTGTCAAAGTAGTTTTTTCCGACTATTGACTAGAGCTAGGCAATTTCTAGACATTTTTTAAAATTTGATAACTATAGATTCAGGTTGCCCAAAACATGTTGTGAATTAATTCTTGTTTGATCCTCCGAATTGTTTTGACTGAAGTGCACACCAAAAAAACATTCTGAACAAACCTGAAATATTAAGGTTTTGATTCAAAATTACTTTTTGCTTTGAATTTACCATTGTTTTATTGAAAAGAAAATTCAAAACCTTAGAAAAGCTTCTATGATGAAAAGAAAATAAATGTTGGATCAAATCTTAAGTGCCCTGAAATTAAATTTTGATTTTCTGAAAACTTTGAAAATGTTTCATTCCAGATCAGCCTGAAACAATTTTTTCCCCCAGCAGTCAGATTCTACTCCACCTGCTGGACTTATGCATGCTCCCCCTCGCTGGTTTTCTGCAATTCACTTTTCAAATCATATAAGAGTGATGTTGAAGCCATGATGGTCCAGAAATTATACAAGAGGCAAGGATTTCCTAAGGTGATATCTTCTGTTGGACCAATTGTATAGTTGGGATACAGTCCAATAATAGATATCCTAGGATATCCTTGCCTCTCCCATCAGTTTTAAGGAAAAGATGACAGTGTGTTGCAAAAGCAGAGGCATTAATTGACTTTCAGGAACTTGAACAGGGTAGAATGGGATTGTATTGAGGCAATCAAGTCCACTTAGATGCCTAATAGGTGGAATAGAATCTGGCCTCTAGTTGTTTCAGTATCAAAAGTGAACTTAACATGAAGTTATTCACACGGTTCTATCCTTAAGATAGTACATGGCATGAATTACTTCTGCTCTAAATGGCACTTGAGATTTTCGGTGATCGGTTAAGGACAAAGAAGTGTATTATTATTACTGAAATCCTGCCCCAGGAAACAGTCAGCACCTTTCTTGCAATTGTCATGTTGCAAGAATCATTCTGGTTCACTAGAAAAAAAACCCTCTAATATTTTTCCCCAGATCATAGCAAACCCAATCCAGAGATAATTGGGTTGCTCTGTGATTTATGACCTGCCTTTGGTCCCAATAAGTTCAAGTGGAGCACCACAAACCATTTCAGGAAGGATATGAATCGTACATGTTAAGCAACTCATTACATTATAAGAAAGTACATAAGGGTCCTCCAGAGGAATATTGCTTTGCCTGTTTACAGACCAGCACCATTGCAATGTCTTCATAAATATGTGTTGTTGTGGCTATTCCCCCAAGTTTACTGTTCACCATCACTGCATGCAAGACAATAAGATGCTTTCCAAAAAGTATGTGCCTAACCTGTCAGATCCTCTCCTGCATTCTGGCCTGTACGTGTTGTTCTAGAACAGGGGTGTTCAGCCCCTGGTCCAGAGGCCAGATCCAGCCTACAACTCAAGGTCATCTGGCCCATGAAGCTCCCCACAGGTCCATGGGAAACCCTTCAGGCCATGGCTCTGCATGCTAGAAGGGGTGTGCAGAGCAGTGTGGGTCCAATACTGGTGCCCAGGGCCAGAGAGAGGCAGCATGAGGTCACAGAGCCCCAATCCTGGCATGTGCGGCTGGATGAATGCGATGCAGGGCCCCAGAGTCTTGATCATGGCACCTGGAACTGGGCAGGGATCCTGGGCCCTGTACCTGGCACACAGGGTCCGATCCAACCTGCAGACTAATCCTGCACCATTCATCTGATCCACAAAAACTAACGGTCAAGCACTACTGCTCTAGAAGTAAAAAGAATTAAGGAGCCAGATCTAGCTTCCAGGGATTTCTTTTGTTATGGAGGACTTCTCATTTATCTCAGAGCTGGCATAGCACTCCACTAAGCCACAACTTGTCACTGAATATGGGTCAAGGGGCAGAAAGATAATTGGGCTGGATTCACAGGGTTCCTTGGGGCCTTTAACAGCAAGCAGAAACTACAGCAGCCCCTAGGTTGCTCCTATTATGCTAGGCACGGATCAGCCTAGAGTATCAAGAAGCCATCACCAGATCTCAGCATTGGAGAAAATCTGGGTTCACATATATGCCCATCTCTTCCTCTCCAGCAAATCTCAGTACAAAATGTCCAACCAGAGCTAGAGCAGATAACAGCTTTAACAGGCATCTGGTATGGCCTTCTCCATTTGTACCCTATTTTGGCAGTTTGATTGGATTTTTAAGGAACTTATGCTAGTAAAATTAGAAAGACATATTTTGATTCCACTAGCTCTGACCTTTCCATTCCCGGAGCTTGAGCAGTGCAATGAGGGGAGATTTGCTCAGACATATTCCATGCAATTAAGGACCTGCATGCTGGGAATATTAATACCATCTGGAACCCTGGTATAAGGTGCCTCTATTCTTTAAACAAGGTAGAGTAGCTGGATAATACAACCTTTGTGAATGAATTAGCATTAGTTAGTTTCCAGCTTGCCTAATTTACCCCACATACATTTTCTGAAAGCCCTTGAACTGTAGTGTAAGAGGTTACAGTCTAGCATCTCCTGGGAAAACACAGAGAGAGATGCAATATACATAAGTGAATTGAAAATTAACTAAAAAGACAGTCAAGAAAGGAGGACTATCAAGGCGACTTCACAAGCTGAAAAGGTTTTATTACCTCAGGAACCCATCTTGGGAAAGGAAAAGAGAAAATTCTAATAAATGGAAATCTGCTAAAAGGAAGATTTTTGCAGGAGGATTTTAAAGTCAAATTCAAGTGTGTTCTAAAGCCTTTTCACTTCATACGCGACACAGAGAAAGAGAAATCTGTAAGAAAAGACAAAGGAAGCTGAGCCTGTCTATTGCTGCTGCAGTAGGAGATAAATAGCAATGCTCTGTGTTTACCAGAGCTTAAACCAAGAAACAGCGACTATATCCTTCAGGGGTTCTGATTATCTCTAAGCTTTTTCAACAAAAGCTTATGTAGCCTAGACTGAACATATGACTTGTCTTGCAGTCTTATATTTTAAAGGATCTTTCTCTCAGAAAAATACTTTGATGCTCGTGAAAGATGCTGAATCAACAGCCCTGGAAAACAAAAGCCATACACACAGAACAGGTAGTGTTTAACTAGGTTCTGAGACTGCACACACTCCTGCCATACCTAATGATAGGACACACCTTTTCTTGCTGCCTGCCTGTGTGCCCAGACTCTGAATGTTAGCGATCACCTCTGGGAGTGATATGGTGGGCCAATTCTTCTGATGTGCCCCACTGGTTTCACTAGAGAAACTCCATGCTCATTTAGCCCATGACATCCTCCTCTGATTGCCATCAGAAGTGCTGTTGTTTGGATTTGTTTCCTCTGTGCAATTTGTTTCCTCTGTGTACCTCTTCACTAAGGCCAAATGGGGTTTGCCAGACCTGTGTGCCCAAACACTGAACGTTAGGGATCACCTCTGGGAGTCGTAAGGTGGCAACTGAATTATTTTTTTTCTGTGCCATGTAGTGTAAAATGACATTAGAGACTGAAGGTCCTATAGTAAACGGCCCATGAGTCCCATATAATGTCAAGCAGGATTCCCTTTGTGAAATAAAAAAAAAAAAAAGGCTAAATGAAGATCAGACACCCATGGTCATAAAATAAGCATAATAAAGAGACAATGGACAACACTTTCAAAAGCAGCTAATCCCATTTTCAAGAGTCCATTTGATCCCTAAGGGCTTGCCTACACACCCTTAAGTTAAAGTGCTTTAACTATTTCTGTAGAATTAAAGCATTACAACTCCCTTAGCCCATATAACATCACATTCATTGATTTTTTCAGTTCAAATGTTTGTTTTCTATTAGTAGAAATGTTCTCAACAGAAGTAAGGACTTCAAATGCAAAGTTCTGCTGATTTAAATATCTGTTTAATGTTGCATGAAAAGCCTGTGAGGTTTGGGTGGTAGTTTAACTCAAATTACTGCAATTTTGGAAAGTGTCCATATTCACTAAAGAATGGTTCTATTTACTGCAAAAATTCTTGAAACTTTTCTTACTTCCCAAGAAGGACTGATTTGTAAAGTGAAAGACTCCTTTGCTTTCTGCACAATCCCTGCCAATCTGATGTGGAGACTAATTCCTCCCGGACCCCATATCTGGCAATTAGTCTAGCACAGGAGTGGTCAACTGGGAGTATGCATATCCCCAGGGTAGAAAGGCCATAGGGGGTACGTGCAGGTGGGTGGGAATGAAGCGTGCAGTGCTGGTGTCTCCCCCAGTGTGTTCCCACAGTTTGCCTCTTACCTGGGGGAGAAGGGGGAAGAGCACACTGGGCGCCGCTGGCTCCACACAGCACACCACAGTACCTCCCTGACCCCTTTCCTGGAAAGCAGCAAGGGTCTGAATGGCGGAGGGGAGGGGAGGGGAGTGTGCTTCTGTGCCCGCTTCCAAGAGCAGGGCCAAGGGGGCGAGGGCAGTGTCGCCCCCTGCAGGCCATACAGGTGCCACCCGGTCAGCCAGACTGGGGGGCTTGCATGTGGTGGCCACTGCTGCTGTTGCCACCTACTACCTCATGCCGCTGCTGTGCCTGTGTCACTTTCCCATGGCCAGTCACCCATGCAGCTCCGTGGGCTGCTGACAATCAACACACTGTTGGCTGGGTGTGAGGCCCAGCAGCAACCCACGGAGGAAAGCATCGCAGGCACGGGGGCAAGTGGTGGTGACGGTGGCGGCATGGAGCGGTGAGTGGCAATGGCACCGGCGGCTGTCATGTGCAACAGCGCCACTACACCGCTGGCTCCCATACTTTTCCCTGTGCTCAGCACCAGCTCCTTCCCTGCTGGCAAGCAGGGGGTCGTGGTTCTGCGCTGTCCCCTGCCTGTACCACAGGGCTGGGAGGCACTAGGTGTGAGTGGGCATGGGAGCCAGCCAGGGCTGGGGGAGGGAAGGCGAGGCCAGCGCCCCCTGCTCCATCCCCACTATCATGGCAGCGTTCCACCGCACTGCCACCTCCTGTCCAAAACGCTCTGATCGATGGTTTCAGTAACCAATCAGAGTGCTCCAAGAATGTCACAGACAGACAGACTGACTAAGCCCTTCTTATATGAGAACACAGTACAGAAAGCTCCAGAGGAAGGCAGATAAAGATGGGAAGGAAACGTAGCCCAAAAAAGGCTACCCTAGTCTTCCTTAACTTCACATCTAGGCCAAAAATGCTTTAATTTTGATTATAAAGTACCTCCTCAGAAGTGCTCCAGGAACCTCCAACTACCACCAAAGCCTACTCCTACATAGCAGAATTCATTCCAGGGTTCAACCTCCCCCACCAACTAGGAAACTACATCTCGTTGGAAACCACTTTCTCTTTAGCTTCACCTTCAGGCATCAGATCCTGTGCATGCCACCAGCAAAGGAAAAAACCATTCCATCACGCCTCCCTCACATCCATGCGGTCCACATCATAATTAATTTAATCAGAAATACAAAACAAAAACCCTACCCCAAGCAGAGGGAATAATGCCAGCAACTCCATGAAGTCCACTAAGGACTGCTACTGCTATCAGTTTAACATGGAAAAAACACTCAGATGTATACAAAAACAGAACAAAGCCCCTACAGAGACGGAAGGCTAAATCTCTCTTCAGATTCTTTAAACAGAGCTTAAAGTGAAATATAAATGGTATTTAGGCCTTGTGTTAGCTGTCTGAGCTCAGGCAGTGAAATCTTAACTTACTGAGGTCAATGCCAGAACTCCTAGAGTTCCAACAGAGTTAAGATTTCATGCAGGAGAATTCCCTATAGAGGTGCACTGATATATCTGTCACATATCGGATCAGCAACAATAAAAGGAAAATTAACATTATCGGCTATCAGCTTTTTTTTGGCTAATGTAGCACTCACTAATGCCACCAATAAGGGCTGCTTGGGTAAACACAGCCACATGCATGCACGTGGCCAGGAATGAAGCCTGGCAGCATCAAGAGCAGCGTCCTGCTCTTGAAGTCGGGCGGAGGGGACAGACATGGGGGAGGCAGATCAAAACCCACACGGTGAGGGAGGGGGGGAGTGGGGCAGGGGCTGCCCAGCCATGGCAGTGAATGGGACCCCAGGACCAGGAGTAGGATGGAGCCATGAACAGCTCATTCAAAGGGCATGGGGGGATGGGAGAGCAGGGGCGGCTTCCCAACCACTGCACACACCCCAGGGGAAGGCATGGGGGGGATGTGCCCTCCCAGGCTGCCCATTGTGGGCTCAAGGTCAGGGGTGGTGCCAGCCTCAGCTGTGCAGGGCAGGCAGCAGTAGGGCTAGGACAGATGGCTACGGGAGGGCTAGAGCAAATTTGAGGTGGCTACAGCCCCCACAAGCTCCCTCCTAGCACCACTCCTGCTCAGGGCACTCCACTCTGCTGCCTTTCCCTTGGGAGCCTCGTGCCAGCCACATGCCCCCTACCTGCCTCTTGGCACAGGGCTCCTGAGGGAAAGGCAGAAAAGCAGAATGCCTGAGCAGGGGTGGCATTGGGGGAAGCTTGGGAGCTATAGTCACCCCAAAATTCTCCGCAGCCACCCCTCACAGCACTGTCACCACTCCCCGCTGCACACAGCTGAGCCTGCCCCACTCCCAGCCCTCTACCCCCCACCAGCAACAAGCTGATGCAGCCCCTGGCCCTGAGCCCATAGCAGGCAGCCAGCCTCCACCCTGTGCATAAATCTGGGGGGGCACATGCCTCCCATGCCTTGCCCAGGAGTGCGTGCAGTGGTGGGGAGCCACCCCCCCTACCCACCACCTCCCCGAGACAAGCCACTCATAGCTCTGTCCCATGCCCTGGCCCAGGGTCCCATTCACAGCCCTGGCTAGGCAGCGCCTGCCCCAGCCCCACTCCCTCCATCACCATGGTGGCCTTGATCTGTGCCCCCGTTTCCCCTCCACAGACTTATCTGTAGGACACTGCTCTCCAGGCTGCTCAGCTGCATTCCTGTAAATCAGCTATTGGATCAGTATCAGTCAATATAGCTGGTCAATAATCGGCGATCAGTATCAGCCAAGAAAATCTTTATCGGTGCATCCCTAATTCCCTAGAGAATCCAAACACAAATGTGTGAATGTCTGCAACTAGCAAGTACAAAGAAGACTTTATGGAAACAGCAGAAGGGACAAGCTATATGGAAGTCAGTTAAACAATTGGAAGGACAATTTTAAGCAGTCACGCCACTCAGGTTTTTAACAGTCATCTTGGAAAGGCTATTTCATATTAGGGATGTGCTTAGATCCTTATTAAATTGTTCAGCACATCTCTCAAAGTTTTTCCTCTGGAGTGACAATCCTTAAAATAAATCACAAAAACCATGTATGGAACAGCTTTATGCTCTAATTGATAAAACTCCTTTCTCTTTCACCAGCAGGATTATCTGTATGTGGTAAATGAGGGGGTAGAAGATTACAAGACTGGTTAGAAAATACTTTAAAAATATCAGGTGCTCTTTGTAAAAATACCAACAAATTTATCATACAACTCAGAAGGCTGATTCTGCTTCTAGGCTCCAATTAACAAAGAAAGCTAAATTAGTCCAGCACTAATTTTTAATTAGAGTAATTTCTAAAATTTGAACAGCCGTGCACGTTCACGAGTAGAAAAAGGGAACTATTTCTGGCCATTATCCATTCAAGTGAAGGCACTTCATCTTAATTTAAACTAATTAACGGGGCTTGAAAACTTCCACGAAACAAATGGGACATGCAAGTGCTCGTTTGTTTAGCTGCTTATTTCTTTGCTGTGGTTAAAGCTCTACCTATTTTTAAAGTAATTTGCAAAAATGGAATGGCAGGTGTGGTCATCCATTATGGAGTAATTTGTAGGAGCATGGGGATGCTCAGTTCCTCAGCTAAGTGGCACAGCTGGCCTAGTGAAATTATACCAGTTTACAGGGTATATAGGCAACCACCTCAGGACTCAGTTCTGCAACTAACTGCATCCACATATGGTCAACATGGGGTTGGGAGAGGTACCAAATGTGATCCTCCCTTGAAAAACCAAAGTAATGTTACCAAGGGAGAGTTCCATTCTCATATCATTGGCTTCCAAATCAAATTTACCCATCTAATAAATTAAATGTTGGGGCCCGTTACAAATGACAGCCTGAACTCAAACCAGAATATCAAAGGGTGTTCCTCGTCTCTCACAACATGACTCTAGACAGATTCTCTGGGTCAAATTTCACCCTTAATCATGGCAATAAAATTCCATAGCTTTCAGCAAGTTTGCAAATGTGTGGCCTAGGGCAGCCCTTTGCCTTGCTACTGGCGCTGAGTCAGCAATTCTGTTGACAAAGCACCACAAGCGACAAAATCCACTTGCAGCTGTCCTGGCTTTTGAGAGGACGAAGCAGTTAGAGAGACAAACAACTTAACTTTTCATTCTCTCATCAGCAAATCCAACTGTGAACATAGTAGGAAGCAGGTCTAGAAAGCTAAATACTGTCAGTCTTCCATACTGCACCATTTAAGGACAGTGAGCAGAAGAGTTAGAAAGCAGAGTAGGTGAATCCAAAGAGTAGTGTCAAGAGATCAGGATACCTGTTTCAGAAAAAATACGAAATATTTCCATATGTTCATTTCTGGTAGGAGGCTAGAGATTTGTAAAAAATACTTGGGTGCTTTCATACCTACTTGTTTTGGCCAAGACAGGAATGAGAAATGTCAGGGTAAAAGCTGTTCTGACATCGCCCATTTCTCTGATGCCAGAGAATAATGCATATCACATCAGGAAGCCTCTGCATTTCTGCTCAACTCAGTTTATTACATTGCTTTGTATCCCCTCCTACGCAGACCCTATTTGTCTGGCTTTTCCTCTGCATCTTGTCTGACTTGTCCATTATCAACCATCTGTGACAGAGATGGTTTTATGTGGTTTCAATGTAGTTTCCATCCTGTAGAAAACCTGAGATTTCAAATCTCTTTTCTAGCCCGAATCAGAACAAAGAGGCAACATTTCCAAAAATTAAATGTTCAAAAAACCCACACAAAAGCCTCCCAAAACCCTTTCATTTCAGGTCATTTTGGATTTCAAAACCCTTTAATGTTTTTATATAAAATAAAGTCAATTTTGAAAGTGTAATTTCATGATGCACAATATTCACGTTTCCCTATTTTTTAAAACATAAAACCTCATCAAAATGATATGACTTTGCAAACAAAATTCTGCTTGGTTTAAAATAAAAATCTTTTCTCCGTAGAGAGCCATCTCATTGTATTTCTGCCAACCAGTTCATATTTATACAGGAGTCCAGGGTCAAGGATTTCTGCCTGGGACTAACCTACAGTTTGGTAGGAGCACCTGTCAAATCTCGCTATCAGATCTGAAGCCTGCTTCCAGCAGACAAGAGTTCAGCATACATTTTAGAACAATTTGTGACCAAAGTTATACTCGCTTTTAGCAGCCCCTCAGGTGGAACAGTGGATACAATCTAACCTGAACTGGCCAACTAAAAATTCCTCAGCGTATAGAGGGTTCCAGGTTGTAGCTGTATTGGTCTAGAGGAAAAGGCAATCGGGACTCATAATAGAGATGATATCTTTTATTAGACCAACAAGATTTTTGCAAAAAAATGTCTTTAATTGCAAGCTTTTGAGCACAAACACCCTTCATCAGACATTGGAGAAAAGATTGTAAAAGTTCTCCTGGGTAGAAATGAAAGTTCATATTTCATAAGATTTCAATAGTCAATAGATGGAAAACTCCTCTGGGCAGTCAGTTCATAGCTGGTATAAAGCCTCTCACCTATTAGGATCTGTGAAGATGCAAATTACCTTGAAACAAAGGCAGGTGCAGGATCTCAGGTTTCAGGTGGTCACAGCTGCTTCCTGCTTAGGAACATATAAAGATTTAATTTTTTTTTTAAAAAATCAGCTAAAATTCAATATCTTACATGTGTCAGGTATCCAGGTTGTACCCGTAATTGGTCTAGAGGAAAAGGCAATCAGGACTCATAGAAGAGATGATATCTTTTATTAGACCCACAAGATTTTTGCAGTGCATAAAAATTCTCAGGTACTGTAAATCCTAAGCAGCTGGTTCTAACACTCACTGCTCCGCTCCAAGGACACAAGGGATACAGGAAGCATGCTGTAGCTGGGATAGCGAGCACCTGAACTTTGCTGATTCTTTCCTGACCATTTTGACCACTTCTCAGTCAGGGAAACTTGGGCATCAAGGAAGTGCAACTCCCTGATAGTGCCAAAGGCAAAAGTTGAGCCTCTCTTTTGAAGGAACAGGCCCTCTACAGAGCCCCTGAGCATTTGTTTCCAAGTTGCTCCTCAGGCAGTGTGCATTTCAGGCCTTTTTTCACTTTGGGGGACCAGTGCTTTCTGGGGTAAGAGTCCATAAAGGTTAAGGGATTTTGGAGACTTTAAGAAAAGGACTCCGTGAACAGGCAGAAGCAAAGAGGACAGTTTGCAAGCAGTTTGCTGGGAGCAAGAGAAAAAGGAAGAGGAA
Organism: Gavialis gangeticus; assembly: GCF_001723915.1. NCBI lineage: Eukaryota > Metazoa > Chordata > Crocodylia > Gavialidae > Gavialis > Gavialis gangeticus. The sequence continues at coordinate 48,953,019 of NW_017729024.1, read as the reverse complement.
CCAGGCACCAGATCCTGCTCTGGGAAGGTAACTGAGCCAGGGTTGCCTGCGTGTTGCATGCAGGGATGAAGTCAGGAAGGCCAAAGCACAACTGGAGTTGCAGCTAGCAAGGGCAACAAGAAGGGTTTTTACAAGTATGTCAGCAACAAAAGGAAAGTCAGGGAATGTGTCAGTCCTTCACTGAACGGGGGAGGCAACCTAGTAACAGATGATGAGGAAAAGGCTGAAGTACTTAATGCCTTTTTGACCTTGGTCTTCACAGGCAAGGTCAGCTCCCAGACTACTACACTGGGCAGCACAGTTTAGGGAGACAGTAAGCACCCCTCAGTAGTGAAAGAACAGTTAGGAACTATTGAGAAAAGCTGGATGTGTACAAGCCCATGGGGCCAGACGCAGTGCACCTGAGGGTGCTAAAGGAGTTAATATGTTTAATACGATTACAGAGCTGCTGGCCATTATCCTTGAAAACTCATGGTGATTGGGGAGCTCCTGATGATTGGACAAAGGCAAATAATAGTGCCCACCTTTAAGAAAGGGAAGGAGGATCCAGGGAACTACAGACCAGTTAGCCTCACCTCAGTCCCTGGAGAAATCATGGAGCAGATCCTCAAGGAATCCATTTCTAAGCACCTGGAGGAGAATAAAGTGATCAGGAACAGTCAGCATGGATTCAACAAGGGCAAGTCACACCTGATCAAGCTGACTGCCCTCTATGATGAGATAACTGGCTCTGTGTATGCAGGGAAAGCAGTGAACATGATATACCTTGACTTCAGCAAAGCTTTTGATAGTTTCCCACAGCATTCTTGCAAGCAAGCTGAACTATGGGTTAGAGGAATGGACTGTAAGGTGGACAGAAAGCTGGCTGGATAGTTGGGATCAACGGGTAGTAATCAATGGCTCAATGTCTAGTTGGCAGCCAGTATCAAGTGTGGTTCCTCAGGAGTCAGTCCTGGGGCTGATTTGTTCAGTATCTTCATTAACAATGGGATGGACTGCATCCTCAGCAAGTTTGTGGATGACACCAAGCTGGGGGGTACAGTAATAAGCTGTAGGGTAGGGCTAAGATTCAAAGCGAACTAGACAAATTGGAGGATTGGGCCAAAAGAAATAACATGAGGTTCAACAAGGACAAGTGCAAAGTCCTGCACTTAGGACAGAAGAATCCCATGCACCACTACAGGCTTGGGACCAACTGGCTAAGTAGCAGCTCTGCAGCAAGGGACCTAGGGGTTATAGTGGACAATAAACTGGGTGCAAGTCAGCAGCGTGCCCTTGTTGCCAAGAAGGTTAACAGCATACTGGGCTGCATGAGTAGCAGCGTTGCCAGCAGATTGAGGGAAGTAATTATTCCCCTCTGTTCTGCACTGCTGAGGCCACTTCTGCAGTACTGTATCCAGTTTTGGGCCACCGACTACAGAAAGGTTGTAGACAAATGGGACAGAGTCCAGCTGAGGACAACAAAAATGGTTACGGGGCTGGGACACATGACTTCTAAGGAGAGGCTGTGGGAAACTGGGCTTATATAGTTTGAAAAAGAGAAGACTGAGGGGGGATATAATAGCAGCCTTCAACTCCCTGATGGGGGTTTCAAAAGAGGATGGAGCTAGACTGTTCTCAGTGGTGGCAGATAACAGAACAAGGACCAATGGTCTCAAGTTGTAGCAAAGGAAGTTTAGGCTGAATATGAGGAAAAACTCTCTGTCGGAGGGTGGTAGAGCACTGGAATGAGTTACCTAGAGAGGTGGTGGAAGCTCCATCCTTGGAAATTTTTAAGGCCTGGCTCGACAAAGCCCTGGGTGGAATGACCTATTTGGGGCTGGTCCTGCTTTGAGCAGGGGGTTGGACTAGATGAACTTCTGAGGTCACTTCCATCCCTAATTTTCTACGATTCTATGACTCCCTCTAGGAGCCACAGAGCAAATTTCCAGAACCTAGCTCCCACACCCTCCATAGAAAGGAAGAAGCCAACCATGCTGGAGAGAAACTTGTAGCTTTGCCAGAAAAAAGTTACACTGAAGATTTAAATTGAAAAATAGGCCAAACTTCTTTGAGGATAATAGACCAAAAGAGCTAATGGATTGTGAGGAGAAAAAAAAGGACCAATTTGAATGGTCTGGAACCAAGCAAACAAAACCAGGTGAACAATGAACACAAGTTCCACTCTGATTAAAGAAAACAAATAACTACATTAGCGCACAGTATTTCTTGGCAGTACAGCCCAGAAGTTTAATTTATGCATGAGCATCTTACGCTTCTGCCATTCTCAGATTCACATACGCAGGGAGATGGCAGAGGCATGGTGACACTTCAGGTCCTGGGCTGAGAAGTTACCCTCCCACATCTAGTTCAGTGCAAGACCATTGAGCAAGCCTACAAAAGCTTTTATCTGTATTTTATATTCACCTACTTTTATCAGGTTTGTTCTATACAGGCCTTCCCCATTCTGGGACTAGATGCAAAAGCTGTTGGAGACTGGGAAGCACACATTACCCATGCTGAGTGAAAGCAGGCATTTGTTCCTCCCTTATGGCTTGACCATGTCAGAAGGTAATATGCCAGAAGGTAATACAGCTCCTAACTAACAATCTTTTTTCCCTTTAGCTTGCGTGCTGGAAGCTCATGCTATTAGTCGCAAGTGTCTTCTCCCCTCACAGTGCAGTCAAGGTCATTTTACAAACTGGAGTATTGTAGGAAATTGTGCAGCAGTAAGGAAGCTCCAGCTGGAGAACTGCAGCTGTGCACAATCCTGTACACATGGCTGTGATTTTCATCACATGTTCTGAGCTCTCAACATCACAAAAATCCAGCATCTGTGTTACTACCGACCTATTACCATTGCTCCATTTATATCCTCATGCAGAGAAAAATATTAACATCAATAACAGCTTGTATCCTGGCTGGAACAAACTCACACATCTGCAGATCCGACCCAGACATGACCTTTAATAAATATTTTCCAGAGAGTTTCATCACCTTCTCTGAACTTGATAAGAAGCAAGAGACCACAAATCCAACCACTGCTGTCTTCTGCCAGCATGCACTTGGAAAAAAATCTCACCTTCTCTTACAAATGGATGCATAAAAATTCTCCAGCAAGAATGGGGCTACTGTAAAAACATCAAGGGTGGGGTTTGTCAACACACTTATGACTGATCTAATTCTAGCGTCACTGAAGCCAACAGCAAATCTCCCAGTAGCAGAAAGGCTAAGCCAAAGCCAAGAATTTTTGTAAGCAGTACCCAACTGCATTCTGGCTTTTAACCTACACATACTGGGACAGCTTTGATTCCTCCCCCCCCCCCCCCC
>NW_017729024.1:48935860-48949629 GCF_001723915.1 Gavialis gangeticus | reverse complement strand
CACACACACACACTCACCTTTCCATCCATATACCCTGACACTTAACAGGAAGAAATCCAGCGGGACATCAACAGTGAAATGAAAGAGGGTAGGAATGAGGAAATCCAGTTATTATAAGTTTGCTCCTCTGGAGCTATTCCTGCCCCTTTTCATTCCCCCTCGAACAGAATTGACTAACATAAGGGAGACCCAAGAAAAGCAATACAATGACTAGTGAAGCTGAAGAGATTCACTCACAGGACAGAATAAAGGAGTTAAATATAGCTAACTTGCCCAGACAATGACTCAAGAGAGACATGCTATTCATCTACAAGTATCTGGAGGCTGGAAACAGCAAGGGCCTGATTCTCTATTATCTTGTATGTTGGGCATGAACTGATCCCATTCTGAATTAGCATCAATTTATACAGACTACACGGGTGCAAACAAGGACACAATGGAGAAGAAAACTTGGTATGGTAGAAAGGGAGCAGAGTCTGAACATCGGCAAAACCGTCCTGAGAATTTAGTGATGGAACGGTCTCCCAAACAGTAGGGTATAAATTGACTAGTAAGGTCTGTAGATGTTATTGTAGGCAATTCATGATACTTCACCACCATCTATTGTTAGCTTTTGTCCCATAATGCCTGCATCAGCATCTGGGTACAACACCATTTGGACTGTCATCATGAAATGTAAAACAATTGCAGGATACCTGGGACAAGAGCACAGTCATAACATTTGTATTGCAAAGCGAATAAATTTGTGTGGGCTCAACCACAAGAAACTGAATGAGTAATCATTCGACTGGGAGGCTTCCATATTGTCGTCATTTACCTAACAGAAATGGTTTATCTTACTTAAAAGCTCTGGATAAAGTTCTGCCTACACACAACGTCCTTGTGCACTGTGTACATAGAGCCAATTATCAAAGTCTCGTTTGGTGAAGTGCATTTGAACCTAATCCACCATTGCCATCACTAGACCAGTGTGGTTGGCTAGCTAAAAATGTCTGTTATGTTCCTATCATAAACACACTTGAACCACTGCCAGCAAAATACCTTCAGATAACAAGTTACAAGTGCAGGACAGAATGCTGGGTACCCGCAGGGTCATGCAAGCAGGTTAATGTGCCATGCACTCCCAGCCAAGTGCTATGAGACAGCATGTTGCAATCCATATAACAACTGCAGGGATTCAGAAACAGATCCAGAAATAGATTCAAGTGATGAAGAGATCTAAAAAACTGCAATTATCCATTGTATTAATGTTATATATACTATTGTATTACCATTATATTACCATTGGATTAGACTATTACATTTTCCTATTGCCTCGAGCCAAACATATGTCTGTGTATTTATTGTCACTGAGTTATGTATTATTAATATCTGACTTCTCTGACTGCATTCTGAAATGAAAAAAAATATATCATCTTATTCAATGCAACTGGAACAAGTAGGCTAACCTGAGTTATAAAGTTTTCAGTACTGCAGGCCTGCTATAAAATTTGTAGTAACATAATTTGTGAGGTTTTAGTATTATTGTTTATTAGGTTTTAATTACATCGAGTCAATACATACATGCTAATGTGTTTGCCATTTTGGAATCCAATATGGCTACTGTAATGGAAATGTTATGATTGATCTCCTCATTTTTATACAATGTTGGCTTTGTCATTGGAATTAATTTTCTAACCCTGGTGGGGGCTAAAATATCGACAAAAATGTGAATGAATGGCAGCCATCTTGGATTCCAATAGGATGGCTACATGCATGACTTGCCAGATTGGCAACATGACCTTTCTGACATGAGTAGACCACCTCTACCTGAAACTCATTGTTGCTGCTTGTGGCAATGAGTTGTCTATGGGAGGACACTTTTACCCATCTTTTTTTACCCTACTAAAGGAGTGACAGAAAGGCTTGCCATTTTCACAACTGAAAAGTTTTGGAAACGTGTTCTGTAGTAAAACAATGTACAGAGGCTGGGGAAGTGGGCACGCCAACAAGCCTTTTCCATCTCTGATTTCAACAATGAAGCATGTAATTTGAACAGGTAGTCTTGCTGATGAAATACTCCAAAAGAAGATCCAAAGCCAGTATGTACACATCACTAGTTTAAAGAGCAAGCGCTGGAACAGCCACTATTAGGGGTGCACCAATATATTGGTTGACTATCAGACCTGCAACAATATAAGAAGAAATTATATAAATCGGGTATCAGCTTTTTTTGGTTGTTGTAGCCAATAATTACAGTTGCTTGCCCAGAACACCCTGGCCAGCATAGTCTGAGCCCCGCACCCTGCCGCTGGCCCAGCTACAGGTGCAGCAGACTACAGGTCCCGGCGAGTAGCGGGAAGGAGATGGGGCACTAGGGAACAGTCACAGGGCGCCATGCTGAGCAACAAAGACACCATTACTGGCTCCTGCTGTTGCTGCATTGTAACACTGCCTACACAGCAGGTGCCCAAGCACCAGGGCTGCTGTGGAGATGTTGGGCTGCAGATGTTGGGATGTTTGGTGAGGCACCACGCAAGGGACATTCTGCTTGCCCGGGCACTGGGCATCTTTGCAAAAGAGGCTTCTCCCCAACTGCCACAGGAACTCGGCTACACAGGGCCTGTCGCACTGAGGCAGCAGTGTGCTCTGGGGCTCTAAATGCACCCAGCACTGCTGTCCGTGCAAAGGTCCACCCTGCTCACCCAGGACAGCAGCACAGGCTGCATGAGGAGTAGGGCTGCAGGTGGGAGCCATGGGCAAGGAGGCAACATGCATGGGAATATGGCCATCACCGCTTTCCTTATCAAGGGCGGGAGCAGGCAGGAGGTGTGTCTGTCAGTGTTGTAAACATAAAACAAACAAAAAAAATGGTTTATGTTAGTAACTTAAAATGCCTTGCACTATTACTAAATATCGGTTATCGGATCAGCATCAGCCGATATAGTCAGTTAATCGTCGGCATTGGTATCAGCCAATGTCGCAGGGCACTGGGGTGGAACTGCTAGGGGAAGAGCCCTAGCAGTGAGTTGGAAGCCCCAGCTGCTGGTTACCAGGGTAGCCAGAACAAGTTAGTGGCCCACACCTGCCAGCGGTCAGCTGACCGGAAGGGGCAGGGCCTGGCTCATATAGAACCCCCAGGGCTGAGGCCAGGATGACAGTTCCCTGCCAGCAGCCAAGGTGGAAGGAGCTCTCCCAGAGCAAGCAAAGGGGAGGGGCCTGACTGCAGGAGCAGCTTCTGATACTGTTGAGGGATGGAGCATCCCCTGGTATACTTTGAATGATGTTGTAGCTGGACAGCTTGAATTTATGTTACAGCCCAGGGGTTTGTGTTTTGTTTACTGTTGTATAAGACCGGTGGTTTGGGTGAGGCTATTAGGGGAAGGAGGAGACCTCATCGGGGGCCCATGGCAGCGTGGAGACACCGGCACCAGAGGAGGCACAGCATCTGGAGTGCACAGACCTAGGCACCTGCAAGATGCAGAGCGAGACAGGGCTGTGGAGAGCCCAGGGAGGACAAGGGGGGCCAAAGTACAAGAAGGCCCAGACTGGACAACGTCGGTACTATCTGCAAGGCTTGGGGCATGGTAAAGGGACAGTTGGAGCCACGCATAGCCCATAAGGCTAGGGTGCCCCAAAACACCCATTGTGACATCTGCCTTGGAGCAGGACCCACTAGAGGTCCAGAAACCCATGGGGTCCAGCGAACCGATCAAGACCATGTCCAAGAGGACTTAAAGGCAGCCTCCCCACCAATCATTCAATCAAAGACGTGGTGGGCGAGAACAGAGGGTGCCCATTGGGCCAACTTGGCATGGTAAGGGGGCCTTGGGGAGATCTCGGCCATCCTGCAGGACCCCATCCCATGACAGCCAAGAAAATCTTTATCAGTGCACCCCTATCCTCCTCATCTCACACTCCAAAAACATCTCCTCTGCTTCGTAAGAGTTCAAGTTTCAGGGAGAAAGATCAAGGACGCAGACCTGGACACTATACAGAAGATTATCAGCCACCCTAAAATTGACATCAGCTAGACAGTTTCAAAGCCAGTGGGTTGCAGAATTTGCAAACACTAGCCCTCGTCAGGATGCTGCTTGGCATTGATCTGTGACCAGTTGTTCAAATCTGGGATGAAGGGGACACTGACCAATCCACAGGCCCAGATTTCAGGGCTGTGTTCCAGTCACATGGATAACTAGCTTACCTGCAGTTAGAATATAGCTACTGGTAAACATTTTGTAAGGGCCATTAAGCTTCCTGATTCAGGAGTTAAGTCAACCTCCAGCTATTAGAGATCAGGACAGGAGCCAATGTGAGGGGCCATATAAAGAGGTTTTCAGCTCCTCAAGGACTCAGAGCCCTGTTGCAGATAGTCAGTGCAGAGGCACAGCAGGGCAGCTTCGTGTTCATAGTAGCATGGGCTGCTGCCCTCAGTTCCTCATCCCTCCACCACCCCATTACACTACTGGGACAGTGGGTAATAGTGTGCCTGACTCGGAGACTGCAGGCTAGCTGGAAGTGATGACCAGCTAATGTGGGTAGAGCCACAAAGAGGGTTAAGAACTCAAGAAGAGAGAGCTGTGGGGAGAGAGGACAGGCAGCTATGCTGGGGAGAAGCCAGAACTAAGTCACCCCTCTCCTAGTGTCCAGAAAGGACAAAAGGCTTAAGTTTTTTGTAGTAAATCCAGGGTTGTACCAGGAAAAAAAACTGGCCTGAGAAATAAAACAGAGCTTACTTGCTTGTGCTAAGGCAGCAGGGAAAGTGACCCACTTACAGGTAGATTATCACACAGCTGCTTACTAAAGGGTTCTAGTTTCTTCCTCCTCTGGCCACTGTCGGAACAGGCTAGACAGATCTCGTCTCAGCCATTCTGGCTAAGTTATTTGCTTTTTTTTCAGTCCTTTGTTTCAAAAAAGGGAGCTGAGCATTGTTAACACACTTTGGTAGCACTGAATGTTGTTTATCAGAGAATCACTGCCAAAGGAAACACACAGCATCAGGCTGTGATAGCTATGCTATACTGCTTGTATTCATTGCAACATGCCCATATAAGGTCAAAGCACAATACACCTGCATCCCATAGCCACAATGAACCATCTGCAGATTCACTCTCCAAGTCCAATAGCTGGCTCTGCTTCTTTAAAATGGCATCTCTCTTTTTTCCCCACTGCTGAGTAGCAAAACAGCACTGAGACTAAACCAGAAGAATTAGATACTTGGGGGGGGGGGAAGAATCCCCTTGCTTTAGCGCTCATGGCGTGCAAAATAAGCCATGTGAAATCCTAGCCTCACTGCTGTCAATGACAGAATCCAGCTGTCTTGGCATTGGCTCCCTTGGGACAGGGACATCATTCTCCTTTTTTAATAGGTCACTATTATCAAGCAGTAATAAAATCCTTCCCACAACTACACTAAAATGAGCTTTAACACCAAGCAAGGATTTGCCAAGGACAAAGGGACAGGAAAAACAAAATCAAAACCAAAAATATGGTTTATATGGTATCTCCCCCACAAGCAGAAACCTAAGTTTAAAAAAAAAAAAATCTACCCATATAGTCTAAAAATCAAGAAACAGGAGATGATTGCCTTTGGTTTGTGATACTGTTTTGGATGAGTTTCCAGAGGCTCTTAGACAATCCCAGCTCTGATTTCTTAAGCCAGTGGTCTAGTTGATGGCAATGAAACTAACATTCAGTGAACATCTCCTAGAACTTACCTACCCTTTCCAAAGCAGAAAATGATCCCCATTTTTGCAGCTTGTCATTTGCATAATTTAATTACCAAAGCAAGGCATAGTCTCAGACCACAAGTAAAGCCTTTGACGAGTGGTTCTCAACCTTTTTAGAAGGCACACCACACTAGACTCAAGGCATCCCTCCATAACTTCTGGGAATAGAGTGGTGCCCAATTTAAAAAAAAAAAAAAAACTAGTTTATTTATTATAGTGCTTGCCTCCTTGCAAGGAGCTGGGCAAGAAAAGGAGAGCCTGCACCTGTGCTTATCTTCTCACACCTCACTTATCTCCTTATACCTCCTGCAGCACCCATCAAGGGATCTCCCAGCTCATCCTCTTATCAGCAGTCCCTTGATAGAATGACTCCCAGTAAATAGGGAAGTTATCAGTGAGTTGGTGATGATGAGCAAAGAGACTGATCAAATATCTACATGTTCAACAGCAGACAAGGCAAACAGTTCCAGGAGGAAAGAAAAGAACTTGGTGGTGGTGTGTCACAGCTCTTTCCCTTTGTCTCTCTTGTGTATCTGCTGCCATAGTTAGGCAAGTTTGCTCAAAAGGATAGATGCCTGGTTGTCCATCATAGTACCACTGGGGATGATTCAGTGCTTGATTCTCCTAGGTACTGATGTTAATATCACTTTTCTTCAGATCAGCCTTCAAGATGTCCTTAAATCTCTTCTTTTGCCTACCTCTAGAGTGGTGCCCATCAGTTCTGGAAGCCAGTTGTCAGACATCCTTATGACATCTGCCCAATGGAGTTGGTGCCATACAAACATGGCTTCGATGCTGGTAGTGTTTGCTTGAGCCAGAACACTGGCATTTGTTCTTCTGTCCTTTCAATTGATATGGAGGATTTTCTGAAGACATTACTGATGGTAATGTTCCAAAGTTTTTAAGTGTTTCCAATATGTTGTTCAAATTTTACAGTCTTACAACAGGAAAAAGATGACAACAGCCTGGCAAACAAGTTTTGTTTCAGTCCTGATCTTCAAAGATATAGTTTCAGAGATGTCCAAAGTTAGCACTGTTAGATTTTATCTAATCTTGAATATCATTGTCTATGTTTACTTTATTGGAAGATGGCTACCCAGGTATGGGATATGATCAATATTCTCCAAGGATCGATCTCTAATTGTAATATGTGCAGGAGAAGCTGCTTGGTTAGTGGTGGGTTGGTAAAGTATTTTGGTCTTTGTGAAGTTGACAGCAAGTCAAGGCATGTCATATGCTTCACAGAAACAGTCAAAAGTAACTTAGAACTCTTCAATTAGGTGAGCGTACACCACAAAATCACCAGTGTATTGAAGATCAATAATGGATCTGTTGGCTATCTTAGATTTGGAATGTAACTGGTTGATGTTAAAGAGATTCTTGTCCATGTGATACTGGACGCTGACTCCAGATGGAAGTCCATCAGCAACGAGATGTAGAATAGCTGTAATACAGATGGAAAAAAAAGGTGGGTGCAATCAAACCTCCTTGCAACGCTTCGGTTCTAATAGTGATCTAATAGAATGGTTTCTGAGCCACTGTTTAGGAAAGCTGGTCGTATCATCGTGAACACGTGTGATGATGGTAACAAATTTTGACGGGCATCCAAATCCCATAATAATCTTCCATAGGCCATCTCTGTTGATTGAATTGAAGGCCTTAGGTCAACAAAGGCAACATAAAGATCTTAGTGTTGTTCATAACACTTCTAGAGTTGTCTAAAAATGAAAATCATATCTGTTGTACCTCTAAGTCAGGGGCAGGCAATTATTTTGGGCGGAGGGCCACTTACCCAGTTTTGGCAAGTTGTCGAGGGCCACATGGGTAGCTCCGCCCCTTGACAGGTGCCCCGCTCCCTGGTCACCATCTTGGGACCAATGTCTCAGGGCCAGCACCAGTGGGGCCCAGAGCAGGGTGCAAGCTGGTAGGGGTATGTGGAGCCAGGTCGGGCTGCACCAGCAGAGAGGGGGGGCTGGCCCAGCTCCTGTTGCCCTGCCAGCACTGGCCCCATGCACCCGCTCACTCCCGATGCCCAGGAGTTCTTGAAGTGTTCTTTGCAAGTGTGTTGATGTTGGAGCTGTCTTTAAAGAGCGTTGTTCCATCCTTGGACATCAGAGTGGGCAGCTCCTTGTGTGCTTGACCCACAGATAGCTTTAGTTACACTGAAGAAACTATGTATGTTGTGGTTATCGACAACCTTTTGAATCCCTTTTGCTTCATCCTCCCAACACTTGTTCTTTGCTCTCAAATTTTCCTCTGGGTCTTGGCTTTCCTGTGGCAATAAGGGCATCTTTACATGTACTCCTGGGCGGGGGGATAGGGCCCTTTAATCAGAGAGGCTCTTGGCAGCTGCTTTAATTAAAATGCAAACAGCATCTTATGCATCCAGCATCCTGTGCTTCAAAATGTCAGTGGGGGCAATTTAACTAAAGCTTGTCTGACTAGCTTTAAAAGCACCCCCCCCCCCATCATTCTGAAACACAGGATGCTGAATACATGGGTCACCAAGGCTCCTGGAGCATACTAATTAGCACACTCCAGAAGACTCAATTAATGGAGCCTGCTTTGACGTGTGCTAATTAACATGCATCTGAACAGGCATTGGGCACATGTATAGGTAGTGCTGATGTTTCTACATGAAGAAGCCTAGAGAGTCTCTGTATGCCTTATGAATGCCTTTCTTGAGGCTCTCCCAGTGATAGAATCATCAAAAATTAGGGTTGGAAGGGACCTCAAGAGGTCATCTAGTTCAACCCCTGCTCAAAGCAAGACCATCACCAACTAGATCATCCTAGCCAAGGCTTTGTCTACCTAGGTCTTAAAATCCTCCAAGGATGGAGATTCCACAGCATCACTGGATAGCCTGTTCCAGTGCTTTACTACTCTCCTAGTGAGAACGTTCTTCATAATAGCTAATCTAAAATTCGTACCTGGACTCTGTTAGTATTTTCTGTGGACTTGGTAGAGAGGAAAGCAATGGGCTGACAGTTGATATCTAAACACCAGCTTCCATTAAATTAACTAAACTAATTTAAAAGTACATATTTAGCATGTATGTAAATGAGACCATAGGCTATGGAACACTTCCAAGGGAAGTGGTGGAAGTCTCATGGAAAACTAGACTAGGGAAGATATAGAAAAACATGCAACAATGCTGTACTGACACAAGAGTATCTAAATTTCATTTCTAATTTGCATAAAAGTTCTGAGCGTTTGTTTTTAATTTTTCCAAGATCTTTTTTTTCCCCAAGAACAAAATTAAAACAAAACCTTCAATTTAATTTTAAACATAAACTTTACATTTCCCTTCCCCCTTCTCTCTCCCTCAGATTTGTTACTTTTAACACTATTTGTTTCCTTCAGGCTTTCTTTTTTACCACTGGAAGGAAGGAGGGAGTAAAATGGAGAAAAGTTAGGGAGGAAACAACTTTCACTTCCTATTTTAACATCCACTTCCCCTACAACACATGCACACACGCACTTGAGCCATATAAAATGAAATAAGGTCCCTTTGTCCCCTGTCATCCCATCTCTCACTTTTTTTTTCTTCAACAGAAGAATATTTTAAAGTTAAAAGCTTATAACCTTATCTTTCCCATTTCAGCTTTAACAGACTCCCCTCACCCTTGTTTTTGAAGGGACTAAATTATGAAAAAATTAAATAGTTGTAATTTTGTATGTTTTGTCAAAGAATGTAAATTTCAACTAAAAGAATATTTTGAGTAAAAGTCTTTCTTGGTCATAAAATTTCCCCCTCAAAAATCTGAACCAGCTCTAATCAGCAGAGGAACAGGCTAAATAACTTAGTATGTTTTTGCCATCTCACAGTTCTGGGTCTCTCTTGTGGATGAAAGGGATTTTTTCATAATTCACATAATACCTTATGTTATGAATACTTATAACTTCATACTGCCGGATTCCTAAGGGCTACTTCAGGCAACCTGTCCTTGGGCTGCTGAATACTACGTAGCTTGTAGTATTGCTTGTTTATCCTCACTATTCATCTCTTTCTAGCCAGCAGAAGTGAGGATTTGTCAAACAAAATGATAAATAAACCAACCTCAGGAAAAACCTTTCTGAAGGGCTGGAGGATAAATCTTCACAGATAAATCTGACTGACATCATAGTCCCTCTTCTGGGTTTCAAAGACATAATAAACAGCTGCAGGAGTTTGTGAAAACGATGACATCTCACAGCAGCTCTTCCATATGTAGCATGGTATGGGATGTTTCACATTCTCCTATACACACACATACCCACATACCCAGGTAGACATGAATTACCTTGGCTCTGCCATCCCCTCTTGATTGAAATTTAGGATACAGCCCTTTTCCCCCGCAGGAACTTGATTCTAAATAGCTACCGATTGAACTATTTTGACAAAACTCTTCGTTAATTTTCCTCATACCCTGAAGAGGCATCTTGGTTTTATGCTTAGCAGTATTAATCCCTTCCCTTTCTTTATTTGAAAACCCAAATCTTTCCTTTCCTCTGGATTCTTCATCTCATCTTGTCAGACATTGCACAAGTTGACCTACATTACCACAGAGGACCAGGCTACTCCTGGCACCTCCTTGTGCATTCACAAAAGTTGGAGGAGAGCAGGCACCTCGTGCCAACTCTGGGGAGTGCACTGCCAAGCCCCTGATTAAGCGGAAATGTTGGAGAAACAAATTTCTCCTTCTAGAGGGTGACGTGACCCTTCCAGAGCATCCCCTAGGCAATGTGCCTCTCCTTTCCCCGCAGCACAGGGATGCTAAATGCCACAATCCAGCCTGACTCCACATATTACAGATTAAAGTAGATTCCAACATAAAGCAGCTTTTTCAGTTTATCCTGAATGTCGTAAGCTTTTTCCTAAAGCCACAGTTCCTAATATCAGATGCGTATGTAAAAATGTCTGTTTTTCATTTCTCTAGGGAAAAAAATTAGTTTCTAGGCTTCCTGGGTTTTTCTGTTCAGTTTTGGGGAATATCACAGGAAACTGACACAAACAGCTGGGGTTAGCATTCCTGATGTTTGCGCATTCTGGGGATCACTGGTCTCAGATCTGGAAACATAGAGCATTTATAGTGCTTCGGGAGGCAGGGGGAGGGGTGCTTTAATTAGTGAGCTGCGCTAATTAAAAGTGCCCAAGCATCATGTGCAACACCGTCCCCATGCTGAAAAACTGCGGCAGGGCACTTTGAACTAAAGCTCAAACAAGTTTTAGTTTCAAGCGCCCCACTGCCATTTTCAGGGCGGGGATGCTGACACACGTCATGCTGAAGGCTGCTGGAATGCATTAATTTCCTTGCTCCAAAAGACTCGATTAATCAAGTCTGCTCTGACCCGCTGGATTTACAGCATGCCAGAGCAGCCTCGCTGCACGTCCAAAGGAGCCCATGAAGCCTGTCAGGGCAGTTGCTGGACTTCCTTTTTAGGGGCAGAAGTTAGTTTTACCAGCTAAATGAGTTAGTCACCCACATATCTGAAACCAGAACCAAGGCCTTAGTATTTGTGCCTTATACAGCATGTAAATTAAAAAGTACCTTGGGACCCAACATATTGCTCCTTGAGTCAATTGCAGAATTCCCATTAGATTCAACAGAAGTAGGCCTATCCTCTTTTAAACATGCAAATTTGAATTAAGATGACAAGTCATCTCTGTAGGCCTCTTCTATCAGTAACAGATCTCCCTAACCACATTACTCAGGAAGCATTCAACCAGTTGTGCTCAACCTTTTGGTCCCATGAGCCAAAAGGGTGGTGGAGGACAGGTCTGCAGATCAGATAAGTCCCTACACCACTTCTTCTGGCCCTGTGCTGCCAGATCGGATCTGGCACTGCCTCCACTCACCCTAGCACACCCAATCTAGCACTCGGGGCCATTCTATGTAGTCCACGTGTCTTCCCACAAATCCAGAAAATTGGCAGTGGGGGAGCAACAACTAACACTGCTACTGCTCCCCCTCCACCAGTTTTCTGGATCTCTGGGAGCCCTGTAGGCTTGACAGAGTGGCTCTGCGGGCTGGATCTGGCCCGTAAGCAAGGGTTTAAGTACCCCTACGATACATAGCTTCTATAAAACAGATTATGGATCTGCTGTCCTACATGCATGTTCATAACTGCAATTGAGGCTGACATTGATGGAAATTATTCCATTTATGTGAACAGCCTGGAATCCTAATACCAGTCAACAATACAATTTTTTTCAAGTGTGCTCAGTATGCATAATGTCTTAATTAAGAACCCTTTTGAAACTCTAGCTACATCATTCTGGTACCTAAATGAGAGCTGACTTCTGTTGAAAATTTAGCTGATTGTTTTAGCTATCAAAACAGAAGCTGTTGGGTACCAATTTTTTTTTGAAAAATAAGGTCCATGATGGTTCCTTTTAACTCCTAATAAGACTAGTCTTATTGAACAGGAAAATATTGACAAAATATCTTTTTTTCCTCTTTCCTTTTTTTTTTTTTTGAAACAGGGAAACAGCATAGCCTCCATAAGCATATTTCTTCTCTCTCTCTCTGTATCATTTTTATTTGTTACTATCATTGCATATTCTACATGCAAGTCATTAAGAACAGAGATGTTGATTGTTTTATTGTAGTGCTGCTTATTTCTATCTTCAATGTTTCATTGTCAGTGTCAAAAAAAGAGAAAGAACTGTTACTTCCCCCAGTAAATTAACAGCCATTAAACTTTTTAAACAGGACTTTCTTTAAAAGCAGTATTTGCTTTAAACAATTGGGACAAAGTTCTCTCAGGTTAGTAATATTTGAAGAGTTCCAGTAATGATTCAAACAGTAAAATAAATGAAAGATAAAGGAACCAGAGTGCCTTGGTGTGCATTTCACTGCGGATTTCAGAAAGCCAATACAGGGCTCTGCTTGTTTAATGGACTGTATAATGTCAGATACTACTGTGCAATGGAGAAGAGATTAAAGAATTTGCTGATAAACTCATGCAGCTTCTGCTATGCTTGTAAAAGCAGCCACATCCAAATTCACTCCCTTATAATGATCATGAATTATTATAACCTTTGATCATTTTGTCCTGTAACACTCTGCACCTGGTCTCAGGATTGAAAAAGTACCCCTAAAACATATCACATATTATAATAATATTAAGAGGGACATGGTATGGCAATATACATATTAGGAAACGAATACAAATAGATCCAGGAACCTGAGGCAGTGTGATTTCCAAATATTGGTCATTTGACTGTCACTGGCAACAGTACCTTTTTCTGCATGGTTTCTTTTCATTACTGTACAGGCAATACCCTTCAAACTTTATGTTGGCAACTGGGGCTGTGTGAAACAGTATCGTTCCACTTCAACTTCTGTTTCAACAGAACAGTGTTTAATTTCAAGTTTCGTTTAGTTTCAAAAGCACCGTTCCGGTTTTTTTCATCAAAACTGTTTTGCTGTTTTGATGCTGTTTCAACGTTTCACCCACCCAGTGCTGGGAAGACCGGTGCTGCCGCTGGCCCCAGCCAGCAGCACCAAACTCCTGTCATCTGGCAGGCAGATCAGGGTCCACACCCCTAGGAGGAATCAGGCCCAGCCCCTGCAGGGGAGCCCCTGATCGGCCTGCCATATGACAAGAGGCTGGTGCTGCCGGCTGGGGCCAGCGGCAGCACTGATCTTAGCACTGGGTGCGGGCTGCAACCAGTGCCGGACCCAGCTGGCAGCAGCAGCCTCCTGTCATCCAGCAGGCAGATCAGAGGCCTGCACCCCCAGGAGGAGTCTGGCACAATCCCGCATCCCTCCTGGAGGTGCACACAGGCCCCAATCTGCCTGCTGGATGACAGGAGGCTGTTACTGCCGGCTGGGACCTGCGCTGAAGCCAAGTAAGCCTGGCTTCGATTCTCGAAACATTTCAAAACTCTTGAAAAGCTTCCAAATGAACAAGCTTCATTAGGAAGCTGGGGGACTGTGGCGTAGACACCCATACAGTCCAATGGGTCGCCAACTGGTTAGAGAGTCGCACCCAGAGGGTGGTAGTGGATGGGTCCTTCTCGACCTGGAAGGACGTGGGAAGTGGGGTCCCACAGGGCTCGGTCCTTGGGCCTGC
>NW_017729024.1:48931506-48935529 GCF_001723915.1 Gavialis gangeticus | reverse complement strand
ATGATCTGCTCAGGTCCCTCCCGACCCTAGAAACTATGAAACTATAAGAGCACTCAAAGTGGTTTCAAAGGCTTTTGTTTCGTTTCAATTTCAGCATTTCGAGCTCGAAATGCATTGAAACAGCTTCGAAATGAAACATGAGGTGAAATTTCACACAGCCCTATTGGCAACACTAATGATTTTCACAGCTAATCATGCAGAGAGAGCAAGTAAATGAGCTTGCAGGACCACAGAAAGCCAATAAACTGGTCCTGGAAGGAGTGTGTCTGAATCCTGTAAGTGTCCCGTACATTCCTGGCCTGCAAACTCAAGCAAAAACTCAGTCTTGCCGCACATAAAAACCTTTTCAGTTTACATCCTTCCTTTTACCTGTTGCACTGTTCATTTGAAGCCAAACAGAACATCAATTATTCTTTCTCCAATAAGTATGCTATCACTGTTCCCTCTCAGCTAGGAAGGAAATTCAGCCCTCTCTGAGTTACACCACTAATTGAAGTCGTAGGTTTATTCTACTTTTATACCAGCAAAACTAAAAAAAATGTGGTTCAGCATAAGCCACTGGACCTAGAAGGTCACAAATACTTTGAGGTGATAATTTTTTTTTTTTTTTAATCTGGGACAGTGTAAGGTTTTATTTATTGTACAGCCTATTAAAGAAAAAATGGGGAACTCCTCTTTGATCACGGGCTGCCATCTCAGCTATTACAGAATGCAACAGGGGAGCTCTGTTATTAGTTATACCAGGTAATTCTAAGAAATGCCACTAAGCAATTCTTTTTTCCCAAGAATGTACTAAATTCTACCCTCAAATCCACACTGCAGGTATTGTAACGTGATGAAACCACAGTGAAGACTTCTATTGAATTCATGCAACTTCGAATCAGGCCTTAAACTGCAAAAGATTTCCATGTGTGGGCTGAGTTATTAATATCCTTGAGACCATATTTGCTTTCCAAAGCATAATTGCAAAAACCTGTTTAACATAGAGGTTTTGTAATGTTGGAGGTTTTACAAATAGAATCCAGCATGGGAGATAGCAAATAATGTCAACATTCTGTAAGAGCTTCTCTCTTCCATCTGTTCTAGCATTTAGCCTGGAATAAACTTAGAGCACCTCCTGTGGTGAGCAGCAAGATTTTGCACTGCAGAAGCATTCAATTTGTTTAAGGGGTGGGGGAAAAAAAATCCTAACATTTCTTATCCCTTAAAAAAATTCAAGAATAATGTGTCTTCCCAGCTGAGTTAAACTGCAAAACAGTTCTGCCTTAACATGCAATTCAAAAGCTAATAAGGATCATCGCAAAGATGTGTTTTAGAATTATCTAAAATAAAATAAATAAAAAACCCCAGAAAAGATGAAATTAGGGAAGAGATCAAGAAACACAAAAGCTTAATGTCAACTGAAATATAAAGGAACTCCCAGACTGAAAAGAACACAAGACTCCAGGGCACGTGACTTGAGTTAAGGAAGCACTGTTGGTGGAAGATAAATTACTCTTTACATGTACATCTTAGGGGATTGGATGCATCTTTCAGTGTAAAATTTGCTATTTGATAAATTGGATTTGTTAATAAATTTTTAAAAAAAGAAGTTGGGGAAGAAGGCGTTTTCTTTTTGATACTGAAAGGCTCCTGGTAAACGTATCTAATTTGCAGCAGTAATTCCTAGCACTTCTATAGATCTCAAAGCACTTTACAAAGGAAACCAGTATCATATTCATAAGCCCCATTTTACAAGAGTGAAACAGAGGCAGAAAGAGGCGAAGCAACTTGCTCTCCCAGCTATCAGGCTAGCAGCAAAATAAGATATATAACCCAAGTCCCAGTCCAGTGCTCACCCAGTAGGTCACGTGTCACTATAATAAAAAAAAAAAAAAAAGCAAGTCATCCTTATGGTCTGTAAATAGGGAAGCCCAATAACAGACAATTATGCTCCAGAGTCTCAGTTCTCATTTACAAAAAGTTAAGGACCATATCCTATTCTGCTTTGGGTGTAGGGGTCCAGCTGTGATCTTGTTCACCTTTGCTAGAGTCCCTGAAAAGCCATTAGCATGTCTTCTTTTGTAATATACCTTATGTTAGCCTTAGAACTAACTCACAAGAGGTAGCAAGGAGGATGTGGGACCACCCGACTTGTGTGTTAATGATTTTTCAGGGACTCAGACATGGTGGAAAAGGATCACACTTAGGAACATAAGTCCACTTAGGCCCCTAATAAGTAGGGCCTACTGAATTCACAACTGCATGATTTTTGCAGAAAAAGTGAAATCGTGCAGGCTCTGAAAACATGGGGCCCCGCAATTTTGGCAGGCTCACTGGGAGAAAAAAAACAAACAAGAAAACCTCCCCCACCAAAAAACTTACTGGCAAGAGAAAAGGGCGGGAAGCCCTACAGCTTTGGAGCATGGAGTGGAAGGGGGCAGGAGGGAGGGGAGGAAGGAGGTTGGAGGGATGGGGGCCAGGGCATGGCTGCTTGCAGGAGGCAGCAGGGATGCTGCACAAGCAGCTGCACTAGGGTCCCAGACCAGCTGTGGTAGGAAGTCAGGAGGCTGCATCAGAGTCCACAGAGCCCCCGCCTGGCTCCTTGGAGTGTGTGCACCCACTGCCAGCAACGAGCCAGATCAGGGCCCCGCAGACTCTAGTGCAGCCTCCTGGCTGCCTGCCACAGCTGGCCTGGGATGCTTGTGCAGCATCTCTACTTGGGGACTGCCTGAAACCCCAGTTTACTTACCCTGATTAAACCTGGGGAAACCATTAATACATGCTTAATAATGTTTGGATTAATGGCTTCCTTGGGTTTAATCATGATAATTAAAGGCATGGTTTGGGGCCATCTGGTAATGTGTGGGGCAAGGGAGATCTACCAGGGCCCTCAGCCAATCAGAGGCATGGGTGGGGGGGCCCACAACACAGCCTTGTGAAAACAGTGGCCGGGCCCAGGATCCATCCGTAAAATTAGCTGGCCACCTCCTTGAGTTTGGTAGACCCCTAATAATAAGTAAAATATGATCTGGCCACCATTCTTTAGTTAATACGGTCATGAAGAAAACTGTAGTGACCTGAGCATTAGTGGTTTAGCAGCATCTACTCAAGTTTGTAGAGAGCCTGAACGAATAGTTGAGCTGCGAACTGTTTTGGTCACTTCACAGATGATAACCCAGATGGCAATGTGGATATGCTTTCCATACTAAGGTTAAGTATTTCACTGGTCATCAAAGCACAGAAGAAATGGGTAGCAGGATATTTATCGAGTTCTACAAAAACTAGATGGAACATCTTACACAAGCGTGGTATTTCCCCTTCATTGGATTTATTCCCTTGAGAGGCAAAACATCCAAAATTTGGGAAATGATGCAGTAACTGAAGTATATACGCAGCCATAAAACAGGCAGCTTAACTTTATATATGCAGAGAAATATGTAGCACAGGCCTTGTTTGGATTCTTTTTCTGCTGAATGCTAACTGTAGTCTCATATACAGTGCTGGATTAACACATAGGCAAACTAGGCACATGCCTGAGGCCCTAAGTGAAGAAGGCGTCCAGTTGTGTTTATTTTACATATTATAATTATTGACTAAAAAAAAGTAATAATAAGAAGGGGCCCACAAGTCTGTCTGCTTACAGCCCACTAAAAAGTTAATCCGGCCCTGCTCATATAACTGAGATTTGGGACTTTCAGCAAGTGACCTTCCTCCTGCAACATGATCCTTTTTCACCAGTTCCTCTCCTCGTGGTAAAATACCAACTTATATTTAGTTTGAAACTAATTTACACAATTATTTTCCTATAAATTATTGGGCTTTTGATTAAAGTATGTTCATGAAAAAGCATTTGCCTTCCTCAAAAACAGTTGATTTTTTTAGATCAGAAAACTGAATGCCATATATTTTCAGTTGCTATTCAAAGTGCTTCTGATTTTGGCATTATTTTACTACAATATTTTCAGTTTCTGGAACCTCTGAAACAAAAATGGGTTCTAGTGGCTGAAAGCCAAAAGACAACCCCCCCCCCCCAAAAAACCC
>NW_017729024.1:48890399-48931387 GCF_001723915.1 Gavialis gangeticus | reverse complement strand
CCCCCCCCCCCCAAAAAACCCTACTTTTTAATGAAAGTTAACATCTTCCATTTATCCTACAGATTTTTTTCTTCAATCAGCTCTACTAAGAATATAAAGAAGGATAATACACACTAGTGGCAGATGCCACCCCATACTAAAATACAGCAATCAACGAGATCTAGTGCTAAACAGTAAAATGTTCTGACTGGAAGAAAAACTATGTTTCAAAAAAAGAGAATTTGGTTTATATTATATAAAAACAGATATATTCTGTGGAACAATACAATGGGTTTTTATCTCCCTTTGCTTTTTCCACTTCTCTTCGCTTTAAGCATCAGTTTAGATATGTAAATTAGGTAAATTAAGATTCTGTAAGTAATTCATTAAAAAAATGAAGGGCTACGCATTCTCAGTTTAACACTGCAGACACCACTTTGGGTTAAAATCTGATAATAGAAATCCTCCAGCATTAAAGGCTTTATTAAGAAGTCATTGTTGGGCAAAACAGTGTAAAGCGTTGCACTTCCAGTTCTTGGAACTGCCCTATCCTACATCAATTAAGAATCTGCCTCCCCACCAAGTGATCTACAAAATGTAACCTAGTCAATGGGAGTCTAAGAGCACATAAACCATATACTGGGGGACCAGAAGAGAAGAGTGTTGCAGGAAGAGGAAGTTATACATTCTTGTGGGGAACTTAACTTCTAGGCCAGGGGCTGGCAAACTATGGCCCAAGGGCTCCATCTGGCTTGCAGAATCTTTGAATCCAGTTCGCAGACATGTGGCTTCAGTAACAGTCAACAGCAGGGGGTTTCGGCTGCTGCTGCATGCTCCCCCCCATCCCGCTTCTGTGAAGTAGCAGCAGTAGAAACAGCAGCTCTGTCTAGTCCTTGCCCACCTCTGACTTGGGGTGAATTTCTTCTGGCCTGTAGGGAGAAAAGGTTGCCTGCCCCTGATGCAGATAACACCCCGTGTTAAACAGCACTGTACACACTGAAAGGATGCAAGGGTTTCTACTTCAGTCTTCTTACTCAGGGTATTCTATGGAGCCCAACACTGTAGTGATTAAACATTTATGCCACTTCACACACCACCTCTGGCTAGGACAATGCATCTTTAATATGTTTTGCCCATTATTTTA
This sequence comes from Gavialis gangeticus, assembly GCF_001723915.1. NCBI lineage: Eukaryota > Metazoa > Chordata > Crocodylia > Gavialidae > Gavialis > Gavialis gangeticus. The sequence goes on along the minus strand of NW_017729024.1, from coordinate 48,930,264 downwards.
TGTATCACGCCATTAAAAATAAAAAAAAAGTCTAAATGAACTATTTTCAATCTCTTGCTGTTGGTCCTATAGCTCCAATTAGATTACAAATATAACCCAAACTGGGCTATCTTTTTTTTTCCCCCCCCACATGAATTACACTATTTCCAGAGCAGACTAGGTACATGAAAGAAGGGATAGTGCAAGGGTCATGAAGAAGTTCAGCTTTCAGGAGTGACTCTTCCCATTGCCTCAGGATCATTTATCTTAATGTTGAGAGGCATGGGGAGCTTCCAAGAACCCTGGATATAAGAAAAAAAGAAATTTAAAGCAAATCCAAATTTTATTGTGTTTCAGTATGTTGTAACATCACACTTAGATACCTTTCTTGCTGGGATCATTTGACCCATGCCGACTGCCTGCCTCTTGGGCAGGGGGCAGGGCCTGATGATCTTGCGAGGTTCCTTCCAGCCCTAATGCCTATGGAATCTACGAAACCTACTGGTAATGTGTTTCTCCCACAGGACAAAATCCTAAGAAAAAACACTGAAAACAGAGAAACTACCACTGACTTCATGTGGCTGGGGTCCAGAATGGTTTCCGGACAGCCGCTCTAATTAAAACGGCTCACTGTCATGCATATTAAGCCCCTGAGCATTTCCAAATGGTCATGGGACACACTATCTAAAGTTCATTCAACAAGGTTTAGGTAAAGTGATCCTGCAACCATTTAAAAATGCACAGTGGCTTATTATACGTGATGGTGAGGTGACGCTGACACGTTCTAATTGGAATGCAGCGCAAACTCGATAATCAAGTCTGCTCCGATGTGTTTTATTTATAATGCAAATAAGCACATCTGTAGGCACCCATCGAATCTGTGCTCGGGAAGAGGGCACCTATACAATTTTATTAAGGCTTTCAACCATTGCCAATACACCAAGGAATATCCTAAGTGTTTGCTTCTAAAACGTGAGCTCTTTCTGACAGTATTGCCTTGCTCAGAGGCATCTGGTCAACCGAAACTGAGATTTTTAATAGCTAATACAACATAAGAAATTTCTGCAGTGAGTGATTTTAGTATGGAGAGGGGGAGGGGGAAAGGGATGAGCCTATTCCACAAATGGGACATTAAAACTAGTACTCTCCACGCTTCGAGCAGCAAACCTGCCTTCTCAGCAAACTTGTGTCCCATATGGATGTGAAAGTGCTCAAGGCGCCCTATTGACGGTAAATGCAAATCCTCATCACTCTTTGTAACCTAGCAACAATGCACAGGCCTGAGCCTGTAAGAGAGATGATCATTTATGAATAAGCGCATGTCGAGCAAGCTCTGTAATAAGTTAACATGAATGATTGTGGAGCTTACATTTGATCAGAGAGCTTAGGAAAGGAAGAACTTTGCAAATTAAAAATTAAATTGAAAATTCAAGTGGCTGGAAAAAATAGCCTGTATTTTAGACATCTGTTATTAATATTTTATCATATACTAACAATGATAAGAAGAAGTTGCCAAATAGGACTTATTATTATTATTGTTTATACTGAGTCTAGAATCAGGCAAACTCCCAGCGAAGTCAATGAGAACATGCCGAAGTCAGGCCTCCAGCCATACTGTCTGTTCCACAGTGTAATTCTTGACTGAAAATTCAATAAACATCTAAATGTACCAATTTCCAGTCTGGATTACACTGGGACACACTCCTTATCTCATCAGTTCTTCACCTCCTGTGTACAGGAAGGACAGGGTGACCCTTGATGCCTGTTCACAATCTACCAGGCTGAGAAAGAGCAAGATGTCTGAAGGAGAATAATCCCAGGCTGTGACAACTTTCAAGCTGTCTGCACTAGAAGGAAAACAAAACTTTACAAACTTTCTGAAATGGAATTTTGTCAAAGGGTCTGGGTCCCCAAATTCAGGGTTTGATTGACACCTCTTACACAGGCCACAGGTGAACACAGAACCCCGGGAATCCTGGGGCATATCTATACCACCTCTGAGTTGCATCCTGAAGACTCACTGCCAATCACACTGCCCACACACCCTCTGCATTCACTCCAACTCTTAAAAACTAAGCATGCTAGTCACCTTCGAGCAGTGCTGAGCACACATCCAGCACCACTCCTGGGCTCTCTGATACGGGCATGTTTACTGGCACCACTCTTTGCTTCTCTAAGGCAGATTCATTGCCACATATCCAAGATTTGGCATGCACAGAGAGGAAGGGTGTGGGTAGGGCCTGTTTCAAAGCAGCAGTCCCACACTCAGCAGAGACACACTGATTCAATACAAAGACAAGGGGATGGGAGTGAAAGGGAGGGAGGATTAGAAGTCAAGACCATCTGCAAGGTGTGTTGTACTTTGGTATTAAAAGCAAGCAAATGGAAAGTGTTAAACTACACACTGTTCTCTGTTTGTGTACGAGAACTAGATTAGTATTTATTTGAGAAAGAAAGCTCTGCATTTCATACAACATCAAATAATCCCTCAAATTACCATACTAATGCTTACATTTATACCTAATCATCATCATCAGAAAGTTGCTGTAATCACTTACATTTACTGCTTTTTCTCCCTTATTAGCAAAAGCCTACTTTTCAAATAAAAGAACATCTCCAGCATGCGACAGCCTGCTCAGGCTAATGGTCCAGAACTTCTCCAAAGTTGCTGCCTGCTTCTAAGTTCCCTGTCCTTAGTGCTGCTGTATGCATGCAGTTTCAGAGGCAACAGACAGATGCAAGATTTCTATGTACCACAGTGAGAGTTCAGTGCCCGAAGTGTTGTGAAAAATTACTACATGCCCTTCTTATTAAGGGTATGCTCTCTGTATGTGGTTAAGGCAGTGGATTGAGAATTAGGAAACCCAGGTTCTGTTTCCCGCTCTCCTAGAGGCCTGCTGGATGACCTAAGGCAGGTCACCTCTGCATCCTGGGTTCTGTGTGGAAATAGTAATATTTATACTGCTTTGAAAAAGACTATTTGGGAGCTAATTATTTCATTATACCAATGGTTCCCTGCCGGCCAACACAAAAGCTTCATTAAGAATACAAGAGCTTTGAGCTGCTCACGCTATTCTCAGTGGCATTGGAAATGTATCTTGTTCCTGGCTTGCTTGCATTTTGACCTGTGCATAGCTGCTAAAACATGTTTCAAGAAACAATTCTCCAAATGAGTTTCTAGGACACCCACATCAAACTGGGACTTTTTGCTTTTCTTTACATCTACTAGTTTACTCCTTTTTCCTCTCCTCTTCCATCTCTCCCTATTTCCAGACTTCCTCATTTGCCTCCCTTTTCCACCCCAGTCTATCCAAATTCTTTTAATTGCAGTCTTCTCCTGTTTCTTCAGTTCCATAAGAGACATGAATTTCTCTACTGGCTTCCCTTATCTTGAAATAAATTCAAGCATCTTGCTCACCTCTAAATGCATTCATCAGCATAGTCTAATTCCTAAACAGCTTTCCTATTCTCCTCCCTTTACTCCTTTCACATACCAGAGATCATAATTTCTTTCTCCTGTTCTTGTCTTCTTGTTGCACTTAACCACAGATAAATGAGAAGACTGACATCTGGGACCAAGAACTCCAGGAGTGCAACCTGTATAATACATCAAAGGGGAGGGTAAGAGGTGACATGGTCTTGGTAGACAGTACAGGGAAGAGATGCCTGATACAAGGTGGCTGTGCAAGCTAGCAGATAAAGGTACAGGCAATCCTCGGACTTGCAACACAATTGGTTCCTGAAAACCGTGTCTTAAGTTGAAACGTTGCAACTCGGAACCGATTTTCCCATAGGAAACAATGTTATAAATGGGGGATTGGTTCCTGAACCAAGGCCCAATACCCTATTTTCACCAAAAATAACCAAGAATTTTGTACTCAATCAATTATAGATGAGTAATATAGCTACATAAATGTATTTATACTGTAAATAGCAATCATATTGATTTGGAAGGACTTCTCTGAGGTGACTTTTTGAAGGGCTCTTGGCTGCAGTCTTCTCAGGAGCCTAGGCTGCAGGTTTTTCTGGTGTCTTGTCTGCTTTCTTAAAGAAAATGTCCAAGGAATTTTGGACAGATGTTCTCCAGGGAGATGGGCAATGCAGCAAACTCGTTCACTGGCGTGTTATCACATCAGATCAAGCGCCGTAAAGTTGAAACTGATGTCAGAAAGTTGAAACAGGGTGTCAATTTATAAACGTTGTAAGTGCGAAGCGTTGTAACTCAAAACATTTTAATTTGAGGACTGCCTGTATTCAAAGAGCCACTGTTTGAAGGCTGAAACTAGAAAACTTGAAAATACTTGAAATAAGGCAAAGCACGTGAAGAGTAAGAATAGCTAGCCACTAGAACAAGGGATATGGTAGAGTTTCCATCTATAATTATTTAACACAATACCAGATGTCTTTTTAAGATACGCCCAAAACCTATACTACACAATCAAGCTCAATGCATGAAGAACTGCATGAAGTTCCAAGCCTATAAAATTCCTGTTACATGTGTTATGCAGCATGCCATTGTAGATGACCATTATGGTCCCTTTGGGCCTTAAAAATCAGTGATTCACCTCTTCCAATGCTTTGTTTCCATTTGACCTGCAAGTGCCATTTCCTTCTTCATATCCCTTCTCCAAATCTACTCCTTCTAACAATCTGTCCTAATCAGACATTATGCTCAACACCTAACTCATGATAGGTAGGGTTGCATCCCATGTGAAATCCTACTAAAAGTTATGGGACTACTTGTTGAGCAAGGTACCATCAAATGTGATGAAGGGGCCCAAAGTGATCTACAGAAATCATTATAATCATGTCTAACCCACTTTGGATTTAGAGCATATCCAATATCACCTGCCTACCTATTACAACAACATAAAAACCTAATAACCTCACATACTGTAGAACTGCAAAGTCTACACCAATCAAGGACACCTGTTCTCCCTAATAGTTCTTCTAGAATCAGCTAACATAGGTTAGCTTAACCTCAGTATATGATTGCTGCATTTAATCCAAGCAACCCTGCTTATAACAAAGTGAATATAGATCTCCCTGGATTCAGGTTCACATTTAAATGTCAGGAATTTTTCTACATTTTATCCTCCAAGCTGCTACAAACAGATATCTTGTCATACTCATTACATACAAAACATTGTTTCCTGACACCTCATACCCCTAACCTCACTATTAACTTGATGACAGGCTGTTCCATTTTTTTTTAAATCAGTACACTTAACTTCTGTTTCTTGTTCTGAATACTGATCTTGCAAATAACCTGCTCCTGTAATGCAGGACATATTTTTCTAATCTAACGTGTGCCCAACATTAATAGCAGCCTACATTTAGATGGCTTTTCTTATTCAGGCATTTCAAATAAGCAAACTATAATTAGTCTATATTATCACCAAGTGTTTTTATACCATTTAACACTATAAACTATAAGGATAATATTTTAAACACCACCACATAATAAACTTTATTTGGCATATTGGAAAAATGTAAATGAACAGCTACATTTTGGAACATAAATAGGATAAATACTAAGATTCCACTTGATCATACTGAACCCTTATGCTCTGGCACATTGCCCAAAATGTATTCATTATGAATCAACTATACGGTGTTCTGCCAAAGTCTAGCGTTCTTAAGTAAATGCTGGAAGGCACTGAGGAATCTGCAGTCTTATGAGAACTTGTTTCTTATTGTACTGTTAGAGGTTTTCAGGAACTCCTAAAGCCAAAGCACTGAGATTCATTAATAAGGCACATAAATATGAGCTTTATTAATTATGTCTGTACTACATAAATATGCATGCTGTAATGACTACATTCCCCACATTGTGTCAGGGCATACTCCAGGCTCAAGTGTACAGTCTGGAAACAAGGTTTTAGTGCAGATCCCTTGTTCAGCTGTTCTGTAGTCCTGATTACACTGAAGAAGCTCCACGTCATAACTGTCAACAAATTGTTGGATTTCTTTCACCTTCTGGTCCCAAAATGTGTTTTTGACTTTTCAAATCTTCCTCTGGACTTCAGCTTTAAACCATCAAAAAGTTCCCAGCTTCTGACTGGATGTAGGATGCTTTTGCCAGTCACAGAAAGTTTTTGTCTACTCATCAAGGAGTCTGATCTCAGTGTTGTTTTCATCAAACCAGTCCTGATGGCCTCAGGTGATAAAGCCAATTGATTCTGTGCAATCTTCATGTGGATAGACTCTTTCAATGCTTGCCAATCTTCCTCAACACAAAAGTGTTATTATTTTCAATCCAAAAGCTGTCAAGTTTCTTACTGAGATGTGTTTGGAGGGCTTTGCAGTGTCTAGGGCAGGGATGGGGAACTTCTGGCCCATGGGCCATAGCCAGTCAGCTGGGGACTCCATTTCCCAGCTGCACCTGCCCACCTGGCTTGCAGCGGTAACAGCCTGTCTGGAGCTGGGGCAGAGCCATTATCCCCTGCATGCGTGCCCCTGCCCAGAGCATGCAGGCTACAGACCACGTCTCCTGAGCAAACTGCCCCTGTCCCCTGTGCTGCGCTGTGCTGCACTGCACTGCTATGCTATGCTGCATGCATTGCCAGCATGGCTGAGGTCTCCATGGAGGCTGGCACAAGCCATGGGAGCAGGGGCAGCTGGGAAATGGACTCCCCGGCCGACCAGTGGACCAGAGGTTCCTCATCCCTGGTCTAGGGGTCTGAAGGCATTTGATGTTGTACTGTCTTCAGACTGATTTTGGTTGCTTTCAATGTTTCAGTGTAATCCTGATGGATGCGACTGATCTCGCAAACCGATGACTGGTCCGACCATTATCAACTCCTCTCATGACATGCAAGGTAACTTTTCAATCATATGCTCTTACGATGACATAGTCAAGGAGGTGCCGTTGTTTTGGGCAGGAGTGTTGCCATGTTATTTTGTACCCGTCACATTGTTTGAAGATATTGTTAGTAATGAGAAAGGTCATGCTCTGCACATTTACTGAGTAAAAGGATGCCATTGGAATTGGCCTTCTCCACTCCTTCCTTCCCAATGGTGCCCTTCCACATGTTAAAGTCCCATCCAACTTTTGCATTGAAGTCTCCAAGGAGGATGATCTTGTCCTCTTTGGGGATGATATTCAGGATTTCATCAAAGTCAGCATAAAACTGTTCATTCTGTTCTTCCTTTGCATTGAGTGTTGGGGCATATGTACTGATGACGGTACCAAATGAATTATTGGTCATTCGGAGGCAGAGGGTCATGAGACACTCGTTAAAGTGATAGGGAATTCAGTCATTCAGCTCACAATCTGATTCCAAATTCTTGCAGACTCACCCCACTTAGCTGTCAGTACATGCCTCAAAAACAACAAGTCCATCAAAAACCACTGAACAAGCACTACCAAAAGCTCCTGAACTGAGAATCAATGGTGACTAATGAACCATTGAATCCATCCTGCAGCATTTGGTAAAGGAAGCACTTGCCAGTCCACTAATTTCTGAAAAAATCCACCAGCTGATAAAACACATGAAGAACAACAAAGTATCTGTCCCTGATAACATACCAGATGAGGTCTTCAAAGATGGTGGGGAAACGATGACCAACAAGCTCCATACACTGTTCCTTAAAATCTGAAGCACTAAAATACCCACAGACCTAAGAAATGCCAATATTGTCACCATTTTTAAAAGGGAGATAAGTCTGACTGTGGAAACTATTAAGACATCACCCTCCTCTCCATCACTGGAAAGATCTTTGCTTGAATTCTGCAGAATCTACTGCTCCCTCTTGCCGATGAAATCCTTCTCAAATTTCAGTGTGGCTTCGGACCATCAAGAATGGGTGATTTTTGTGGCCCACCAGATCCTGGAAAAATGACGAGAACACCACAAGAAATTGTACATGGCCTTTATCAATTTGACCAAAACTTTTCACACTTAACTGTGAGGCTCTATGGAAGATCTTTTTGAAGTCTGGCTGCCCAGGAAAATTTATCACCATCCTAAGACTCCTTTCATGACCATCCTATGCAGTGATTCCGTTATGGAGCTCGGTCATTTGAACTGACACCAAACAGGTCTGCATGATCACACCAATTCTGTTTTCCATCTTTCCTGCAGTCATCAAGATGCTTATCTATGACTGACTGCCACGTGACATCAGCATCGAGTACAGGATGGACGGAAACCTTTCTAATCTTCCCTGCCTCTATGTCAAAACACTGGCCTTGATTGTGGAATTTCAGTACGCTGAAGATTGTGCACATACTGAGGAGGACCTATAAGTGGCCCTTAACTGCTTCTCTCAAGCATACCACTGCCTGGGACTGACCCTTAGAATTGGAAAAACAAAGGTGCTTCACCAGCCTGCTCTGGGCCAATTAACTCCCCCAGCAAAGAGTCACATTGACAGAGAGAAGCTGGAGAATGTTGAATACTTTGCATACCTTGGCAGCCATCTCTCAAAGAATGTCAACATCGACAAGGAGATCTAGTATAGGATCCAACGTGTCAGCTCTGCCTTTGGAAAAGTGTAACATCAGGTATTCAACAATCACAACATCAGGATTCAAACAAAGCTCCTATTACACAAGGCTGTTAACCCCAACTCTCCTCTGTAACTGCTAAGCTTCGGTGACCTACAGGGACCACCTGAAAAGCCTGGAATGCCTTCAGTAGCGCTAACTCTGGAAGATGCTTGGCATAAAACTGGGAGGATTGTTGCACAAATGCCAGTGTCTTCATCGACACCAACGCCACCAGCATGGTGCCATTGACTATTCAACATCAACTACAGTGGGCAGGGTACTGCGTGCACATGTCTGATGTACATTTACCAAAACTACTGCTATTGCCAAGGATGCAGGGGCCAAAGGAAACACTTCAAGGACACCCTGAAGGCAGACATTATGTGTGGTACTGACACCACAAATTAGGAAAAACCAGCCTGGGACAGGGCTACACAGTGATGCCTTGTGAGAGAAGGTATATCTTCACCTCAGAGGCAGAAAAATGACAGAAATGGAAGGAAAGGAAACAAGCCCAAGAAATCTGCAGTCCATCACTGCTTTTAATCACCACCTGCACCATCTGCCAGAGAGTCTGTGCCTCTAGGATCAGTGGACTCATCTACAACCCTTAATTTGACCCAAAGGAGTGATCGCCCTTTACCATGAGGGACTACCATCACTACCAACACCACCAAGTCCTGATTAAGGATATAACAGAGTATTACAAATATATTTTAACTGTCTCCACTCACCCAGACTACTGCTGGAGTGAGGGCCACATACACAGATTGATGAGATGACTGGAGCTTTGGCTAACAGTGCTTTGTTTTTTAGCTCCAGAAGTAGAAGCGCCTGCTTTAAGATGCAAAAGGTCAAACCTTTTACAGGTTTTATCACTGCCACACCAGGACATGGCATCACCATATGCTTCATTCTAAATTATTAGGACAAAACTCTAAATTTACAAAACCAGTCACCTAAGCATATATGGAAAATTCCTATACAGGTTTGTTACTCCCTTTCTTTTTTTAAATCTTAAAACATGAACTCTAAAAATGTCTTCTCACACAGGCAAACTGAAAAAAGGGCACCTTTCAGATAATCAGCATCTTGCTAATGGAAAACAGCCACTTGTTCTACTTCTTCCTTCTCCTCCTTTTCCTCCCAATGGCCAATCAGCACTTACAGCACTATGGCACTATTTGTGTCCATCATGAATGAACTCCTGCCAATTCTGTCCTATATTAAATACAGGCCTCTTCTTACGTTGTCTGTCAACTGCTGGCAAGGCCTACCTCAAGGATGTTGTCCTGTCAACTGATGATAATAGATAATCATGATGCTTCTTGAGTCTAGACTCCTCTACTCTCACCACATAGCTGATGCATGCTAACTGCTGTGTGCACACACTTGTGATGAGGGGCTGTTCCATGTTATTTCTTAGTCCTTCACTGCTTTTCTCCCTGCTTTTTCACCTCACTGGGTCGTTCACTGGTTCAACCATCTTCCTGAGGATATTATTTTCAAAGCAAATCAGTTTCTGTTTTGGGGTCATGGCCGTTCAGGGTCATGCACCAAGTCTCACTCCCATAAATCACTACAGGTCTATACTACAGGTGTAATAATGGTGTTGTAAAGCTGCAATTTTATTCTTCTGGTTAGTGTCTTAGGCCTAAGAAGTCTACTGCAGCTGTTTTATTACCACTTTGGATCCTTGTAATAATTTCCCTGCTCACCTTGGTGTCAGTCAATCATGATCCAAAATACTTGAATTTTTGGACCTTCGGGAAGCTATTGTTTCCCATACAAAAGTCTTGTTTTGCTCTTCCAGTTCTGTTCTTGTGAGTGACCTCCATGTATTTGGTCTTTTTGCTGCTCACTGTATGCCCTACTCTCTTGGCTGTACATTCTAAAATATTATACATTCTGCAGAGTCCTTTAGTGTAGTGGCATATGACGGCCAAGTCATCTGCATACCCAAAGATATTCTGCAATGTTTTAAATAGGACCCCTTCTTTAATTTCAATCACCAATCTAACAACTCATTCCAACACCAGTTTGAATAATAGTGGGGAAAGTACACCACCTTGTCTCAGACCCATTGCAAAGCCAAAGGCATTAAAAAGTTTTCCTTCTACTTTAACTCCCCCTTCTGTGTCTGTCAGACGCACCTTAAGCACTTTATGAGCTTATTATGAAATCCAAATTTTACCACTATGTTCCAAAGGCTCTGTCTAAACGTACTGTTTTATGCCTCTTCAAAGTCTATGAACAAATATCCAAGTCATACTCTCAGCACTTTTCTACATGCTGTTGTATACAGCGAAGATCTGGTCTATTGTGGATCTGCTTCTGTGAAAAACAAAGTGATAACCTCTTAAGGCACCTGACAGACATTACACTTAAGATGTGATTAGCTGTTTAATCACATTTTTAGTAGTGACCTGGCCATACATTCATTCACGTCTGGCATGGCAGGAAGCACCATTGTTGGGATCCTACATCAGATCCCACTGCACTTTTAAGCTAACAAGGGTCAAGGGTCTTTATTTTCTTCTAGGTAGGGAAAAAGTTCTACTTACACCTATGGATAAAAAGGACCCCTCTTCCAACATTTCTTCCCCCATTCAGTGTTCAAGAAGGCCTCAGACTGTACAAAGACCTCCAAGATAGGGAATAAATCTTAAGAGCCAGCAGAGGAGTACACGGGATGGGGCCAGTATTCAGAGGGTATGTCAAGTTAACAGTATTTCTTCTGCAGCCCTTCTAAGATTCACTTCAAAAGCTAGCACAAACAAGGACTGCATTATCTTTTCACCTTTCATCTCTGTATCTTGAAGAGAATCCCAGGGATGCAAAGAAAGCCAGTCAGCAGCTCTAAGGACCAAAATCAAAGCTGGGATCCTGAAGGTCCACCAGGAGTGGGTGCAGGCCCCTTGGGCTTTCCCACTGCATGGATGAGGGCAACCTCTCTCATAAATGAGACTTCTTCACAAGGGGATTGAGGTGACATTTCTCAGGGATTCTATAACTGTAGAGGATTCTCTGGCCCAGATTCTTATAAGTGCAAAAATCAGCATTAATTAATATTGGGTTTGTTAGAGATGACACTATAAATCAGCTCACTGTCCATTATGTTTGCAATGGTGTTTCTTGGGGAGCTCAATAAAACATGCAGCCACAGATATTCTACTCCTACACCATGGTTTCTTTCTTGAAGCTTGGAAGCAAATATGCCAGGACTCTTTTTCAGTTGGTGCATACACAAATGCACTCACATTACTAAAATTGTAAGACAAAATAATTTACTTACAGTGAGAAATGTTCAGGTGTGGGCTTTTGAAATTCCCTTCTTTTTTGCCTAACTGGCAAGTTGCATGACAAATTATCCTGTTTACAACTGCAACTGCACAGTAATTGCCCGTGCAAACACAGATTTGCCATTTCAAATGGTACAAAACCTTCCTGTCCAAATAATCTATGACAACAAACAAAAGACGACAAAATCAGATATACATAGTTCCAGGAGACTGGGAGAGGGAAATCACAGAGCAGTGGAACTGCACTTTTCTGAGTGTTCCTTATACGTCTAAAAAATTATCCTGTTAGCAAGTCATTAGATGGCAGACTTGAATGGCTAGAGGATGCTATTTCCTGTTAAGTCAAAGGAAAGAAATATGAAGGTTTTGTCTAGCAAGGCACAGGACTTCAACAGAAAACTCCCTCCCCTCACCCCCCTCATATCGATTTTGCTTTTTACTTAATAAGTATATTGCTCATATCGATATTGCTTTTTACTTAATAAGGCTTGTATAAGGGCTGACCCTGCAACCATCAAAAGACAATAGGAATTTTGCCACTGACTCAAATGAATATAAAAGTAAACCAATAATTCTTTTCAACAGGCACAGTATCAGGCTTACAATCTTCTCTGCTGGCCCATGAGCGGGCCCTCTTGTTTAGACACAACAATGCCATTTTAATCCATGTTTGTATTATGAAACACTGTATGCTTCCAATTATTACACAAAAATGTCTATTGATTTCATTGAGAGTTGTCCAAACTCAGCTAGAACTGTATTTGAACTTCTCTTTACATGAAGAGATTGTTGGTTTTGATCATTTAAATGGTCTCTGTTTATCTGAATTGACTGGTCATGGCTAGTTCATTTTCCAGTGAAAAATGCAGTTCCATCAAAATCAAAATGTACCACCAAACAGTGTCAAAGTTACTGAAATTTTTCACAAAGTGAAATGGGGAAGAAGTTTCAACAATATTAAAATATTTCAATTTAACACTGTCCAAACAAAACAATTTTTTAAAAAAAAAATCAAAACAATTCTTTCAAGGTTGTATTATCTTATGGTACAAAATAAAAAGTTGTTTTATAAAAATTAAATAACATAATCAGTCTGAAACAATCCATTTCTCAAGAATTTCATTCGGGTGGGGGGGTGTCTAAATGTCCAGCTTTTGTTCTGAATATGAACAAAAAAGAAAAATGCAAAAATCTCTAAATTGTTGCAGAACGGATTTCCCATTCTCTCCTCAGCTCTCTATTCTACACACATTCTCCCCCATATACCTGTTAACTGCTGCTTATTAGTTTAATAATTTAGAAATCAGATTAAGAGCAGATCATCTTATCATTAATATATGGTACAAAATATTGACTAATTTACCTCTTCTTGAGCACGCAGCTATTTGCATCAGTCTTCCCAATTATAAATTACACTAAAAGACTAAGTCGGTCAATCCTGGTCTGCCTAGCCTAAAAGAGCCACTGCGTTAGTGTGATTAAGGCACACCAGCTTCGGTAGGCAACTGCACACAAGAGAGCTGTAGCTAGCATCACATCTTTGACTGCCAACTCAAATGACCAGATACCCACCTACAGTTAAGTCAACTGGTAGAAGCCTCCATAATAAACCCAGAGCAAGGCTCAACTTCATGCATTTGGAGCTGAAGGCAGACAATTTAACCATTTTGTCACCATGTCCTTAGAGACCTGAACATTTCATTGTAATAGAAAATAACTGGAACTGCAGTTTCAGCTGTCACTTACCAGTACTAAGCATGATTATTTGGAAGCCATTTTATGTACATTTCCAAAAGAATCATCTTTTTGGCTTAATTACAGCTTTGTAAGGACAGCAACAGAAACACAAAAAGCCCACTGCGTGTATTTCATTGGTCTCTAAGGGCCCCTCTAAACGTACAGGTAAAGACGCAATGGGATTTAATGAGTGATCTACACAATTGCACCTCCTGTCATGCCACACTTACATGGCAGAAGGCACAACTGTAGGATCTCACATTAGATCCCACTACATCTTACTACCTACGCAGGAGAAGCAGGATCCTAAGTTCCCCTTGCACCGACAAAAGAAAAGCTCCCATGGCTGGGGGATGTTGGCAGCCGTGATTCTCTGGCCCCAGGGTTTCACGCACGTCTTCCTGGTTTTGAAATGGCTCATAAATCAAACTCTATTCTAACCTGCACCAGCATAAATCCAGAGCAACTCCACAGAAGTCATTCCAGATTTATAACAGAGCAGAATTTGGACCCTAAAGTTATATTTACATTGTAGCCAAGTTTAGTTTGTGGCCACAACTAGTCAAGGAAAATCCAAATGGAAAAGTGGGAGCCTGGACAATTTCAGTGGAAGGCCTGCATTCTGTAACCAAGAGCTCCTGCCCTCAGGCAGAAAAGGAGGTGTGACACACTGGACCCTCTAAATCTCTCCTTACTTCCATGTTGGAGGAGATTCAACCCGATGCAGAGGGCATCTACAAACACAATGCACTGCTTAGGTCCCATGGAGACCCTAGGAAGAGGGCTGAGGATATTCAGTGACCCTACTCCACTGCAGATGGGAAAATGTCATCATAAAGGGAATACATTTGGCTAAAGTCAGTGCTGACATCCACTCCCACTGAATTCCTGAGTGTTAAAATTAATTGTGAATATGATGCCACTATAATCCAGAGAAGTACAGAGGAAAGAGAGGGTCCAAATTATTTCAGTGACATCAGAAGGACTTTAAAGGATCCAAATGTGGTATAAACAATCTAAATTTCTTTTTATTCATAAGGCAAAGCCTTTGTCAATGATTTAGAAAAAAAAACTATGCTGATCTTATTGTAGGGACATTTTTCCAAGCTATGTACCCAGTAAAGAATTTAGACTTACTCAACTATAAAATACCTCCTGCTTTTTCAGAGTCCCAACTTTCAGCAGAGTATAGTCAATCAGTTTAAAATGTACTAAAAGAGGGTGTGTGGAAAGAGAGAACAGACTCTGGTGTACTTGTACTCACCTGATGCCAAAATTTTTAATGATACCAAGGGCTCCACAGAATCAAATCTGAGGACAGTTCTATGCATCAGGAACTGTCTTTTTTTGTTGGGTGGAGGGGGTTATACAGCTCCTAACACAGTAAGGTTCTGGTCCAAAATTGAATACTCCACACAGAAGACAACAATGGTGCAGGGTCAAATTCTGCAATCCATAATACCACAAAACTTCCACTGACCACACTTGAATATTGCTTGATTACAGAACACAGAATTTGAGATTCAAATTCCCGTGAACTTCGAAGACTGAATTAATACAGAGACCTGCTTTCATTGCAATTGGCATAGATATTAAAATCAGAGGAAAAATGCTTCACTTCCTAAAAATCTAGTTAGTATTATCATGTCAAAAGCAAGCTAGGCTACAAATGCAACAGCACTCCCAGTTTCTTTATTCTGTTCAGATTTTAGTTACCACTCTATAGAGTATGTTCTGTTTTAAAAACCCAAACAAAAAAACAACCTGCTCACGGCCAGCTGCAGTCACAGAGAAGTATGTCTGCCAAAAATGTGCAAAAATGTGCAAACTGAAACACCCCATTGGGAAATGACCCATTGTGTACTAGATAAAGATGGGCACTTCTGTTTTGCTTAAATTTGAGTGTACTCTGAATATAATCTGAACACTGCCCGATTCATCTTCTCCTCTTTTAGCAGTAGGGGAGTAACGTTGGGTTTCACAGAGGTACAGGAAATAGAAAAACAATGCCTGAAATTCCTCTAACATGGGAGAGACTTAAGTTTACAGCATACATTTCACACAAGCCTCACTTGCTGTTTTTAATGCAAGCATGTATCATAAGGTCTGTACTGGTGGCTGAAGGCAACAGCCCAAGCATATGCCAAGAGCCCTGCTTTACTCCCTCCTGATGCTGTGGGGGAAGGGTGCCTCTTGACAGCAATCTGAAAGGCTAGTGAACCCTGCAAACCTAATAAACAGCTAGAAAGGCTCTCAGAACTCAATCAGTTGCTGGGTTTGCCAACCCCAATGTTAAAGTATGGTGTGGTATTGTTTTAATAAAGCAGTAGATTACTGTAAAGACAGGCTGTATTGTCAACATATAATACACTGTCAGAGCAAAGCAACACTGATGAAGTAATACACATTCTCCCAGCTTCTTTGTTAGCTGAATGATAGGAGGTGACAGAGTGGAAAAGCTTCCATAGACTGACTATTCTTCCTTTCTTTAGCTGTAACAAATCATTCAGCTTCATCTTCCTCAAACACATCAACACAATGAGCCACCCTTTCTTAAATGTATTGAAACATGTCTACTTTTTACCAGGAAGAGGGCAGGGATGCATGCAGGAGGTTGATTTCAGGATCCAGCCAGGTGGAAAGATGAAGGAGTTCGCCGCTTTCAACTTATCACGCATTAGATTTGTGCATATATCACTTCCAGCGAGACAGCTGGGTCTGTTTTGCAATTCAAACATTTTTTTTTTTGCATCTCCTGCACAGTACGGGTAATGAAACAAAAATGGAATAAAGGCTGGATCTATGATGGGGACTAGCATCAGTTATTACTTCAGATAAACCAGCAGTTCCACTGCTATTCCTGTATAATACGAACACAATTTACAGCAAGTCTCCCTGTTCTTTGCTTCCTAGAAAAAGAAGATGTATTTACAATACCACTGTACTTCAGGAGCATTTGTTAAGAGAAGTATAGTAGTCCTTCTACCCTGCAAGATTAAAATAGTATATCATTGTTGTCAACAACCAGAAAATCCTGCTGTTCTTATGGAAGTTCCCTCATTGATAAAGGATGTCAGCAGATTTTTATTTTTTTTTGGTGAGCTGAAACATGAGCTATTTCATTATGTTACATACAGGTGACTCAGAGCATGGCTGCTGGATTCAGCTGACTGTGCAGAGAGGCATCTGGCAGAAAATCTGGACCTTTCATTGAAATCATATACTAGAATCTATTCAGACTGTTTCTGCTTCCTCTTGCAACTTTACAAGACAGTCCTCTGCAAATGACATTACAGAAGAGCAGGATACAACCCAGAAGTAGGGGAAGTGGGGAGAAGTCTACATGTCCTGCATTTGTGTACACATAGCTGCCCAGACCAATTTAACAGTGCTTGTCTGTGCATTCATAAGACAGAGAGCTCATTACTTAACCCTCTTGGACCAAACTGTGGCTCTGATGGAACATTCAGGCTAGCAGGAATCATTTGCCCTATGTTCAGTAAATATGCTGTTAGTAAGTAAAAGGTAAACTTAGCCTTTAAAAAAAACCTCAAGAGACAGTGCTTGCCTTGTCTTTGAATCCTGAGCCAATCATAAATATAGATTATTTAGGAATCAGTGTCTGTCTACGAAGTGGTTTTTAAGTTTCTGACAAGAGCTCCAAAAAAAAAGTATTCAGAATAAATTCAGTGGAGTCTGCACCATGAATCTGAAACAGTTACATAGAAACAAAGCATGCCCAAAATTATACTCAGGCAACTTAACTGATTCTAGCAGGGCACTGTTTGGGTGGAATCAAACCCATCCAGCCAGCAATAGCCCAGAGCAGCAACCTTTTATTTCCCCCCTGTTCCTGATGAATGCCCACCCTTCATTGGACTTTAACAGTCTGCTTTAACCTCTTAATGATAGTTTGAAAGATACATAACTATATAAGGTTCTTTGGGTGGATTTGATATCTTTTATTAGACCAACTTAAACCGTTGGAAACTATTTATACTTGTCTGCCTATGTCCTCAGACCAACACAGCTACAGCCTACACACCTATAACTATATAAACAATTCCTTATAATATATTAGTTTTTATCATTAAAACTATTGGGGAAAAAACATGTCTATTAACAACCCAATCATGATTCTTCCTTGGAGTTCATTAGAAAAACAACTAGCCTCTAAGTTTATGTAGGCCATGGGTGCCCAACTCATCTGGCCCCACAGGCCAGATGTGGGACTGGTCTACAGGCCAGATCGGGCCAATAGGCCCATGGATCCTGGACTTCCTCCCATTCATTCCATGCCAGATCTAGCACCTGCAGTGCCTGCTCCAGCATCCACGCTGCATGTGGCATACCTCGTGGAGCAGCTGAGGTTGGCGCTGTGTGCAGCGCAGATCCCAGAATGCCCAGAGCAAGCACCCCATGTAATGCAAGCACCCTGGACTGGCTAGAATCTACCATGTATCTGGGATCTGCACCACACATGATGCCCCTGGTGGTCCAGCACTGCACAGCACAAAGTGCCTGCTTCAGCCAGTTTGGGACCCAGGCTGCACGTGGTACCAGTGAGTGCTATGTGCAACACTGGTCCTGGACTCGCCGGAGCTAGCACCATGCGAGAAGCATGTCTTAAAGTGCCTGGATCGAGTACTGTGTAGCACAGTTCCTGCAGTAGTACTATGTGTGGCACACGTCCCAAGCCCTTCCCTTGGGGCTAGTAAAGGTCAATTCAGACCCGGGACAGCACCACAGGCCAGATAACGGGGCTCTGCAGGGCAGCTCTGGGCCATATGTTTGACACCCCTCCTTCACTGGTACAAAGTGTCAGGATTCCACCCAACTCAGCACAGCCATGACAATTCACAACCAAGGAGGATCTGATCAATGTCAGTAAACCTTCAGCTAGAATTACTTTCATCTCCCTGCAACTCACACGCTTTCACTCACAGTTCATTACATTTCCCTTCCTCCAACATGACAAAAAATGCTTTGCATCCAAAAGCCTCCCAGACTTTATTCCAACCATAATAAAAGATACAACCCCACAAAATCCTCACTGCTCATATACTTCCCAGACCAGTGAGACTAGTGGTTCTCAACCTCTTTTGTACCAGGACCCATTTGTAAACTTCGATGGCCAGTCCTGCCCCCCCCGCCCCCAGGGTGCCTGTGGGGGGGGGGGGGAGAGGGGTATTTGAGGCGGGGAGGAATAGAGGGAACTCTGACAGCCTGCAAGGGAAACGTCACAGTTCCCATGTTTTTCTTTCTAAAGGAGAACCGATTTTTAAAAAAAGTTTGTTGATCCATTTTTAATGTTTGTTTGCGACCCTTTCATATATTCTTACAATTCATTTTTGGGTTGCAACCCACAGGTTGAAAAAACACTGTCCTGGACCAATGTCACTTTAACACTACTTTTCCCCTGTTGTTGGCTAACAAGCATTGTTTTCCTACTACCACCCTAAGCATACATTTTTTAAGCTAGAAAAAAATAAAGGCAGCAAAAAAAAAAAAGGAAGCAAATAATGGCAAAGGTTATGAACCCCATCTGAAATAAGCAGTTACAGAATTGGCTGATTTCTACTTGGATACACTAGTATCAATCTAGAGCGCTGATGGGGTAAATCCAGGGTAAAGAGAAAGCACAATTTGGCCTGAAGTGAGTACTGTGCATTTACATGAGTTCAATGCAAAGGAAAATCTACCCTAACACTTCAGTGGACTGTAAATTAGGAGTTTTCAGTCACAACCTGGATTAAATCATGGCAGTATTTTAGGATTAAATTTTCAAAGCTGCCTAAAGGAGTTGGAAAAGCACAATTCCTTTCATGTTAACAGAGACTGGCATCCAAAAACTCTCAGCCTGGAAGCATATATTGTCCAGTTAAGCAGTTAATTAGGACAAGATGTCATACGTGTGACAATATTCATGCTACACTATGAAAAGCTGAGTTGTGTTTCTTAAACCCTAAGAGAGGCTCATGTCTGCTATACTATAAGTGCTGAGCTCCACATAAACAGTGCAGCTCCTGACAAAAACTTGCAGGGATCAAAATAAAGACTACAAAACAAAACAAAGGAGAAGACAGAAACCAGAGGAATAGGGGTACCTACATGTCATCAGTAGCCAGCACTGTGATTTTAGTAGGCATGTGCCCCCAGCTGGGAAAAGTCTTCTCTGACCAAACCAGGTCTGGTCTGTGGAAACAGCAGCACAGCTTCAGGCTGCACTAGGGGACCTGGCAATGGAACTGACAAAAGCATGGCCATTTTCCAGGTAGCCTGTCTCTGACCCAATTTCTGCTCAGTGTTGAAAGATCAGAACACCAAGTTTTGCTCTGAATGCCAATCACCCCACAGGGTTGTTGGCACAGCCAGGAATCACCAGATGCAAGAATATCCTAACCATGCCTCCTTTTGACAGGCCAACATCGATGCAGTAACTAGGCATAAAGCAGAAAATCAAGTGGTCACTATCTACCCAACATTTCTAGGTTTAGAGCAGCTTTATGCCTCTCCGATCCTTCCTCATATACCAGGCTCTCTGGGGTCACTAACAGACAATTATTGGTTGAATTTACTTCTGTGTACAGATCTGCAGAGATTACATGGCTCTCTCTACACCTTTGCAACTGTACCTTTGTGTGGAGCTAGTAGGAATCTGCCAATGGAACATTTTTTGGAAGGAAATGTTCTTGTTGACACTCAAAAGATAGGTTAGACAAAATCTCTTTTAAAAAGTTCTACAAATTGAGACATCCTATTCTTACATGTCAAAATGAAAAAGTATATTTCAATCAAGTGGTCTTTTTTACTATGACATTTTAGTTCATTTGTACTTGAAAGAAGGAAAAACACTGAAAAAGTTCAAAACTGAAACAAAGCATATCGGTTGAGAAATTATAACTTTCGTTATTAGTTTAAGGAAAATAAAAGATCTTGACTTTTTCCTTGCTTTAGGACAAGAAAAATATTCCAGTCTGGAAAGCTCTTGCAGAGTAGGAATGCTATTTCCTGCCCAGCTCTACAGCTGATCCTAAGTCAACTTCTAGATGTCAAGATAACCATTTAACATGATGTCTGGGAGCAAATTCAAAGTAGTGTCAATTGGAGACCCTTGATAATTTATTTCCTGTGTTGGGGTAGGAGAGTCAGTGCATCCCACAGCACAACAGGTTACTACTGCCTTATGGCCTGCTGGAGGGAGCTTGGAACATTTTAGTTTGGGGTGGAAATTCCAAGACAAAACACTGTGGAATGACACGTATCCTACCTCCACAGGTAGAGGATTGGGGAAAGGAGGGATTCGATAGGCAGACTTGCAATTAGACCTTAGTAAACAATTCTTGGGATAATAAGGAAGTCCTCTTCCATAGCTGTGTTGATTCTGCAGACCTGGCATTAGTGGTTTTTCAAACAAAGGCCTTTGCACTTGTTCCCATACGTTCCATATATTTTGGATCAACTCACTATAAAAAGTCCCCCAAACCATTTATTAACATCTTTAAACCTCTCTTTTGTAATGGTGCCTAGAAAGGAACTTAACAGTGGTTAGATCACCAAACTGCTGAAGCCAGTGACTATCACTGAGAGCTCTTACCTGTAGCCCAGCCCACAAAACACAAACACTTCTGTTGCAAAGACAACACTTGCACAACCTCAATGATCTAAAAACTGCATTCACCCAACAAGCTCTCTGTCAGAGAAATGGACTGCAACTTTGAATTAGCTACACAAAAACCCATCACAAACCTACTACAATGCCAAAAGACCCCAGGGATGTGCAGCTGATGGGGACTGTGAGATCCCAGTCCATCCTAGAACCTATAAGAGAGGTCATCAAGTAATTACAACCTTTGGAGAAGTCTACCAAACTTTGGGGCCTTTCTCTCAACATTGAGAAGACTAAAGTGCTCTATCAGCCTTGAATGGGCCACGAATGTGACCCCCCCACTCCCCAAATTAGCATTGAGGGAAAGAACTTGGAGGTAGTCAAGCATTTTCCATACTTCAGTAGCCACTGCTCTCAGAAAATGAACATTGATGAGGAGATCCAGCGCGCAAGTGCCTCCTTTGGGAAACCGGTTCAGTGTGTCTTTATTCATCATGATCTCCAGAAAGACACCAAGATTCAGGACTACATTTGTAGTCATCATCCCCACTCTCCTCAACAGATGTGAAACATGGGTGATGTACCATCATCATTGCAAGGGCCTGAAGAGGCACTGCTAACAAAATCTCCAGAAAATCCTCCACATTAAATGGTAAGACTGCTGCACAGACACCTGAAGCTATGTTACCAGCATTGAGCTGATGCTCCTCAAGCACCAACTTCACTGGACCAGACACCGTGTGCAGATGCCAGACACTACTCCCAAAACAAGTGCTCTATTCCCAGCTTAGTAATGACCTGAGATCTTGTACTCTGATTATGAACTCTACCGCTAACTGCCATCCTGGTGTAGACAAGCACATGTACATGACAGCAGAATCCTGTATTTTCTACTACACATGAAATGGTACATTAAAGTTAGTGGCAAAACTCCCACCAGTTTCAGTGGGATCAAAATTTTATCCCAGCAGCAAAGAAGTTTTCTTATGTTACAAGGGATTTGGCCTTTGATGAAGTAAACTTGTTCAGTGCGGCTTAGCCCTCACAGACCAGACCTTGGCTATTAAGGTTCATGTAATTATAAGAGTACTTATGCCCTTTATTAGTAGGGACCTACTTAGATTGTGGTTTCATGATTTTTGCAGAAGCTGTGAAAACCGGCAGTTTCCATGATCACCACAAAAATGGCATTTCCCACAATTTTGTACAGAAATCGCCTGAAAAAAAAATAAATGCTTACCCAAATGCAAAAAAACATGGTAATCCCCGCAAGAATAGTGCATGTGGCTTGAGACAGAGCTACTGAGAGGCTTAGCTAGTGATGTAGACTCAGTGAAGGTGCCAGTCAGGAAAACAAAAGGCTTCAGCACCATTTTTAAGTCAGATGCAATGCTGCAGTCTGAAGATGATGAATGAAAAGAAATACAAGAAGGCTACAAACATTTCAACTCAGGATCGTGTAGGAACCTTGCATCCCAATGGTGGCAAGTTATTTTGTTCTTTGTGGAGCATGACTCTGGATGTGTTGCGTTAGAACAGCATTGATTGGTATTTAGAGGCCGCATAAAAGCAAAAGACTGCTGCAGAGGCTGAAGGTCAGAGCAAGAAACAAGTGACTATGTCCTTGATCTTTAACAGAACTACTGAAAGCAGCCCGACAAGAAAAGAGGCTAGTGGAGGCACTATTGGAGCTACTGGTGGCCAACTAGTGGAGACTGATGGATTTGTGCTAGTGGAGGTATTCACACAGCCACCCACATTCCTTTGGAGAAATCTAATAATCCTAAATTAAGGGACTATGTGACAGAGTGGCTTGGGGTGAAAATAACCCCGTGTACACCCTTCCCCTCACTTGGAAGGGGTACGGGATCCTTTGGGCCGGAGCAGGGCCCCAAGAGCAGGGCTGGCCAGCTCGGAGCTGGGTCTCACTTCTGGCTGCACCGGGGAGAGCAGCTCAGTCAGGAACCAGGGGTGGGGACACTTGCTGGGGCGAGCCAGACTCTCGTGTGGGGACAGAGCCAGCCAGGCATGTCTCCCCTGATGACAGGCAGCAAGCTGGCTGCTGCAGGCACAGTTATTAACCCTGCAGGGAGCACAAGCTACAGCTGTGCAGCAGAGCTGGAATTGGATTGGCAACAGCGATCAGATGGACTCCTTAAGAAGCCCCAGCAGTTGAGCCACAGGAGAACACAGACAGCAGCATATGCAGATCAACAGACATGTGAGGAGCAGCAGAGTTGCTCACCTTTCATCACACTAATTCGTAATGGACTGCCAGGTATCCCCGGGGCAAAACCCAACACCTCTGAGCACAGAGCCAGGCATGTGTGAGACTCTGAAAGGCTGACTATGATTATTTGATAAGGACTGAAGGCTGTGCAGCAATATCTGCATAGAGGTTGAGGCGGGCATGTATGGGTCAGAGGAGCTCCCAATTTGTTCCTTAATACCCAAAATCTGATGCAGCCAGCAGTATGAGAGATGAGCAGCCCATGTGGGTTCCCCACTTAAAATGATGGGATAACCCCTGGAAAAACCATAACCTCCCTAATCTGTATTACACCAAAGTTGTGGTGGGTGAAATTGCAAGTACCTGGATGCCCTAATCTTCTGAGGGGCAAGAGCAGATGGAGACTATGTTGTGCAGAGTCAACTACATATAACCACCAAGACACCTTTGTCTTTAAAAAGAAGGAAGTTGAAGATGGCTCGGTCACAGACTATTTGAATACATATGTGCCAAATGCTGGATGTTTCCTATGTGTGAACAAGCTTCACCAAGATCATCTACCAGGAGTAACTGCTTCACATGTTCAGTTCAACTGATATTCTGCCAGTGCAGATTTTGTAATCTCGATTATAGCAGACAAACCCACAGATGCCCAAGATAACTATGTTCTGCATATCTTGTTAGTACCTGGGACCTGGACAGACTATGAGCTTCCAGTTTTTCAAATAGAGCTGGTTCACCTCATATATGTGACATTTTCTACCATGGCACAAGCTGTAGTGAAGGCTGTTATAAACTATGGCTTAGAATTTAACAAGATCCCAGCATTTCTGTCTGATAATGCAATGCAGATGTGCAAAGTTTGCTCTGATGTGCTGCATGGAATGAGGCCTGATGCAATTCATGTCACAAGCTATACACGCATCCTTTCTTTAGTAAGTGACATCTGGTGCACATTTTCCTGATGTGGATAGCCCGGTTTCCTCTTTTATAAAAGTGTTCAGACACTGTCCAGGCCATAGGCTTCGATACAGCAAGTCCATTGCCAATCAAAGCAGGGCTCTACATGCTAGTGTATCACTTCCACCAGAGCCAGTGCTTACAAGGTGGAATTTGTGGTTTAACATAGTTCATTACCATGCTGTGACCATCGGGCTTCGAGTATCCGTTCTCAAACGGCCTTCACCCGGGTAGTGGGCGTTGGGCGTTCTCCGGGCTCGTGTCTTTGGCCGAGCAAGTGTCTCCTCCACGACTCGCCTTCCCCGCCCTCGTCTGCCATGACTTGTTGGTTCTTCAGTTGACAGGGTCGGTCATCTGGTTTGCTCGGTGGCCCGCGGTTCACCCAGAGGTCATTCACAGGGCTCCGCCACCCCTACACCCCGGCCTCACTCCACCTCATGTGCGTTGGTTCCTCCGTTGGCCTCGGCCCCTTCTGTGGAGTCATGCCCTTCTGCTGGCCACCTGCTACAACTGTTCACTAAAACGGGACCTGTTCTCTCAGTTCCGCCCCTACCACACCTTTCTCGTTCCTCCAGGCCCTTCTCCCGGGGAAACAAAGAAAATCTCCAAGGCTCTCCCCTCGGCCCCGATACTCAGGGAAACTCAAAAAGCCAACCCTTCCTCAACCCCTTCACACGGGGAAACAGAAAGACAAATCAAACGAACCTTAAATGCAGGGCCACTCCTTGGCGTGACTACACCCCGCTTCTTCACTTCTCTCCCCCACCTCATTCCAACTCAGGGACTCTCCTCCTGTCGTCAGTCGTCCCTGGGATTTCCTCCCGCTCCGCCGCTGCCCTGGCCGAAAATGGCGGCGATACCTGCCCCAATTGTGACCACCCCAGGGCTCCTCTCAGGGTCCTTCCATCCAGCATGTTCCCCCTCTTGCCCTGGCCACCCCGCCACTCCCACCTGGGATCCTGCCAAGTCTCCAGTTTGTCCCTGGATCCTCGTTTGGGTCTGGGGTCCCTGCTGCCTGACGGCCTTCTGTCCCTGGCTCTCAGCGGGTCACCCTGCTCCATGCTGCTCCCATCCACTCCCAGTTCGCTGGGTTCTGTAAGACCCGTGGTAGGGGTCTCCTCCCCTCCACAGGCCAGCGGGGGTCCTTCTTCCCCGCCTCTCCCTCTCCTCCTCTCCGCGGCGTCGGCTGCCATTTTTATCTTCGCTGGCCAGCACTCATGGCTGACATCACCAGCCAGCCTTAATTGAATAAACAAGTGGCTGACCAGCTGCGCAGACTCTTCCTTCCGCCCCTGCTGTGCTGTGCCTTCTGCTGTGGGTAAGTGCTTGTTGTTATGTTTTGCATGTCTCTTCCTGGGACACATGCAAAAGATATGAAGTAATACTAAAAATTTGTGTGCGAGGATCTTGAAATCATACCAAGCACATAGTGCATGCTTAAACTGCACTCTCTCTTAAGACAGGGCAACACTGAAGATCAAGTTAAGTTTGTGGCTGAAAATGTAATATGGTTCATGGAGCTTCTAACATGGTTTGAAAGTCAGCAGGCTTTGATCCACCAAGCACACAACAAGCTGGCCCAGCTTATAAAATCCCAAGACATAGCATCACAATGACTTTCAAACTATCAACATAAAAACTAGAGGAGACAAGAACTGTTCCAGGCAATACCTATGAAGTTGAATCAGTACTACAAGTACTATCAGTTACTACCACCACAGTTTAAACATTTTTTTTTAGTGTTGTTCATATTTTTTACCCCAATCTGATGTCTTTTCTGAGTTTTGACCTTCAACTATTAAAATCAATCCCTGGATGACAGAAAGGGCATGACAAGAAACATGCTGCTTATGTGAACTTTGTCAAAGAGCACCAGATGTCTTTGACTATGACTGTTTTGGAAGTCTGTTTCTGATCAGTTTCCACAACTTGACAAAACACTGCCTTACTAAACCAAACCAATTCAGTGGATACAGAATGTGCCAGCTCAGTGTATGGACAAGTGTTCATAGTGGAGACACACCGGATGTCAGCTGCAACTGCTGGTAGGTGCTGCATGCTAGCATTTAACAACTAATATGAATTGTTTCTATCAAGGTTAGTATTATTTATTACTGCTAAATTTTTTGTAGAAAACTAATAATAAATTATGATATTAGTTACAATTTACATCATGTATAAATTTATATTCTTATTATATTTCAATTTAGATTTCAATGTAATACTTAGGTTTAAAATAATGCAGTAATTTATTTGATAGCTCTGTGGGCTTTGCTACTTAATTATGCTGCAGTTTTTACCTCTTGGACAAATCAGCAATAAGGGGTGGGGCTACTGGGTCCCCTTGGCCAATTAGTGGTGAGGAGGGGGCTCACCATGAAGACTGTGAAACTGGCTCTGTGCACAGTGAGCAGCTTGCGAAAATCCCTTTTTCTCACCACAGTTTAGGTACCTCCCTATTATTAGCTATGTCTGTTGTTAGGCCAATTCACTGATCCCTTAAGCAAGTGGTTTTCAACCTTTATTTTTTTTTTTTTTTTTTTTTTATTTGTGGGCCTCTAAAAAATTCTTAATGGAGATGCAGACCCCTTTGGAAATTTACAATGAAAATGAAGACGCCTTTGAATTTAAGTGGGGGTTATTCCCATACTTTTTGATTGATCATAGTCATCTTTTACAAACCCCTCAGACATAGTCTGTGGACCCTCAGGGGTCTACAGACCACAGGTTGAAAACCACTGTCTTAGGAGGTTGCTACTTTTCAAGAGCTCCAGAGCAGCAGACAGAAGTGGAGAGGAGGAGACAAAATACTTTGTAGAACTCTTAGAAATCCTGAAGGAGGGCCTTTGATCCTGGAGACTGACAAACTTTCCAGAGGCCATAGACTTCAAAGTTTGTTAAACAACTTCTGTCGTTTCCTTTTGTTCTTGATTCAGCTTCCTGAAAAGTTAAAAGCCAACCTGCTCTTCAAAAATATTCCAGATACCTTTGATGGGTGAGGTGACATTGCTTGCAAGGACAGAACTAATCAGTAATTAGAATTTCCATGTATGGAATCACTAAGGCAAACATACTTGTTTTTTACTGTCCCTTTTATTCCTGTTAGCTAGAAACATGTCTTTAAAAAAAAAAACAAACTAAAAATGTCTTTAAAAAAAAAAAAAACCCAGGAGGATACCTTCAATGCAGAAAGAATCACACTACTCAATTTTGTTTAATTTCACAAAGGAACTGTGCGTTTATACAAGAAAACGAATAGTAATGGGAGCTATATGTTCACAGTAGAAGAT
Source organism: Gavialis gangeticus (assembly GCF_001723915.1). Classification (NCBI taxonomy): domain Eukaryota; kingdom Metazoa; phylum Chordata; order Crocodylia; family Gavialidae; genus Gavialis; species Gavialis gangeticus. The sequence continues at coordinate 48,902,663 of NW_017729024.1, read as the reverse complement.
AAAATTTGACCCTGTATGATTTCCCTTTCCAGAGAACTGCCTATAAATTTCCCTGTAACAAACAAGGCAACAACAGTTATGATATTCCTCATTTGACCTTGTGCTCTCTGAGACTTAGAAAGCTTGTATTACTCTGATAGATTCTGGGTGAAATCAATGGCAAGACTCCAACTAACATCACTAGAACCAAGACTTCACCTTAAATATTCACACTATAGCACTGTACCTTCCTTACCTCCTAATAGCACTGTTTTTAGAACTAAGGAGTTGTTTAGCCCATTGATAGTTAGGGTTCTGTTCATGACAAGTCTTTACTCAACATTAAGAAAAAGAGTCTACAACGCAAGTGCATAGAGAACCTTGTTTAAACACAATAATAGGGAATAAACAAAAGGTCAAGCAAGCCCCAGTAGATCAGATGGCACAAATTCAAGACAAACCCATCTCCCAAGCCAAACTTAGCAGGGTACTAAAAGCAAGCTGTACAAATAAACTACTCACATGCCTAATTATGGTAAAGAAAAAGAACATTAAAATGACATCGCCTTATATAGCATGTTCTTCCGCTACATAAATATGTAAAATATATAGAGTCGCTGTTTCAACGAAGTATTTAAACCCATACAGAACATTAAACATGTGCCAGTGTGCCATTGTCTTTTCCACAGGACTCAAGAAAGGGCTTTTAATTAAACTATGTGCTTAAGTGCTTTGCTAAGTCAGGGCCATACTTTGCATATGAAATTTTATGTAACTGTGCAGAAATAAGGATAATTATTTTCATTATGCAGCAGGATCTTATTTCATACACATAAAAGTGTCCATACATGGGTGTATTTAATAAAAGAAAAAACCCCCAACTATTTCTCTTCACAGGCTTACTCCTGTCAAATAAAAGTTATTGGGCCTGGTTCTCCTTCAAATCCAAACTGTTCACCTTCAACTGGTTATTATGCTGCAACCTATCACTAAAAAATATGATAGAACACAAAAAGGGAACACATGGACCAAAAGCCTATCAATAAAGATTGGGCATGACAAGGCCTGGCTTGGGACTGGTGAGCAAGAGTGGGTGACCAGTACTTACTTCATAAGACTACCATGCCTGCACAGAATATTTATATTTCTTAAGACTGGGAATTTTGGGAAAAGAAAAAAAAGCATTAGCAGTTGCTAAGTTCCAACCCAGTTTTAACTGTATTTGCCATAGCAACAAGCCAATCTTAGTATGATTATCACTAACGCTAATTAATAATGCTCTTAGCAGTAAGGAACTTATCAGGTATGTGTACAATAAAAATTTGTAGGGTGACATGTTCAAATAGGCATTGCAACTCTGGTTATAGTATAGAGGGTATCTGAAGGTCATCGTTAGAAGCCCAGATCAGGGAAGAGATACAATAATAGGCACTTGGTTGACACCCTGACTGTCATCACTCCACAGAATGATGGCGCGAAGAGAGGAACTTCTTGCATCTTATTGTAATTCTTTCATCTTCAGATTTGCAGTTATAATATTTATTTGGGTTTTTAATGAAGACCTGCATTTTAGTTACTAGCTACCCTTTGCTGACTGCTGTCAACATAACACTTCTGCAGTCCCTAGCGCAGACCTAACAAAACACTAGGTTTAAAAACATAAGAGATGCAATACTGGGTAAGACCACAAATCCATTGAGCCCTGTATTCTGTATCTCACAGTGGCATAGCGGATACTAAGGGAAGAGTATCTCAACTGATCTATCCCCTACTCCTCTTTCCTTACAGCTTCCAGCATTTAGATTAAATCCACTGGAGGCTATAGTACCAGGTAAAAACAATTATGTGGATATGCATACTGCACCAAACTGTATTCTTTAATAGGCACAGTTTCAACGCATTTAAAGTGAAGCATCCAAATCCACATTCATATACCTAATAAAAGAGGTCTGATTTTCAGTGATACTCAACATCTGTAGCTCCCACTAACTTCTGTAAAACATGAGGATGCTCAGCAACTCCGAGAATCTAACTGTGAGGTTAGGCTGAAGTACCCAAGTTTAAACTTTGTGATGCCTCCACAGTTGGGTTCCACTGTAGTAGCCATTATTATTTTGAATGATCTATTCCAGGGGTTCTTAATCCCCCAGCTGTGGCCCAGTGCCAGGACACAGCGGGTCGGCAGCCAGTCTGCAGCACGGTCAGCTGCCGGACCAGAAGTGGCCATAGACCAGCAAACCACAGCCCCCTGGAGCCGGGCAGAGAAGCCACGGCTCCTGCAGGGTGTGCAGCAGTGCAGGGTTTCCTTACCTGTCTTCCAGACGTGGTCAGCTGTGACTGCTGGGCCGTGGTTTGCCGGGCCACGGCATAAAAACTTTGGGAACCCCTGATCTATTCCATTCATGTTTCTTATATGTAAATATTATACTTTGGGTGACGGTTTCAACAATAGTTTCTTTTGCTATAACACTAGTAGTTTTATTACTATTATTAGAGATGTAACATTCTGTGACTTTTCTAGGAGTCTGCCTGAGGAAACTCCTGATGCTCTCTAAGAAACCCCTGATGCTCTCCAAGACACTGCTGGGAAATAGAATTTTTTCCCTGATCTGGCAACAATTGTTTCTGGATTGTGTTTAGATAGTGCATTAATTACCGACACTAAGGGCTGAGTGAATAATTTGCATAAATAACCTTGAATTTAGCCTTTTCTTTTCCTGCTGATAGAATGTCTGGCTTTCACACAGACATACCAACCGAGGCAAAAATCATGAATACAAAGAGAGGACTACGGTAATTTTAAATACAAGAGTCCATAATTAATTTGAATTAAATTAATACCATATGCAAACATAAAGGTTTTAAGAATAATGCAGGACAAAAAAGACTAAAAGTATACACTTTACTTGCTATAATACACAAACATGTTTTGCAAGCTATAAAGGACTCTGGGCTTTATTTAAAAAATAAGCCAAAAGAGAAAAATAGATAGATATTTTTTAAAGATCTGAAATGCTCAAAGCCTTGTAAAACACGGAGATAAAACATCACTTTTCAAAAGTCCGTATTTAGGTATTATTTAAATCCAAAAACATAATATAGTAAAAGCTGTTTTCTCTCCTTGTGTTATTAGCATCTCAATATGGAACACTGCACCAGCATCTTAACACTGCAGCATTTTATGCTATCACTTGCTACTGGAAGTTTTTTCCTGGTTCTTTTGTTTGAAAATACTATGCTTGCTTCTGTAGTATCATGCAAGGATTCTAAGTCTCTCTACTGCACTTGTTATTGTAATGGCTGAGCACTTTGAGTCAGCCTCCTTCAATAAATAGTTCAGAATTAGACTGTTATATTAGACCAGATAATTCAAGTCTATATCTGGTGGGATTTTCAAAAGCACTCAGTGTTGGCTCAACTGTGCTCCCACTGACATCAGTAGGAGTCTTACTATTGACTAGAATGGCAGAAGGCTTAGGCCAAGGCTGAAGGCTTTTGAAAATCCCACCCATGAAGCACCAATTCACATTCAAGTCACATCTACCTGCTTTTCAGCACTTAAGCCCCCAAACCATTCTATACCAGTGCATTGTTCATTTAATCATTAGATCTTCATTGTTGTCAAAAGTACATGTGTTATATGCATTCCTGTAATTCTGGGCTCTATAACAATGGGCTAAACACACAGATTACAGCCCATCCCTCTGAAAAACTAGCCCCTAATGCCAATTTATTAATGCACAAAAGTCAGGTGAATCTTACATCAACAATTACGTTGGAATGTAGCAATTTTCTTTTCAAAATTTGGTCTCAAATATTAAAAATGAATGTAGGGCTTGTGCAAAGAAGCAAGTTCCAGTCTGAAGGTTGCAACCTATGTTATAAACTGGGTTGAATCAGGGACATCCATTGTCCAACAGCATACATATTTCAGCTAGGTTCATATTAAGTTTAGCTTACACTGGGTGCATCTAGAAGAGATGCATTAGCACGTCATGGCAAAAGCCATGCTAATGCGAAGTAGAAGTAGTCTACTGCACATTAGCGTCACTTAAAAAATGTGCACCGGCGCTACTACGCAATAGTGCCTTTTACATCTCATTAGGTTAGTACCTGTCATTACAGTGCATTAATGCATGTGTAGACATGTCCACTGATGAATCTCTGAGATTTATCAAAAGGAAAGATAAAGAGGAGTTGCAGCTGCATGGTCCACAGCTGGTCATATACTAAGACCAGAATTACTCCCACTAATCCAAAATTGCTCATATTACACCTCTCCACAACACCTTATGCTAGTGTTTCTCAACCAATGGGTCACAACCCAAAAGTGGGTCACAAGAATATTTGAAACGGTCATGAGTAAGTCCCAGAAAAATGCAGGAAAGCATGGATTTCCCTTTACAGGTTGGCAGCATTTCAGCCTGCAAGGAGCTGCTTGGAGCAATTGGAAGCAGTGGGCACACGCGTGTCTGCATGTGCACATGAACATGGCTGGCATGCAGGCAAGCAGAGCCATGTGACTAACCCAAGCAGCTTGATGCAGGTAAGTCTATGGGGAGTGGAGGTTGGAGATCCAAGGCAAGGGGACTGTCGTGGGGGGAGGTAGGGGAAAGAAGGTGCCTGCCCCTCCATGGGAGAAAGAAAAAGAGAGGGAAGGGTCCTTCAGGGATGGTGGGGAGCTGTGTGGCTGAGCTGGCGGCACTGGAGCCAGTGCCTGTGCTCACAGGGACAGGGACAGGGCAGCCAGGAGACGCTGCTCAGGGGGCAGGAGGGGCCATGACCAGGCTGCCTAGTGCAGCACAGGAGCACCAACCCATCCCTCCTCCTTCCTCCAGCCGGACTCGCTCTTCTGATGCCCACATGAGCCAGAGCTGCTACAGCTACTCCACTTCTGCCTGAGCAGGCTAGGGACATCTGGGAGTCCCCTCCAGCAGGGCTGGGGAGGGCAGGGGCCTGTGGGCTGGGACTGAGAGGCATCAGCATGGCCCAAGGGGGTAGGGGACTGTGGATCGGGAGTGAGGGGCACTGGCAGGACCAGGGGTCTGTGGCTCAGGAGTGAGGGGCACCAGCAAGGCCAGGCAGCTGTGGGTCAAGGGTGAGGGGCACTAGCAAGGCCGGGGACTGTAGGTGAAAAGCTAGGTGCATTGGCAGATCCAGGAGGCTGTGGGTCGGGAGTGAGGGGCACTGGCAGGACCAGGGGGCTGCGGATCGGGACTGGCCATCAACGTTACAAATGGGTCCTGGTACAAAAAATGTTGAGAACCAGCCTTAAATTAGTACAGCCTTGAGGAGTCCATAAGAGGCAAGTGGCAGCAGCACCACAGACTGGGAACAGAGCAAAAAGGAGAAAGATCCCTGAGACCCCACTGCTAGAAGATGATGATCTGTGCATTCACTATGCATCCTCCCAAACTGTGTTTCCAGACACCAGTGCCCCTCCTGACCTATTCTACAATCCCAGAAGGGAGAAAACTGATGGCTCCTTTGCAGGAAGGCTGGATCACACCCTGGGTCACCGTTTCTCAGACACAGGCACACTCTTCAGCAGCATGGCCCTGCCTGATTTCCAGGTTTATAAAAGAAGACTGCAGTAACCTTTTTTAATTTAGTTTCCAAAATAAGAACATAAAAGGCTTCTCCCACATGCTGAGTCATTTACCACCTGCCTGTTTCTTCTGCCATTAGGAAACTAATTGTTGCTACTCTTGTGTTTACGCACTCTAGCCATTAAGGAAACAAACTCCTTGCAAATGACAGACGCTTGCTTCCCCCTTCAGTTTAAAAGCCTCAGCTAAGACCTTTCCTCCTTAGTCCCCAACAAGAGGGTTCTTAAGTGGGGACAGGACAGGACATTAAGCTTTACATTCATACCCTCATTACAGCTTCTAATGCAGAGCAAAACCTCAGGGCTCTCCCCCTGAACTGTTTAATTGAGATTATTATTATTTTGAAGACTTGGGTAAGAAAAGCCAAGCCAGGCAGATAGCACAAAACATTCTTCATGGAAGTCAACTCAAATGTCAAAATGAATTTATGCCCGCCACGCTACTGACCCTGTTCCACGCAGGCTCAAACAATGGCTGTTAGCTTGCACAGTCATTCCAAGACGGCAAATCTGAACTTGTAGGTACAGCTTAACAAAATATTTTCCTGTGGGAAGTTTTTGATTTCTAGTGCAGAATTTCATCTGACTGTTCTTCCCCTCCAAAAAAAATAAAATAAATAAATCTATTCTGGGAAGGATTTGTCTTGTGGGAAAACTAGTGCCTCAAGTTCCCATTCTCCTCAATAGGCTGGAGTTCCTGCTTGGACTACCCATCTCTTGATGAACTGGGGTCTCCCCTATTGGAGTGGGAAAGTGGGATGATGAGAGTCCCTGGTCTTAGTGCTTTACAGAGATGTAGTCTGGCTAAGGACTGCATAAATAAGTCAATCAAAACTTAGATACACCCATGGTAGCATTACCAAGCCACAGTCTTTTTGTTGTAAGGTGCTCAGGGAAGCTATTATTGACTTTAAAACAGTTTTTGAACATTTCTTCAACAGAGCAGGGTTTTTTTGTGGATGCGAGTGGGGGAGAAACAGACTGCTTAATTGGAAATGCAGTTTTTGGTTCAAGAGCCATTTGGACAGATGATTTTTGCTCAGCCCTTGCAGATGTAGTCGGGTTTGCAAAAAGCATGTTTTAAGTTTTCAAGCATAGGTATTCACATGGGAATGGCATGTTCAGCTGGCACTTTACATGTTTCCTGTGTGGAAGCATGGAGTAGAGGGACAGGGAAGGGGTAGAAGGAAGGAAAAAATTAAAAGGAGAAAAAGTGATAAGGAAGGGAAAGCTGCAGAGGCTTGTAGATATTCTTTAGCAGAAGCTGTCACAATACCTCTCTAGCCCTACTTTCAGGATCTGCCAGCATCAGGGGGATAAGCCCTTGCTAGGAACAGGAGAAGCAGAGGAGCATGTAGCCAGCTTACCCTCTTCCTCTGAGCACACCACCTCTAGTAGCTCTTAGGTACATCTCTATAGGGCTCTGCAGAAATACTTGACCTAACTCAGGGGTGGGCAGAATACGGCCCGTGGACTGGATCTGGCTCGCAAGGCCATTCTATACGGCCCACGGGGCCCCTAAAAAAAATGTAGTAAATTAATATTTCTCTGCCCTTGGTTCCTGTCAAAAATGACAGGAACCAAGGGAAGTAGGACCCAGAGGGAGCCCAGCAGGCTCCAATAACAGCAGAGCCTGCCTGGCCCCACTCCCCAGCCGAAGCCGCAGCCGGGGTTTCTGGGCTGGGAGCAGGTGGCTGCCCTGTGCAGGAACGGCTGGTGAGTGGGGGAAGAAGGGTGAGGGGAACCCTGGGCAGGGAAGGAGTGTGGGGGGTGGGGGAAGCAGCTCCTCCCCCACCCTGTGGCCAGTGCCCTGTGCGGCAGCCACTCACAGCCCATGTTGGGCTGCCTGTGCCCGCTCTGGACAGCCCCGCAGGCTGCAAGCAGCTGCAGCAGGGAGTGCTGGCCATGGGGCTGGGCCGCTCTCCCCCCTGCCCCGCTCAGCTTTTCCCTGGGCTCCTCACTTGAGGAGAGAAAAGCAGCCCCTCCCCCACCCCATGCTGCAGGTGCTTGCAGCCCATGCAGAGCTGTCCGGAGCAGGCACAGGCAGCCCTGCGTGGGCTGCAGCGTGGGGCAGGTGAGGGGCTGCTCCCCCCCCACCCCCACTCAGCACCACCTTGTAACCCGGCCCCACTGCCAGGCTGGCAGCAGCACTGGGTTACAAGGTGGGGCTGCTCTTCCCTGTGCTCAGCACCTTGCTCGCTGTGTGGCCAGTGCCCCGTGCTGCAGTCGCTCGCAGCCTGCCTGGGACTGCCTGTGCCTGCTCCGGACAGCTCCACATGGGCTGCAAGCGGCTGCAGCAGGGAGCGTGAGCCATGGGGTGGGCAAGGGGCCGCTTTTCCCTATGCTCAGCACTAGCTTCTTCCCTGCCAGCAAGCAGGGGGTCAGGGCTGTGCACAGCCCCCCACCTGTACTGCAGGGCTGGGGGGCACTGGATGTGAGTGGGTAGGGAGGCAGTGGGAGCACGGGGCCCACACCAGTGCCCCGGGGTCAGTGCCAGCGGGGCCCAGAGCCAGGCGGCAGGAGCACGGGATCCCAGCTGTCAGGGGCTCTATGGAGCTGAGCCAGCTCTCTCCTCTTCCTGCTGGTGCAGCCCAGCCCAGCATCATGGACCCCTGCCAGCCTGTGCCCCGCTTTGGGCCCCACCAGTGCTGGCCCTGGGACATTGGTCCCAAGAGATTGGTACATTAGTCCCAAGATGGTGACCAGGGGGTGGGGCACCTGTGAAGGCGTGGGGCTACCCATGCGGTCCTCGACAGCCTGCCAAAACTAGGTAAGCAGCCCTCTGCCCAAAATAGCCCAAAATAAATTGCCCACCCCTGACCTAGCTCATTTACCAGAATCAGCATAGCCATGTGAATATGGCACCTTATCAAAACTAATTCACCTTCTTTCTCATAGTGAGATGAGCATGTGCTAGGGACAGCATGGTACACCACCCAAGCTAATGTATCCTGCAAAGCAGGTTAAATTATCTTAGGCATAGCAAGGCTCTATCATGGCCACAGTGCTTCCAGTACTTACTCCAGTTCGTTCAAACAGTAGTCTATCAACAGAATATTTTGAATCAGCCCTAGTAGAGAACCACACATTAAAACTTATAAGCATGAGAAAATGGAGCAGGAAGGAGGAGACTAAAGTTACACAAAGATATATTCCCCGAGACTGAACAACCCTTTAGCCTGATCTGCAACTATCTGTAAAGATGCAGTATTGCAAGTTCATGCACTTTTACCACGCATCTCACATTAGGTAATTCTTTTTGTTAAAGTTCCAGTTCCTGGAGTCATGAGATTTAGAGAAAAAAAAAAGATTGGAATTAAAATAAATTTTCCATCATTTGCGGTATGCAAAGGAAAGCTTGAAAACATCAACCCTAATGGATCAAATACAAGGAAATCAATCAATTTTGGCTTATTTGCCATTTTTTTAAAGATTTGCATGATACTTGAACTTTTGGAGTTAGTGATCAGTGAGCAGTTACCAGTGACACAAACATTAATACTATTCAGGTGGAGCAAGGATTTCAAGGGTCCCTATTACTAGAGTTTCTGAGGACCTCACAATTAGAATGTAAGAGATTCTATACTATGTTACGCCACAGGTCTAGCTAGCCCAGAATCCCATATCTCACCTAGGTACAGAGTGGATGCCAATGTGAATTATTACAAACAGCAATGTATTCTCATGATACCCTTGTGAAGTAGGGAAGTGCCTTTGTTCCCATTTTGCAGATGTGGAACTGAAGCTCAAATACATTAAGGCAACATACCAAAGGCTAAAAAAGAGGTGTATAGCAGAGATGAGAATCAAAGCCACATTTCATAAGCCCCAAGTTAGCACTCAAATCACTGGCACAAACGTCCTTAGGTTAGTGTAGCCAAGCAACCCAAGGAAGACTTTTCGGCTCCATTGAATGTCTCAGTGAGACAGCTGCTTTCCCATTAGCGTCTGCTGCCATGGAGCCTGAATGGGCAATAAAAGGTAAAGACTGGTCCTGGGAGTATAACCAGCATGCCTTGGCATAAAAGTGAGCAGCAGCTGAAGAAAGACCAGTAGGCCTTGGCTCATCATGGTTCATGAAAGATGGATACCAGTTCTGTTGTAACTAATACTTTGACTACTGTTTACTAAGTTAAGATGTCCAAAACAATGTCCCCATTGTGCCAGGCCCTACACCCACAGTCACAGACAATCCCCGCACCAGAGAATTTAAAATCCAAACAAGGAAAAAGGAATCCTATTCCTGGTTAATGTCCAAGTCACCAAGATAGTATGCACCATTGTGAAAAATCAATCCCAGATCTCCTGCCTTAGTCTAGTGACTTTACCACAAAGCAATCCTTCTTTCTTGTGACAGATGCAAGTCTCTTGTTCACAGCCAAGGGGGCCCAAACATCAAAGCCTTAGCTAGACGAAAGTTCACAAGGCAGCTGGACACAGCTGAAACGCAAGGTACAGCCATTGCAATGGAAACTTTGAGCTTGCAACTTTCACTTTTGTATTTTCTGGTTTGAGTGGTAAAGCAGACAGCCTTCATGCTCCCATAAGAAACAGCATTATATAGAATAAGGGCATTAGGAATGACAGGAAACAACAGTAGATGCAGCATTCCCTAACACAGCAACTGATTCTGACAGTCAGCTACGATGAGCCCTTGCAGTCCTTTAGAGGCTGTACTCTGTCAAAACTCCCACTGATTTTGCAGAAGACAATGGGAGTTCACCGAGTAAGGCAGGAACAGAACCCCTAATGTGTTTTATTACTCTACAGAGCTCAATACATCTTAGCACTGAAATAATAAAGAATGGTGGTAAAATTCAGCCCTGCTGGAAACAAAGCTGGGCTGCCTGGGTTAGCCACCTTCACCCAGGCTGCCACAATCAAATTTCCAAGGTGAGGATTCTGGTTTGGAGACTAAAATAGCAGCACTGAGACTAAGGCGAGTCAATGGAAATGGAAAAGAAATACGATGGTCGCTTGTGAAAACAAGGATAACAACAGGACTTTGAATCAGATACTGAAACAAAAACAGGCAGTGGACATTAAAGTTGGGAGAGGAAACACATGAAACACGTACTGCCACCAACTGACAGAGATCATATCATGAGGCTTGAGACCCAGCATGACTACAGTACCCCACACACACTTTTATGCTACTCATTTTGCTGCTATCCTTATTTAAAGTGCGGAAGAGTGATTAGGCAAGACCCCTAGCTTTCTTTTCTTACATCTGGATATGCTTTCTTTACTTATAGGTTATGCTTCCTGAAAACCACCCTCCTCCCCAAACCTTAATAATGACATTTAAGGTTGCCATGAGGTGAGTGTAAGCCTTTTGTAACAGTCAATGAATGAAACACTTCTATATCAATCAGCAGCCCTAGGCAGCAGCCAGTGAAGGCAGCAATGAGTGATGATTCTAGTTTAAGCCAGATAATTCCTTTAATCTGCCAACCAGTGTATAGGATGCAGTTGAATATGAAACAGGGCTGTGTAGCAAGAGGTGACACTATACATGTAGGGCTTGGAAAATCTCCTGCAAGCACAGTGATAAATGGCCCTTAATAAATTATTATGCATCTACTCATTACTTGTCAATACACGGTGGCTGTTTTCCTTCCACTTGCTGTAGATAACACAGAAACTTGCAAAATAAAGCCTAATTAACCAAATGAGCAAGTGAATCTAAGAAGAAAGCAATTAAAAGAACAGAATAGGCCAAGTAGTTTACCCTCAAAAATAAAGGAAAAAGATGGACCGCAGTGTCTCAGCAGTAATTTACTACATACCAAGTCAAGGACAGGCCCAAAAAAAACAACTGTTCTGTTTCGAGGCCCTTTCCTCTTTGCCACCAGACCTGCTCTTGCTAGGAATCCCTCTCAGGCTAGGTACAGGCATTGAAAAAGCCCCAGGCGCACTTGATCTAACTAAGTGGTTTTCTGTAAGCAGTGTAGTCACAATTGGTCAGAGTTTAGTGACCAAATCTTCAATGGGACTAAGCCAGGGGATCAGTGCTGTTCAATATCTTCATCAGTGACTTGGATGAGGGCATGAAGAGCAAGCACCCTATCCAAATTCACAGACAACACGAAATTATGGGGCAAAGTAAACACATTGGTGGGCAGGGAAAAGATTCTGGCAGATATGGACAGGCTCGAAAAGTGGGCAGAACAAATTAGGATGCAGTTTAACAAAGATAAATGCGAAGTACTGCACGTAGGGAGAAGGAATCACCAACACACTTCCAGACTAGGAGATGACTTTCTAAGCAGCACAGCAACAGAACTGGAACTCCGAGTCATAGTCGACTCAAAGATGAACATGAGTTGACAATGTGATGAAGTGATCAATAGAGTTAACCACACTATCATGCATTAACAGGTGCATCACAAACAGGTCTAAGGAGAGAATATTTCCCCTCTATGCAGCATTGGTAAAGCCACAGCTGGAGGACTGCCTCCAGTTTTGGGCACCGCACTTCAGGAGGGATGTGGATAATTTTGAGATGGTCCAGAGGAAGGCTACTCGTGTGTTTAGGGACCTGGAGGTAAGGTCCTAGGAGGAGAGATTGAGGGACCTGGATCTCTTCAGCCTCCACAAGAGAAGGATGAGACGTGATCTAGTGGCCATCTACAAATTTGTCGTGGGGGGGGGGGGGGGGGGGGAAAGGGGAGGGG
>NW_017729024.1:48878551-48890039 GCF_001723915.1 Gavialis gangeticus | reverse complement strand
GGAGTTGGGTTTGGCGGCCACCAAGAAATAGGAGATACTCAGCAAGGAATAGGAAATACCAAGGCACCCCTTGGAGTAACTAGAAAAGAAACAATGGCCACAAGCTGACAGAGTGCAGATTTGGATTAGACATTAGGAAGAGCTTCTTTACAGTACCAGAATCTGGAATAGGATTCCAAGGAAGGTGGTGCCCTCCCCTACCTTGGAGGTCTTCAAGAGGAGACTGGACAAGTACCTGGCCGGGGTCATTTGACCCCAGTGCTCTTTCCTACCCAGGGCAGGGGGTCGGACTCTATGATCTACTGAGGTCCCTTACAACCCTGAAAATCTATGAAATCTATGAAACTGGTGCAACTTCACCAATGTCAGACCTTCATTTTCAGTGCATAACTATTTATTTCAGTCCACAAAGAATGAAATCAGCCTCATTCCCTTATTGCCATGGTAGCAAAATCCCTGTTCATACTTTGCTAGTGTGTCAACAATGAAGAAGTTATCATAAATTGACATAACAAGTGCATTAATTTTTCAAATGCTGAATGGATACTCCAGATGCATCAAATAAGACATCAAATTTTGCTCTTTTATGCCCATGTCTCCTGTGAAGTTAAAGGTGTAAGCTAAAGTCATAATCTATTGGCCCTTAGCTCAGCATTTCATAAGAGCCACATCTTTTGTGTGCATGCCATCAGCAGTGTGACAGGGAACAGATCCTCTTTAAATACTGAAGCCCACTGCTTAGGTGTCCATAACTTCATCAAAACTCCCTAATCCTCTAGGTTAGCGGTGCTATATCTTTTGGCTCTGTCTGCTGGATGAATGATGTGACACTGGCCAGGAGGCCAAATCAGGCCCTATGCCATCTTGCCAGGATTGGGCCCCACATCACCTCTCCTGTCCCTTTCCCTGCCCCCACCCCCCACATCAGTCCCATAGTGCCTTCACCCATCCCAGTGCACCAGAATTGAACCCTGCACTGCCTCTGCTGGGCCCTGCATGCCTAATATAGTACACAGGGCCATGTTATCTGGACTGTGGGGCTCCCCAGGGGTTCAGAAATTTGACAGCCACCAAATATCCAGATTCACAGGGAGCCCTACAGCTGGGTGACATGGCTCCATGGACCAGATCTGGTCTGTGGGCCAGGATTTGAGCATCCCTGCTTGAGGGCTAACAGACAGTCAAAAAGACAAAAACTAAATTGATTCAAACTTTGCAGGTTAGTCTAAGCTGCACAGATTGAACTGATAAGCAAATGAACAGACATTCACTTTTGTTTCTGGAAACACAGCAACATGCTTGCAGCGGCCCAGGCCAGAAGCTGGGGGCACCAGAGCATACCTCCCTGCTGAGCTGGAGCAGACAGCAAGCCTACCCAACCTGCTGGGCGGGATTTGCAGGAGAGATGCAAAGCATCCTGGGATGCTCAGGGACTGTGAATTAACATCAGTCTCGAGGGGATCTTGCACAGAAGTTCAGTAAAGCGATTTAACCTAAATTAGTTAAGTCTGATACTATATCCATCCAGATTTATCTTAAACTGGTTTCAGCCATTTTGAAAGTGGCTTATCATAGAAAATTAGGGTTGGAAGGGACCTCAGGAGGTCATCTAGTCCAACCCCCTGATCAAAGCAAGACCATCCCCAACTAGATCATCCCAGCCAAAGCTTTTTCTAGCTGGGTTTTGAAAACCTATAAGGATGGAGCTTCCACCACCTCTCTGGGTAACCTGTTCTAATGTTTTACTATTCTACTAGTGAAAACATTTCCTAATATCTAACCTAAACTTCCATTACTGCAACTTGAGACCATTGCTTCTCGTTCTCTCATCTGTGCACTGAATTTCTGTCATTACAGATTTGAATCGGTTTCCAATCACTTATACCAGTTTATAGGAACTTCTGTCTCTAGCCCTTGATGATAAACTTCCACAGGCATCTAACTCTCTGCTAATGCATATACAAAAAGCCACCTAAGCAGAATTTTCAAGTTAGTTATTTTTCTGTCCACTAAGGCCTCATTGTGACCATGCATTCAAAGCATACTTAAGACAGATGGAGCCTATGTGGAAGAGCCTGTAGGGATGTTTTCAATACTAGGTACCATGTATCCCTACCTAGAGTATTCAGAATATCCTAGCACTTAACTAGGATTTAGGAGACTCAGGTTCAAGCTCCTGTTTGTGTACACACTGGACAATGCAGTAATTCAGACACCAAAAGCAGCACAGGTGCATTAGCCAGGTGTGCTTCTCAGAAATGTAAATTAGCCAGAATGAAGCCTACATTAATGCATCAAATGTGCCTCCTGTACTCAAGCTAGCTCATTTATGGCACTGCCATAACTACTGGCTAGTCTGGATTGACATTAGAGGCACAGTAGGGTAGCCCCATGCCTGAGGCAGCCACAATGCAGTGGGCAGCACCAGCTGCTGGGGTGCAGATGGTAGCAACATAGTCAGCTGCCGCTGTAGCAGTGGCTATTTTTGAGTCCCCCGCTCCCTATCAAAAGCAGCACCTCCAGTCACCTCACTCAGTTATACTATACTACTGGCTGGCTTGCTTTCTGTACCTCTAAATTTGCATATACTTCAATCACTACAGCAACCTTGTGTATCCAAACCTAATAGCAGTCTGGCTGCTCTAGCAGGCTGGAACCAGACCTGGCAGTGGTGTGTGTGGTCATGGCAAGGGCAAGTGGCCTCATGAGGGTTAAGAGAGCTGTCATTTACCCCCATCCTGTTGATACAGGTCTGCAGCAGAGCTCCTTACCTGGGAATTTGGCGGCAAGCCCTGCTCCTGCTCACCCAGTGCCTGAATTCCTGGCCTCTTGGGAGCCCTGAGGACTGGATAAAATGGCTTC
This sequence comes from Gavialis gangeticus, assembly GCF_001723915.1. Lineage (NCBI taxonomy): Eukaryota > Metazoa > Chordata > Crocodylia > Gavialidae > Gavialis > Gavialis gangeticus. Next base: position 48,887,177 of record NW_017729024.1, on the reverse strand, counting down.
ACCAGATGCTGCTCTCACTCCTATGCTGAAAGGGTAAACATGTCCTCAGAGCTAAGCTTTTTGAGCTATTTGCACACATAGTCACTGGAGCAGGGATCTGAATCTCAGTCTCCCCCATCCCAAGTGCATGATCTAACCATGGGGTCAACATGGTCTCTCATAGAGAAAATAAATTTCCAGTCTAAACTCAGAGATGGTATTCTCAACTAAGAACCCAACCAGAGGAAGGTGCTTGGTTGGCCAGAAACAAGCATCCATCTCTGGGTGGTTAGGTACCTAGGGTTATAGGCAAAACATACATTTTAACTGCTTTAAAAGGGGAGGGAGAGCTTCAATTCAGAAGCACATATCAGCTGTTATGAGATAAGTATTACATCTATGTGATGTCATAGCAGTACAAGTGATCTAAACCCCTGAAACTTTATCCCAGAAAGAAACTAGATGAAAGGTCTAGCAGTTTTATGACATTTATATCGCTATAGAATCATACAGATGTAAGTTACATTGTAACAGCTTATATCCATTTCATTAGATATTGACACAACCATTACATCCTTTTATACCAGGAAACTGTCCCATTTTCATCTGCATTTCACTTAGATTAGGCAACTGCCTACCCACCTGATTTCCAAGGATCTCTTTCTTATGCCCCTGTCAGACATGCAGGTAAAGGCGTCATGGGATCTGATGAATCATGCTTCCCATCACGCCACACATGCATGGCAAGAGGCATAATTGTGGGATCCAGCATCAGATCCCATCATACTATTTCTGGTGTAGGGGGAGCCTCAGATCATAAGCCCAATCTCCCTCTGCATCAGCAAATAGCAAGTTTCTCCTTTCAGAAACTCTGCCTCCCAGTTGCTGGGAGTGCATGAGATACCCCTGTGGCTGGAAGCCCTGTCAGCTAATTGGGCTTCCAGCCACAGGAGTGCATGATGGGTCCTGACAGCTATGAACCCAAATAAGCTCACTGGGCTACAAGTCACAGGGGTGTAACTGGCCACACATTCAACTACTGGTGTGATAGGAACCAGCCACAAAATTATTACACTTTTTTTGTATCGGTTTCCAATGTGGCTCTGTGGCTTATTCCTTGTTTTATGATGCTATTCATTACTCTGTGTGGCTGGGTCACAATTTAAGATGTGATTAACTGGTTAATCACATCTTTACTGTAAAATGAAGGATGGGCCTTACATGCTTAACTTTCCTGCATTGTGTGGAACACATGGGCACCTAACCTGGGGCTGACACAATTCTACTAGACAGCACAACACCTTGGGGCTCAGCATTGCAGTGCTCAAAGTTGAAACACCTAAGTATCATTTAGGGCCTAGGTGCCTTAAACAGAGGTAGAATAACAAGGTGTCTAGGCTGAGGAGATAACAGCAGATAAACCAGATACTATATAAATGCAGGAATAGGGAATAGAGCATCATGTAAAGCAGTACAAGGTACATCTCACCTTGCACAACTTTTTTTGCACAAAGTTAGGAAAAGATTTGTCAACTAATTGGCAACCTGCTCTATGCCAACGCTGTGTGTTCCAACAGAAACAATCTGGAGACTCTAGTAAGGTCAGCCTGCCAGCTCGGGGCTGCTTTCCCCAGCTTAACATGCTGTGGAGGGGCTCACTGGGGCAGTAAGAGTACTCCACCATGGGGCTAGCCAACAGGCAGCCCCCACACTAAATCACGCTTGTGCCTCAGCCAGCCCCTGCAATGTCTATACATGCACTGCTGCAGGGTAAAAAAAACCCAAGTAAATATACAAAAAACAAGAAATAATAAATAAATACAGGTACTATCCTGCTGCAGAGTTAAATAATTTACTCCAACATAATAGCGCCACATGTGTAGATGCGTGACATTTACTACAGAGTTAATTAGTCTACTCTGCACTAAACATCTTATACAGACATTTCCCGTAAGTGAAAAAGAGCATGGATTTCATGGCAAAGGCAAACAGAAACCAGTACAGGGCACAGAGGGCCAAATCCTTCCTTCTTTTACATGATTTCAGAGGAGTTGCTCAGTTGTAAGTAAAAGCAGATTGTGGCAGCATTTATTGTACAAAGTCCAATTTGATTGTCAGGAGAAAATAGTATTCCCTATGCTAAATCTCAAAAGGCTGCAAGAGGAGAAAGGTCAAAGAGCAGGTATTCAGAGATAAAGGAAATATGACAAGGAAGAGTTGAGATGATCAAAAAATAGAGTGCTGAGATATCCCCAAGCCTTTATCTGAAGAGCACAGACCTTGGAAGGGAGAAACAATTTAGCTGCCAATAGTTAATATGTCCACTTGAAGTATTTGTTCATGTGAGGAACTGCATGGCAGCCATGTCCACTGACAGAGCTGCTTTGTGATAACAAAGATGTCTCTGTAGCCCATGAGGCTTCCCTTGTGCTAAGAAGAAACAGGTGGAGACAGCTGTAAAATGATACCCATGTTAATGCTAGAACTGATCAAAAAACAAAATCAAGAAAGACCTCATTAAAAGATCCAGAATCTCAACAATGGCTCCATTTCCCACAGTTCAAAACCGGACTATTTCCTGTTTTTGTCATCATCTTCGAGACATTTTTTAGCATTGTGTTTTATATAAAGCCACAGTGAAATGGTTGACATTTTCCAAATCTATTATAACTGGATTTTTTAAAAACAAAACACACTTATGGTTTTGATAATGCTTTTGATTTTTAAAAAAAATGAAAATTTTTATTTCAAAAAAGGAATTTTTGATGAAGTGTATTTTAACAAACATTTCAGCTTGCTTTAGGGAATACCTATCAATTGGCTTATAACATTCTTAGAAAGCCACTCATTACTATATTAGATCCACTTGGTATTTTAATAAAGTGGGTAGCTGAGTGAGAATAAAAGTTTTAATTAAGCCCTTAACTTTTAGGATGATTTTCTATAAACTACATATTCCTACAAGATTTACATAAGCCTGTTTTACAGTCATAAAATACGCTAAAAGCATGTATGACAAGCCAGTTCTTTTGTTTCTGTTGCATGCATACAGGAGGGAAAACTGGACATTCAAAAGGTAAATACCTTGGATTATCAGCACATGTGAATTTTAAGCAGTGTTTTCACATTTAAGTCACTGGCTTACATTTCAAATAAACCTCTGACCCTAAAAAGAAGTTGCGTGGGCACAACTTCACACATTGAACTCAATGGGACAAGTCCCAATCTCAAAGCAGGAACTTAACCATGTGCTTATGTCTTTGTAACATCAGGGCCTAGGTTTATATTGGCAAAAGGTTGCTAGTGTTTGCTGGCTGCCTGGTACCACCTTAGGTGGAGTTTCTTGTAGATAATTGTAGACAATCCCAAAAATAAGTTTATCAAATGTCCCTCTTTTGTTTGGTCTCCAAGAAGCCCAGGTTGCAGAGACTAATTGATAACCAACTCTACTAAAGCAAGGTCCATAGCAAGTCAATCATTAGAAAACCCAGTGACTTGCATTGAAATGTCTGCTCTGAAGATCCACTGAAGACTTCACCTACGGATACTAGAATAGCAATTATGGATCACAGCAGTCATCCATTTAGTTCAATATTCTGTCTCTGAAAGCTGTGAGAACACAATGCTGCAGAGGAAGGTGCATGAAATCCTGAAAAAACATGCTACATAATAATTTGTCCATAGATAAGTTTCTTCCTAACCACAGTCAAACAGAGATTGCTTATTCCCTGAAGTATGAAAATACATACTGCTTCCAATCTAGACGTCTTTCTTTCTAGTTACATTCTAAAAAAACAAAACATGCCAAAGAACACTGTCTTCAGAGTACAATACAGAGCAGTGCATTTCAAGAAGCTGGTAAACTGGTAATAACAACAAAAAAGCAAGCTGAAAGGGAAAGATGAATGCAGGCTGACAGCCGACACGAAACGAGAAGAGCTTAGAAATCTAACTTGATATGGGAGGTCTTCATAAAATGCCAATCTCATTCTGTGGTTCTACATGCAGCAAAACTGCCTATAAATCACCATTAAGAGCTACATTGTGAAATTACATCCCATAGTACAAATGAGATTTAAGCATACATGAAAACTGAAAAGTGAAATATTCCAGTAACTGTCAGTCTGGTCCAACACCAGTAAGCCAGTGACACAACACTCACATATTTCTATTGTCCGGGGTCAGATCCTTAAGTATCCTGCCCTGTCCCTCTGCCCATGACAGTCAAAATTAGGCTGAAATTACATGTTACACTTAGACCAGTGTCAGGCTAAATACAGCCCGTGGGCTGCATCCAGCCCACCAGGTGATTTCATCCATGGGTGCCCACTAATTAATTGTACCTCGCTCAACCCATGTCCCACCCTCGTGCATGGGAGGGCCCCAGCCTTAGCCAGCACACACAGCTTCCAGGTGGGGCCACTGATGCCACCACCAGAGAACCTGTTCAGCTTCCCCAGCCTCCAGCAATTCCTCGTGTCCCTGCTGTAGTGCTCACTCCAGGCAGCAGGTAGGGAAGCTGCAGCTGGGCAGAAGCACAGAGTGTGGGACTCAGACTAGTGGGAGCGCAGAAGCCAGGGCCTGCACCCAGTGGGGCAGCAGGAATTCAGAGCTTGGATGGGCAGGATGTGGGTGTGTGGGGCTTGTGGGGTGTTAGGGGGGATGAGGGGTTGTCAGGACCCCCCATACACACACACACACACACTTTTCCCTTCATGGCGCACAGCCCTTGCTGCCTGCAGCAGCAGCAGGCCCTTGGGGTGCTCATGGCCCATATAGGTGCAGCCACCCGGCAGTGTGCAGCTCCAGCCAGTTCCGGGAGGTGCACATGGCAGCAAGGAGCAGAGCCAAGCTGGCCCAACTATCAAACAGGGATACCCACATCTCACGTGCAGCTCCCAGAACTTGCATGCCACCAGGGGGAAGCCACACAATGAAGCCAGCTGCCTTCCTTGTTCCCTGCTGCCACGTGCATGTTCTGGGACTCCGCTGGAAGTGGCAGAGGTCCTCACTCCCCGGTGGACTCCCAGGACCTCCACATGGTGGCAGGAAGCAGGGAATTCAGCCAGTTTTATTGCATGGGGCATCCTCCTGGTGGCATGCAAGTCCCAGGAGCTGCACATGAGATGTGGGGAGCCCCACATGATAGAGGCGGGCCATCTTGGCTCCACTCTCCGCCACCATATGCACCTCCCGGAACTGGCTGGAGCCACACACCTCCAGATGGCTGGTTTCAAGATGGCAACCCCCTGCCGCTGCCCCCCACCCCAAAGGTGTAATTCCAGTGGCAAAGGTCAGGAGTTAGGGAGTGGGATTCCCAGTCCCAAGATGGTGACCGGGGGCAGGACACCTGTCAAGGGGTAGGGCTACTGTTGCAACCCTTGACAGCTCACCAAAACTCATTAAGCAGTCCTTCAGCCAAAATAATTGCCCACCTCTGACTTAGACCAAACTAACATGCAGTTTCACATCAAGGGTTAATACTGTTTTTTGCCTGCACAGCTCTGACTTGTCATTAGAGGGCTGATGAGCAGGGGTAGGCTAGGATTCCTGGGCTCTATCCCTACACTGGAAGAAGTGGGACCTGGAAGCTGTGCATCCTGTGGTTCTGAATGACTGCACACTGCTTTTTTTATCTCCATAGGGTAAACTGAAGTTATCCTAAGGGCGTTGTTACATGTCACCCATAGGCTATATTAAGTGCTGTGGAATGCTAAGCAGTGTTAAGGTTAGTACAGGCTTGGAGCAGTCACTCCTTAAGCTGAATACCATCTCTGACTTGCACAATGACTTGCTACCAGACAGCTAGTGAACAGAGCCATGACTAGAAGCCACAACTGGTCCAGGTCCTTGCTGTAGGGGATGACGGTATTTGCTGCACCCAACACTTTGTTGGCATCCTTGCCTCCTATGTACTGTGACTTCAGGGACTTAATTTTGGTTCCGAGCTGCAGTCGGTCCTAATGATGCCCAAGAGCCACCACCTGAGTTGCAATCCACTGTTCTTGCCTGTTCTGCCTGCTGCCCTTTGTGTCTGTGGTGGTGATGGGCCTCTCCTTACCCCAGATTTCAATGAGGTCCAGCACCTCACTGTGACATCAGTTTCATGCCCACCTGATGAGGTCCAGGGGGGACATCCTTTAGCTCATTCTCTGATACTGGCTGACAAAGGTAGATATGTAATACCTGGCTTGCAGTTCTTGCACTGCTGGCTCCTTGCACTGACTGCAGTGGGTCACACCCCATGGGGGTCAGAGTAGGAGTTGGTCTGGTGCCAGTACCACTCCCTGGGCAGTAAAGTTTGTGGGGTGGAAAGTTTGTCCACATAGCTCCTAGGATGCTGGAGAACTGAAATTTGGTCATTTTATCTGTGGAGCTGTCACACATTATTGTAACACAAGCTGGGCAACACAGCTCAAAGCTAAACCTCACCCAAAGTGGCGTAACTTTAAGACAGCTAGAGGGCATTTAGCACTAGTTGTCATGCTTTAATGTGTGGACATTCCCATATTAAGAGCTCTTAGTATAGCCTACATGAACTAAGTAGCACAGCCAAGAGTTAACCCTCTCCTGAAGTGTAGTAATTCTGAGATGGTTAAGAGGGCACTTAGCACACACTAACAAGCTTGTGTGTGTGTGAACACTCACATTTTTAGTGGCTTTAGTATGGTACACGTGTAACATGTAATTTCACCCTTAGTGTTCTGTGCAAATAAACAGGCCTGATCATTTGATTTTTTTCCCCCAAACACCTACACATACTATGTCAAACTTTAGTCCCAAGTCAACAGACATTCATTCTCCCATTAACTTCAGGAGGATCAGAATTTGACAAACACTGTGCAAGAGAAAATATTATAATAAAAGGAAAAATGTCTCCAAGTGTGGTTCTCTAAAACATGAAAGGGAAGACATCAAAAGGCACAGTGTGTTATTTGAAATGCAGACACCTACATGTAAAGCCTACATTTTTCAGCTTGCCATTTACTTTGTGGGTTTTTTTCATCTTCAGGACTTCAGTGATGACCAAGAGCAAGTCAGAGTCCTTTATCAGAAGGGTGAGGATCCCATATTGGGGAGGCAAAAAGTTATCTTTGGCAGAAACAGAGAAAGAGAGGAAGTCTGGGTTGTTCTTAGGGTTTCTTTTAATCTCACTGCTCAGTTCTGTAAGCTTCAAACTGAGGGAAAAGATGGGCACCATTCGTTCTTGAACAGGGTTGGTATAAAGCCTGGGAATTACTTGCATCACACTGAAACTGGAAAACACATGGTGTATAAACCTTGTACAGACCTGTCTGCCCTTGGATACATTTTGCCTATGAATATATAATAGAGCTATATACCACTTCACAGCAGCACAGTTTCTGCACCATAAATTACTCTTTCCAATATATGTGTACACATACATGAAACAATACATAATTCTTTCCAATATATGTGTATACACGCACACACGAAACAATACATTTTTATTTATCTATATATCTATATCTATATATATATACACACACACACACACACACACACACACACACACACACACAAAAAAATATATATAGACAGAGAGAGACAGAGGAATGTGTGTATGTATGTACACACACACACAGTATTATCGTGTATACATGCCTATATGCATATGCATATTTTCACATTGCACACACATGCAAATATAGAAGATAAGAATATATGTAAATTTATTCTGTAATAGAATATATGAACAAAAAGATATCTGTTAACCCTGGATACCCTTCTAGAAGATGTACTGTATTTATAAAAATCCAAGAAGGCTTCAAATTTAAGTCAACCCACCCAGTAATTAGATTCTATAAGTTATAAATGTTATAATTTTCCATGTATAGATGTTATTGGATTGTCTTAAATTCATGCCCCCCCCTCCACTGCCAGAGCAGAAAAAGAAGCTGGGGGGAGGGGGAAGCAGGCAGCGGGAGGGTAGACTGCACAGCCAACCCAGGGCTGGTGCAACCATGCCCCAAGGCCAGAAGCACACCTGCTGGTAAGCAGCAAGATGGGCAGAGACTGCAGGGGGATGGCAGAGGACAGAAGTTGCTAGTAGGGAGGGAAGACAGGGGGACTGGAGGTTGCTGAAGCTCGAACTCCAACTTCAAGCCTGAGTCAGGGCCACTCAGAGCCATAGCAGCTACCTGCTCCTCCTCCCCACCTCCCTGTACTCAAATACAAAATTAGGTTCTTTTCTCCCCCAAGGTTGAATGGGGAAAATAAACCTTGTCCTGGATTCAAGCAAATACAGTATATAAGCCTTAACCAAACAAACTACTAGCAAATTGCCCATCATGAATGACGGGGGGAAGTAGTAGGCGGGGAAGGAGCACCGCTACCCAGTACCCTGCAGTGCTGCTGCTCCGCCTCCGGCCTCATGCACCCAGCCCCGTGCACCGCCCTACACCCCATGTCCGGCCCCGTGCACCCACCCCCCACTCCCCGCATCAGGCCCCTTGGGGCTCCCCCCACCAATCCCAGTGTGGCCCCATGCCCCCCACCTTGCCGCTCCACCCTGTGCCACCACCAGCTGCCACAAGTAGTGGGGGGGGAGGGTGCAGAGGGGAGGTAGCACAGCTGCTGACACCTGGTGGCATGCAACATGCCCCCCATCCCTGCCTTCCCCTCT
>NW_017729024.1:48870053-48878026 GCF_001723915.1 Gavialis gangeticus | reverse complement strand
GGGGGGGACACAGCACTGTCTCCAGAAATCCTCCCTTCCCCTTCCCACTCCCCTACTTTCCTCCCCTCCTCCCTGCTGCCTCCCCCTCCGTTTGGGGGATGGGGGGAGCAGTGGCTCCCTCATTCCTTTTGTCCACAACGCTCCAGACCCTCACAGCCAATCAGCACATGCCCTCTCAGTGGTGCAGGCGCAGTTGGCCCAGAGCATTACAGACAGACAAACCAGTTGGGGTGGTATTTTTATAATTTATAATAATAAACCAACTGGGTTTATTATTATATTAGATTGGGTTCAAAGCAGTAATTGTAACAGTCCAAGGGCCCACGTGAGGCAAGAGGTCAGACTAGATTATCACTATAGCCCTCTCTATCCTTAAAACCCATGCACATAAACAAATGTTTACTCTTAGTTAGTATTAAAGCTACACAAAAAAATGCATTACAGAATGCATGGTGTTCTGCATGTAGGCCTGACCTTCAGGATTGCAGTTACACCCAGCCAGACATGACTGCTTGTCCACAAGCTGCCACAGCTGGATTATCTGACTACAGCTTACAGCCAACTGCTTACAGCCACTGAGCACAGGGCAGTGATTGTTTGAGCTTTTGAGGTGAGATGAGCAGGGCGTGGTGGGGAGGGGGAGAGACAAAAGTACTAGATCCCGAAATCCTGGCTTCCTCTCTGCCATGCCCCCCCCCGCCCAAGTCAAAATATTGCATAACTGCCTTCCTTACCCTCAGTTTAGCAGCGGGAAAGCTCCCTGTCAGGACACCACTGCAAGCTTTACAGGAGCTCAGTAGCATACAGCTTTAGAACACTAATCCCAAGCCATTGACGAGGTGGAGGTTTTTCTTCTTGAGTTTTCCATAGTCACTATTCAGCTGAATGTGTAGTGACCTAGAGCCCCATGCTGCTGATACTGCCAGGAGAGTCTTTACTAGCTCTTGGCCAAGGCATAATAAGACACCTCTGCACCCAGGGAAGTGGCAGTGCCTGGGGGACTGGTGGCTGCCAGCAGTGGCAATATGGCCAACTAGTAGCTCCAGAAGCTGCTATTTTTGCCCACCCCTCTCCAAGTGAGTGGGTGTCCAGAGCTACTGATGTGGGATGGGGCAGGCTGGGAGCCAAGAGGTAGCCACTCCTGCAGAACAGATGATTTCTCCAACACCCATGTCCCCAAATCCTGGATATACCCATGCCCACTCCTGTCTCCATGTGAAAGCTATGAGGATGGCAGCTTTTAAAAGAAAGCTTTATGTCAGGGGTGGGCAAAATATGGCTTGCAAGCCACATCTGGCCCAGCAGGCCATTCTATATGACCCCTAAAAAAATTAGAAAATTTATATTTGTCTGCCCCTGGTTACCTGTCAAAGATGACAGGTGCCAGGGGCAGTAGAACCCAGGAGAAGCCACAGCAGGACCCAGCAGCAAGGCCCACCCAGCCTGGCCCCACGATCCCAACTGAAAGCCCCTACCTAGCAGAGGCTTCTGGCCTGGGCTCGTGAAGCTGTTTGTGTCTGCCTGCGCTAGAGCGGGAAATTCAGGTAAGAACAGGAGGGGGGGACCACGGGTGATCATCCAAGTCCTCAAAGCCAGGCCAGCTCCTGACAAGTCCTGAGGTCATGGCCATGCAGCCAGGAGCCACATGGTGAAGAAGCGGCCAGTGGGCAGGCAGGGGTCTACAGAGCTGGGCTGCACCAGCAGGGAGAGAGGGGAGCTGGCCCAGCTCCATAGAGCCCCTATCAGCCAGGACCCTGCTCCTGCTGCCAAGATCTGGGCCCCACTGGCACTGGCCCCAGGACACTGATGCAGGCCCCATGTTTCTGTCCATCACCGCCGCCTCTGGGCTGCCTAGTGTGGCAGCAGTGACAGTGTGGAGCAGCCGCAGGGCAGCTCACAAGTGGCAGTGACAGAGCTGCAGGGCATCCCGGTGTGGCAAGGACTCCGGGCAGCCACACCAAAAACTGCCCAAGAGAGGCGAGGAGGAGGGGCCACTTTCCCCTGCACTGAGCAGCAGTTTCTGCCCAGCTGCTACTGCTGTTCAGACTGGATGGGCAAGCCCAGAGCCAGCACACAGGGAACAGGGTTGCAGCTGCATGCAATGGTTCCCATCACTACCGCTGCATGCCTGGGGTGGCAGAACACACCATGGCTGGGTGGTGCAGAGCAGGCATGGGGCGCACTGGGGCTGTGCACTGTTGGTGGTGGTGGCAGGGAGGCGCCACAGGGTGTTCAGGTGGGGACAGGTGCTGACCAGCTCACGGGAGTACACGCAGAGGGAATCCCATGCACATCCCGCATACCCTCAAACCCTTCTCACATACCCCACAGCCACACCCTCCCCCACACAATCACACACCCACAACTACCGTACTCACACACATATAGCCACACATCCCCATAAACCCCCCCATACCCAGCCACCCACATCCACACACACACAGAGCTCCCTACACCCACTCACCCATACCCCAACACCCCTGCACACCCCCCACAATATACAAAAGTAAAACTGCATTTTGAGCTATTATGCAATCAGTTCTACATATATAGCACAAATACACACAAATCAGGACAAAAATACATTTTCTAATCAAATTAATATATTATTATGGGTGTTTGATTTTTAGTAATAACTAGTTTTTTCCCCCCATTCTAAGATGGCAAACTCTCTTCCCCAAAGGAGTCCTTCCAGTGGCAAGGGGAGGGACTTCTGGTAGGAAAGGGCAGAGGCCAGGAACGGGACTTCCAGTCCCAAGATGGCAACTAGGGTGCAGGGCACCTGTCAAGGGGCAGGGCTACCCATGCAGCCCTCCACAGCTTGCCAAACTTGGTAAATGGCCCTCCACCCAAAATAAACACCTGCCCCTGCTCTATGTTGTTTCACAAGGTAACTTTTTTTCAGTAGCATTTTGCATTCAGTCATTGCAAGGACCACACTTGCTGTCCACAAGCTCCAGGGTGAAGTATACTGCAAGGCCTATGAAAATAGGGCTTAAATGGGATTTAAAGACACACAACCTTTCTCCTAGCCCCCTGTATAGGGGGAATCTTCCACCCGTAATTCTTAAGTGATATTTAAGAGACAGATAAACCTCAGTACAATAGGGAATTTGCCATGAAAGGGTAATAAAAGACAAACTATTGTCTGCTGAATGACCCAGATCCTTGGATCCTCTCTAAACACTTGTACATATTGTTACCGATGCTGTGTCACACACCTATGCACCATGTGTGACCACGAAAGGATTGATTTATCCAGTCCCTAACTCCCAGAGAATACCCTGATGCACAAACTTGGCTTTGGAGCCCTCTTGCTGAGCTCCATGGCCAAGAATCCAGGGACTACTCTGGGACCAGATGAAGTCATCTCTAAGTCTGTTAAGATACATTCATCAGGCTAAGGCCCCGCCAGCAACAAGGAGTAGTCTCCTTTATATAAATGAAGGTGGGGGCAAACCTGAAGATAAATGAAACCTGACTATTATAAAGGGACCAACATTAATAATGTAAGAAAACATTATGAAAACATTAGTTATCCAAGACGACACTACAGAAAGGAATAGGGGGTACATGCTAAGCACAGTAAAGTTCTCTGACCAATGAATTATTACAAATAAAAAAAATCCTGCCCTCTAGCATGTTCAGTATTAGTCAAACAGAAATGTTAATTAAAGCTCAAGCTAACTGATAGTTTTTAACCATACAGGATCAATCCTTAAAATACTTTAAATATTTAAGCCCCAGTATGATCAGACCAATCATTATTGACAGCACAGCCCAGGGCTGATGCCAATGGCATAAAGCTTACTTTATCAGCTGCATATCATCTTCCCTCTAGTTTGCTATGACGCTTTATTTATTCTCCTTTCCTAGCTATTGATCATATCTGGAATTCCAGAACAGCCCATGAGACACCTATGGAACAAAGACAAATGCCATACTGTAAAAGGCAGCAGTGTACCTAGAGGAATGCCTTGAGATCCTGACAGAATCCATCTCCCCACATGCACTTAGTAGCGTTTTCAAGGCAAATGTTCAACCTGTCAGTTCATGCCTTCCTAGAATCTGCTCTTTAAAGCTGAAATATGCTGATATGCACCTTGTACAGTGTTGGGCACAGATCAGAAATACAAATTCTGAAGTCACAAAAATTTTAGGAAATAAAATTAAACTGACTTATGCCTTTATCAATACAAACCAAGTCATTTTGTGCAACCTGAAACAGAACACAAGCCTCGAGTCATTTGATGAATAATGAAGCAAGCAGTTTAATTAATTTTTCTAGATGTTCTTTAGGTTCTGATAGGGCTGCTGGGTTGAATGCAATTACAGAACGTGATCCTGCCTGGAAGGATTAGCAGAGGGTTTGAGGTTTTTTCGTTTTCCTTAGAAGACTGTCAACATTGCCTCCAAAGAGGGGTTTTAGATTTGGTGGGCAACTATTAGCTGCTTGTTTTGTATTCTCAAAATTGCATACTTCTGTGGCAGTAAATGCAGCTCTATCAGTCTCAGAAACATGCTGGCAAGATTATATATCGTTTCCTTGGCCTGCAAAACACACAATAAAACCTTTTGCTCATATTTTCTGAATAAAATATGGCATGAGCACCTGCTGCTCAGTAACACAGACTTGAACTTACCCACCTATCTGAGAGCCTTTCCTACGACGATTTATTTACCCTGACATTAATATTACTTCACAATGACAGAGATTTGCAAAATGAGCTCATGTCAGGTCTAAGAACAATATCATTACCTACTAAAAACTGGATTTTCAATCCTCAAGATGTTATGCAAAAACAGAATGATCTCTTTTCTATGTTCCTTTTCCATACACAGTAAGTACTGCATGCATGTTTTGCAAGCCCTTATATGTGCCATGGATTGCATTTATTTATGATCCAGTTCCTAACTCATCTGACTGCTGCTCTGTTGATTCCCTGATGGCCTGCCTCCCTTTCTTCTAAGAAAGAACAAAGATACCTTGAAGAGTGAGCATTACAGTGGAAGCAGAGAGCACAGTCCAAGAACTTCAAGCAAAAGTTATATGGATATTTTTCATACAGACAGTTTGCCTTAAAATGCAGTTCCACACCACTATTTGCAATTTCAGGTCCAAACTGGTGCACAGCATCAGCTGGTAAGATGAAAAAAATATATTTTGGAAAAAATCAAAACAGTCTGTTTCACTATTTTTAAACAAATTGTTTTGAATTGAAAAGGTTAAACAATGTCCTGTTTAGAAATGTTAACTGAATTTTTAATCAAAAAGGGATATTAATGAAACAGCTTGTTTGATTTCCTGATAAACAAAACATTTAATTCAACCTGAAATAAACTCCTTGGATTTTTCATTTTAATGAAAAAAAACCCCAAAACTGCCATCAATCCTAAATTATTTTTTCCTAAATTTTCATGTCCACTATTTAATCCAAGTCTTAATTTTTCTTAGGTCTCTACTTCATTCAACTTGGTTGTCCATAATAAACAATGTCTACGTGTCTTGTGTCACTAGACATGCAAGAATCTCTAGAAAGACCATGACAATGCAGCTAACAGACACAAGCTTATTAAATAAGTCTATCAAGTAGCCTACCCCTTCTTTTATTCCAGAGATCAAACTATAGAATTATGTTCATGTCAGAAGACTGGAATAATACTTAAACTCTTTGCAAAAGAAAAAACAATCAGAATAAATGCAGAAAAAACAGTTATCACTTAATTAAAATTGAGGTTGGTAGAAAAATTTCTATCAAGTTTTTCTGATGGACTCTCTCTCACAAACTAATATTTGTACTTGGAAAACCAAACTTTGGCCGAAATATTTTCAGTTTTGAGCAGTTTGGCTTGAAACTTTAGTTTCTTTCTTTTTTGGATGGAAAATAGAAGCTGTCTATAGAAAAAGACAAAATTATTTCCAACCAGCTCTGCACACACTTTGTGAATAAAAGGCCAATACAGTACATTTCCTCATGCAAGATAATGTCCCACTGCATGGAAACAGTCTTCCTTGCTGAAACACAATGCAGCAATAGCATACTGCAAGTATTTTACACAACTTGCCACATTATGCAAGTCATGTATGGTTCATTTTCAACCTCCTTAAGTTTGACTAAATCAGGGCTGCCCAACTTTGGCTGTCAACATATGCCCCACGGGCACCAGCAGCTGCCTCTCCTGCTGCCATCTGAAGAGAAAGCCCAGGGGTTCATGCACTACCTGTGCAGCCTGCGTGGCTGAGAGGTAGAGGGGGCATGCTGCTGGTGGAGAGTGGGGACATTTACTTCATTGAAAAGTTAAGGTGGGGGTATTTGAATCACTGAAAAATTAGGAATGGAAGGGACCTCAGACAGTCATCTAGTCCAACCCCCTGCTCAAAGCCAGGTCATCCCCAACTGTATCACAGCAACCAAGGCTTTGTCTAGCCAGGTCTTAACAACGTCCAAGGATGGAGCTTTCACCACCTCTCTGGGTAACCTATTCCAGTGCTTTCCTACCCTCCTAGTGAGAAACTTCTTCCTAATCTCTAACTAAACTTCCCTTGTCATAACTTGAGACCATTGCTCCTTGTTCTGTTATCTGTCACCACGGAGAACAGTTTAGCTGCAGCTTCTCTGGACATCCGCCTTCAGGTAGTTGAAGGATGCTATTAAGTCCCCAGTCTTCTCTTCTCCAGACTTAATAAACCCAGTTCCTTCAGCCTCTTCTCAGAAGTCATGTGCCCCAGCCACCTAACCATTTTCACTGACCTCCGCTGGACTCTCACCAATTTGTCCACATCCTTTCTGCAGCGGGGGACCCAAAACTGGACACAG
Source organism: Gavialis gangeticus (assembly GCF_001723915.1). Classification (NCBI taxonomy): domain Eukaryota; kingdom Metazoa; phylum Chordata; order Crocodylia; family Gavialidae; genus Gavialis; species Gavialis gangeticus. Next base: position 48,871,208 of record NW_017729024.1, on the reverse strand, counting down.
TACTCCAGATGTGGCTTCACCCATGCCACAGAGGGGAATAGTCACTTCCCCAATCTGCTGACAACTCTCCTACTAATGCAGCCCAGTATGCCGTTAGCCTTCCTGGCAACCGGGACACACTTTTGGCTCTTATTCAGCTTGCTGTCCATTGCAACCCCCAGGCCCTTTTCTGCAGAGTTCCTGCTTAGCCAGTTAACCCCCAGTCAGAACTGGTGCATGGGACTCCTCCATCCTAAGTGCAGGACTTTGCATTTGTCCTTATTGAACCTCATGAGGCTGCTTTTAGTCAAATCCTCCAATTCATTGAGGTCTCTCTGAATCCTAGCTCTAACCTCCAACATATCCACCCAGCTTGGTGTTATCCACAAACTTGCTGAGGGTGCACTCCATCCCATCTTCTAGAGCATTAATGAAGACACTGAACAAACCTAGCACCAAAACCAAACCCTGGGGCACTCCACTTGATATCCACTGCCAACTAGACATCGAGCCATTGACTACTACTCTGTAAACTGAATGATCCAGCCAGTTTTCTATCCACCTTACAATCCTTTCATCCAACCTGTAGTTCCTTAGCTTGCTTGCAAGAATGTTGTGGGAGACTGTATCAAAAGTCTTGCTAAAGTGAAGATATATCATGTCCGCTGGTCTCCCCACATCCATAGAGCCAGTCATCTCATCATAGAGGGCAATCAGGGTGGTCAGACATGACTTGCCCTTGGAGAATCCATGCTGACTGTTCCTAATCACCTTCTCCTCCAAGTGCTTACAAATGGATTCCTTAAGGACCTGCTCCATGATTTTTCTGGGGACTGAAGTAAGGCTCAATGGTCTGTAGTTCCTTGTAGGGGTGCACCAATAGAGATTTTTGGGGCCGATACAGATAGCCAATTTTTAAGGAGGCATATCAGCCAATATCGATCTGATTTCCGACGCACAGCTCTTCAGCTTGAAGAGCTGTATCCAGCTGGTAAGTCTGGTATGGTGAAAGGGGAAGGAAGGGGTGTGGGGGGGAGGGGCAGATCAAGGCCCCTGCAGTGATGGAGGGAGCGGGGCTAAGGCAGGTACTGACCAGCTGGGGTGGGGAGGGGCGCACGGAACAGAGATGCAAGCAGCTCGTGCAGGTGGCGGGGGGGGGCGTGGCCCCCAGATCTC
>NW_017729024.1:48864703-48865053 GCF_001723915.1 Gavialis gangeticus | reverse complement strand
GGGCGTGCCCCCCAGATCTCCACACCACAGGGCGAGCTGCAGCTGCGGGCTGGGGTGGACACAGGATGGAGATGTGGCCCGTGGGGGGAACACAGGAAGGGAGGGAGGATGGTGGCTCCTGCCACTGCGCACAGCTCATCCGGTGCTCATTTGGTGGCTCCTGCCACTCGTCCAGGAGGCCGTGCGCCTCTGGATCTGCCCAGCCGGGAAGAGCCCAGCCCCAGCCCGCCTTCCCCAGATCCAGGTGCATAAGTCCCTCCCATACCCTCCCAGACGAGCGGTGGAAACAGCCAGACAAACTACTTGCAGTGGTAGGAGCTGCCCCCACCCTCCCTTCCCGCACCCCCCCC
>NW_017729024.1:48853862-48864148 GCF_001723915.1 Gavialis gangeticus | reverse complement strand
CAATTGCCCCGGGCCTTGCGCTTTGGGGGGCCCCACAGAGCCAGATGGAGTGGCAGCAGTGCAGAGCCGGGCAGAGTGGTGGCTCCATGTCCAGCCGCTTGCTATACCCCACCCCGCCAACGGCAATGGTAGCTTCCTTGGAGCCGGGGCCCACATGGGCTGATTTGCCCTGGGCCCCGCACCCTGCTCGGGTCACCTCTGCCCCCGTGCCCTGCCCCCCTCCCACCACACCAGACTTACCAGCTGCACGCAGCACTCCACTCTGCCAGCTCTGCTCCTCACTGCCTACATGCTGTGCTGTGGCTGCACACACGCATGGGCATTTAATCAGACAAATTATCAAAGGCATCAGGCCGATTTTCTTTGTATTGATGCCAGTCTGATATCAGACCAATGCATCTATGCAACTCTAGTTCCTTGGATCCTACTTCTTCCTTTTCTTAAAGATGGGCACTTTATTTCCCTTTTTTCCAATTGTCCAGGACTTCTCCCAAATCACCACAAGGTTTCAATGATGGCCAGTGACTTTGCCAACTCATCGGCCAACTCCCTCAGCACCCTTGGCTGCATCCATTTGGGCCCCATGGACTTGTACATGTCCGGCTTTTCTAAAGAGTCCCTAACCTGTTCTTTTCCTACTGTTGGCTGCTCCCCTCTTTCCCAAACTGTGCTGCCAGGTGCAGTAGTCTGGGAGTAGACTTTGCCTGTGAAGACTGAGGTGAAAAAGGCACTGAGTATGTCACGAAGTGGGCCCTAGGAGCAGCCGTGATCCCGCTAGCGCCCCCTGCCATGCCAAATTAGGAGATCCAGCACCCTCTGATTCTCGTCCGCCACGTCTTTGATGATATCTAGCTTAATATGGGAGGCTGCCTTTGATCTCCTAGCACTGGGTGTTATAATTGTCTGGGCTCCTACTCTCTACAGGTTACCTGGTGCACCCCAGCCTTATGGGCTATGTGTGCCTCCTACCTCCCCTTTAGCACGCCCCAAGCCTCACAGCTGTTCCGGACGTTGTCTGGTCACTTGTGCCTTGCCTGGCACCCTGGGCTTGTCATGCAACCGACGCCCTTCCTTGGGCGCCCCTGGGCTTGTCACGCAACCGATACCCCTTGCTCTAGCGCCCCTATGTTCGCTAGCCCTCGCCCCTCTCTGGGCCTACTTGTGTATTCGCCCTTCTTCAGGCTCTAGATCGCACGTGCTGGCCCGACCTCGGGCCTCCACCCGTGCGCTTGCCCTACTCCAGGCTTTTAATCGCGCTTCTTGCGCCCGCCCTCGCTGGGGCCTATGTCCGCGCTTCTCGCGCCCGCCCTCGCTGGGGCCTGTCCCAATACATTTCTCCCACGCTGCGCCCTCTCTGGGGCTTGTCCCGCGCCTCTCGCACTCGGGGCTCAGGTGTCCCGTGGCCGCGCCCGGCCCCTTTGACCCTTCTCAGGGTCTTCCGCCCTACTCGGGCTACCTCCCACCCGCACTTGGGCCTATACCCGCGCTTGCCACGCTTGCCGCACTCTTCGCCCTCGCTGGGGCCTATACCCGCACTTGCGGCTCAGGTGGCACGCAGCCGTGCCTGGCCCCCTGACCCTTCTCGGGGTCTTTCGCCCAACTCGGCAGAATACCGCCCTCGGGCTGGGGCCTCAACCCCCACACACAAAGCACCACACCAGCACCCAACAGCCGTGCCTCCTAGGCACTGCTCGCTGTGCCCAAACAGGGCACCCAGGAACCCCCAGACTACTGGGGAGCTCCCACGAGGCCTCCTCGCACCCCTACAGCCTCACCCGGTCCTCCGGTTTATTTCTACAACTAACACAACAGAACCATAAACCAACCAGCTGTAACAGAACAATAAGCCTACCGGCTATGACAAAGTCTAGGCCCCACCTGGCCTTCCAGTAAGACCTCCTAGTCAGGGTTCTCTCCCCCCCTTGCCACGATGCAGCTACTCGTTCTATCAGTCTGCCCGACTCAGCTCCGCTCCGCCGCAGAGCTCTTGCTCCTCCGGCAGCCTGAAGGTAACTACTAGCTAGGCTCCGGCCTGGGCTGTTTATAAAGGCCCGGCCCTGCCCCCTGGCGGTCAGCTGACTCAATCAGTTGCTCTAGCAACCCTCACCTGGGCAGCCCTGAAGCTTGGCAGCTAGGTCCACACCACTATTACTAGTAGCAGGCACCCCAGTGTCCTGCTACAGAGTACTTCAGCCTTTTCCACCTCATCCATCACTCGGTCGCCTCACCTATTTAGTAAGGGACCTATGCTTTCCCTCTTGTTGGTGACATACTTGTAGAAATGCTTTTTCTTACCCCTCACATCCCTTTCTAGCTCCAACTTCAATTGTGCTTTGGCCTTCCTGATTTCATCCCTTTATACGAGAGCAATACTCTTATACTCCTCCGTAGTCATCTGTCCAAGTTTTCACTTATTGTAAGCTTCCTTTTTGTATTTTAGCTCACTGAAGAGCTCCCTGTTAAGCCAAGCTGGTCTTCTACCATATTTGCTAGTCTTCCTGTGCATCAGAATGGTTCATTCCTCCACCCTCAGTAAGGTTGTTTTAAAGTACAGCCATTGTGCGCCATTGCTAATCCAACCCACATGGTGGGGGGGACCTCATGTCGCCACTACAATCCATGCAGTGTGGAGGACATTCTGTGGGAAGTGCTCCTGCAGTGTGCAGCCCCTGTGCTAAAGTTGGACAGCACCTAACTTAAATGATAAACTGTGGGTGGAATAGGGTACTGAATTGTATATTACATCTTCATAAGATAGGTAAGCAGGGTAGATTAATGCACCCTTCAGCCAATTCTCCTGAAAGAACATTTCTACTTTTTGAATAAAGAATAATAAAAGTTGATTGTACAAGCGATATCAAGCAAAACTCTTATTCTTAAGGCAGAGAGTAGGGCAAGTATAACATGAAGACCTTCAACTGACAGTACTAAAGCTTCAGGAAGCTGTGGGCATCCCGAATTGTGCCTTATTCTGTTAATCCCTGAAGAGACATTAAGTGATGAAATGCCATTAAGGATAGGTAAACTGCATCTTGGCATATCTCCTCATACCTCTTTAAGTAAAATTAAATGCACTCTCAAGATGGCAGAAATATACTTGGCTGAGTGATGCAACATTGTGAAACATCAGCAGTTTGCAGCTTATACTTCCACTGGGGAGACCTGCATGTCCTCCGAGTACAAGTAGTGCCAGCATGATACCCTTAAAGAATAGCATATGGATACCCATAAAACAGGTACTGTATGAGCAAGAGCAGGAGTAGATTCCCTGCACTTCCCAGGTAAGCTTTCTTAACCTGGGCATGGAAGAAGCACCTCTGCAGATGAGTGGCTGGGTGCATCAGCCTTGGCAAATCCAGTCATGGTTGCCTCTGCCAAGAGACAAGCCAACTGTGATGGCAACTTTTGCAGTGCAGACCAGCAGCAAAAATCCGATTGCAATAATGACCCCACACCAGTAAGAGATTCACTTCCAATTCTTAGTCACCTTGTCTATTTTCAAGCTGGTAACCCAGGGTTGAAATGCCTGGTGGCCAATTAATAAAAATACAGAGCCATTTGGGAAAACCCTAGGGCCACTTGAGAAAGATGTGCAACTGTTCTTGTGCAACCTGTGTACATATTTCCCTCTCTCTACGTGAAGATTTCCTAGCACTTAGATTGGTAACAGAGATACAGCGCAGAAAATGTCATTGGTGGGAAAATGCCCAGAAATAGCAACAGATCCTTACAGTGAAACAAATGGTGTTAATTTTTGTTTTACTTTGATTTCTGTTGAAGTAATATTGTTACACTGTTTGCATTTCAAAGGGAAGCCTCTATTACTCTGACATTTATGCCTGCTGTAGTTGGCATAGTATTTTGTGAGTGGGCACTGGGCCAGCTGAACAGGTAGAAATACATCTAGGCATCCCAGAGTCAGTCTATCCTGTAGGTTTGCCATGTTAGACACCAGATTTCTGCAGGTAATGGCTAAATACCTTTGTTTAACTTTGTGTTATATTCGGTTAAGCCATTGCTATTGCTACTTCAGGTCAATGCTGAATTACACTTGAAAGGGACAAAAATATCCTCTGTGGGTACATCACACAAGCTCCTAGCTCCAATAAATCCCATTAGTGATTTGCAGGAAGAAACAATGTACTGTTATAAGGAGTCTCCACCCTTTACAACTTCTTGTACAGCTCACTATGCAAGTCCCCAGACATCTTGGCATATACAATTTCTTAAAAGCCCAGGCAAGATTCCTGCTGAGTCCCTCAGTCACATACAAAAACAAACAGCATGGTAATTTCTCTGTGGATTTTGCCTTACAGGCATCCCATGCACAATAGCTGCAGAAGGTCTCAACAAGTAGAAAAATCAGTTACTATATAAGATATGGAAAGTAATTACTGAACAAATAGAATAAATTATGATACATGTGAAAATCAAATGTACTTCATTTTTTTTTGTGAATATTTTACAAGCATGGATAACAGAAGCAAGCAGTGGAATATAAATGTAATGTAACTAACTGCCTTATGCCATATACACAGATTTCCATCAGATTTGACTTTCTTTCTCTCTCCCCTTTTTATTTATCTAAGCTGATGAACCATGGATCAGGATTCTCACATGGTTTAACTTAAAAGGTATCTCAGCAAAATTATCATTTAAAAAGTGATGAGAATTAAAATTCAAGGATTTTCTTCAAGACTGCGTAGTCCCAGAGAAGTGTTTGAACACATCTCCAATCTGACAAGCTCTTCTGTTCTGAAGAAAAGTAACCTGAGCCTTTCCAGAGTGACTGAAAGGCTAGATTGATTTTAACAGGCTTCACATATACAGAAGAGTTTGCTCACATGAAGCTGTTGTGGGTGACTTACAGTTTTGGGCAGAAACCTCACATAGCTCCTACCACTTAAGTCTTCCTCAACAGAGTTAGAAGAAACTGAACTGATACATACATTCTGGGATGCACCAAATCCTGCACTTTTTTAGCCCATAAGAAACAACAGAAAACTAGGAATCTAACAATTACTACACATTCTGCCTTTGTGGTTTTTATGGTAAGGAATGTTACAAACTTTATCTCTGCCTATAATAATAGTGGGTCACTATGTTTAAATAGAATAAAAATTCCCCTCTATGGGATATCTTTCTGAGTAAGTCCAGCAGGAGTTGGCCCTCTACTTCTTGGACCACTGGAAAGACTAAAGAAAAATTGAAAGAGAAATGTTCCATTTGAGGGGTTATTCAAAGAAAAAGTTGAAAAGAATACAAGAATGGCAAAGTAGCCACCCACCTCTTAAAAGGAAAAATGGCATCTAAAAAAGTAATATATATATTTATTTTCAGTCCACAGAAATCACAGTTAACTTTTATCAGAAATATAAGTCAAGATATTAACCGTGCAGCTAGTTCTGTTAGTTAGTTCTAGTAAACACATTGCAAGGTCTTGCATTTATTCCAGTTCTTGGGCCCCTAGAAGGGTTGTGTTAGATTGATGATTAGCACATTTGTGCATGTGGGTCTGCCTGGAAGCTACTATGAGGGGTAGGTATGAGATGAGAATAATGATGGAAGACAAATCTGAGCAAAACTATGTATAATACATTTTCTGTGCCCCTTTCCCCTCAGCCCAGAACTCCTTTCTAGCTAATCACATCTTCAATCACTTGTATATTATTTTTAATGTAACCTGCTGGATCCCAGATGCGCACGATGAGCCAAAAAATATAAAAAGATGTCTTAACATATGGCATCAGCAAAGCCCATACTTTTTAATGTAAATACATTATCTATTGCTGTAAACCCTATTTGATTAAAGAAAAATTACCTCGTCTCTCAGGAGAGAATACTGAAAGATCACATGCACATTTATTTATAAAAACACAACCACACGTGCATTAAGAATATCCCATGAACCTGAATACTTCTGCCATCAGACATGCAGTTTTCCACTCTAGTGTTGCAGATGACAACAAGCAGAGGTCTGACTGTGCATTTTCGCTTGGGTATAGGGCACCTTGAAACTGATCCAAAGGTAGATCTCTCTTTCAGGGACTCGGGAAGGGAAACTCAGGGACTAGTCAAGTAAAACGGGGCCCAGTTTCTTATTTACTCACAAGCTGTCTTGAATCGCTTTGAGTGCAATAAGGGCCTTATTATGAATGAGAACTGCACCCATACAGGCTAATCATTAGAACATTTCAACAGGGAGTCAACAGATAAGCACTTAGGGAACAAAGCCTAATAAGTGAAAAATAAACTAAACAATCCTCCTCAAGAACAACTGGAGATTGGGAGAACTACTTTTCAGTCCTCATTCACATACATTCCACTCCTATGGAGCAAAGATTATTCACACGAATGAGGACTGCAAGATTCGAATGGTTTTATATATGTTAAACAAAAGCATAAAAGAATCAGGACTAGCACACATGTGGTGTCAGCCATGCTAAGGCAGCAAGTACAGCGTGTATGTTTTTGAAAAATGTTATTGCACACCACAGTGAAACTCATTAGCCCAAGACAGCTAACGCTGCATAAGATATGTAAATGTAGCATATACATAAATGAGTTGGAGCCCCAGTTGCACACTGCAGCCATAATGCATTGAAAATAAAGATGCAAGAAAATTACCCCCTCGCCCAAACATTTTATCCTAAAAAGCACATAAGTCAGTGGGAGCTTTGGTGGGTGATGAATGCAGCATCACGTCCACCAGTCTAATACTGATGCCCAGACTCCACGGCTTAAGCCTGGGAGAACTTTCACTACAGAGTTCATGAATGTGTGCAGGACACTGAAAATGCAAGGATGTGGAAGTCACATGCTGCAAGTAGCTGGGCTCCTTCAATTTCCGCTGAATTTGAGCACTGAAAATGCTTGGCACCTCATAGCATTAGGTTGATAATGCCATCTATACAGCGGACCAAATTCTGAGAGGAGCTAAGCAGTACGCAGCCTTCACTGAATTACACTAGATTTTTGAAGAACTGACCCAGTGAAAATTGCAAGTGATCTCAACCTTGTAGGACAGAAATGCCTTGCTCTCATTCACAACTCATTCACTCACAGCAACAATGTTTTTTTGTCCATCTGCAGCTATTCCAAAGCAAAGCATAGACCAACAGAAAGAAATAATAATCTGGAAGGTACGTCCCTTGCAGGAGGAAAATTATTTTCTACTCCCACAGAAAAAGCAATGTGGATCCAGCAGCATCCTACACTGAATTTTGAAACACACTTGCTTTCCTCCCCAGCACACATGCATATTTTCAACAAAAGCAAGATCAGAAATGAGAGCTTCAAATCTAAATTTCAAATCAGTCAAGACTCTAGTCAGACACCAAAGCAGAAGATTCTTACTTTAAGGTTTTATTAAACAATTCCAATCTTTATCACCACTATGTCTGTATCCACTTTTTGCTGCTGCCTATGAATGTAGAATAAATATTTCTAAATAAACAAACTATGAGGAATTAGATCATTTTTGCACAGTACTTTGAGGTCCCAACTGTAAAAATCAAGACAACACAAGGGGATCTTTTACAGCTCAGAGACTTACTGAAGATAATGGATCCAGTGCAATGAGCCAATCCTGTGGACACAGCCGCAAAATCAGTTCCATGGGCCATTATCCACCTGCTAGACATGGTCATTATTGCTATTTTATTATTGCATAGGAATAGGTCACAGGAACAAAACTTTTGTAGTTGGAGAAGCTAAGACAAACCTTTCAAATAAAAAGTATGGTCCTTGATTCTGCCATTACATCAAAGCTTGTTCTTACGGAAATGCGAGCAATTTCAGAAAAATCATCATCATCATACCCTTGTTGTTGGATAAAGTAGGAGGAAAAAAAAATGAGCTGCAAGATCAAAACTAAGAAACAAAATATGATGATTAGAAAAGCTGCCAGAGAAAATTAGGAAGTAACAGAAAAAAGCTAAGAGTTGTAATGAGTTTTAAATCTATTTAAAAAAATCCCTTCTTCCCTCTAATGTAGAACTTTCTCTGGCCAAACATTCTATTCATTTAAAAATATTCCCTGGCCACCAGAGACACAGAAATTAGTTCTTGACCTGGCTGGATGATAGACACAAAACTTCCCATTAGGTTCTCCTGGCTGAAGTCAGCCAACCCTAGCTTCCTACAAGGGGTACTTTTTTTTCCACTGGGAAAAAAGCACTGCCTTAGAAAATGCAGGTACAAACACAGTGTGCCAAGCATGCTGTTCAGCACTACCTTACTCCAACAACCAACACATTTTTCAACACAACCATCCATATCCACAATACAAGCAAAATTGTGCTGGTTGTGTTGGCTAAAATGCAGTCGGATGCTGTGCAGTTTCCTGAGAGGGGCAAAAAAATGTCACCTCTATACCCACTGGTATGCCTTGAGTTGGGGAGAAGATGCAGATTCTCAGCTGATGTAAACTGTTTCTGCTCTCATAACTGCTGAACTTTACATCAGCTGGGCCCCTGATCTCTGGCTTCTGCTAGCCCTGGCCTTAAACTCCAACTCCTCTGTTATATAGTAAATTCACTCCTATGTTCAAACACTTTAAAAGACATCTAAAGCTTTTGGACACACACCCCTTTTGCCTGTAGATAAATGGAAAGGACTATAAGAAAGAAGTAATTTATTAGAGGAAAAGAAAATATAAGTTTTCATATTAATAATCTGGGGTAAACTTAAAGCAACCAAATTTCAGAGAGAAAAATCTGGGACATAATACTGGGCACTGGACAGTCTGTTTTGGCCCCATCCAACTGAACACTATGCAAATGCTGGGCCTGATCAGGATGCTGCCTGGCCTCCAGCTGGGACCAGTCTTTTCGATTTGGGATGAAAGTCTCTTTTCAGGGAGCTCTTGGGAATAGAGCCCCAAAATTCAAGACTATCATGGAAAGTCCAGGAGAGTTGGTTGCTCTAACCAAACTGAGCCAGATGTAGCCTGGCAGCAAAAGCACTGAGAAGAAAGCATGACTCAGAGACAATCCTCTGCAGAATAACTCCTCCAGATCTCCTCTTTTCCAGCAGGGGTCCAGGAACATACTCTATTAAGAAACGGGCACACCCCGATCTCTAAATGCCCAGATAGATGAGCACTCTTGGCCAGCATACAGAGGTACCACCACAGCTCTCCCTACTCCCTGCCCGCTTGCTCACAGTAGGGAGCTATGGGTGAGCAGTTTCTGCTCCTTCCGTGCACCCATCCAAAACCCTTTAACTCTGCTGTGCAGAAGAGTTATTATTCCTACCAATAAGTATTTCTAAAGCATTCATCCAGTGAGACCTTGTAATACAAAATTAATAGTAAGTCAGTAAGTTCCATCTCTCCACATGTGGACTGAAGCCCTTTTGGGACAACCAGTGCCCAAATGTGCACTGCCCAGGAGCTGTGGCAGAGCAACAGAGGTAGGATCACATCCCACAAGACAGCCAGAGTGAAAATAAAAAATAATATGTAAGAGGGCATTTTATGCCTCTGTTTTGAAGTTTATGTTGAGGGTTTGGGCGGCATCCATTAGCATTGTCCCTTCCCAATTGTTACAGGGACAACTCTAAAATGCTGAGAGGAAACCATCTGGGAAGCAGCACGGATAGAATACAACAATAGAAACACAGTGCCCGCCCCTGCAATGCACATCTCTGTGGACCACTCCTGTGAATCCTTATGTCCCAGCATCTCCATGCAAAAAATAACCCATTTTCTTTTCTTCCACCACAATATCCATGTAGCTTCTTCCAAGCATCCCCTTCTGGAGCAGTGATCCTTTCACCCACCCATCAAACTGATATCAAGAGCTGGAGTCAATCAGTGCAGCTCCAGTAAAGTCAGTGGAGCAACATCGATTCACACCAGCCCAGGATTTGGCTTTTGCCAGACAGGAAACCAACACAGCAGTTACTCTAGGAAAGACCTAAGATAACAAATCTTAAAAGAAAAATCATGGAACCAGCACAACACCTGCTACCATGGCATTCTTCATGCTGCTTGTATGTTGTACCCTGCCCCCATCCCGTGTCTCGCCTGTACCTTTTGCCTGGAAACTCTTCCAGCCAGAAACAGGCTACTCCTCAGCCTTTGTATAGCACTTAAGCACAATGGGGGACGAGCTCCTGGCTGCTCTGTAGGCAACAGTGTCAAGAATATTCAATTTTAAGGATTTTTTTTCTCCTTTTACAAGCGCTCTCCCTCTGAAGGATGCTGCCGTCACAGGCACCTCCAAAAGCAGCAAGGAAATATGAACTGACATGCCTTTTTTTTTTTTTTTTTTTTTTTTTTT
>NW_017729024.1:48852679-48853633 GCF_001723915.1 Gavialis gangeticus | reverse complement strand
TTTTTTTTTTTTTTTTTTTTTTTTAAACGCAGATGCTGACAAAAAGGGGGAGGAAAACTGGGGAAGAACCCCCCCCAGAAGCCCAGCCCTGCATGGAGTGGGGGTTCCCCAGCCTAGGCAACACCAGCATCATGCAGGCTCCTCCATGCACGGTTGTGCGGGGGAGGTAGGAAACCCCATGGGCATCCAGCACCACCAGATCATTCTGCCTGGGGGCGGTGGTAGGGTGGAAAAGTCAAGTCCTTTTGTACCTCCGGGAACCGATTTCAGCCAGCTCCCCCATAGGTCATCCTTCAGCTCCCCCATAGGTCATCCTTCAGCTCCCCCATAGGTCATCCTTCATGCCCATTAGTGACCCCAGTGGCACCTCTGCTGCCTGTGGGAAGAGAGAAGGGAGAGCGCCAGGGCAGCCTGCCCCCATCTCCACCAGCTCTTATCCTACCCAGCTCAGCACAGGGCACTGCTCACCTCGCCGAGGCCGGAGCATCTGGGGCTGTGAGAGCCGGACAGGCGGCCGCTCCATGCAATGTGTGCGCACACACACATGTGCATGCACACATACCAAGCACCCACCTCCTCGCCCTGCAGACCCCCTACACATACACGTATGCACACACACATACAAAGCAGCCTCCCCCTCCCCACACACCTGCACACGCACACAAAGCAGCTGCCCCCTCGCCCTGCACACCCCCTTTCACACGCGCACATAGACGTGCCCGCAGCCCCGGGCCAGGCTCCAGCCGGCTCCATCCAAGGCGCAAGAGGAAAAGTTTGGCGGGGGCAGCCAGCCCCTGCCCCTTGCCCGCCGCCCCAGGCTTACCCGACTCGGAGCAGCAAGACCCGCGCAGGCCGCCGCCGCCGCGAGGCACCATCCCCAGCGCGGGCATGTTCGCCGGGCCGGTGCCGGTCCTCCTCCCGCAGCGCCCCTCGCTCCGCCCTGCGCCGGGGCCA
>NW_017729024.1:48841044-48852350 GCF_001723915.1 Gavialis gangeticus | reverse complement strand
ACGGAGAAGGACACCCCCCGCCTCGCCCCCCACCGCCGCGTCTTTGTGCCCGCTGCCCGGGCGCCCACCCGCCCCGCGGAGAGGCGAGGAGGACGCGGACGGCTGCCCTTCGGCGTGCTCCGGCCAGGGCCCTGCCGTCTGCGGACCGGCTGCCCCACGCGGCGGGCTGGGCTGGGTTTGGGGCGGCGACCCCAGGGTCGCGCGGACATCGCCCGCCAGCCAACGGGTTGGGACTGCCCCTCTACGAGCCACAAACCTGAGGTCTCCCACGCAGGCCTGCAAGCAGCCCCAGGGGGGCACCGGTCCCGCACCTGAGGGGGGTACCAGCCCCACACCCTGACAAGGACACCGGCCCCAAGGCACACCAGCCCCACACCCCAGGGGGGCATCGGCCCCACACTCTGAGGCAGGGACCAGCCCCATGCCCCAGGGGGCACTGGACCTGCACCCCAGGGGGGCACCGGCCTGTCCACCTAGCTGTGGGCTCAGCCTGGAGGTCTGTGACCCAGGGCTGTGATTTCCCCAGAAGTAAACGGTGCCTGGCACCTCACAGGCTCCTTGCAGTGCACAGCTCTTACCAGATGCCAGCCATTATTAAGAACCAGAGCGCACACCAGTTTTTGTGGAGTGAGATTTCAAGGAGAGGGGTGAGGGCCCTGATCCTGGCAAGCCCCTCATAGGCATGAATGGCCCTTACTCATGTAAGCGGCCACATAGACACGGGTGAAACAGTGCAGTTGGAGTGCTGGGATTGGTCCCTTTTTGCAGCAGTTTTCTTAGGAGCTGCATGCTTAATGCTTTCTGGGGTTAAATAATTATTTGCACCATACCCCTGGTGTTACGCTCAGATTTGTCTACCTCCCACACAAAGCTATTATCATCAAAAGGGAGGTTATGGAAAACAGTAGTGATGCTTTGAAGGAATTAATTACACATTGTTTACAGCTTCCCACACTGGCCTTTTTATTTTATTTCTTTCTTATCCACCCCACCTACTGGGCCCCAGAGACAAAAAAGATGACCCAGTTAAGTTGTTCAAAGGAGCTAGGAAAACCTGGGTTCAAGTCTGCTCTGCCACTGATCCCCTGTGCCCCTGGGCACGTTACTTAGACACACAAGGTATGTCTGCATCATGCTGCAGGCAGTGTCACTTCTGCATGTTTTGCTTACCTGCTGTCACTGCACAGAAATGAAGTGTTTCAGCTCCCTTGGGGCTGCACACCATTGCTGCCCTCAAGCATGCTAGAAACTCAACTTGAGGACAGTGGTGGTAAGCACCTCCAAAGCAATTTCATTGCTTCCTTCTGGGTTTGGCATGTGCAAGCATGAGTGGGTGGACAGAATAGGATTGTGAGGGTCCTCAGGAATGGTGGGGCACTCCAGAGACATGGCGGGGGGGAGTCAGTTCCCCTACCTCAGTTAAATGGAGAGAACAGAACTTCCCTACTTCATAGTACGTTGTGAGAATAAGGACACTGAAGACTGAGAGGCACACAGTGACTCTGGTAGAGTAACCTGTCACTAGTGCAGCACTTTTCAATTGCTGATTTCAAAGGATACGACAATGGTTTTCAGGATTACTGTCTCCATTTTACAGATAAGGGATGTTGAGGCACAGACAAAGTTGCCATGTGTACCACTGGCACAGTCAGAACCAAGATCTTCTAAGTTCCCTAGCAAATTTCTGCCCTTAAGTATGCACTGTTTTCCACAATACCTTAGATATACAGAGCTGTCCTATACCAATGATATAAACTGGTTTAGAGAAGAGCTTTGTATTGGAACCTAAACCCTTTTCTTTGGGCAATTTCAGAACCTTTGAGTTACACTGGGGTTCTCCCAGCCTCTCCTCCCTTTCCTATTTATCTCCTGTGAAGAGTTGACATCTCTTGTTCCTACTTTATATTATTGGTATGTAATAAACAACAGTACAAGGGCCTGTCCATGCTCTCTGCTGCTCTGCAACAGGCAGGAAGCAGCAGAAAAAGGTAGTTCTCATGTGTTTTCTTGCTGCCCCTTTGGTCATGCAGATTTCTAACCTGTTTGTCATTTCAGGGAAGCACAGCAAGGGAGGCAGATTTCTTTCTGGATGTGGGTGGCCATGTGTGGTTTGCATGCAACTGCCGCAACAGCAGCAAGATCTATTTTTAGTCTAAAGTAGGCCAGGCAGCCCCAGAAGAAGTGTTAATAAGAGAAATGTTTTCAAAGGAAAATAAAAATAATAGAGAAAGAGGCCTAAGTGTAAATGCTGAACAAGGTGATACTTCAGTGGCTGCTGAACAAGGTAAGCATTGATGTTCAGCTAAGTTGCACCCTTTATCCTGGATCTTCAAACAGGTTCCTCTGATGGTCAGCATACATTTTTTGGCCACGTTCAGACATGTGTGGGCATTTGGTTCCCTGGGTACAACTAGCAGCAGTACACCTTGTGCTGCCGCTAGTTGTCCCCAGGGACCACCTGTGCAATGTATTCGCAAGTTAACCTATGTCAGGCAGGGAAGTCTGGGTCCAGCACTGGGCTGGCCCCAGCAGCCTCACCTGGCAGTCTGGGCGTGCTTTTGGGGCTGCAGCCACTTCGCTTGTGTCCTGTGGAGCCTGGCTGGCAGTGGAGTGCAGCTCTGGCCAGCCAGGCTCTGGCTTTGCGTGGCACACACTGCTGCCACATGCACCACTCTGCTTTTTTTTCCCTGCATGTTTTTTTGACCAGGGGTCTAAAAAACCTTCCACGCTGTTCCCTTCCCTTGCAGTGCAGAGAACAACTGAAGGTGCAGTTTGTGGTGCCGCAGACATGTCTACTGGATGCAGCCTTTTAAGTCCCGTTGGATTCAGTGGAAAGTAAACACATTATTCATGTGATTGACTTCTTCAATGAGGTTCTAATTCATCAAAGCCAAGTGAGGTGGCTAAATCTCATTGAAATTCAATAGGAGTTGGATGCCTAACTTGTTTAAATTCTTTTGAAAAATCCTACTTAAGTTCAGAAGTTCAGTGGGTCAAATTCTGCTTTCATTGTAGTACACATTACCCATGCCACCAGAACTTCTCAGATAACTACCAATGCCATGTAAAAGATTTGTTACCTCCAACTGTAGGAGAAGGAACTTCAAATATTCCTGTCTTCCTTCATGTTGTTGTGGTCTTGGACTTAACAGACACGATTAATTATATTTACTTGAAAAGTTTTTCCCCATAATAAACATGGAAGAAAAAGCTCTTCACCTTACATTTGCATAAATGGCAATTTCAATAAATACAGTGTCTATCATTAAATTGCTACCAAAAGCAATTTGGAAACCAACTATGAAGTTGATTAAATGCAGCCAACACTTAACCTGACTATGAAACACATGGCCCATATAGGGCAAACATAATGATGGGAACCTTTTTTTTTTTTGCTCCTTAAAGCGGGTGGGTGTTCCTTCCACAGGGAACTGACACTGGGCCTAGTATTGCAGTACCTCCAGACCCACACCTAGAAGGCCAGAGTCAGCTCTGATAACTTCCCCTTGGTGCCAAAACTGTTAAAGTTCAACATGACAAGGGTTGGGGCACAAGGAAATACAAAAGACCTGAGTGAGGGGCTACATAGTAGAGGATGGGGTAGGGGCGTGAATGCAACTAAGTTGCATATAGGACATGTAGCCAACTAAGCCCAGGCGTGAGGGGTTGGGAAGGGGAGAAAGAGGGAAAGGGGATGGGACAGTTATACAGCAAACAATATACAGGAGACCCCGCACAACAAAAATCACATTTGGGTAGGGAGATGGTTTGTAACATTGGCGATGCATAGGGGGTGTATGAGGGTGCACATGCACCCCCTGAGCATGGCGCTGCACCCCCTACAAAAAGGCACCACTGACACTGCTGGTGGCACCTGCGGGTAGTCTCTGCTTGCCACCTCTGCCGCCAACACCGCTAGCAGCATCTGTGGGTGGTCTGCAATCACTGCTCACCACTGCTGACGCTGTCGGCGCAGGTGGTTGCCAATCACTGGTCGGCGCTTGCCACCTCCCCCTCAATGCCAACAGTGCAGCAGCTCCAAACTTACTGCTGCCACTCTCGTGCCACTAAACGCGCTGCTGCCACCTGCTGGAGCTTGCCATGCCCCCCCCCAGCCACCGGAGGCACACTGTGTTCATGTTTGTAATCATACACACTGTTACAAATAGCGCCATACGGGACACAGTTGTAGGGGTAGGGAAGAGTCCAGGATTTAAAAGGCCCTTAGGGTCCTTTAGATGTAGCAGCAAGGGTCAGCCAGGCAGTCCCCTTTAGGTCACTTCTGGTCAGCAGTCTGGTAGAGTCCATGTACTAGCACTGTCCCATGATGTGCTCCACATAGATGTCCCTGGACCAGTAGACGGTATTGGACATGGATACCATCAGCTTGGCGTAGCAGTGGGATTGCTATGTTTGATCTTAGCCAAACCACAAGAATAGATTAGTACAACTCCTCTGAATAAAATAGACGGTAATTTCCATTGTACTCAGTCCCCCTTAGCACTGACTCTTTTTCAAGTTATGGTGAGCTAGTATATTGAATACATTTTAACTTCCTCTTCACTCCCACACCTGAGCTACACCTTTCTTTCCCATTTCCAAAGAGTCCCTCTTTCCTAGCACTAGTGACAAGAACACCTGGTTCCAGTCATGAGTGGGGGTGCTAATTAGCACATGGATCTTTTGTGGGAGTATCTGGACCACACACACATAGTGACAAGTGCTAGGCTGTGAGGTCACTATGGCTTGAAATGCTGGTGTCTCTGCTGGGGCCCAGCCCAATGAACTCTACAGTACATCTTGAGTCTTATGCTTTTGGATTAATACTATATACACAGTTTGTACTATTTATTAAGTAGGTACAGGAGTGCTGCTTAAAAGTGTGTTTATGGAGTACTTGTTCTAAAATTTTCAGCAGTTTTAAAAGAAGTAAACTGCATCAATTCTGGATGAACTAAGTCTATGAGCACCTGTAGTAATCTGCCTATAAACAAATTTCTACAGGTATGTTTGTTTTTAGGTCAGTGTTCTAAAATATGCTTTTCACTTCCATGTGCTCAGGGAGAGCAGGGTCTGACAGTGGGGAAGAGGCTGTACAGAAAGAAGTTGGTGAGGGTTAGGAGGCTTACTGACCCCTGAGATTTATTTTCCCTACTGTAGCAGTGATATGGGGACAAACTTCCAGTTATTAGATTCTATACCTGAAAAATGATAATAAATTTATAAATGTTCCATATATAGGATCTAATTATCAGGTATTATAGTATCATAGGTCATATAGGGTAGTCATCTTATGTTTGAGTAAATTGGGTTGCTTTATAGCTATTACAATTTACCTGCTTTCTCTGGTAAGCTCTCTGTACTCCAGAGATAATAACAACCCTCTTTCCCTCATGAACTGTCATTCTGTTACACATTTTCTTACAATATGATGAGTAACACTTTCCATAACCAAGCAAAATTGTTAGTCAGTCAGTCAGTCAAAGCTAATTTCTTTATTCTTTCTATGGCCAGAATCTCACAGTGAAGAAAACCAGTAACTTTGTAATGTATTTAGACCATGACCTTGGCAAGGGTGTATCATTCTGGCTCCTCTTGTAGGTGTACATTCTGGTTCCTCTTTAAGGATATGAAAAATTCTACTGAAATCAATAGGACTATTTATATACTTGAAGTTAAGCATAGATACACGTCTTTTGCTGGACTCAGTGTCAGAATCTTAGGGTGCATTTACACAAGACTTTATCTGTACAATGGACTAATAAGCAAGTACTATCCTGCTGTGAGATAAAAAAAAACTCCACAGCAATGCATGTGTAGATGCTGCGCCAGCTGGCAGGGGCATGAGGGTGCTTCATTGCAGGGGCTGACTGCTGGCTAGCTCCACGCTGAAGCACCCTTGTGCTGCAGCCAGCCCCTCCATAGCACATTGAGCCACACTGATCCCCGGGGTCCCCTGCCAATCAGGGCTGCTCCGACCCCACTCAACATGCTGTGCTTCTGGGTGAACATTCCAATAGCAATAAACTCTGGGGTGTATTGTGCCAGAGTTTATTGCTCCTGGGCACATGTTCAAATCGAATTTATTGCTTCGCAGTTGCATGTGTAGATGGTCCCTTGAACTTGCATTACAGAGTCTTTCAATATGTGGCAATCTATAGATTAGAAAGTAAACATTCCCATTATATTGGCAATAACATATGACCCTTTACCATGAGACTTAATTTAGTAGCTTTTAGCATAAAGCAAACCTACTTTAAAATCCAGGAATGGAAAATAACCCCATGGCCTCTCTTAGTAGTACAAGTATAGAATGAGAGAAGTATTCATAGTTTCATAGTTTCTGGGGTCGGAAGGGACCTTAGCAGCTCATCTAGTCCGACCCCCTGCCATGGCAGGAAAGAGTACCGGGGTCAAACGACCCCAGCAAGGTGAAGGTGTTCATCTAACTTTATATGTAATCAAAATTAATTTTGTCAAGTGATCTCTTTAGACAAGGTAACAGAAAGGACCAATCAATTTTCAGTTTATTTATCATAGCCATAAATAGGTCATTCAAGTCCCCTGTAACTTACCTCTAGACCAGTCATTATGTACAGTGTTTCATAGTAAAGGCACTTCAAAGTTATAGTGGATCTAAAATTGAGACTGGCCTTCATTATTGTGATCTATTAGAACACAAAAAAAATGGGAATTGTGGAAGGTACTTTGTGATGTTTAGACGATGCAAAGAATGTTATTTTTTTAAGCACACATGGCCACATTTTTTGAGGAAGGCTACTAAAACACTACCATCAACACACTGCCATGCAAAACTGAATCATTATGCATGCAAATGAGCATTTTGCTCAATTAAAGAGATACAGATGCAAATTTTGCAGGCATGTTTTTGAAAACACAATACACAATAATTACGTGAATTTTAAAATAATGGTGCTTTACTTAAATGAGTAAACAATTATTGTGTTAGTAATGATTGTTTACTAGTGTTTAACTGATCAAAACTAGCAGGCCTCTGGGTTACCTAAAATAGTTTAGGCACTAATTCATTTAAGTGCTTCAGGTTATGCACGTGCTTTACAACATGCTTAAATCTCATTAGAGTCACTAAGACTTAAACATGTGCTTCAATCTAAGCACCTGCTTGAGAACTTGCTTTAGCCTAAGAGCATGTTGGCAATAGTTTTATTGATGGTTTGATTGTCACTGCTTAAATTATTTGTCAGTCATATGCCACTCAGAAAAGTGAGCTTTCAATGTTGCAGTGATGCCATGGGATTAATGTTTTTAGGATTCCTTTCACTGTGTTTTATTACATCCTTTTTTTTTGAAGATATATTATACACCATTCATTACTAGCCGGTGCCTGAATCACACCAACTGCTGTAGTAGCAAGCAATTTGTTGCAGGTGAAAATTTTTCGTGTTTATTTATAATATGAATGCATCCTGTATTCTGAGTAGCAGCTACTGAGAATACAGGACGAGTTCATATTTAGCTAACTTAGTATTACAGAATTACTACCCAGAAGAAGCTTTGTAAAGCTACAGATTTCAAGATCTGATCCAGTTAACATCCAGACCCCTCTGTTTTCTGAGTTAAGAGTACCTCCTGGAAACCGCAGAGCATCTATGAGGGTCAGTCAGAAAGCAATATCTCCTATTTTTTTTCTTAACCATTACTGAAAAAAATAAACTTGCACAGAAAATGTGTACATCATCATTGAACACAGCCATGTTTCAACAGTCTCCTTCCGTGTCACTGGCCTTTTTCCCTTGGTGAGCACAGGCATGTATCCTGACATGCTTAAAGACCTTGTCCTTGTTGTGCAGCCACTGTCCCACAGTGGGTATGTCTACACGTGCTTTAGATCTGAAAGCAGTTTACTCGTGAGTGCTAGCCCAGGATCTGGCAGGGAGCACTGGGCCAGGAGACAGCTGTCTCCCTGCACTGCCCCCTGCCCTGACAGCAGGAAGCTTCCAGCCCCAGCTCCCTGATTGGATCAAGGAACTTGGAAAGAGCTTCAGGGGAGAGGCAGGTCCCAGCCCCCTGTCCCTGATCTGCTGGTGGGGCAGCTAGCCCAGCTGTGGGCTCGCTACTGGCTGCCCTGCCTCTGCAGCTCTTTCCAAGCCCTGTGCCTCGATCACCTGATCATGGGGTGGGGCTGGAGAGTCTGTTCTCTGCTCAGCTCCATGAGTGCAGAGTTCAGTGGGGAATGGGCTCCCCAGCCCCCACCAGCAGGAAGCTCCCAGTGCCAGCACCAGCTCTGTGACTGTGGGGTCAGTGTTGGGAGATCTTTATCTCCCAGTGCCAGCTCCCCTGTTGCAGAGCCGGTGCTGGGAGATAAGGATCTCCCAGCCTGAGCCACTGGGCTCCCACTGGAAGATAAGGATCTCCCAGTGCTGGCCCCTTGACCACAGACCCACCACTGGGAGATAAGGATCTCTCAGCCCCTCACTCCCTGATCACAATGGCGAAGCAGGAGCTGAGAGATAAGGATCTAACCACCCCTGCTTCCTGTTCACAATCTTGGAGCAGAGGGCTTGGAGCTCCCTGCTGCTTGGGGCAGAGGGACATAGTCCCTGCCTGGGCTGTGGTGGTGGAACCCACCCCAGCAGCAGACAGCTCTCAGGGGCAAGGAGCAATCTCCCACCCCTGGTGGCTGGCTGACCAGGAGCAGATTTGCTCTCAGGCAGGCACCCACGAGTGCTACTGAACAGTTAGTAATTTCAAGTAAATTTGCGACTTGTATTTGCAAGTCGCAAATTTACTCACAATTAGCAAGGTTTACTGTACAGTAAGCATGTGCACATGTAGACGCACATGCTTAATTGGAGTTTCTGCACGTGCATGTACGCCAACTTTAGTTTAGTAAGTTACTGCTCAGTAAGCATCAATAGGCTAGTATCTACATGTGCAGGTGCTAAGGCACATTAACGTCATGTGTGGACTGACTTGGGACTAAAGTTAGTCCCAAGTCAGTCCACATACACAGTTCTACTGAGCAGTAAGGCATCTACACATGCGTTACTGTACAGTAACTAATCAGGCATAAATTTGATACCTGCATGATGATCAAATTTATACTCAAGTTGGTGTAAGTCACCATATTTACTACACAGTATGGGTGTGCACATGTAGATGCGTACCCATACTGTACAGTAATTTTGGTTCCTGCGCAGTAAATGCACATGTGTAGATGCACCCCCTGTGCAGTCAACTATGCTACTTCTCAGTAAACCATCTCATGTAGACACACCCAGTCTCTGTCATTTTGCTGTCATTCCAAATAAGTCATCCTCATAATTCATCCTTCATCCTCTTGGCTCTACTGAGGATGGGGCAGCACAGTTTATTCAGATGCAGAGATTGTCCCTGTAGAGCACAAGCTGGTGTGTGGGCAAGCATTGTTGTGCAGGAGCAGCACTTCAGGCAGTCTCTGTCAAGCTATTTGCATGCAGTTTCCATTTCCTCAGGGTCTTAACTCATATCTCTGGGTTTACTGTAGCTCCCTTAGAGAAAGAATTGGGGGCCTAACATGGCAGGCATCTCATTTTGCTGAATGAGTGATAATCAGTCAAGCTACAGTAGTGCCTCAAGGCCTAAACTAGGTCAGGATGGGTTTGTGCCAGGCACTTTGCAAACACATATCGACAGTCCCCAAAACAGAGAATTTACAGTTTAAGAAAGAGATGGGATATAAACAGGCGCCCAGAACAAGCACATATTCCTGGGGATGAGGAGAAAGGGAAAAACAGGGTAGCAAAAATGATAGAACATCTTCTGCAGATGTCAGCTGTGGGCATATTTCATAGCCCATCAGTAGCACTAACAACTTACCACCTGCCTAGTTGTTACAAGATGACATGTTTCCTGAATTATAGACAATGTGAGTTTTACAGATAATTCATATACTGAACACTTCCATAAAAACTCAAATGAATTGCTGTCTAAGGGCATGGACAGACTATTTATATTAGTGCACCTGGCATGACATTGGTTTCAAAAGTAACAGGTAGATCATTCAAATCTATAAAGCAATATAACTGCATTCAAGCTGGTACCAAATTAGCCCTTCAAAATATTAAGGGGTAAATATGCTACTTGTACAAGTTATACCAGGTTTAGAGTTTGTCTGTCCACCTCTCTCCCAGGATTGCCATATGCTAAAGGCAACAAGAAATTACCACTCTTTTGGCAGAGCTACCCCAGGAGAGCTGCACATTTGGCCCTGATTCTGGAGTAATTTACATTTGTATATATACCAGTATGTATTCCACTGAAAATTATACCGGGATATGTGTAATTCTGTCCATACGCTAAGGTATTTACATTTTCCTCATGACTGTGGTGCATAAGTACCTCTAAGTCTAAATTAATCCTCGCAATTCCCTTCTGAGATAGGATAGGACTATTATCAATAGTTTTAAAGATAGGAACCAAGTAAAAAAGAAGCCAAGCTTTGAATACAAGGCAGAGCAGGGATTTGATCCCATCTCCTAAATTCTAGCCAGTGAGGGTCCATTTAAGTGTAGCCCAGGTGTACTCAGGTATATACTCCCCTTCTCCAATTGAAGGGAATTGTTAGCTGGCAGGTGTGCTGTGGGGGACCTGCAGATCACTCAGTTTCCCTCTGTCCTATAGAACCAGGCCAGGACAGTCAGGGGACTGAACTATATACACATTTATTTACATTAACTTATCACAAGGAAAAGAAACATGGATATAAACTTACATATATATATAAACAAATAACATAAACAATACCCTCTGGGTAAATGCTATAAAACCTTACACCAGTGCTCCAGATACAGGTAAGTATCTGATCTGAAACAGATAAACCCCAAAATAAACACAGATAGCCAACAGATACACTACAGAGAAGTTTAGGTGAACAATAAATAAGCCACAAATAAATACAAATAAACAACAGGTGAAATAATAGCAACAGGGGATCCCAGCAGAGCCCTAGGACTCCACTCGTCTTACTAATTTACTAACGTGATCGCTCACAAAATACCAGGCATGACATCATACCACATATGGTGCAAGAACCTCAAAGATAAACTTAATCCCAAGGGGAAAGCTCAATGCCCTTGGGCTTTTTCCCAAGCCCTTCAAGGAAGCTGGTAACTACAGGGGGACCCTCCCAGTGGGACCTCCACTTTCAGGAGCCCTTAACTAACCAGGGGGGACTCCCCCTCCCCTATGAGAATCCTTTTTCCCTGCAACTCATGGCTCCCAGGCCTGGAGGATGGTCCTCATCCTCTGTGCCAGGCTGCTCTCTCACCTGCAGTGGGCTTCGG
>NW_017729024.1:48837508-48840965 GCF_001723915.1 Gavialis gangeticus | reverse complement strand
CTG
The DNA here is from genome assembly GCF_001723915.1 of Gavialis gangeticus. Classification (NCBI taxonomy): domain Eukaryota; kingdom Metazoa; phylum Chordata; order Crocodylia; family Gavialidae; genus Gavialis; species Gavialis gangeticus. The sequence goes on along the minus strand of NW_017729024.1, from coordinate 48,840,962 downwards.
TCACCTGGAACAGGGCTCCGCTATGCAGGGCTTCTGGGGCCTCTGGCTTGGCCCTGTCTGCTGGCTCAGTAGCTCGAGCACTGTCTGCCTCCCTGGACTCAGCCTTTTGCTTTGAGTTGGAGGCCCGGGCCACCTCAGGCAGCACCGGGGCTCAGTCCACTCCTGGACCCTCCATGCAGCACCTTCTGCACCGAGCTCCCAGCCTCATACCAGGGGACCTGAGCCACCCAAGCGCTCCAAGGATCCTGCTCCATGCCTGTGCACTGTGTCTCTGGCCACATGCCAGAGGACCCGAGCCACCTCACGCAGCTCCCAGGGCCTGGATGCTGTGCACCGTGCTGCATACCAAGAGCCTAGCTGCTGGAGCCATCTGCTGTTCCCTGTCGATGGAAGTCTTAAAGGGCACTTCCAGGCTACTGCTTTGGCCTGCTGAGCAGCTCTCCTCAGCTCTTCTAAGCCCCGTCTTCTCTCTTCTTGCTCCTGGATGCATCTCCCTCTGCTGGGCACGCAGCTCCTTTTATACTCCCCAGGGCTCTGCTTCTGAAGTCTTCCAGACCTGACAGTTTACAGTCTTCAATCCGGTTGTCACGGAGCGGGGTCCTAGGATCTCTCCCGGATGCCCCCTACTGTGCCAAGTCCAAGATAAAGCACCCTCGTTCTCGCCTACCACATCTTTGATGTTAGGTATTTTATAAGGGAGGCTGCCCTTTTGTCCCCTTGGACACGGTGCTCTGGTTTATCCTGGCCCCCTGTTCTGTATTGACTGACTTATGGGCTATGCGTGGCTCCAACCACCCCTGTACCACGCCCCAAGCCTCGCAGATGTACCGGCCGTTGTATGGTCAATCCCTTGCTGCGCCCTTACGGGTGCTCCCTGGCTTGTCTTGCAATTGCCTGCACCCTCATGGGCTCCCTGGGCTTGTCTCACACTGGCCCAGGCCCTCACGGGCTCTCTGGCCTCTTTCACAATGGCCTGCACCCTCACGGACACTCTCTGGCTTGCCTTAGGGCTTGCACCCCACAGGCATTCCCTGGCTTCTCTCATGGTTGCCCCATGCCCTCACGGACGTTCCCTGGCCTCTCTTTTCTCGCAGTTGCCCACGCTCCCTGCAGACGCTCCCTGGCCTCTCTTGCAGTTGCCTGTGCTCTCACTGATGCACACTAGGGCCCTCTCTCGCAACCGTGCCCGCTCTGGGGCCCTCTCTCGCGACCGTGCCCACTCTGGGGCCCTCTCTCGCAACCGTGCCCACTCCGGGGCCCTCTCTCGATTGGGGCTCAGGTGGCCATAGCCGTGCCTGGCCCCGAACCTCCCTCCTTGGGTCTCAAAGCAAGTGCCCTTTGGGCTTCTCGCCTGCGCCCGCCCTTGGGCTTCTCACAATTGGGGCTCAGGTGGCCGTAGCCGTGGCTGGCCCCCAAATCCCCTCCTCAGGTCTAAAGTTCCTGTGGGGCTCAGGCAGCCTCAACCTTACCTGGCCCCAGTCCTCTGCGCCCCTTCTCAGGGCTGGGGTCAGTGCACCCCTGAATGCTGCACCCTCTCTGGCACCAGGGTCCCCACACTACCATGGAGCCCCTATGAGGCCTCCTCCAACCCCTAATAGCCTCACCCGGTCCTCCAGTCTTATAAAACTACAAACAAAAAACTCAAGCCCCTGGGCTACAACGTAAACTCTAAGCCATCTGCCTAACCATCATTCAACTCCCTACCAGGGCTTCCTTCACCCAGTATCCTTGAACAGAAGCTGCTCAGGCCATCAGGCTTCCCTACTCTGCTTACTCCAGCAGAGCTCCTTCTTCCTTGGCTGCAAGTGGGGAACTGCCTCCCTGGCCTCAGCCTGGATTCTTTATATAGGTCAGGCCCTGCCCCCTTCAGGTCAGCTGACCAAACTCCTGTTGCCCTGGCAACACACCTTCCCCCTTAAGTTCAAGCCTCACTAGGAGCAGGGTACTGAAGTGCCCTGCGACACCAACCCAAGAGGAGCTCCTCTCCCCCGCCCCTCAGGAAAGGGACATGACTTAACTCCTCTTGCTGCCTCCTGATTGGTGGATGGGCTCCACCAATCAAAGCAGCACAGTCTCAAGCCTGGGACTCAACCCAAGCTCTTAAAGGCAAACCTGCTACAGAAGCAACCTTCCTCACAGCTTGGGGACCACCACTGACTAAGTGAACTCTACTAACTCAGTCCAGCTCAGGCACACTAGGGACCGTCTCTGAGTCTCTCTGAACTGGACTGTTCTCTGGCTGTCTCGGTAGAGCTAGAAACTGGTCTGAGAGGGGCATCCACATCTGCTCCAAGTCAGGATATATCCCATTAGAATCAGTAACAGGCTCAGAGTGAAGAGAAAAGCCATATAGACATGGTCTGAACCATTTGTCTTCCCTTGGCTTAATGTAACCTCAATGTATAAGTGTGAACATATATTTAACGCTTTAATTGTCTTGAACTGGTGCCTCAATCCAGTTTTTATTTGAGCTGTTTTTGCCAACAGAAGGAGAATTTTCACTGCTAAAAATAGAAGTGGGTTAACTGCCAAGACAAGAGGCGTTCTTCATCTTTCTGAGCAGCAAAGCACTCATCTCTGGTATGATTTTTCTTTCTTCATCGTCTCACAGTTAGTAGGGTCGGAAGGGACCTGAGCAGATCATCAAGTCTGACCCCCTGTGTAGCCACCAGGTCTCGAACAGTTGCTCCCGGGCGGCTTTTGCTCGAGTGGTAGGTGTCAAACAACTCACGGGTTCGTGTTCTCGCCTGAGCCGATGTCTTCAGTCTGAGTCTTCAACCCCGTGCTCACATGCCATGACTTGCTGGACCTCAGCGTGCAGGGTTGTACTTTGAGTGCGCTTGTTGGCCTGTGATTCGCCCGGCGGTTACTCATGGGGCTCCATTGTCCCTGCACCCCCACCTGCAGTCCACTCCATCTCCCTGGGTCGCTCTGGCGATATCCCCAGATGGCGTTCCAGACGTTCTTTCACCGTCCTGTGCGAGCCAGTGTTGAGATGCTCCGCCTCGTTCTGCCTGCACTCGCCCTGGCTGGCTCTGACCCCTGGGTTCCGTGGGGAACAGCTTCTCTGCAGCCGGCATCGGCAGCAGTTATCCTCCCTGACCCTCCACTGTCTCCGCAGTGTGTGCCGCCATTTTTATTTTTGCCGGCTGGCATTTGACTCTGACGTCACCGGCTGGCTGCAGTTGGATAAACAGGTGGCTGACGAGCCGCACGGGCTCTTCCTTCCTCCCCTCGTGCACTGCGCTCCAGACTGCCGGTGAGTATACCTCGTTATGTTGTTTCCCGGGACCCCCTACCATGGCAAGGTGATTGTCTAGCCTGGTCTTAAAGACCCCCAGGGTAGGAGCCAGCACCACTTTGCTTGGAAGTTGGTTCCAGATCCTAGCCACCCGGACAGTGAAGTAGCGCCTCTGATATCTAGCCTAAATCTACCCTCTGCCAGCTTGTGACC
>NW_017729024.1:48826536-48837258 GCF_001723915.1 Gavialis gangeticus | reverse complement strand
CCACCCCTGTAACCTGTCTAGGTCCAATTGTAGCCTATTCCTTCCTTCTAGCATGCCCACATCCCCCCACGTCTTAGTGTCATCAGCAAATTTAAACAGGGTGCTTTTTACCCCCTTGTCCAAGCCACTGATGAAGATGTTGAACAGTGCGGGCCTTCTTCCTCATATCCAAGGAATCTGAAGTTTTCCCACCAGTTTTTTCATGCTGTTCTAGTAACACTCACAAGCCAGTTAGAGTAAACACTTGAGAGAGACAGCTGAAATGCTTCTCAGTAAAATGCCAACTACTCACTGCAGATTTGATGCTTTTCAGGATACTGTGGAAAGTGTTCTTTCAGAATACAAGCATTTTATGGTCTTTTAAGAGCAGTTCATCTTTACAGGCAACTAAAAGTTCTATACTGCAGCTGACTATACCCTACCTAATATACCCTTGACTAGAATCTTACTAGTTTTTTGCACAGCCACCCCACACTGGGGGAGCAGAGTCATCCTATGATCAACCAGTACAACAGGTCCCTCTCTTCCTCAGTTGTCTACAGTTTATGGGTCCTTCTTCTTGTCCCCTGAGTCCTTCTATTGGTCCATATGGGCATGACTTCACATTTCACTCTTAAACTCCATCCCATTTCTAATTTTCCATTCAACAAGCTCATCTAAATCTGCCTGTTGAATAATTTAGTCTTCTGCCATATTGGCAGTACTCTGCAGGTTCATGCATTTCACAGAAACAAACCTAGTTGCAATACCAATGTCCCCCTAGTAAAATTTTTAAACGGTAGGTAGGTCTTTCACTCTTGTTCAAAGGGCAAACCCAGGAACTAAGCCTCCTTTAAAATTATACTTAAATTCTCAGTTTATGTAGCATTTTTGCAGTGCTCCTAAAACTGCAGTTCACAAGCACTCCCTGTGTGCCTGCACCCACTTTTCATGTGCCAAACCCAGAAATGAGCCCTGAAGATACCCCTGCTGCCATTCACAAGAATGGCTGAGACAGAACAATCAAGGTGCAAGGGAACAACCTGAAGGCAACTTTCCCACCTCATTTCTAAATCTGGTACCTGTGAGCTGGGAGCAAGTGGTGGGAATGCTGGAGAAAAGCACTATACAAATGGTCTAAAACTTTCCTTAAAGCCCTATAACTGTCCTTTTCAGCACACAGATGAATTTCACCTACCACTGAGGTAGAGAGAATGAGATGTAGAGAGAGGATGGAAAGATGAAGGCAACATAGTGAAGGAGGGAGAAAGGGTAAAAATCCCAACTAAGATAAACATAAAAACATGAGTAGTTTACTTTGATAACTAGGGTAGAGGTACCAACAAAGGATAACATTTTATAATTACAATAATGTAGATAGGGTTGGCCTTTGCCATAGTATTAGAACAATAGAAGTCACTGGATCATTGCATCTTAAATACAGATGCAAAAGGTAGGTGGTGTCAGCTAATACACCAATGACTTTTGAAGAGTGATCTAGTGGGCTGTCACATTCATCTCAATGCAGGGTTTGCCTGCATGTACTCCTCAGCCTTAGGCATGTGTATACTGTTTTCTGAAGACATTTGTATTGTCTTTCTGACTTGGATTAGGTACAGAGATTAGCAATTAGGACACTGTCTAGGTTGTAAAGCACGGGATGATGCAATTTAGCTGAGGAATATACATTGGTCCAAATATACATAAGGACCCACTATCATAAAGTGAATGCAGCCCAGAGCAGTACACCCTTAGACAAGTGGCACAAAGTAGTAGTTTGTCATTATTCTTCCAAAAGTGGTTGCCAAGGAAGACATGTTGAGTCTTCAGCATAGAGCAGACTTTCTGAATCCCTTTTACCAGTTGGTGCTAGACATCAAGCTTTGTCTTGATGTGAATGGGACTTGGCAAAGAGTGGTTTGATTAAAATAGTTTGCTTTTTTACTCTCTTTCCCCCTCAATTTTTCAAGAAATAATTGTGCATGTACAAGCCTTTGCTTGAATGTATTAAAATATTTCTCTAATGCCTGTAAGAGTGCTAGCTCTTCCCTGAAATACCCAGTATCTTCATTTAAGTTCAAATTAACAAACACAATAATCCATTCATTATCTCATGAACACCAATATAAGCCCCACTTCATTGCAATGAAATCCATGCTGCATCAGTTTAATGGAGAGCTGAGTCCTCGTCCAAAAATGCTAACTTGTGGAATACTTTTCAGAGACTGGTTAAACAAGTCTCATGGATAGAAATATCACAGAATTCTGGAAAACCTGAACCCATCTCCTTATCAGACAGCCCCCAGATCAAATCGTCCACATTTGCCAAACTTTTGAAATACAGATTCAAAACCATGATTTTTAGCTTTTACCTATGTTTAGCTTTTAAAACATTGCTCTCTTTCCCCTACTTAAGCATCATTCAGTGTTTGTCTTTAAGCTTTTAGTTTAATTGAATTCTAGATTCATTGGATAAACCATGCCTATAGCAAACAGTTCAATGCAATTCCTTATCTGTGCTTCAACAGCTGTTTCTACAATTTGTAGAATTGTTGAACAGTGAAAAAAGTTTTCTGCAATCTTTTCAGTGAATTCTGTTGTATTCAGCTATGGCTGTATACTTTTTTCTTTGAACATTTATACAAATTGGTTTTGTTTAGAGGGAGGGATGTTGAAAGAATGGCAACTCTTTATTAAATACATATGCATTTAGGAGCAAGGGCATTCACACATGGATATTGATATTCACTATTCATGCCAAAAATGCTTCTCTTCTAAGCAAAAAAAGGGCAGAACTAAGCCTGTGTGAAGCTGATTGAATGATCTGAGAGGCTCCTGATGCTCCAAGGTGTTGGAGTACAGTTTTATCTAAAGATTGACTTTACCTGGACCATTTCTCAAAATCAACCTGATGCATAAGTGACTACACAAGAATACATATACACATTTTATAAAAATAACACTTGCATTCATGTAATTTCTGGTGAGCTCATATACTCCAGCATGACCATGCCAAACTTATAGGCAGCTGCTGATGTCATAGACATATATTTGGATTCCATGATGATAACTACAATACAAATAGGCAGATGTACATTTTCATTCTTTATTTTTATAGTCTCATTTTGATGTAAATAAATTAACAGACATATGAGCTCAGACAACTGTTCCAAACCAAGACCAAACCTCAACCTTCTACAAAACAATATTTCCTTGGTTTTTTATTTCCCTATTCTATTATAGTTTGTATTTACTTGAAATTTGGTGCAGACTGGCCTTTACATGTACTAGTTTAAGGGTATGGGCAGACAAAACTTCCAGAGCAGTTGATATGCGGCAAAACAGTCTAGTTTTTAATATTTGCATCAGCTTAATCTGACTTCAGTTCTCAAAGTTGGAAATTTCCCTCGCCCTCCTCCCCAAATCCTAGCACACTTATTTTTAATAACAGAATTGACATTTAGAGGTTAAACAGCCTCTGACTGTTCTCATTAATTTCAATATATGCATGAAATATTAAAGCCCATAGCCCTAGCCTCCTTCCACGTACGCCACCCATAACTCAGACTCTTGTGTTTTTTACTTGACTGATGCAAGTTAAATGGAGCACAACCCAAAGAATCAGGATTTAGAAGTTATGCAAGGGTAGACAGCGCACTGTTCAGGAGAATCTTAAAATGAGATGGAAGTTACCATGGTGAAGAATAAAACATATCTTTTTGCCAAACCCTGCACGACACCAACAAATGGGGCTTTCTTAATAGGCAAGATCCTCACAGTTTGAAATGATAGAATCATCACTTAGGTGATACCATAAATCAAACACACATAGAAAATCCTTGTTCAGCTTTTATCTCACAAAATAATCTTGTAGGCTCTCTTACAAAACCTCATTCAATGCCAGTGTCCATGACCACATTGTAACAATCTTGACCTATTCCTAAGGGGAAAGATTGAAAATGCTGGCTGATGATATATATGATTATGAACCTAAAGCAAAAGATATAGCACAAATAGTTGTACATGATTCAATTTCTTTTCAAGCAAACTGATTTAAAGAAAGAGCTCTTGTTTCAAATATTCATTGGGAAAAGTCAATATATTCACACGTCAGTAGACCTATTTTTATGCCATTGGATGATATTTTATGAGAATGAAATATTTTCTTTGCTTATTTATATACATTACAATGCCACAGTACCTGGAAATCACCATGGCTGAGTATAGATGTGCTCTGACATGGTCTAACTAAAATGAGTTGGAGCAGACTTGCTTAATCGAATCTGCTTCATGTTCTAATTAGAACACCCTGGTGTCACCTCAGCGTCACATGTATTAAGCCCCTCATGTTTCAAAATGGCCGGGGGAGCACTTTAACTAAACCTTGTCAAATGAGCTTTAGTCAAAGCACCTCCGTGGCCATTCTGAAATGCGGGGGGTGGGGAGGTCTTAATACAGGTGACTCTGAGCTGTTTTATTTAGAGTGGCTGTCTGGAAACCACTCTAATTAAAATGCCCTGGCCTCCAACCCCTTCCAAGCACATGTATAGACAGGCTATCATTCTACAAAACAGTATGTTTCACACAATGAATGCTAAAGTGAATCTCTGCTTTGATGGCTGCAATTTGAGATGAAAATAATAAGCAATAATAGTGTTTGAAGAGTGAAAGATAAAACCAAAATCAAACCAACCCAAATAACGCCCCCACCCCCCAAAAAATAAAAACCAACAAAATTTCCCATCCCTGGAAAGTAAAATATTACTTAAGAAAGGGGGTACATTTGAGCATCTTTGATGTGTGGGCATTTTCCATTTTCACTAAGAATAGACTTCAGTGAATTAATGTAGTGAAACTTCATTAAGTATAAAGACTTCAGTGAAGCTGGCCCCACCAGCTGAACTGGCCCATAAATTCTGACTGCATATGGAGGCTGACATTACAAATCAAGAGTCTTTGAAGCATGATCTGTCGTTTTAGAAATACTTTCAATGGAGGATATTTGTGTATATTTGGGTGGGAGGAAATGGTACTCATTTAGCTTCTAGAGAGCACAGATAAATTGTATTACATTACAGGGCCTTATACTTTTGCCCCAGTTGCAATGTATCTTCATCAAGCACAAGCAATGGAACTCCAGATACAGTCTAAGATTTAGCATTAAACAAGAATGAAGAGTATTTGGGAATAACCTCATTCTGTCAGAAAATGCTAGCAATGATGTGAAGCCAGGCGAGAAACTCACAAGCTTCCCTTCTATTTCAAAAAATGATCTGTGACTGAACTGGAATCTGTTCATCAATATTTTCCCATGTTATTGCTGCCTTTGTGAGTCAACAAGGTTTAGGCAGGCATTGGGGTCCACTTGCATGGAGCTGATGCTAGGACAAAGGCCTTAGACTAGTGGTTCCCAAACCAGGATTTCTGGCAGTTAGGAGACCCTAATTTACCTCAGCCTACAATATACCATGTGCCCACAATTTACAGGGGCAAGTACTTAACTGACCCTCAGGTGCTCCATCATAACTGTCCCTGTGTCCCTTTTACTCCACAGTAATTGAAAACTAAACTGAGACAAAACTAGGCCTGTGTCATTTGGGAGTGATCTGCCAAAATTTAGCTCTACACAAGATGCTTTACTATGCAGCTGACTAACTGACTGTGCAGCAAAGCGTCACCATCTACACATGCATTAGCTTGCTGTGTAGTAAATTAGTCTACTGTGTAGTTAATTTGCTACCTGCAAATGCAGATAGCAAATTAACTGCACTGTAGTAACTGCTCACTGGTGCACGTATAGACACAGACTGGGAGCAAATTTGATCCCAGTCAGCCCCACCACCAGGGGGCCACTCTCAAGCTAGCCCCAGGGCCATGGGGCTTGGAGCTTCTCCAGCCCCAGGGCTGGAGCAGCTGTTTGCCTGCCCCAGCCTGAGCTTTAAAACTCTGCAGTGACCCCAGGGGCCTCTCCCACTTGCTGCTTGCCTCTGGCTACCAGATCCCACAGCAGAGGTCCTGGGCCAGCTGCAGCACCCTGGCTGGTCCCCAGCACCAGCACCTGGCCCTGCCCCACCACCTCTGCCCATCCCACACCATGCCCCTGCACTGTGCATTGCAGACACCTGCACAGGCTTGGACCCTTGCCCGCAGCCCATGAGGGCTGTTGAGGGAACCACATTGATGTAATCCCCAACACCACACATCACCTCCTGGGAGTCTAAGTGGTCCCAGGATGAGACTGTGGATCTCAGTGTACTGTGGGGTGAGACTAAGGTCCAGAGCCAGTTTGTCTGGGGCGGGCACCCCAATGCCCACATCTGTGAGGGCCTGATGGCTTGCATGCAGGAGTGTGGGCATAATCGGTTGGTGTGCCAGTGCTGCATAAAGGTCAAGGCCCTACCAGCAAAGTGGTGTCACCAACCACAACCACCAGTTGAGGCTGCCCGCAAAACCATACCCTTTATGAGGCAGCTGGATCACATCCTCGTGCCCTGCGACCCTGGGTGGAGCAGCGCCATATATTCAGCTGTGGGGTCAGGGATGCATAGCATAGGCACAGGTATCCCTCCAGGTAGCGGCAAACATTGTGGGGCAGTACAGGCTTGCCCACTGCACTGTCAAAGTTCAGGATCCCATGCCAGGTTCTCAGGTGTGCCTGGGGGACCATAGCAATCAGCAGCAGCAGGGCATAGTAGGTTGGGCACCCCTCTGACTGTGCAAACAGTTCATCACAGTGCTGGGACATTTACCAGTGGCATGCTCGGGGCACAAGACACTTGTGGGTGGGGCCTGCTCCCAGGGTGCCTCCCTGGAGGGGCCCCACCAGCTCTGCATCCCAGTCAGCTGGGAGCCCCTCACCACCTGAACCGAGGCACTCTGGGCATGCCCAGCTGACTTACCAAGATCCCTGTCCACCTGTTCACACACGACCCCCGATCTGATGCCAGGCAGCACACAGCCCCTTAGTATAGTCCATGTTATCTCAGAAATGCTGCAAACTCTCACAGTCTCTTTCTCTTGACTTTGCAGGTCCAGCAGCTGCACAGGGGGGAGAGGCACCAGCCTCATGCTGGGATGCACCATCAGGGTCACCACCAGTCTCAGCTGGGGCCCTCCATATGCACCACGGCCAGCAGTGGCTGACCCAGGATCAGACCCAGTTGCTGGATCAACTGGCCACCAAGGTGGAGCAGCAGCTGGAAGACTCATGGGCCTGGTGTGTGGAGGACATTGCGCAGGACTGGGAGAGGGTCGTGTGCAAGGTGGAGAGGAACTGGGCAGTCCAGGTGTTCTGGGATCAGCTCCTGGCCCTTGAGGAGAGGTATATTGCCGTCCTTGAGACAATGGTGGAAGCCCAGAAGCAGCAGGCCACCATGGTTGGAAGGGCAGTGGAGGCCACAAAGGAGGACCGCAGGGTGCTGGACTGCCCTCCCACTGCTCTGCCCCCAGTCATAGCTGCACCTGCCCCCTGGCAGCCACCCACTGCCCAGCCACAAGACCCAGGTGTGCTTGGGTTGAGGTGCAGCAGTGCCTCCAGTAGCCAGGTCCCTCTGCCCCAGCACCCACACTGGGTCCCCCACCAGCCAACCCCCCCAGCTGGACCCACCACCACCACTTGCACCAGCACTATGCAACCCCAGAGAAGGAGCTGCCCATAGTAGGACCAACACTGTGTGCAGGCCCTGTTGGCCCTGGCCACTGACTGCAGGAGTGGGAGGGTGGCTGCGCCAGCAGAGCAGCAGCCGCTCTTGGCCTTGGGTGAACCCCTCGCTCACCAGCCTCGCTGTGGTGTACACACCTTCAGTGGTGCAGCCGGATGCCAAGGTGCTGGTTGCCTGTCCCTGGGGTCCACCCCATAAGCACCCCCACCTCTCTGACCCCCACCCTGGAAGGGCACACAGACCACTATGCATAGTCTATATGGGGAAGAGGGTGCTTTATTGGTGGTGGGTGGGGTGGTTGGTGGTTGGGGCTTTGTGGGTCAGGGAGGAGGGGCTCTGTAGCTTGGGAGGAAGGGGAGGAAGGGGTCTGTTGTTTAGGAGGGAGGGGGAGAGGGGGTCTGTTGTTTGCTGGGGAGAAGGGGACAGGGTCTAAGTTTGTGGAGGGGAATAAAGTGCTTTCTAGAATACTGTTCACAGTGAGTGTGCTGCTGGGGGTGTGCAGTAAGGCTGGGGTCTGTGGCCAGCTGGCCAGGTGGCCTACAGAAGGGACTGGAGGAACAGGTGGTCTACCAGTGCCTCTCGCACCTGATGCCCTGGCCCCTGCTACTGGGTATGTGGCTCATCTGGGGCCTCAGTGGGAGAGGGGCATCACCGTCACTGCTACTACAGCTGGCCACACATCTTCTGCCTGCTGCGCTTTCTGCTCACACCTCACAGAAGAGTTCCCCCTGGGCCTTGCAGATGTTATTCAGTACACAGGCTATGACAATGACCTGGAAGATGTTGGTCTCTGCGACCTCAAGGCCTTTAGGCAGCTGATGGCAAACCTGCATTTCTGGCCCAGAGCAGCCTGCAGTGTGCTGGCACAGCCCTCTACGACTGTCTCCAGAGCCTGTGCCCACCGTGTGATGGCTGCCCCATGCCCAGGCCTTGGGAGTGATGACCAGTGCCCTGGGCTCTTGCTTGCTGCCCTGCTCACTGTGCTGAGCTACCTTGGTGACCAGCGCCTGGCCCAAGTCAGTCCCAGCCTGGCCTGCCCCCCTGTGCTGTGTGGCCATGTGGCCAGATTTACCACAGAGTCTGAGGCCCCCTGCCACCACACTGCTGCTTTCCAGACCTTGGCAGAGACATGATAATGCACACATGGACATCATTACCAGTGCCATCCATGAGCTTTTGGGGCTCTAGCCCCCACACCTGTGGAACCACCCAGCCAGCCAGATCTGGTGGCTGCATGTTGTTCAGCTCGCCTGGGATGGCAAGCAGTGGCTGGAGACCTTTTGGGTGACCTGGGGCACCTTCCAGGAGCTCTTTGACCAGCTCTGCCCACACCTGGAGTGGCAGGCAGCTGTGGCTGGAGCCTCCAGCTCCCCTGGTTGCTGCAGGGGGGCAGCACAGGTCTGGAGGAGGTTGTGAGCAGGCTAGTGCCATAAGAAGCAAATCTGTTCCCAAATGCCCACATATGTAGTTGCTTGCCCAAGGCGGGTTTACTGGGCATTAAATTACTGCACAGTAAATCCATATAGCGCTAATTGCACAAGAACAGTTACAACAGAGCACCTGTGGTGCAGTTAAATCCCTGACCTATACATTCCAAGTATAGGAACTGTTACTGCTGTGTGGCATTGCACAAAATTATCAGTCTGCCAAGACTGTGTTCAAACCGTACTTCGTAAGTTAAGCACAGGGGTCCAGGTTTCCTTTTCATACCAAGTCAAGCCTTCAGAGGCTTCATAAGGATTTAGAAGGAACAGCTAGCTTATTTATAAACCCACCTTTGTAATCCTCTTGTTTTACCAGTTTCTAGCCAGTACAGTATGGTTTTAAAGCACTTCCTCAGCAAGACTGATATGCTCATAGCAGCCAAATCTGTCCTCCACTCTCTTCATTTGAGTGCCATAGAGTATCCAATTAAATTCCAGGTTGTAGTCCTTATCTTCAAAGGTGCAGGACCCAGGATAGCCGAGAAATCACTTAAGGGATGAAGACTGTAGTCAGCCACTCCACTTCCCCAGTGCAAAGGAGGAAAGGAGCTTCCTACCATAAGGGCAAAGCTCATTTGAGTAGGAGGCAGTGCAGTGTCCACATATCTGGGGAAACACTCTAAGATTATGAATGGATTTCCATAGAATAATGGATCATCACAAAATCTTATCACTCCAAGTCCAAGGGGCATTTCTGTGGGTTATTTGCTATAATATGGAAATACAGCAGCATGGACACCAAAAGATACCAAGCTCCAAAAACATCAAAAGCCACACCATGCACACAATTCTTCCCCTAGAGAACAGAATGAGAAAAAGAGAGCCACACATGACAGATGTCAGTCACATCATATAATATAGGCAGTCATACTACATTGGCAGTGTAAGAGCCTATATAAATAATAGAATGGAAAGGCAAGCTTCTACATTATTTGCTCTTCTTGAAACAAGGGAGTCAAGTCTTTGGTCAAGAACTGAAAACAAGATGTGGTCTCTCTTCATTCTGTTAAGAAGCCGATAACTCATTTGAGAATTATTCTGCACATTTGCCACTTTCAAAATGGACAATTACCTTTTCCTTATTAACTAAGATATTCATGTTCCCATGTTTATGGGACATCTTAAATAGGAATTTTTATGTATGGGATTTTACATCTTTCCTTCTTCCCTTTACTGACAGGAAGCAACTTTTTAGCCAGGTTCCCAAATTTATACAAAGCTAACATTTAATACTGCCAAAACGGAAAACATTTTCTAATCCCTCTCACGATGGGAGTCATGTTCCAGAGTCAGCTCTGAGGGGGTAAACAACACATTACTAATGCGGTAACGATATCTGTGAACAAGGATTTGCAAAGATCCTCACCCACCATTTTTTTTGGAGGGGCAAGATGAGGATCTTACTGTGAGAAATAACAGGTAAAATTTATTCCAGGTTTAAACCCACCTATTCCCTTCACTTAAAAAAACTGATTGTTTAGTCATTAGAAGTCCACAGAAATGCAAATCAATAGAACATGCCCTGTAACAAGTCCCGTGCCAGCTGACGGAGTCAAGCTAACCAGGAGGAGGAAGCATCGCGTGATCGTCATTGGTGA
>NW_017729024.1:48747638-48780481 GCF_001723915.1 Gavialis gangeticus | reverse complement strand
TGGAGAGGGGGTACCTCTTGGAGTACCGCCCGGGTTACATGGGTTAATCCTTCTTAGGAGGACATGACTTCCACCTTCATTTCAAACAAGCATTATCTCAATTAAGAAGACTAGTCTTCACCCTGTGTATTCGATAATCTTATCTGAAATAAAGGTGTCCACATACATAGATGAAATGTGGACTTTGATATACACCTAATTCTGTCTTCCATCAGAGTTGCATGAAAGACTGATACCTGAGATCAGCCAGTGGATGAACACAGAGATGTAACTGGCTTGTGCCTTGGACAGTGTCCCTCCCCTCCCCCTTGCACCTTCCATGCACATCCTCTAGTTCTGGCTCTGGCTCCAGAGGCTCTGGTGGCAGGAAGGGGAAAAGCAACAGTGGTAAGGATGGAGTAGCAGCTGGAGGTTCACTGCTGCTGCGGGAAGATGTCACCTCCATTTTTGTTCCTGCAGATGTGTATCCAGTGGCCAAAAAACCCAATGGCTTTTGGCAGCAAAAAAATGATGTGATATCTCCCCACTCTCCTCCCCCACAACAGAAATGACATTTGCCAGAATTCCCTTTGCTGACACATGTTCCTGCTCTGCTATTACCGTGCCTTCCTTTTACTGGAGTTGGAGGTGAGGAATAGGCACCTCCAACTCCATTCTGGTACCTTCTGCCTTCTTCTGACAGTGCCCAGTGGAACTGGATGAACTGGGTGAACAAGTAGTAAAAGAAGTGTGTCCAGATGAAGTGCGTGCCATTTGGATGAAGGGGGAACAAACTTCTTGGTGAATATTCCAAACGGAGGCCACTTGTGGTGGGTACTAGGCTGATAAGGGGGTATGAGCAGAGGGACAATAATTCTGGACTAACTGAAATAGTATATAAGACTGGCTATCTCCAGTTTTTTACATGAGGTATCATTAACTGTAACTTTTCTGAGAAGCCCAAAATGTCCCCGTTTGTCTTGTAGCAATCAAAATATTTGCCTTTTTTGTAACAAGAATATATTTTTTCTGAGACAAAGTAGCACTCTTCATGGCACTCTTCATTTGCCATGAAGAAAAGGTCCAGTGGGATAAGCATTCAGTGCAGTGAACAATGTTTGGAAAAAAAGCTGTTGGACCTGTACTTTTGCTGAAATTGAATGTTATTGACACCATCTAATTGTTTTCTGAATAACTCATTCAGAACATGAGGGAAAAAATATCTGTTCTGGGAAATGTGCATGTGTTGCTGTCGAGTTAAAAGCTGGAAGGACTGACAAAAGCGTATAATAATAAAATAAACACAAAGGTACCCGTTTTATTTAATGAGTCAGGTTTATAATGGTAGCCCCTAGAGAGCAACTGAGAATGAGGCTCTGTTGTGCTTAGCACCTTACAAACAGAGTAAATAGTTACTGTAACAAATACTTTACAAATACAAAATTGCTACATTTCATTTTAAAAATATGATTACCTTCTAACTCAAATTTAATACAAAAACCCCAAACCCTGAATTTTCAAGACTAAAAATTGAACAAAGTATCTGTACCAGGATGTTTGTATTCATGTAGGAGGTGAGGAAACTGGCAAGAAAAACAAGAAGTTCGTATTGAGTGCAAAAGCCAGTGTTCTAGGTAGGAGGTCTGAAACTTGGCGGATAGATTTTTTTATCTATAGCGTGTTCCTGTAGATAGGTAAGCAAAATCAAAAGAGTCAGTGGGCAACTTTAGATTAGAATGAATGAATAATTTTGTCTATAAGGTCATTTTGTGGAAGGAAGGACAGTAATCTATCAAGACCTGTAAAAGCAGTCAGTTACCACAATGGTCCCTAAACAAAATGGTCAGATTCTCAAATGGATGTCTCTGGATGCTGAATGCCCTGGAAAAGTTTAACTAGGAATCATTAGTCCATGAACTCTGTACAGTCCTGCCTGAATGAGTTATATGACAATGGGGTTTTGTAGTGAGAGAAGCAATTCAAAACTTTCCTGAATGCTCCAACGTGTGACACCTGCTAAACTAATTAGTGATGCTTTCAGATTCCAGTGTACTGTGTGGTATTAAATGCAAATTGAAAAAATAAATAACAGCACTAGAGCAGCACTTACCTTTCTTCCAAGCCTGTATTGCTAAAATGCAGTTTAGTGAAGATGGGAGAGTGCCATATCCATAGCCCACCGTTATTTTTTCCTATTAAAGTGTAAAAATGTGACTTGTTACACTTCCATTTTTATTATCTCTTTCTGCATCTAGGAGGATATTATTTGAACAGTGGAGCCCTCTGTACTCTGATCATAGTGAATTAATATAGGAAATGATGGAGCTTTTCATGAGCAAAACAAAAGAAAGCACTCAGCGATAGTTTCTTCCCGAAATAGGCATCAGGCTTTCTGTTAAATTAATCACATCCAAAGAAAGACTTTGAGGGAGTGCTTTTATGTGTCTATATATAATTACTCAAAAATTTACTATTCAAACTGCTAATTTTATAAGTCTTATATAAATAATTATTCCCATCAGTTCTCATCTTTGGAGTGATTTATGAGAAATTAACCAAAAGATTTATATATGGCTGCCCCTTCCTGCCAAATTGTACGAGCAAAGAAAACCTGCACAAGATGTATGGTGAAGGATGAATTCATAAATAGCTTTGCATTTGTCTGGACCAAAGAGAAGAACTGTTAGACTTTCAAATCTTCCTAGGGAGTGTTCAAGAGGAGGCTGGACAAGCACCTCGTTGAGCTCGTTTGAGCCCAATTACCTCCTGCCCATGGCAGTGGACCAGACTTGATCTTACAGGTCCCTTCTGGTCCTTCTTTCTATGACTCAATGATTCTAGGGAGTTCTGATGACCAGCTTCCAGTGATTTTAATGGGAATAACTTCTCTGAAGCCCTTGGAAGTCTTAGGACATATACATTTGGTTTGCCTGAGCCATAGAAAACTGGCCAAACTTTTGGAGATTATGCTACATCCCACATTCCTGAAATATTTGTATTCTCCATTTGCCTTTTTGTAGATACTTCATGTTACTTCTCATCATTAACATATTTAAAGGAGCTGGCTGCATTGCCTTTTAAGCACTTTTCAATAATCTGTCCAAAGAAGTTAAAACCTCCTTTGGGTCATTAATTAATGCCATTACTCTATCCATAAGGTAAGTAAAACAAATGGAAGGATGTAGCTGAATTTTGGTATAATACACATGCTTTTGGAAGAGAACATTTTAAAATGAAAAGAAGTTTTTTATTTAATTATAGGACAACAATATTGTCATTGTGTTAGGTACAGGACTAAGTCAGTGCTGACAGACCCTACCATGTAGGGCACTGATCACATGACAGATTCTACCTGTGCAGGGCCTTTTCTTTACATTGGTCACTTGGGTGAGGTTGTGAATTAAAATTAGACCATAATAAAGGCACTTAATATGAGTGTCCACACGTTTAAGCTGTGTCCGCCTGTTACAACAAGTGCTACAAGTTACAACAAGTGCCTCTAGGCATCTTGGCATCAGCAGTGAAAGAACAGGTTAGGGACTATTTAGAAAAGCTGGACGTATACTTTACAAATAAAAGTAAAGTTTGGGTCAGACAGGATGCACCGGAGGGTGCTGAGGGAGTTGGCCAATGTGTTTGCAGAGTTGCTGGCCATCATCTTTGAAAACTCATGGCAATTAGGAGAGGTCCTGGATGATTGGAAAGGGGCAAATATAGTGCTCATAATTAAGAAAGGGAAACATGTGGATCCAGGGAACTACAGCCTCACTTTATTCCCTGGAAAAATCATGAAGCAGATCCTCAAGGAATGCATTTGGAAGCACTTGGAGGAGAAGAGGGTGAATAGGAACAGTCAGCTTGGATTCATTCACTAAGGGCAAGTCATACCTGACCAACCTGATTGCTTTCTATGATGAGATGACTGGCTCTG
The DNA here is from genome assembly GCF_001723915.1 of Gavialis gangeticus. Classification (NCBI taxonomy): domain Eukaryota; kingdom Metazoa; phylum Chordata; order Crocodylia; family Gavialidae; genus Gavialis; species Gavialis gangeticus. The sequence continues at coordinate 48,776,571 of NW_017729024.1, read as the reverse complement.
TGGACATGCAAAGACCAGTGGATGTGCTGTACCTTGATGTTAGCATGGCTTTTGATAGGTCTCCCACAACATTCTTGCAGGAAAGCTAACAAAGTACTGGCTGGATGGACTGTAAGGTGGGTAGAAAACTGGCTGGAGCATTGGGCTCAGAGGATAGTAATCAATGGCTCAGTGTCTAGCTGGCAGTTGATATCACGTGGAGTATCCCAGGGGTTGGTCCTGGGGCAGGTTTTGTTCAATATCTTCATCAATGACCTGGATGATGGCATAGAGTGCACCCTCAGCAAGTTTGCGGATGACACCAAGCTGTGGGAAGTAGTAGATATGCTGGAGGGCAGGGCTAGGATTCGGAGTGACCTAGACATATTGGAGGATTAGGCCAAAAGAAATTTCCTGAGATTCATCAAGGACAAGTGCAAAGTCGTGCGCTTAGGATGGAACAATCCCATGCACTGGTACAGGTTGGAACTGACTGGGTGGGCAGCAGCTCTGCAGAAAAGGACCTGGAGGGCTACAGTGGACAGTACGCTGAATATGAGCCAACAGTGTGCCCTTGTTGCCAGGAAGGCTAATGGCATACTGGGCTGCATTGGTAGAAGCATTGCCAGCAGGTCAAGGTAAGTGATTATTCAGCACGAGTGAGGCCACATCTGGAGTACAGTATTCAGTTTTGGGCCACCCACTAGAGAAAGGATGTGGACAAATTGGAGAGAGTCCAGTGGAGGGCAACAAAAATGGGAGGGGGCTGGGGCACATGACTTATGACAAGAGGCTGAGAGAACTGGACTTATTTAGTGTAGAGAAGATAAGACTGAGAGGGGATTTAATAGCAGCCTTCTTCTTCCTGAAGAGGGATGGATCTAAACTATTCTCAGTGGTGACAGATGACAAAACAAGGAGCAATGGTCTCAAGTTGCACCAAGGGAAGTTTAGGTTAGATATTAGGAAGAATTTTCTCACTAGTAGAAAACACTGGAACAGGTTACCCAGAGAGGTTATGGACTCTCCAGCCTTAGATGTTTTTTAAGACCTGGCTAGAGAAAGCCTTGGTTGGGATGATATAGTTGGGGATGGTCCTGCTTTGAGCAGGTGGTTTGACTAGATGATCTCCTGAGGTCCCTTCCAACCCTAACTTTCTATGATTCTATCTTAAAATTGTGCCACTTGGAGTGAGGATTGTCTACCTAGCTACCTAGCTCGGGTTACCCTAGCTTCTCGCTGCTCCACTGAGATAAAATGATCTATTTGCAGTCTTTTCCATCCCAGGAGGCATCATTCCCAGCATGGCTTCACTGTCCTCCAGAACTCAGTGCCCCTGGACTGACAGCTGGGGACAGTGAGGCAGTAGCTGAGTTGGGTGGGGGGAGGGAAAGTGTTGGAGGGGCAGGAGTGGAGGGGGCAGGAGGAACTGGGGAGGAGAGGTAGGAGTCGGGGGGTGAAGAGGTAGGGTGCAGTGGGTGGGCAGTGAGCCTCTGGGCAGTTGTGGGAGGTGGAGCATCTTGTTATTGGGAATAGCTGCTGCTGTGGAGGGAGGTGTCAAGTGCAACCAGTAGCTAGGGGTTAACTCAGCAGCCACCAACCCTTTTACTTGCCCTCACAGCAGTTTCTCTTTTCTGAATTTACTATTGCCAATAGCAGCCAGCAAGGAAATCAGTAGTTCTCAGGCCTGATAGGGTGAGGGTTGGGGACAGGCTTCATGCACCTAGAAGTTGTTGTGTTAACTCCTGGAGTGGGTCATGCCAACATCACTGCAGCAGCAGCAGCTATTCTCAATAGCAGGGTGCTGTTGGCAAATATTGGCACAAGGCACGTGCATGATAGTGAGTGTACATGGTTCCTTTTAACTCCCACATTGATGCAATTTGTCTAGCTTCTTTGCAGGGTATAGGATTATGGGTCCAGACTTTGAATGAAACTTTCCCAAATCAGCCTAATTTTTGATGCAATGTTTGGTTACACTGTGCAAGGGGCAACAAAATCCCCAAACTGCATAATAAATTTAACTGTACTGTAGGCATGTGAAATGTAAGCAGAAAAAAGAAAATTTACTTTAGACTGACTGTCTAAGAAAAAAAGCAAGGAGCTTTCCCCTCTTCCTTTCTCTGGCAGTAAACCATGCTGACTGCTCTTGGAGCCAGAGCTATATTTACAGTGCTTTTCTTTTCCATTCACATGACATTCTGGGAAAGGCTCCTTTTATTGCCAGTTTGAGGAAATTAAAAGTTGTAAGTCCATCAGCCTAAATCACAAAATTGATTGAAAAATCAAGAGACATTTAAAAAATATATAGTTGCAGCTAGTCACCATCCTTATCTTTTGTGGGTTGTGAGGGAACACTTTTTTGCATGGTTTTAGTTTCCCAGCCTGTACAATATGTGCCTTCTTGTTTGTTAGGTTCAGAGGCAGTGGGTCTTGAAGGCTGAGAACTGAAACTTTGTCACAAACAGACTTTTAGAAATCAATTAACCCTTGCTGTTGCCCTGGACCATTGTTCTAATGCAATATCTACTCTACCTATAAGCCAATTCCTGAAAGCAAATCTCTAAATATTTTCTAGCCATCAACAAGCAAAACTTGTTTGGTGTGGCTTGTTTTGCTGAATGGACAGACAAAAGAGACAGGGAGTGAGGGAACAAGGGAAAGAAGGAACAGACCTGGGTTTACCAAGGAAGTAATTTATTACTATAATGTTTGAGGAATGTCTTCCATGAATATTTCGGCTTTTCATTTTATCAGTCAAAATACTCAGGTCTTTTATGACTACAAAATGTTTGGTCAGAAGGCTTTCCAGAACCATTATCGATTGTACTATATGCTCCTGTTTCACTTGTGCAGTGAGATGTGTTTGGGCCCAACCACTGTTCAAGGCCAAAAATTTTTATAATTTCTTTCATGTATTTTAATGCCAGAGGAGACAAATCTGGCCTATTATCAGAGGCCAGACACTTTCACCCAGGTCCACCATCCTGAACCAATAGTTTGTGCTTGGTGAAACTGTATCTTCCCAAAAAACATCCTGCCATAACATGAAGAGCAAGAGTCTGCCACTTGTTGTGGCAGTTTGTTCTATTGATTAGTTGTTCTTGTTGTTAAAATTTGAAACTTATTTCTTATTTGCATTTGTATGGCTTTAAATACTGGTTCCTATTATACCCTTCTCTGTTAAGTAAAAGAGTACTTTAGGGCTTGCTATTTTTTCCCCCCCATGATGGTACTTATGCACCATAGTCGAGTCACATCTCCATCTTTATTTATTAATTTTGTAATAAATGGAGCTCTTTGAGTCTCTTATAGTAGAAGGCACTTTCTCGAGGCATCAAATAATGTTTGTTGCTCTCTTCTGTACTCTCCATTTTTTTCAATAACTTCTTCAAAACGAGGTAAATAGAACAGGGTATAATGTTTTAATATTTATCTCACCCATGCTGTAGACAAGGGGTATCACTCTCCCCATCCCCTGGGGCAGATCCATACTGCAGGGGTACTTGTGGGTCATATCCAGACTGCTGCAGTGAGGTGAGCAGCAGTGGTGACTGCTATCATTGCTTACCTCCACTGCTGACATGTCCTCAATGGGGCTCCATGCCCTGCAAGACTGTGACCAAGGAAATACAGATAAACCAGGTTCAAGCTTTTTGTTTTGTTCATTGTCCCTTTGCTGTCTTCTATGTCAATCCCTAACAGCTGAGGATGATTTTCTTCAATGATTATCTGAAGATGGCCAGGATTGACAGACTCTGCTGCAACTTGGGCACGTGTTTGCATGTGGGGTGGGTGGCTCTGGACTCGATTCAGCCTGTGATATGCTGTTTCTGCCGCTCCCACTTTTCTGTCTCCTGTTGAGGTTATAAAGTTTCAAAGTACTGAGATCATTGCAGCAAACCCTTTCTTCACTTGAGGAGGTCCTGGACAATAATCTCCCATGAGTTGATGCCTTCATTGTCTAATCTCTAAATAAAGCAATAGAAAACTAATGGCTGTAGCTGTAAAGGAAGAAGTGCTACATTTTGCTCCTCTTATGTTCTTTGTTACGTTACATACACTTGTGGTGAAATACAAAGATACGCACTTTACTTACCTCCTGATGCTATAAATTCTAGAAACTGCAGCATAAGCATTCTTCCTACTTTTCTTGATAATTGCTTTAATGGATAGTAAGAGCTAGACGAGCAGCATAGCATGTACAATTTATTGCAGTAGTTAATTGCCTGGAGTCTGCAGGGTGGCCATATTGTAAAGAATGAAATGTATACGAGTGCATGCCTATACAGTTATATACTGAGATCATCTATCTGATGCATGATCCTAATGAAAATTCTTTAAATACTTTTAATCAAAGGATTCTGAAAAGTAATCAAATCTTAATATGTGTAGCACGCTTCCAGAGTAAACTTTTATGGCCAATTTAAAGTGTAGGTGGCTGTATCTCATCATTTATTTTTAAGTACTTTGAACATTTTAAGTCAAAAATTCTGATATCCTTTAAAGAAAATGTGAGATTCCAATTCTAATTGCTTGTTCCAAGAACGGAAGAACCTCACCTATTACTTAATGGCACAGTATCACCATTACTTATGTCAGCCAAAAATTTATGTTTCTATAGCTCCTGCCTCATGTACGGCACTTATTTTTCTATGGTAACTGAGCCTATCTTATCCCATTTAAAATGATGACACCTAAGTGATCAGCAAATATCCATTTAAGTCTGCTGTAGTTCTTGACTGCAGCCTGATGTTCTTTAATTAGCTTTTAAATTAAATATTATGCTTCCCCAATATTAACAGTTCCACAGCCACACAGAATTATTTAAACTAATTACTCAAAGAGGGAATTTGCAGCATAATCAATTCATGATGTAGCACAGCTTATGTGGGCCTGATCCATAGCCTACAGGTGTCAACAGCAGTTGTTCAATGGACCTCCAGATATTACTGGTCCCTGGAGATTGTGCATGTGGTTTGTTTGCATGACTGCTGCTCAGTATCAATCTGGTATGGCTAGCATGGCTGAAGGCAGGTCCACGCCCTGCTGAGGGAATGCTTTCTAATCTAAGCAGCTACAAGAAGTAGTGATGAGTCTCTTCCCTAGACTCATTTTGCATTAGCCTGTCTTGCACAGGTAGAACTGCTCCAGGAACCTTCGGCTGTACCAGACTTCTTATTCTCTGGTGGGCTTCTGGAGTCAAAGTATTCTGACTTTCTGTGCAAGATTAGGAAGGCAGACAGGTGGAAGAATGGGCATGAAGCCAGGGACACGAAGGAAGGGGCTTCATCACTGCAGGGGGAGATTCTTTTTAACAATGTAGTGTTACTAGGGGTGCACCAACAGAGATTTTTTGGGCTGATACTGATGGTCAATTTTTAATGAGGCATATAAGCCGATACTGATCTGATTCCTGATATGCAGCTGGGCAGCTGGCAAGTCTGCTGTGGGGGAAGGGGCAAGGAGGAAGGGAAGGGGAGTGGCGGGGGGGGAGCAGATCAAGGCCCCTGCTGGGAGGGAGGGAGTGGGGCTGGGGAGGGGCAAAAGCTGGACAGTCAGAGCAGGGGAGCTGCAGGGAGGGGTGGCTCCCGTCACTGCATGCGTCCTGGGAGGCTTGAGGGGCATGTGCCCTGGATCTGCACTTGGGGTGAAGTGGGTTGCCATTGTAGGCTGGGGCGACAGGCGGTGCCGAGATCTTCCCAGCAGGGAGACTGGGCCCAGGCTGTTTTCGGGGTAGGTGGTGGTGGCACTGGGAGGGGAGCTATGGGGGGGGCGCTGCAGCCACCCCAATATTCACTGTAGCTCTGCTCCCAGTGCTGCCACTGCCCACCCCAAGTGCAGCCCAGCCCAACCCCCCTGCTGGGAAGAGACCAGTACAGCCCCTGGCCCCAGCCCACAGCAGCAGCCCATCTTTGCCCCATGCGCAGATCTGGGGGCACACACCCACCATGTACTTCCAGGGCACACATAGTGGCAGGCGCCACTCCCCTCTCCCTGCACCCCCTGGATGAGCGGCTCATGGCTCCATCCCACATCCTGCCCTGACTGTGCAGTACCTGCCTCTGCCCCAACCCCAGACCCACTCTCCCTCACCACTGGGGCCTCAGTCTGCCCCCCCTTCCCCTCACAACAGACTTACTGTAGCAGGGCACTAAGGTGCCTTCTACTTGTAGAGCCAGAATAACTATTCAGGTGCTGGTCGCTAGGCCAACTTGAGGGAGCCAGTGACTCACACCTGCTAGAGGTCAGCTGACTGGAAGGGGCAGTGCCTGGCTCCCATTTAAACCCCAGGACAGAGCCCAGATAGGCAGTTCCCTGCTGGCAGCCAAAGGGGGAAGGAGCTCTGCTGGAGTGAGTAAAAGGAAGAGGCCTGAACTACTCAAACAGCCCTGGAGACTGGTGAGGGATGGAGCAATCCTGGGGGGGCTTGAATGAGATTTTAGCTGGGTGGTTTGAAGTTATGTTAGATCCCAGGGGCTTGTGTTTGTTTGCTGTTAAACTGGAGGTTTGGGTGAGGCTATTAGGGGTTGGAGGAGGCCTCACAGGGGACCCTTGGCAGCATGGGAACCCCAGTCCCAGAGGGGGGGCAGCAAGAAGCCCCGGGGGGGGCAGCGAGGGGCAATCTTAAAAGCCAGGGAGTTCTGGTGCACCTGTGGTGCAGCTTTATTGGGTTTTTTTTTGTGTGTGTGGCCTGAGAGGCTGCAGGCTTGGGGTCGTCCCCTGGTTTTGGGCTTGTTGCCCTCTGGCTGTGGGGTGGTGCCCGAGCCTCTGGACCAGGCTCCAGATTGGAGTAGGAAAAGGGGCCCCAGGCCTAAAGACAATGGAATAGGCTAAAGCCTCAGAGTCAAACCCTGTTTAGTGGGTTTACAGGGGGAGGCCTAGCTAGAGAAAATCAGGGGTCAGTCCCACATAGGGAAAAGGCCCCAACATACCCAATACAATAGGCAGCCTCCTGCTTGCAAGAACATCATCCTAATTTCCATCAACACGTGGCAGACGAGTATAGGGCGGGACATAAGAACCCCAAAGAAGGATCCAAGGGTGCCCCACGCAAGGCATGGAGTACTAAGAAGATGGTGCTGGAAAGGGTGACCTGTTACAGTTACCAGCCCAGCCCAGCTGCTCACCACACTGCTGGGCTGTGCTCCTGGCTACCTGTGTGCTGTGCTGCGACTGCACCCATGCACCTGGCATAGATCGGCAACCTTATCGGCCACATCAGCCAAAAAATGCTGATTGCCAATACTGTCAATCTTCCTTATATCAATGCTGATTCAATATGGGACTGATGTTTGGTGCACCTGTAGTGTTAGTCTAATGAAATAAACACCTCATCTAGGATAGCAATCCTGATCCTCTGGACCCACCAGAAGTCTCTTTTTAGAGTTAACTACAGTGTCAGTTTCTCATCCTCTTGCTGTATTCTTCTACCTCATTCTGCTGAAATACTAGCTAGTCCTCTTAGGGTCATTAATGGATATAAGGAAAAGGTCCCCTGAATCAAGGGAAAAGAGGTGACCTACTGGTCAACAGCATAACTAGGAGTGCTGAAGAGGGGCACCTTCCCTGGGCACCAACTTAGGAGGGGTACCAGAACTGCCCCCCACCTGAGTCTGTGCCCCAGCAGTATTCCCATGCTGGGAGCTCCAAAACAGTCCCTAGCTGCTGGTGTTGCCATTTTATGAGCAAGAGCCAAGGAAGGCAGAGCAGGGCAACAGCAGCTCAACCAGGGACTATTTAGGAGTTCCCAGCATTGGTAAGACTGCTTCCCCTCCCCGCACCGTCCCCTGCTTTTGGAACCCACCCCTTCCCAGCAAGGTTTGCCTTGGGCGCCGACTCTGTTACTCCACTGCTATTGGTTATTTGTCAAAAAAACACTTCTTTTTAATATTAGGTTCCTTTCAAGTCAAACTTTCCTGACACCTTTCAGGAAAGCAGTCTGTCAAAGTCATTGCCCCTGGCACCAGTAAATTTTCTTTTGTGATTGTAGCAAACGTGATTTGGTCCTAAATTAATTGGATGCTGTCCCAGTTCCTACAGATGCTTCAATAACTCCTGTCCATTTTAAGCAGAATCTTTGATGTCAGATTGAAGTAATTGAATTATTGTTCAAGATATGGTATATTTATTTGCCCATTATCTGCATTCTCTCAAAGTAATATCAAATCTCTTTGAACTTTAAGCATTCAAACAGAGCACTTTGCATCCTGCTATTTCTCTAGCCTCCCAGGGCAAAAATGAGTATGAGCATATTTTTCAATTAACTCTCCCTGTATGGCTAAAAACTGCAAATTGTGTCTTCCAATTATTAGATTTTCTGTCAGGGTATTTAGCATTTGGATTCTAGCTGGAAAGGTCATGGGACTTAATTTACCTTGTTATACCTAAATTGAGAATATTTATTCCAGGTGTCTATCATGGGGAACATTACAAAAGTTCACAATCGCACACCTGTCCAGCTGTATTTATAATAAATATCAGTGGGAAATTAACCATAGCTTAGAAAAAAAAGGGAGAGAGCAAATCAATGCTTCTCCTGCAAAGTAATGATTTTTACCTACCATCTGCCTGTCCCCTCCCTCCAGAGTATTCATCTACATGCCCTTTCTTTCTTCACTTTGCCTTCCATCTGGACCTCCTAGATCAAAGCCATTTTAGTATGAACATAATCGTTATAACAGATAAGAATTTCTCCAGTATGTATTAATCCTAGAGAAGACTGAAAGCAGCAATAAATGAAAGAACAGGGTGAAGAACATCCAGGGTCTAATACACCATGAAACTGATTACTGGGCGCAATATTTTGGCCTTAAGTATTTCCATGCATCTGTTTTGGATATAAAAGAGAGCTCTAATAAGCATTTGAAAGCTGAATATGGCCCAAAGAAACCTCAAATAAACTGCTTCTTCAGTGAAAGCTTGTGTGAATGTACTTTAATTAGTCTTTCTTTTGCAGTTTCTCTTTCACCCATTCAATTAAGTATAGAAGTAATTTAAAGGTCCCTTTGGTAGGGAAAAACATTGTAAAGTTGAAGTTGGACATTTTGTCTCTCTGATACATGAGGCTGGATTTTCAAAGGTACTGATGTCCTTGAAGATGCAGATTACCACCAAGTGGGATTTTCAAACGCAATTAGACCCATTGAAATTAGAGTTCAGTTCTTAGCCTGCTTGGGAGCTTCTAAAAATCCCATTATGACTTACACCTACATCTTTAGATGCCTAGGGATGTTTTAAGTTTTGTTTTGTGCTTCCTAATGGAGTCAGTGGGTGTTTATGTTAATTATTAAACATTCATATTGTGACAGCACCTAAAGACCAGCCTGGGTTGGGTCAATTTATGGTAAACTAGAGGCCATAATGCAACTTGCTTACAACCTGAAAGACGAGACTTAAGAGGACAATGAAAAAAAAAAAGGGCCAGGGTTAGAGTTGGGTTTAACAAATTGAATAAGACATGTCAAAGAACTATAGGATGGAGCTATTTGAAGGGAAAATGTTATACCACCCCTCTGCCCTTTAATTATTGTCACATACAGCCAGTGATCCATATAAGATCACATTAACATCAAAGAGAGTTCTTTGTTTCTTTGTGTGGCTTGAGGACCATATGTGACTCTTTCATTACAGTCTCTTTCCAGTGCTAAAATTCTGTGGAAATCAAGCGAAACAGCCAACTTGCAGGCAACAAAACAAACTGCTCCCTGATTGTGCTAAAGATTTGGATTGAAACAAGCAGACTGTTTTCCGTGACAGAAAACCTTTGCAAACAATTTGCCTCAAATAGGTTTACAAAGAGCAAACTATTTCAAACATAATGCAGATACAAGCAAAGTATCTTTTGAACAGGCTGACTTTCAGCTCATTTCATGGACAGGTTTCAGTCAATTGTATAATGAAGCAGCAGAGGCACACATTAACCCTACCTCCTAGTGTATGTTTGTAAAGGGGCAGGGGGAAGGGAAGGGTTGTCATGAATAACAAGAGGGGCCGATTGGACCAGTAGGAACCTGCGCAATGGAAGGATGTGCCAGAATGTTTTTATTTGGCTTCCATTGCTATTCTCAGCATCTATAACCTTGTACAAATCAGCGTACTACCATTATCTTTAATAGAGTGAGGCCAGCATATGCTTGATAAGGATCTGGCCCTCATGTTTAAGGCATGAAAAAAGCCTGGGAGTGCATGAACACTCCTCTAGGAGATGGTTCGATTGACTTTGTTCACCATGTAAAATAGCTCTCTGCTTTTGTTTGTTAACAGGTTTCAAAACGAATGCAGGGTAACTGTGATATATGGGAGATGATGTTCTAACAGTGAAATCTGAAAACATATCCATATTTTATCTCCGATTGTAAATCCCTTCACCAAATCATGTGTGCATTTGAATGAATAATAAAAATGATACAGCCCCTGAGGGAAAAGGCTAGAGAGGTCAAGATGGGAATGGGTTTGATTGCCATGGGATCTATTTGTCTTCTTTTTGAATCTAAACAGAATACCCTAAGGCAAACACCTAGGCACATGAGGATATTACTCCCATCAGTAGCCCAGCTGGAGTCTCTGTGACGTGTGTGCAAAGCTACTCACTAGCACAACTGTTTACAAGATCAGGCCCCCATCTGTGCAGAGCAGATTTGCACTACTTATTAATCTGTTGCATCACTGCCACCTTTCCATGCCCTTGCTCACAAGGGGAACCGTAGCCATTTTAACACTCCAATGCACTTGCATTGAAAAGCCATGACTATTGTTAGGGGTCACCACACTGACAAAGCAGGCATCTTGCCGTGCATTGTGACTTAGGCTGGTGGTATTTGTGTCAGCTCAAGAGCACTCACTGCTGACATATGGAGCAGATGTGTTTGAGGTGGGCATTACTGAACAATTTTCTGCTGAAGGGAGCAAGATATGTAAAGACAATAGGCTTATTATGAGCCGCTAGCATGCATCCATGCACTTATGCAGGGTGGGGGGAACAGGTCTGCAGTATCTTTAAACTCAGATGATCAGCTGGTCTGGATTTGGAGAAATACAGTTGCTTGTACCATATTTACCCCCACTATTTTCATATATTATATTAAAGAATCTCTGTATTATTGATAAAGGCCATCAGTATACTCTAATGGTCCATCTATGGCACCAATTGACCAACCAAATGACAGAGATACTGGCAATATGGTGAGCAAGACTTTTAAAAAGGCAAATGAGTAGTCCAGGAAATCAGGATGGGATCTAAAATATAAGTAGCATCATTTTAGAGGTTACTTTGCAGTTAGAGTAACCTTCTGATCACTTTTTTTTAACATATGTATCATGATGTAGTGCTATTACATGCTAATTAGCATTTGCTAAGAAGTTACCCTTTCTCCCTTTATGAAAAATAATGTGCTGTATATTGTTTTGTTCTTTAAGGCTAAGTACAGGCAGTCAAAAAGCCCAAGGTGGAATTGATTCAATCTTTGTCGGTCAGTCTAAGCTGTGTAGATAAGCAAGTGAACAGACATTCACTTTTGATTCTGGAAATGCAGCCACATGCCTGCAGTGGTCCAGGCCTGGGATGCTGGGGGATTGTGAGTTACCTTGAATCTGGAGAGGATCAGGGACAGAAGTTCAATAAGCCGATTTAACCTAAATCAGTTAAGTTTGATATTACATCCATCCAGGTTTATTTTAAACCAGGTCTGGCCATTTTGAAAACAGTTTATGTGCACTGAACTTCTGTTGTGTTACAGATTTGAACTGGTTTCTGATCACTTATACCAGTTTGTGTGTATTTTCTGTCCCTAGCTTAAATGAGTCTTTATCAATGGATGTCAAAAGAACTGTGTCTGAACTATAAAACTGTGATGGATTTTTTTTTAAGACTCTATTCCAGAAGATTCTTTTTTTCAAAAGATTACTGTAGTGCATCCAACTTTTCAGCATAAGCATCCAAGCAATTCAGGTCAGGTATAGGGATGTTTCATGTGACCAAGAAGCTTGTTATTTTCCTTTGAGTAGCAACTGGCCTACAGTATACTCCAAAGAGCTCAGCTAGAGGAGCAACGAAGTGTTAATAAAACTTATAGGCTAAAAGCAATCTTTTGGATGAGAGAGGCATTGGTTCCTCTCATGCAGTCACTGCTTAGAAATAGGTGTAGTTTGTGTCCTCCTCAGTGACCTAGTTATAGGACAGTGAAGAGAAAAGAGTACATGGGACCACACAGAACATGTGTTACTATGTGCTAGATCAGGGGAGTAAGGAGAGGTTTTTGGTAGGCATACCACAAATTAAGTCCTAAGTGCCACTCTGATCAGGGTTGGATTCAGGATTTGGCAAATGGGGTTGTGGGAACAGCCCCCCTGCAATGCAGGGGTAGCTGCATCCTTGCTCCCAGCCTTCTCTTGCCCAACCACTGGTGTGAGCAGACTGTGCTGTGGGAGCCTCTGGGGTCTATTTTTAAATTTCCCGAAGTAGGTAAGCATCCCCCACCTTCTCCTCCATGCTCAGAGACACATCCCCTCCCCTTCTCTTCTATCCCTTCCTCCTCCAGTTGCTGCTACTTTCCCTGCTCTCACTCCAGTTGGGCTGTGCAGGGTCTGGGCTTAGCTGGGAACAGCGGCAGTGAAATGGGGTATAAGAAGAATAAGGTATGTTGTAGGGGAGATTGTCAAGTGTTATGTTAATTTAGCTTCTTTTAATTGTTTTGTAATTAAAAAAAAGTTCCCATCAGCATCTTGGCCTTTTGGCTAAGATCATGGAGAGCATTTATAGAAATGCTCTGGGAGGCTGGAGGTGCTTTAATTAGCCCAGGTCCGAGACTTGTGCTAATTAAAAGTTCCTGGAGTGTCATGTCTATCAGCGTCCAGGCGCTGAAAAATGGTGGTAGGGCGCTTTGAAATAAAGCTTGTCAAATGTCAAATGAGCTTTAGTTTAAAGTGCTGTGCCACCATTTTTCAGCTTGGGGGTGCTGATACACATGATGCTGGAGTCTGCTGGAGCATGGTAAGTGTGTTATTCTGGGTTTTTGGAAGAAGCAGGGAGACTCTGTGTTCTCATTAAGCCTTGATTGTAACAACTAACCTCTGACCCAAAATGGTTGACACTTCCTGTGGATTACATCACTCTTTAGTAAGGGAGTTAACCCTTACTACTACATCCCCCTTTCTCAGGGAATAACTTGATACACACTTAGTTACAAAATGAACCTAAACAAAGCAAAAACATTGGTAAGTCTATTTGTTTAGACCTGACTAATTTACAGGTCTAATCTCTTTGGTGGAACTGAGGCATGTCTAGACCTAGTGTGGTAAACAGGTGGGATTTGGCAGAGGTGTTCTTGATTCCTATGGAGAAGACTACTAGGTGTCTCCACCCAGTATGAATGAGAGGTATCTGCCCTAGCCTGGATGGTGCCTTGGACCCCTGGCTCTGGGATCCAAACTTCCTATGGGGGGAAAGAGCAGGTACATGTTGTTAGACCCTGACTCCATGCAATGCCAGACGACTAGGGAGACAACGGATCAATGCCATTACACATCACCTGCACACACGTTTCATCAACAGCTTTATTCAAAATGGAGACAGTTTAGAACTAGCTCCAACAAACCACGGAGCCATAGTGAACATTAGTTCTTTCCATATTTATACACCTTGGTTCATACTCATTAACATTTACTCCACGTTTGTCCCTCCTTTGTTCCACCCATATTCCCTCCTATCTTAAGCTCTGCCTCTGTTTACTGTTTGTTTCATTAGCATGGGATCACCTATGAATTTAACTTATTTACATGTCTTTTGCTATGAGCGCATGCCTAAAACTATGACTCTTTCTGATTTCTTCACCATCTCCAAGGTCTTGCTTCTGCTTATCTCCTAACGATAGCTGGTGGTCTGCATCCTTTTCTCCATACACAATTGGCTATATATCTTACAACACTACTACAGTTAGGAAAATGCTTGCCTAAGCATCTTGCAATGCTACTTTTAATATATCATTCTGCCTTGTGGTTAGCAGCTTTGCTAGGTCACAGGTTATAGCCTTTTATTCAGCTGCAAATCCAATGCTCCCCAAGATCCAAATACAGTCACCCTAACACGTCTTGAAGCATACTGAGTGTCATAGCTCCATCTCTGACGGTCCCTTATCTGTTTGTCTTTCTCACAAAATGCCTGTGGATCAACAAGTTTTGGCACCAAGTCATTGCTCATACTTGGGAGGGTTGTATGGAGTTGATGACTCATAAGCAACTCAGCTGGACTCCACCCATGCTGCAATGGTGTTGAATGGTAGATCAAGAGTGCCTTGTAGAGATCTTCATTCTTTTGGAGCAAATCCTTCATAGTCTGCACTGCACCTGCTGCTTCTCCGTTACTATAGGGAAAATGTGGACTGCTGGCGAACTGCTGAAAGTCATGTTGTGCTGCAAACTGCTTAAACATGGCTCCAGAAAATTGTGGGGGATTATCAGTTCTTAAAACTGAGGGTATGCCATGGTGTGCAAATATACTCCTCAATGCCATTATAACTTTCTCTGTTGTGGTGCTCTGTAATTGCACCATCTCCAAGTAACGGGAATAATACTCAATAGCAATGAGGTAAGCAGAACCCTTCCAGTTGAATAAAGCAGTCCCCAACATCTGTCACAGATGATCTGGTAAATCAGTCGTGAGGCATGGCTCCATATGGTCTGGTCAGTTTTGGGCACAAACCTTACACCTGGCCACCCAGTTGTGTATGTCATCACAGATGGAGGACCACCATACTGTCTGGCGAGCCCTGACTTGACACTTTGTAATGCCCTGGTGAGCATCATTAATCTTCTCTAGGATTTCCTGGAGTAGTGAGGAAGGTATCAGTACTTTATTGTGGAACATAACTAAGTCTCTGACAACATGGAGTTTGAGTCTCTCTTGTTGGTACTTTGCTAGTTCACAGTCCTTGAATCTTACTTGAGGCCATCCTTCCAAGAAATATTTCTTTATATACTGGCAAGAGGAATCAGCTTCCTGAGTTTCCTGAATTCTCATTTGTAGTGAAGCAGATATGGGTATCCCATCCTCAATAATGTCCATGTAAACAGCAATCTTTTGCTGCTGGTGGAGTTCCTCTGGAGACAGTGGAGTTTGCAATTGTGCCTTAGATAGAGTATCAGCTGTTTGTAACTTTTCTAGGGATATGTACTATATTGTAGGTGAATTTCAGCATTCTGAGGCGAAATTGCTGGATTCTTGGTGGATGTTCATTGAGAGGTTTGTCTCCTAACAGAGACACAAGTGGTTTGTGATCAGTCAGGCCCACAAGGAAAGATCTGAATTGCTCACATGTCAATGCAATTGCTAGTGCTTCTTTTTCTATTTGTGCATATTGAGTTTTGGTGGAGAAAGTGCTCTTGACATCAAAAACAATAGTGGCCCAGTAGCCTACTTCCTGATGTTGTAACAGTTTTACGATCCCGTAAGATGAAGCATCTGCTGTAATACAAGTTTCTTGTGTTGGATCATATTGGGCCAGTATCAGGGATGAACTGAGTATAGATTTGATCTTGTTGAAGGCCAACTGCTGTAGTGGCCTGCATGTAGTCATATGTTTTTGTCACTTAAGAGGTCTCTTAAAGGTGTTGTTATTGTTGCCAAGTTTGGCACAAAATGGCCCAAATATGTGGCCATGCCTAAAAATCTGTGTAATTCAGGGACATCTTTGGATTCTGGGAACCCCTTGATGGCTGCAACTTTCGATGGATCTGGCTGGATCCCATGCACTGTAATCCAATTCACCACAACCATGAGTTTTGAAGTAGCAAAGGTGCACTTTTCATTAAGCGTAACTCCAGTTTCTTGGAGTTTTCTGAGCATTGTATCCACTATTGCATCGTGTTGTGCCTTGGTGGTACCAAAAATCAAAATATCATTGGCATGGCAAAGAACTGCTTCTAGGCCATCCAATATCTGTGACATCTGAAGCTGAAAGAATTCAGGAGCTGATGAGGTTCCAAAAGGTAGCTGTTTAAACTGGTAGCGAACAAATGGGGTAATAAAAGTTGTTAGCTTTGATTCAGTGGCTAGAGGAATCTGCCAGAACCCTGCCCGAGCATGCAATTTTGTGAAAACTTCGGCTTCATCAAGTTGAGCCAATGTGTGTTCCACAGAAAGAAGAATATGCCTTTCTCTGCATACGTAATTGTTCAGCTGTGTGAGGTCAATACATATCCTAATCGTACCATTGGGTTTTGGCACAACTACCATCCCAGAACACCAAGGAGCAGGTTCTTCAGTCTTTGTAATTACTCCCATTTCCTCCATGCATGTTAGCTCTTCTTTAACTTCATCCACTAGTGGCAGTGGTACCTGTCTTGAAGTAGTTAATGTGCATGGATTGGCAATAGCTTTTAGGCATATCTGATATTCACCTGACATTTTTTCCAGAGCAGAAAAACATTATGGATATTTGGTTCCATAGTACTGCTTCAAGGATTTCTGGTCCACTATTTCATCTAGTTGATGGACAAGTTGCAGTGCCTGTATAGCAGGAAATCCAAGTAAAGGCATAGCAAGATTACCAATCACATAAATTTCCTGGTCTATACATCTCTGCTTCAGTGTCATCTTTGAATTAAAGGATCCCAGTGCTTTGAGGGTAGTGTCTCCTGGTCCCCGTAACTATTTAGTAGGGGTAAGGAGAATCCCATTTCTGTATCGGCTGTAGTAGGAATCGGGGATAGCTGCGACTGTTGCTCCTGTATCTATTTTAAATAGTATTGTCTGTCCATTGAGCTCAACTTCTGTCATCTAGACTCCTATAGAGAGGATTTGGCCAATGTATACAAAGATGTGATGAATCTGTCCACAGGTTCTGAAGGCTCCTGTTTACAGATGTTGAATCTAGCTTGTTCATAAATCACATTTCTTTTGCCCAGAAAATGATCAGTTAATGCTTCTATCACTGCAGCATATTGCATTTTCTCAGCATCTGTAAGAGGCAGTGACAGCAGAATTTCATCTGCCTGATCTCCCATAGAGTAGATAAGAGTCACTTGCTAAGTTTCCAGCTGTTTGTCCAGGCCTGACACTTCCCTGAAGTGATTAAAATGCCTGATCCATTGAGGCTATGTTCCAGGGGATTGGAAATCAAACTGTTTTGGTGGTGCAACTTCAAGTGCTTTCATGCTCTCTGTAGCCAGCCTCATTGCTGTGCTGGGCTCTGCTGCAGGTAGAGGCACCTGGCCCTGCTCTGCACTGGATTCAGCTGCTGCTAGAGTCAGATCATCAGCTGGGAATCACATGTTCGATTTCCTGTTGGTGTCAGGATTCGCCACTTTTGACACTATGTGTTATTCTGGGTTTTTGGAAGAAGCAGGGAGACTGTGTTCTCATTAAGCCTTTATTGTAACAACTAACCCCTGACCCAAAATGGTTGACTGACCACTTCCTGTGGATGACATCACTTTTTAGTAAGGGAGCTAACCCTTACTACTACAGTAACTACTGATTAATCAAGTCTGCTCTGATGAGCTGTAATTACAGCATGTTGGAGCAGCCTTCCTGCACATGTATAAGAGCCCCTAGGTGCCCAAGGGAAAGGTGTGGAAAAGAAGAAACAGTGGGAAGTGTTTTGGGAGTGTACAAATGCAAAGAGGGTATGGGAAACAGTCTGCCACTTCCCAAGTGCCAGCAAAATAACACTGTTGTTAGCATGGGAGATGGTGCTTTATGGACTCATACCAAAGGGACCAGAGGAAACATTATGAAGAATTTAGCATGTTTTACAACTAGTTTATGGGAAATAAAGAAGCTCTGTTTTTTAAGAGGTTGGCTTTCACTGATTGTAAGAGAAAGCTTGTTTTGAGGGTTTTGTGGAGGAGCAATGTGCATGAGAATGTGTGTGCAAGATGGCCAGCTAGCAGATTTACAAAGCTGGTCACCACCGGTTTGAACCAGTTAGAGCTTGTTTTGTAGTGACCTTGTGACCTCAAGTGGAAAAACCCAAGACGAGTGGAAATTTCCCAAAGATACGCGCGCATATACGCCTATGTACGCCTATATTTGCATATGTATGACCTGTTGGTGCTACCGAACTCAGTTTGGGGAGCTCTTTGTCTATTGGGCACTGAGTGACCCCTCTGCAGAGAAATAAATCATCTTGCCGACACTCCCTCATTCTCTGCCTAATTGATCGCAGCTAGGAACGAGCCCAGCAAAAGGGACAAGATCAGTGCTCTTTGGCGTATGAGCACACCCTTCGGTGTACGGGTGCTACACACTAGCTGATCCAATTTCCCCTACACTGATAAAGAGTGCCTGAATCTGAGGCTGCATGAACTGAAATGCTGCATTGATTGGGACAAGGAAGAGATTGGAAAGAAAGACACAGAGAAGAAGTGGAGGAGAAAGGACCAGACACACTTGTTTCACTAAACCAACAGAGAGGACAGATGGGAGGGGCAAAGAGTTTTAGGTCATTATTGAGATAATCATTTTTCATAGGTTTCTATATGTATACAAAGGGTTCTGTAAGGAGTTCTTTTGTGGGCAGTTGATATATGTTGTTTAAGGGTTTAAATATATGTAGTTGTATGTTTTTGCATATGTAGTTGTTTTTGAAATATGAAGTTTTGGTAAAATAAGAATGCTCGATATATGAAGCCTTGCAAGTGTAGTATATTTTAAATAGAATTTGTAATAAATAAATATATAAATAAAAGTTTCCCATCAATATGTTTACCTTATATGGGCCACATATTTTATATTCATGCTCAGCTTTTGCTATATTTATTCAACTTATTGGTTAGTTTCTATTATTGAGCTTGTGCTGTGTTTAGCAACAATTGAAAGATAGGCAAAGTATTTAATGTAGCTTCCTTGTATGCAAGTATAATATTACTCTTTCCCCATATTGATTGAGGGGGAAGAATCTTGTCTTGTATTCAAATAAATACAGTATTTACTTTATAGATCACAATAATGTCAAGTATTGAGCAAGTATATAAGGGGTATACATCAAGATCGGGGGTAATGATCAAGTATATAAGGGGTATACATCAGGATCTGGGGGAACGCCTGTTCACCAGAGCGCCCCATGGGATGACAAGATCAAACAGTCACAAACTCCTCCAATACCGTTTTAGGCTGGACATAAGAAAAAACTTCTTTTCTGTCCAAGTCCCCAGTGTCTGGAATAAACTTCCTCCAGAGGTGGTGCAAGTACCTACTCTGGACACTTTTAAGAAACATTTGGACGCTTATCTTGCTGGGATCCTTTGACCCTAGCTGCCTTCCTGCCCTGGGGCAAGGAGCTGGCCTTGATGATCTTTCGAGGTCCCTTCCAGCTCTAATGTCTATGAAATCTATTAAGTCTGTCAGCTCCCACTTACTGAATTCATTTGCACTGCCATTTTTTTCCACAATGGGTGTTATGTGGTGCAGCAGACATGGCAAAAGGACTCTAACTTGGAATCTTCCCATAAATTATCTGCTAAGAAACCAGCAAGGCATAGGGGTTAATATACATTGGTCGCATATATATGAGACATTTCCTGCAGTTGCCTAATTAGCTCCTCAATAAATGTCTGAGCATCTTCACATGCAGTGCAATTAGGATGGAATAAACTAATTAACTCTGCCATAGGTTAGTTTCTAAACACAAGTACTATCCTGTTGTGGAGTGTTTTACTCCACAGAAAGATGCATGTAGATACTGATGGGGCTGGCTGGGGTATGAGGGTGCTTTAGTATGGGAGCTGCCTGCTGGCCAGCCCCGCACTGGAGCACCCTTGTGCCTCAGTCAGCCCTTCTGCAGCATCTTGAGCCTGGCTGGAGAAGCCTTGGGCTGGCAGGCTGATGCCCTGGACCTTTTGCCAGCTGGGGCTGCCTTGTCTCAGTTCTATGTGCTATTGTCCTTGGCGTATGTTCAAATGCAGCACCTGGGAGCAATATACTCTGGCACAAACTGCACCAGAGTTTATTGCTTTGTATTAATTGCACATGTAGATGCACCCATTATAAGTGAGGTTGGCAGTTCCTTTCACTTCTTGCTGGTATGTTTTGAAATATGGTTGAAGCCAGCGTCAAAAGGAACTAAATGTATCCATTTTCAAATATTCTCTTCAGTTCTGATTTGCTCTTAGGGGAAAAAAAATCTCCTGGCATATGCTTTTGTGTAGAACAAAGAATTATGGTGTCAGGTGAAAAATACACACTCCGAGTGGTATAATTTTAAAAGGAACATATCAAACCACTGTAAACTTGAGGGCAGCCTCCCAGAAGCCTCATACACATCAGTTTTTTAAACCTGCTGGTTTCCATGGTTACCATGACATGGCTAGGCTTATTTATAGCCGTGTATGATATACATTGCCCTCCAGAAGGAAGGAAAGCGAGATCTGACTGTGAAGGAATCTGAGGACTGTGCATTAGGAAAGGCATAGGAGAGAAAACCTAATTAGATCTAATTAAATATATTGATTCTTTGGGCTAGATTTGGACTCTTCTAGCGCAAGGACCCTTTTGCTGACACCCACATTTCTGCATCCATAGAGGACACAGTGAGAATGCTATTGTATGTGCTCCATTGGCCTGACCCAAAATAGATTGATATTATTGGAAATACTCCCAGGAACTCCAGTGGGATTTAGATGAGGATGTCTTGAACACAAATGGGATCAGACTGACAGTGCTGCTTCCCACCTTAAAGAGGGATGATAGAGCAGTACAGGGTCGGTATAAGAACAAACGCGCAGCCAGTGGTGATAGTGGGGTGGGGATGATTGGAAGGAAAAGAAGTGGATGTTAATGTTGTTCTATCCATAGTCCCCATAACACCTTTGGAAGCATTTTAGTGCCCTCACCAAATCCCTATCCCCAACTGTTGATGCCTAGTTGTTAAGCCATAGTGGAGCATCCCAGCACAATCTTGTTTGTTTGCTTATTCTGAATCAGGGAAAGAAAGAGAACTTTATTTTAAGGAAGGTGGACTATAACAATCAAAGCACTGATTTAGTTTTCTCTGTCACTATCTGGGGTTATCAGTCAAGTTCAAGCCAGGAAGATCTGCAGAAACACTAATATTTCACTTGCTCAGCCTCTTTGATTAGTTTTCTTTATAATAATGTGAACATTGAAGTCTCCATTTATTTTCTGAGATTTTGTTATTTGAAAAGCAAGCAACAGCACTAAAGTGCAATATTTGAAGGGTATAAGCATCTAGAAGGGAGAGGTATTGGGAATAACAAGACCCAGATTAAGGAAAGTTAAAATTTGAATGCAAACTTTGGATGCATTGCTAGGAGCAAATCTCTTAGCAGTGAGGTGTGCTAGAATATAGAAGAGTCTCCAAAGGGAAGAGACAGAAGATTGCTTACTGGGGAGACTTAAGCATGATTAGGAAAAACACAGAGAGGTATTCCTATTACCTTATGTTACCACTGGCTAATACAGTAAAACTCTTCTGTAGAAAAGTATCCTGTACAAGAGTACTCTTCTGTAGAAGAAGTAGAACTCCTAAGGCATTTCCTTAGTAGTGCCAAGGGTAATATCCCATGTCACATGGTATGGGACATGGCATATGAGGTGGTTGCAGTGGGAAAGTTCCTGTGAATGCTCCCAATATGCCTTCATCTACAAATATCATCCCTCCTAATGGTTTCAAATTTTGTGTTTTTGATAAGTTATTTTGCCTTAAACTGACAAAATCAGAGATGGTGTGGCAACAGAGTGAATGCAATGAGGTGTGATGAAGATGGGGTGCATATCTCCTGAGGGTGTCTTTTCAAGACGGAGGAGGAAGCTTTAGGAAACTTTGGAAGGTGTTATTGACATAAGAGAAGGCACACACTTTTCCCCCTTATCTTCTTTCTTCTGTGCTTTTATACATCCAGGTAGAAGTAGCATATCCTGCTGCAGACGTAACCATTACTAAGCATAGCTTTATGTGCTAAATTCTTAGCTGTGATGTACCTCCCCCAGAGCTGGGGAGAAGAGAAGCTGTAGCTGCCTGGGAATCGAAGGGACAAACCATGCTGCTGAAGCTGTTTGTGTGCAACTCCTGAAGTGTGTTATAAGCTGTGACCTATCTCTGTGAACTCTTTCTTTTACTTCATCTTACTCCCCTTAGAAACTTCCTAAAAGGAAGTACAGCAAATGTAATCTCTATACTTAGCAATGATGACATCCTGTCAGCTGGACAGAATCTGCAAGAAACAAGCTGTAGCTTCTGGGCTTCTTGAAATTGGATAGTCCAGGGTGAATGTGTGAAGCAAGCTGTTGGACAGCATGCTATCTTTTCCTCTGAGCTAATGCCCTCGCTAATAGAGCTACAGGTAAAATTGTTACCTGTGGTCTAAATCAGGCACTGGAGGACTGACTTTCTTATTCCCAGTAGATCACACCACAGTTTTCTAGTCATCGATAGAGTATCAGTGATCAGGACTGTGGGATTCTGGGAGACGAGTGTGGTTACAGTAGTTAGAGATACAGTCACTAAACTAGCACAGTCATTCTGAAAGTGAGTGAAATAGGTTAGAAATGAGGATTCTGAACCTGAGAAACTCTTGCTAACTTACATAAATGGGCTGGGATGTAACATTCAGCTCTCTAGCAGTTAGAACAATCCCATGCACTGCTATAGGCTGTGGACCGACTGGCTAAGCATCAGCTCTGCAGAAAAGGACCTGGGGGTTACACTGGACAATAAGCTGTGGACAATAAGCAGAACCAACAGTGGACAATAAGCAGAACCAACAGTGGACAATAAGCAGAACCAACAGTGTGCCTTTGTTGCCAAGAAAGCTAATGGCATACAAGGCTACACTGGTAGGAGTGCTGCCAGCAGATCAAGGGAAGTGATTATTCCCTTCTATTCAGCACTGGTAAGGCCACATCTGGAGTACTGTGTTGTAGGTCTGTGCAATACAGCACCATTTGGTTTCAAGTTCTGTTTCATTTTGAAGGGACAGTGTTTTGTTTTGTCATTTCATTTTGTTTCAAAGCACTGTTCAGTTTTGTTTTGCCAAAACTGTTCCACCGTTTCAACGAGTTTCAATGTTTCACCCATAGGCTATAATGGGGAATCATGAAAATGCCTAAAACTTTGTCATTTCTTGCCTGGTTCAGATGAAAATTGCAGGGATGCTAGCTCCTTCTGAGGGCATGAAGCCTGCCACAGTTCAATGAGATAGGTCCAGGGATTTCTGGGAAACTGTACCTCAAACTGCAAAAAGCAAAACTTGTGCCATTTGCCGACAGTGGCAGCCTCCTGTCATCCGCGGTGCAGATCTGGGGGCCTGCACCCCCAGGAGGACTGTGGGGCTGTGTTGGACCCATTCCAGGGGTGTGGGCCCCTGGATCTGTGCTCGGGATGACAGGAGGCTGCCGCTGCCACTAGACAAAGCCTTGGCTGGGATGATCTAGCTGGGGCAGGTCCTGCTTTGAGCAGAGGATTGGACTAGATGACCTCCTGAGGTCCCTTCCAGCCCTCATTTTCTATGGTTCTATGACATGTGTTGAGGTTGATAAGTGTAGCTAATAATGAGGATAGTAAATTATATTAGGAATTCAAATAGCACTTAGATGATGTAAAATTCAAATTCATAACCTCAGTCAGTGTGCTAGAAGCAATATTTTTATTAGATCAGCTAGACGGTTGATTCTTTTTTTTTTTTTTGGAAGCTTTTGGGCACACACCTCCTTCTTCAAGCATAGGAGAATGCAAGGATTGTAAAATTTCTCCAAGGTAGAAATTAAAATTCACACTGTACAGGTGAGCTGGAGGGTGGTGTCATTTCTCCTGGCTGGAAAAGTTCATTTTATGCAAATTAAGCTCAGATAAAAGTTGGAGCTGTCTATTTACCTCAAAGCAGGAGGTTGAAGTTTGCTTCTTTCTTGTTACAATGTTTCATATTTCACAGGAGAATTGGTGATGGCAAGGCATTTCTGTTGTGTTGTGTTGAGGCTGCTCTGCAAGTATGCAAATTTGGCTCAAAACAAAAGGCTGGAGCAGGGAGGGTAGCTCCCAGGTCTTAAGAGCTAACACCCCTGCTCCAGCCTTTTGTTTCCAGTCAATGAAACATCATAACAAGAAAGAAGCAAAATTCAGCATCCCATTTGCCATCAGACACCTTTGAGGAAAATAAACTGCTCTAACTCATTTCTACCTGGGAGAAATTTTACAATCTTTGAATTCTCCTCTGCCTGAGGAATGGCGCATGTGCTAAAAAACTTACAAATAAAGATATTTTTTTTTTCAGCGGTCTAGTTGGTCTAATAAAAGATATTGCCTCTAGCACACTGACTGCTTGTACTTTTAGACCAACATGGCTACAATTTTTATCCCTGAATTCATAACTTCTGCTTTTCCAGGTAAGGGAACTTCCCCTAAACTACAAAATTTTAGTGAGAGAGGCTCTCTCTTTTTGGTCCCTGAAAAAATGGGTGTCTATTCACAAAGAAACAGATTTGTTATTCATTTAGGGGGTTCACACTGGCATACATGTTTTCTGCTCAAAGGTTCTAAAAAGCTCTTTAGACAAAAAATCTAGAAATCTGGGGCTTACATTTTGGGTACCAGCCTACAAAAAAATGGCCAAAGGACAGGTCCTATAAGGCTCTGCATTTTTTTGCAAGAGAGATACAAAAAGTGAGATACTCAAGCAAAAAAATTGCTAAAATTGAGATTGTTCTCTTTGAATTACCCCATGTTTTGTCATCAAAGCACTAAGGACAAGTAAAGTAGCACTCACATTGCATGTTTGCTTGTTTACTTTACCAAAAGAAAGGTTAAAAGCCCCTGTTAAAACTCAGCTGTGTAACACGACCACAATTACAGAACAAGCATGCAGTAAGTTCCACTCCATTATTACACCGCACTGAAATTTCTATCACAGTTTTGACTAGTGTCACCAAGCAGTTCTGTTACACAGAGTTTTCCAAGGCATTTTTCCAAACACACTGACAGTAATGCCTAGTGTCAATGGCTGCTCTGCTCCTTTGAGGGAGGTAGGCTTTGCACAGCTGAGTCTCCTTATCTGCCTCCCCAGGTGAATAGGCAAAACTGTTTTGTTAACTGGGAGAAGAAACGGATGCATAGAGCAGGATGCAACTACCTGCAGAAGAAGAGTGCTCTCAGTGTGGAAACCAGCTAGGTGATTGGAAGACTTTTTAAGGTAGGTCTGAGGATGATGCTGTAAGTGAAACCTATAGAACCAAGGGCGGAGATAGGATGAAAGTTGAGACATCCTGAATATGAAGTAGAAGGTCCGGGTAAGCCTGAGATGTATCAGTTTTGCTCACTTGGTTTAGTTTTTGTGCTTGTCTTGTAATTCTACTTTCTGGTGTCATAACAGTTAAAATGTCTCCCTTATTTCGCTTTAAAAATTCCTTGTACCAGGCTTGGGAGGTAAACAAAATAAAACCACCAACAAAAAACTTGAAGGTGTTCCAAGAAGCATGGAAATCACAAGACAGATGAAAAAAACTACCAGCCTGAAAGAAGTTCCAATTCATTTCAATCCCCTCTTGACTTTCAGGGTTTGGCTGGACTGGTGATTTCTATATTTCTATAGTCAGAAGTTTGGGAAAATGCCCTGGCAAGAGGGGAGAAGGGAATATTGAGCCTGGAGCCCAGCTAAAAATCTAGAGTGCAGTTGCTGGATTCCTGTTTCTCAGCTGAAAGACTAAGCTACCTCGGTGCCTGATGGTACAAAGAAATGAAAACCACCAGGGGAGGCATAAGCTTGACTGGAGTGGAGAAACTGAGTCAGATGCCTGACTGCTGCTGAAGGAGGTAAGGCCATCTTGGGATGCTACTAGTGTTCAGGAAACAGTTAATGCCTTTTTCAGTGATGATGGCAGTTTTAAGTGGTGGGGCTGAAGAGAAGAAAAGCATATAAGTACCTAGTATTTGGATGTCTATAGAGCTATGTAAGTGTGTGAAATTCAGAGTTCTAATACCATGTCTTCACTGCCAGACTTGGGATTCTCATTTAAACGAGGTTACCTAGGTTTTCAAAACATTGTTCAATTCAACTTTTGTTGTATTATTTTTCTAGTGTTAGAGTAATGTGCAAAAGTCATAGCTGACATTAAGGCTGCATTGTACTAAGGGCTGTAGAATTAATTAGATGCTTTGAGGCACCGAACTGCAAGAGGGAAAAGGAAATGAAAAGGAAAACAAATCTGTGAAAAATATTCTGAGATCTCCAAGTCCTCATTCCTGTTTTGGCCTTTTAAAGCTTTCTAACGTGCAAATTGGATGGTCCAATAAAGTGCTGGGGAATAAATCCAGTTTATGATAATCTGGGTGTGATCTCTCACTTAAGAGTCTGTGCTGAACCTCCATAATGACCTTATAGTTGTGAAAAATCTGTACAAAAATGGTCAGGTTGGCATGCTATTGCAACTGCCTACAAAATATGAGTTAGAGTCCGGTCAATGGAACTCTTATATTCACTAGGCCTCATCCTTACTGATTCCTGGAGGAAAATATTGAGGTAATGGGGACTGATTGTATTATATATAAAGGCAAAACTGTCATTGAACTTAATTAGTCTTATCCTATAACTTGGTTTATGTTAATATTCTTGTAATCACGGAGCTCTTTCTGGATTCTATGATTTGCTTTGTCTCTCTAAGTAAACAATAGTGGAAGGGAAAAAGGGGAAACGATTTGATAACCCTCCCCACACTAACTTAAAGAAAAAGGAAAGAGTAAGAAAGGGAGGCGCATACAAAATTGCATAAAAGAAGAAGGCTTGTGGGTTTACAAAAGTATAAAGCTGAAGTCGCCTCTCCCCTTCATAGAAAAAATCCCCATGAACTTAAAAACAAAATCCATATGCTTCTACAAAAACATAGCAAGTTTCAATACCAACTAGTTGTAGCTAGATTTTAATGGAAAATGCTATCTTTTTCTACAGTTTAAAATGGAATTTCTGACATCCCTTTCCAAAATCAGGAGCATAATTAATCTGTATTATGTAAATGGTTGTGCGTGTTATGGAACTCATAAATGGGGGTGGAAGGTTGCAGGGATCATCTAGGAACTGGGGAGTTGAGAGCTCTGGATCTAGTCCTATGAAGGTGCTTTCTGTCATGTCCTTGGTGAAGCATATATCTAAGCTTCATTGGAAAAGATGGACTTGAGTACTTTGCAGGACTGGGGCATAACACTTGCTATGTTGTAGGAATGAACACTAATAGACTAGCTGAAAATATGCTGATGTCAATGAATCTTTGTATTGATTTCAGTGGATTGAAATGTGGCTTGACTTCAATGGCATTATCTGCATGTTTCATGTGCTAGGTATGTATTATGAATTGCATACCTTGCTAAATGGTGGCAGCTAAATCTTTCCTATGGTGTGTTTTAACTACTGTATTTCCACTTACAGTAATTTTAACCCTCCCCTTCTGTATAGTTGGACTTTACAAAGCCAACATTTCAAATAGTGATGTACAGCATTTTGGAAATCTAGTCACATCTAGAAACTGAGTGTCTACACCCAGTTTTTACACTGGGGAGTGGAGGAATGCTCAGATACGTTTCCTGGAGTTATGTTTTACATGCTCAACTTCTGATCTAAGGCTGTCTGCCCCAACATTAGTCCCTAGAAAAAAATGTTGTGCCTCATAGAAGCTCTGGAATTTTTTGTTTTTTAAAGGAGTGTTGGTACATGGTATTTCAAACAAAATAAAAAAGCTAACAGTAAACTGTTTTGAGAGCATACTTAAAAAAATCAGATTTTTTAAGGAACATGACATGTTACTAGTCAAACAAATCAACATAAAAGCTACTCTTACATAATGCTTCATCTGTTGAATATACTTTTGGTGGTGGGGCGGAAGGCAAAGAGGGAAGATGTCTTTTCATATAAATCCATTTATTTTTACAAATGCAATAGAGTTTAAAGTGAAGTAGATAATATAGGAACAAGAGCAGAAAATGTCAACCCACTGATGAGGAAGACTACTTCTCACCTTTTGTTAGCAGTGATAAAGTACATAATTAAATAGAAATTCTTGCAATTAGCAATGTCTGTACAAAATGGCTCTGCTTGCATAGTAACTGTCTAATTGAATTGCTGAATTCATGATGCTTGTATTCTAGAACTAGATAAAATTCTTTTTCTATTTTAATTCAAGACAGTGCAGCTAGGGGTGTATCTTTATGTCTTTGCCCCTCTACTTCTACTTCTTTGAATGTGTTGGAGAACACTGAAGTGCCTGTGTTGCGGTGTTTTTTCTTCTCCAGGGTTGACAGTATGCCTTTCATATCCATCAAGCAAATACGTATAAGATCTAAACCACAGAATTGGACAGTAATCAGCGTCTTCCATTTCTAATCCCCCATCATTACAAATAACTTCACTGGCACTCTTTAAGCCATTGTAGGCTTTGTTCTGGAATTTTTGCTCAGTTCAGTTTACAGAGGGAATCAAAAGCGTCTTTTGAATGCAGTCTTCTTTTTCCTCTGAGCTAGCAATGTACAGGAACAAAATAAACTTCTAGATCTAGGAAATGCTCTGACAGCTGAAAATCATCTTTGTGTTCTAGCCCTGTAACTGGTTTACACAAACCTTTTCCATAACCCCTAGACAGTGATGTAGCTCCCTGCCTGGTATTCTCGGGGTGGGGATGGGGACAGGGGTAGGGACACTCTTCTCACTATTAATTTAGGGTTTAGGGGAAGGAGGTAAGATCTGGTTCAGTGTATTCAGAAATCAAGCTGGTGATAATTATAACTAGACAAACTGTTCCTGCAGACTTGAGATGCATATCCTTTTTACTGAAGTGGACACTTCAGGGTTTGGGGGGCAAGTGGGGGCAGGGGAGGGAGAGCCACTTGATCCATCAACTCCTGGGCTAGGGACAGACATTACACACAAACTAGTTTAAGTCATCAGAAATGGGTTTACATCTGAACAGAACAGATGCTCAGTGCACATAAACCAGTTTGAGAATTATCTCAAACCACTTTCA
>NW_017729024.1:48731219-48742638 GCF_001723915.1 Gavialis gangeticus | reverse complement strand
CAGACATTACACACAAACTAGTTTAAGTCATCAGAAATGGGTTTACATCTGAACAGAACAGATGCTCAGTGCACATAAACCAGTTTGAGAATTATCTCAAACCACTTTCAGCCAAATCTTGTTGAGCATAGTATCAGACTTAACTGATCTGGCTCCAGCTGGTTTAGTTAATGTCTGTCCCCGACCCCTTGCTGGTTTAAGATAAATCAGATACTCCCAGCCTCTTGGCATGCTCTCTGGGCTGGGCAGGGCTCTCTGTTCCACAGCAGGGCTGGCCCCTCCCCTCTGCTCCCTGGCCAGAGGTCCAGAGACTGCAGGCTGCTTTCCCCACCTCCAATAGCCACTCTGCTAAGCAGAATTCCCCCCTCTCCTCTGCTCTGCTGAGAAGGTGTCTGTGTATTAGCTAGCAGACTACATGCTAGCTACACTCTGTGCTGAATCAACGGGCAGAATCCCCAAATAGCTGGTAACATCCCTCTGCTTTCTTAACTGGGTGATAAACACTTACCAATTCCCTGCTGGGCTAATCCCAGCATCCTGCCAAGCCTGGCAACGCCCCCCCCCTGCTCCATGCTATTGAAGGAAGGGAGGGCTGCTCTAGCACCCCACAGTTTCTGGCCTCAGCCACTGCGGGCATGTGTCTGCATTTCTGGGATGTCTGTCTGGTTACAAAACTGATTTAGCCTAACCAGGTTAGACTAACTTACAAAAATGTAATCAGTTTAGGCTCAGGCTTTTTGAATGTCTGTCCCTAGACCTGGAGGTAGTAGTTCTAGAGAAGTAACTACTAAGCAGATCAGGAACACTTTGCGATTTAAACTCGGCAGGAAGGGGGGAAATACTGATTCATTTCAGAGGCTACGCAATGTATTCACTGCTGAGACTGTATTTAGTGCATTGGTAATGTCATGCTTCTGCCTGGCCAAACAGTTATTCTTAGATGAAAATGTCCTCTGTAGATCAGTGCCTCTAAATGATATTGTTTAATTCCTGTTTAGTTTTTTTCAATATCAATATTAATCATGTAGTTTTAAAGTCACACTTTTTAATGTGTGAAACATGTTGCAGTTCCTAGAAATCTCCAATCCCTTTGGCTAAGCACTGTCCACATGCTCAAAGCCAGATCCTACTTGTAAGAGCTTTGAGTATTCTATGTGGAGGAAAATATTGTAGATTTGGCCACATCTAAGTAATTTGATCAAAAGCAGCGTGTGTCAGAGTGCAGAGTAGATCCCTAAATTCCTGCTTCCCTGTTCTTGGGTAATTGATTAGCCCATGCTTTTCTTCCAGAAGTATGGAGATAAGAGAATACTAGAGCTACTCCTTAAAAAGAGAAGTTTGTTTCCCTCTTCCTTAATAATCACATTTTCTATCAACTCTGGGGAAGGGTGGGGGAAAGTATCTAGATTAAGACATTGTTGACTCTGTGCAAAGAAAAGGCCTTGCACGTAACAAATGTCAGGAACCTGGAATATCTTATGAGTGATATTTTTGTGAGCATGGTTAGGCAAGAAAACAGTGATAAGTCTTTTTCAGAAGGTAAATTCTTTATATTAGTGAATCTGTGTGCTATCAAGAACTGTACCTATGAGTGGGTTGACTTAAGATATACACAGGAACAATTTCAAACAGAACATGGTCCCTCCATGGTTGATGCTGCTTTGTGCATAAAGAGGCTTTCTCTTGGGAACCTTGTCCCTCAATGATTATTGAAGGAGGGGTGTGTGAATAACTTGCTTCTGTTCAGCTACTAAACTAAATAGCATTTTTTTTTTTTTGTTGGAGTTGAAGTAGCCTTTCATTCTTCTGAGGGAAGACAAAAGTTTTGGATCATGCAAAACACTTTGTGTGGATTTTAATTCCTATTTAGGCTTTTCTTAACAAAAGCAAATGAAGTGCAGATCCCATCAGCAAAAGAAGTGGGGAGCAAGTAATGGTGGTGTATAGATATATCTATCTATATATGGGGTGGGGGTATACAAATACCCTTGAGCTTGGAGGGTATAGCACTTCTCTATAAGACACAGCATTGTAGCTGTTCCATAGTACTATAGTACTTCAGGGCTAATGACCTGCTTATGATTGCCTAATTTTTATACACCTATTTGCTTTTTGTCATTGTGTTAGCCGTCTCAAGCATTCAGAGGTTTCTGATGGGTGTACCTGGAACTGAAGAGCAATTTGTTATCCTTAGAAATTGCTGGGTTCCCTTCACATCTTTTGTTCTGACAGCTACTTGACCTCAGAACCCAGCAGGAGTCCCTCAGGTGAACAGATAAAAGGGACCCAGCTTCTTAGATCCTTACATGTCTGCATTATATACAGACATACTTAAGCTTATCTGCTACTGCCAGACTACCTGTTTCTTGATGTCACCTGCTAAAAAAAGGATGTTGTTAGTTATGGTCTTGATGCCCGGAGTTCTTACAGTGTCTACTTCAGTTGATGCTGGAGCACCCTGGGAACCCTGATGATGTCGGTGGGCATCCATACCCAGTAGCACCTATCAATGTGTATTGGGTGGCTTATTTAGCTCCCATATGGCAGACCTAGTCTTGAAATCACAAATCACGAATGACCTTTTTTTTTTTCTGTATAAACTGGGTAGAATAACACCTACTACTCGCTTCTCCCTCCCCACTGAATATTCCTGTTCAGTAGCTTTGTACAGACAGATCCTCACTTTTAAGTGGAGGATTCAAACTACTGCTTTGTTCAGTGCTACTTTCAGTGGGTATAGTGATGCACCTCTGCAGGCTTCCCAGTTTTGTCTTCAGTACTAAGGATCAGGGCTAATGAATTTCTGTTTTGATGTCTCATGAGGAGGTATTGGCATGCAAGTGATAACTTCAGCTTGCTTTCTGTGTGTTTATCTCCTTGAAATGTCCTTAGAGTCTGTTAGAATACTAGCAGGGCTCATAACAGTGAATTTCCCTCTCGTGGAATGAAAGCAATCAAAGTTTGTCCTGCCCTGCAGTGGGCAGGACTCTTACATGTCCATGACTATGAACTCCAAGGAACAACATCTCTTGTTTCTTTTTTTTATTATTAAAATCACTAGCCTGAATTTATCTTTGAATGCCTTTATTATGTCACCAGCACTTGGTCACACTTCTCAAAGCTGATCTTGTTGTGTAGCTGACTACACGATCCATCAGCACCACAGCAAATATTGGAGTTGAAGACTTCACTGCTGCTGTTTACAGTCTTTGCACTATGTACATACACAGTGGGCATGTCTACATGTGACGCTACATAACCGTAGCAATGTACTATGGCAACATAGCATCAGCAGGCAAAAACCGTGACACTGCAGCTACATCACTGTAGGAATGCACTCCCTTGGTATAGGGCATTGCTACGGTGATGTGGCAGCTAAAAATAACTGTGCGCCACTGGCACAGCACAGTATAAGTTGTTACTGTGCCATCATTTAGTACTTCCAAAGCGTACGGAGCAGTAACAGCGGTGCCATAGCAGCACATACACACGTGTCCAGTAAGTTATACTGCATATCTCCTTTTGTTGGAAGCTGCTATATTTTAAATAGATGCATGTGCTGCTTTTTCTACCTGAAGAGCTTCAGTACTGGGGACACACAGTAGTTGTTTTCTATGCCCATTTCCTGGAGTGCTACTCTACCACAATACATGCAGTGGACTGATGACTGCATTTGTGGTCAGTCTGTCCTACTTCCTGTTGTACTTAAAACAGATGAAGGTGAAACATCAGTTTTTGGCAATTAAGCTTTGCCAGGGCATGTGCACTACATCAGAAATGTGCCTTCTGCACCAGAGTAAAATGGATCATAAGGTTGTAATGCTTAAAAAGACACCAAAAACTACAAGTAGCTAATACAAATGGCTGGGAAGGAAGAAATTTCCAAGGGTGTATTGACTGGAGCCATGGCCTCTTGTACACATGATGGGGATTTAATCCCCAAGGTTTTATTCTGTGCCCCCTAAATTAAAATGGCAGGGCATAGAATAAACCCTGAGAACAAACCATTTCAATTTTATTACTGTGTTACAGTGAGGGGCCTGTTCTGTTTTTGTTTTGTTTTTTTCTGGAGCTGGAGCCTGCCTGTGGCTGGGAGGACGAGCTGGGCTGAGCAGCCCCCGAGTTGCAGGAGGGCACCAGTCCTTCCCTCTGTCATGGTGGTGGTCCCGGGGCCACATAGGGAGGCTGCTCATAGGCCAGGTGCTATTCCAGCTCAAAGGCAGCCCCTGGCTTGATCCAACTCTTCCCCAAGCCCACCCAGGAAGCAGTGCCTGCTGGATTTCCAGCACATGGGCTCAGAAAACAATTGGATTGAGTTGGGTGCTGCCTCTGAGCTGAGGCAGCACCCAGCCTGCCAGCAACCTCCCTGGGTGGCTCTGGGGGGCACCGCTGCCATGGAGGGAAGGACTGGGGTCCCTTACAGCTCGGAGGCTGCTTGGCTTGCTGGCAGCTCGCCCCCTGGCCATGGACGTCACGTGCCCCTGGTGACTGGGGGGGCACGGTGAGCTCCAGCAGGTGGCAGCGGTGCGGTCGGTGGCAGGAGCATGGCAACAGTAAGTGTGGAGCTGCCGCAGGCAGTCACAGCACTGGGAGGGTGGGGGTAGTGAGCGCTGACCAGTGGTCAGCAACCACCCACAGATGCTGCTGGCAGTGTCAGTGGTGCCTTTTTGTAGGGGGTGCACTGCCATGCTCAGGGGGTGCATGTGCACCCCCTACGCATCAGCAATGCCCCTGGCCATGGGAGAGGCTGGCAGGCTCCAACAAAAGCAATGGGTTGGGCCCCTTGCCACTTCTGCCTTCAGCAGGTGCCTGCTGAAGGCAGAAGCAGCAAAGGGCTTGGTCCTTTTTTTCCTGTGGAGTCTGCCTGCCCCTCTTATGATTGGGGGGTGAATTGACAGCTGCATTGTTTCAACCTACAACATTGGAAAGTAAACTACATCTGGGTGTAGTTTAGTTTGCAACAATGCAAAGTCATTTAACGCCCCCAAAAGTCTTGCACATGTACACTGTGATGCCATTAAGATACATAAAGTGACATTTTTGTCAGGTGTACATGTTAATGGTGTCATGGGTGCAAATGCCTCTTGTGGCTGAATTATTTGACCCTTCAAAGCTCATACAAATTCAGTCTGTCAGTCTCGTCTAACCATGGTCCTCTCTCAACTGAAACACTTTACAAGGGTGTTTTTTTCACTTCCTTGTTCTCTCTTGATGAACAGCAAATTAATTTGAGTGAAGGGATGCTCTTCCCCAGCTCTTCATGTAATCTGGATATGGCAAGCCAAGATGCCCACCTGAAAGGTGCAAAGCATGATATACTGCAGTAGCTGGAAACTAGAATTATAAGGTGCAGACCCTGTATGTTTGAGCCTCTCTATAGCAGTATAAAGGCTCTTATTATACATGAGAATAGGCTTCAGAGGGAGGCAAACTGTATTTTGGCTGCTAGCTGTGTGGGAATCTAGATGGGCCCAATTTACATCATGCCTGTAAACCAACATTCTCCATTAAAAATTTCAACTTCTTCCTTTAATATAGAGGGGCATTTTGAGGCCCTTATCACAGAAGGTTTAATTACTTCATTCAATATAAAAAAATTTAGATTACACACAGAACAGACTTCTTTTCACATCCCCCTACAGCAGTTTTGTCTACAGCTCCCCTTTCTACTGTCTCA
This sequence comes from Gavialis gangeticus, assembly GCF_001723915.1. NCBI lineage: Eukaryota > Metazoa > Chordata > Crocodylia > Gavialidae > Gavialis > Gavialis gangeticus. The sequence goes on along the minus strand of NW_017729024.1, from coordinate 48,736,961 downwards.
GTGTTTGAGCTGCATGCTTATAATAGTAATAGCAGTTTTATTAATTCTCTTGATACAAAAACTGAGAATTCTTTCATTCATTCCTTTTCTTACATTCTCTTCTTGAAAACTCAGTCCTGTTCTTCAGTGAATCTAGTCGCTTGCATCCTAGGGGCTTAACTGTAATCTAACAATAGTTCTTTATTTACAGGGTACCAATTTTTTGGACAAGGATAAAGTATGGTATAACATTATCTTCAACCTTTATCTCAGGAGACTGCAAGTTACAAATCATGACATTCCCAGTTACTCTTTTTAGAGTGCATGAGCACAACCTTGCTTTAGACCTGGGGTTCTCAATCCCTGGGCCACAACACGGTCAGCTACCGGACCGGAAGTGGCTGTGGACTGGCAAACTGTGGCCCCCCTAGAGCCAGGTGGAGAGGCTGAAGCTCCTTCTGTAGGGCCTGCAGCAGCACAGGGTTTGGCCCACCCCCTGCCCAGGGGATGGGGATGGGGATAGGGATATCCTTACCTGTCTTCTGGCTGGAAATTCCACCTGTGGTCAGCTGTGAGTGCTGGGCCATGGTTTGCTGAGCCACAGCCACTTCTGGGCTGCAGCATAAAAACTTTGGGAACCCCTGCTTTAGACAAATGGAAAACCATTTCTTCTGCTGGAAAACTGGCATTTAGATCAGCATATTGCCTAACTAGCAATTATTACAGGACTCTATCCATAGAAAAGCCTCGCTTCCTTCTATCTTCACCTTTTTACAACCTAGGAGTTACTGCAGTCTTGTTCCTATTTTGTTCAAATAGCTGTCATGTATCCAGCTATTTCTCTTATCTAAAGTTCTTCAGAGTGGATAATACCTTGATGTACCATTGTTATTTCCATCTAGTCAAGATTTTTTGTAGCAAATTGGCTGCTCCACTTCATATATCTGGCTAGAAGGCAGAATAGGATTTACAAGTTTGATTTCTTTTGGTTCCTGAATGCATTGAAAAAGACTGTAATTCATAACATTCTTTTGCTCATTGCATGAAATAGGTAGAATATCAGGGGAAGGGAGCTGCAACAAGTGAATTTTGGAGTGTACAGGCTTAATCCTTTGCATCCCAGAACTGAGCCTACCTTCTTGATGATTTTAACACCATTCATCACTGTGGCTGTGTGTAGACAAAACGAGGGGCATGTGTGCATGATACTTTAAAGTGGGTTAAATGCTTTTGAACCCCTTTAATGGTATTGGTGTTTGCATGTGTTGGCAGCGTATAGTGCAGTAATTCCAGCTGCTGTAGCAAATTTGGCGGCGTAATGCACCTTTACATAACTTGGGGCACAGCAAACTAAAACTCCTTGGAGTTTTAATTTGCTGCCCTACAGCTGTGGAGTGAAGCACTAGGCTCTATGCAGCTCAGAGGCTCTGCAGGAAGGCTGTGCAGGCAACTGCTTCAATTTAGGGCTCCCATTTTGTCTGTGCACACCCTGGGAGAGCCTCAAGAAAGGCATCTGTGAGGTATGCAAAAAATCATTCTAGGCTTCTTTACAAAGAAACATTAGGACTGGTTGAATGAGAATGATAAGAAAATTCAGGATCTTATTGGCAGAACAAGAAAAGCCTACAAAGCGTGATGGAAGGTCACCAACTCAAAACAGAAACAAGTCACTTATTGCCACATTAACACTGAGACCCAGAAGAAAATCTGAAAGCAAAAGAACAACTGCTGGAAGAAAAAACTAGAGATCAATAATTTATTGGCTGCCATGGTATGCATAGTTTCTTCAGCTCATTCAAAGCTATCTATGAGCCAAAAACACAAGGAGCTGTCCCTTTTGAGGTCCAAGGATGGAACAACTCTACTATCAATGCATGGTGGAAGGAACACGTGCAAGAGCTTCTAAACCAAGATTGTAATGTCAAACAATACCATCAAAGCTATTCCACAGCCCCTCATTAAGGATTACCTTGTAGGCCCACAAACCTATTAAGAGGCATTGAAAACCATTGAGCAGATGAAGACCAGCAAAGTGTATCATGCTGATGGAATACTAGCTGAAACTGGTAAGCACAGTGGAAAAAAGCTCTCTCCTTGGCTGCATGCTGTTATCTGGAAACATGAACAGATTTAGTGACTTGAGAAATGCCAGAATCATAACCATATCCAAGAAAGGAGATGGACTGCATTGCAGTAATTAACATGGCTTGAGCTCCTGTCCACAGCTGGGAAGATCATCACCTGCTTTCTGCTCAGTAGACTCACTCCCCTTGCTGAGGAGATTTTACCTGAATCCTGGTGTCGTTTCAGACCATTCAGGTACAGTAGAGATGATCTTTGCTAGACAGCTGCAGGAGAAGTGCCCCAAACACTGAGACCTTTACATGGCCTTCATTGACCTGACTAAGGCCTTTGATTCAATCAACAGAGAGACCCTATAGAAGATCCTGATGAGGCTTAAATGCTCACCAAAATTTGTTACCATGATTAGACTACTTCATGATGACATGACAGCAACTGTCCTAAGCAATGGCTTACAAACAGATCCCTTCACAATCAGAGCTGGACTGACTCAATGATGACTGATTTTTACCAACACTTTTTTGCCATCTGTATATTACAGCTATTCCACATATCACTGCTGATAGACTTCTATCTGGAGTCAGCATCCAGTATCTTTGGGCATGTGTAGATGGAATAGGAGTGCTAAATGGAAGCAGTGGGTTTTTTAGAAAACACTGCTTCAATTTAGGGCTGATTAAACCCCTGTGTCATGAACACACCCAACTTAACTGCCTCTCTGGTGGTGGGGAAGGGAGGGTGAGCTGCCAGTGAGCAGAGCAGTCCCTGAGGGAGGGCTGGTGCTTCCCTTCATGGTAGGGGTGGACCTCCCCACAGGTGGCACCCACCCGCAGGAACTTGGGTTGGGCAGTCCTGGGGGCACTGCAGCTGTGGAGGGAAGCACTGGGCTCCCGGACAACGCAGGCACGCAGGCTCCAGGGGGGAAAAATAAATACATCAGGCTCGCCACTTTTCTTGGGCGAAGCCTGCCTTCCCAGGTTGCCTGTAGGGTTTCCTGCAGAGCTGCATGGAGCTTGGTGCATTGCTCCATGGCTGTAGGGGCAGGAAACAAACTGCTCAGAGGAGATTTAGTTTGCTGCACCCCAAGGCTCAGTATGCCGCTGAATTTCCTACAGTGGCTAGAATTAATGCACAATACATCGCCGAGGTGTGCAAACACTGACACCATTTAAAGCAGTGCAAAAGCATTTAGTCTGCTTTGAAGTGTTGTGCACACATGCCCCTTGCTTAGTCTACACACAGGCTTTGGAAAAGTGTCCATATCAATTAGAAGAGCAGAATAATGGATGCCAGCATCCTGGCTCAAGTAAACACCACGAGTATTGAAGCATCAACTGTATTGGATGGGACGTGTCATAAGGATTCCTGATAACTGCCTTCTGAAACAGGTCCTATATTCCCAACTCACCAAAGGTTACCACTGTATAGGTGGGCAAAAGAAGAGATTTCAAGGATGCCTTGAAGGCCAATCTGAAGACATGTGATATGGACATCAATATCTGGGAGACTCAAGCACTGAATCATCCCCAGTGATGTCTTGAAATATGACAAGGCATCAACCATTTCTAGCAGACTTGCCTCATTATGGAGACAAATAGGTGAGAGAGACCAAGGGAATGCGCTGTGACCCAACATTACCAGGATTCCGTCCTTCTTTCTGGAACTGTATGCTATATCTACAGTTGAACAAGCATATCTCAAATTGGTCTCTTCAGTCATCTCCAGACTCACCAGTGACTTCCCTATCTATTGGAAAATTGTCATCCTTGTGCTGAAGGACTGTCAATGCCAACACTTTCCTGGGAAATGTGGGAGCAGAGGTGGGATGCTATTGGAAAGCTGAAATGGCCAAACCCTTCTGGGATGATTTCAAAATTTAACATGTGGGACAGGAGAGAAATAAAGTTGTCTCTGGACTTGAATCAAGAATTGCTTTTACAACTCAGGCAATATGACTTTACTGGATTCTATACTGTCTGAAGGAATGTACATTCAAGTTGCATTGGAAACTGTAAATATTTCTGAATTGGACATAGATTAAGGGGACCTAAAGCACTGACTCTGTATACTATGCTGAGATAATATGGAAGCAGGAAAATACAGTGACTTTCTTTGTGTAGACTAATTAATAGAGCTGGTCTTGTCTATCAAATATATTAACTAACATTTTCTAAAATCTGTTTAGCCAGTGGAGACCAAAACAGCATTTAAAAATGAGACCAGATCCATAGCTGGTTCTATGAGGAGCACTCCCCCATCACTGCCTCCTACTCTGGCGTAGACCTGGGGGACTTTAAGGCTATCTGTTATAACCGTCTAAATATCTCTCTGCCAATACCAAATAGTGTGTTGCACATACTAACATGCTGCTTGACGTGTCTTACCTCCTTTGCCTAAACAGATTCAGTGATCACAGCTAGTGATGGGGGAATGAGTATTTAATGAAATTAATTGGTTAAAACCCAAATTTATGTTTGGGTTTTTTAAAACTTTTATTTAGGGTATAGATTTGTATTCATCACTAATCTGTGTTGTCTCTTATGATTAGTTTATCTGGAATAATCATGTGATTCTGGGTGAAAAGGAACTATCTAACAATTTGTTCCTGTGTGGGTGCCCCAGGAAAGTAAAGATTCAGACATTTTTTTGTCTTCTGTACTGGACTCTTCTGTGCTTTGGGATGCTTACCTTAGCTAGCCTCTTATTTGGGAAGGACAGTCATGTGTGCAGCATTAATATTTCTCTAGAACCCAAGCTCTGTCGGTGTGATGCAGACATTCAGAACTGGTTTAATTTGGTATCATTCAACTTGGAGTGTTTCTGAAAATTCTGCCATCTCTGGGGCTTCTCAAACTCCAAAGGGTAGGCTCCTTTTAATATTGTTGAGTCATGATGGGAGTTGGATTGTTCCATCGTGCCAGCCTGCTAGTCTCTGGCTGTTCTGCAGTGTGGCTTTGTTTCTTCTCTCTCTAAAGAAATCATGACTTGTTTCAGAAGATCAACTCTTAAATCTGTATGCCTACCCACTGGGTTTATACTGGCATGAGTTTCAGCCTGCAACTGAGAGACATTTCTGAGTTGTATCTTGTATATGTCTTTTTTTTTAATGCAGAAACAAATGCAAAAACTTTTTTTTTGTTTCAATAAATAAATGCTTCTGACAAATAGTTCATTGGAATTTTTTCCCCAAACTCTTCCAAGAAATAGTACTATCCTTCTTGGCAAAAGACCCCACTCTGTTAGAGAATCAGTTCTGTATCACAGGCTTCTTCACAGGGACTTGTAGTTACCAGTGCATGGTGTAGTAGTATGATAGTGTTCGATAACTGGGTACTTGGCCAGAGGGTGTGGGGAAGAGGTGAAAAATGAGAAATAATTGCTCCTAGGCTAAAACCTTCAGTGATATCAGAAGCTTTTCCCAGCTCGCTTTCTCGTTCAATGATCAAGAAAGAATTGGGAAGTCTCAAGTCCTATGATTCATTTTACTTTCTTTTAAAATGTGGGGAGAGAAGGGAGGAGAATGGAAAGAAAGGGCTTAAGTATACCCACAACATTTTGCACAACATTAGAGAGAAGAGAAAGTTTAGCTTATAGCTCACAGGAAAAGTCTTACTTAAGAGATGTGTCACAACATGTGCACAGGCCAATTTTCAACTCCAGATGCAGTCAGAGAGAGATACA
>NW_017729024.1:48720732-48726219 GCF_001723915.1 Gavialis gangeticus | reverse complement strand
CACAACAGAAACGCAGTTGATACTTTTTTAGTTTTAGCATCCTCTAAACTAATTTTGGTCTTGCTGCTAAGATATGTGGTTTGTGTTGGGAGGAGACTTCCTTTCTTCCATCTTCATATCTCCTCATACAGCAGAAGTTAAAGGAGCATTTCTGAGCCTCTTATTATAAGTCTACTACCTTTTAGTTTTTCAGACTTTTTTTTTTTCTGTTGATTGTATATTCTCTAGCTCTACAACTGAGCTTTCCCAATTTCTCTGCCATAAATGTTGCTATGGAAACACTGAGTAAAGGGGTAATATTGTGGTGGAATTCAGCATTAAGGCAATGTGTCACCAATCCATAGCAAAAGCTGCATGTTTTGAAACATTTGAAAGCCCTGAGTGCAGGCACTGAGATGTTCATGGCTGCCTGAATTTATGTTTTTTTCACTCTCTCATCTGAACATTTACATTTAACACCTGAATATTTACATTCATCTATAGTGGATTAGAAAGATCAGAGAGATACTGAGCACTACATTAAAACTAAAGTAATGTTTTCAATGCTTTGATGCTTGGTGGCACTGGGTTTAAAAGAAAGTCTGGTGGAAATAGAAGAAATATCTTGGGGGTTCTTCTGTAGTTTGGCTATGGCCTTCCCTGCTGGAGCAGAGGAGGAGGTGGCAAGGTGCTTTTTGCTAGGACAGTAACAGTAGGAAGAAGATGGGAGAAAAGTGTTCATGATACTATATTCCTTTAATCTACCTCCACATGGGAGATGAGAATAGCAGACAGGTGGAAGCTTTAGCACTTTGCTTGTTTAGCCTTGTGGCCTATTTGGAAGGCAACACGGAGGAACGCTGTACACTATGAAAGAGTGGACATGTGTATGTTTGGAACCCTTTCAGAATGGCTTTGGGCAACATGCATTTTCCATCAGATGCTTTTTCTAGTTTTGCTTCATTGTTTGTTTGTATTTAATAAACCAGAACATGAAAAGGAGGGTAGGAAAATTATGTTCTTTGAAAAGAAAAATCTTAGAGGTGCAGGGATGGAATGTGAAACAACCAGCTAATACAAATGCTGTTATTGGTTATAAAAATAAATAAATAAATAAACAGGGGGAGGGGGGCCTCTGAAATGAGTTCCAAGACATTGTACAGACATGGCAATAAACATGTCAGGCATCTAGTATCACATCACATTCCTTATTAATATTTCTATTAAACTAGTTTCTTTTAGACCTTTAAACTCTTTTGTGATGGATATATCAGACACTGGCAGTACTGGCAGTGATGTTTTCTCTGCAATGTCATGCCATTTTAAGAATGCCCTGTAATAGTACATAGCTAACTTTGGAAAAACCTTTTTAATGCATGTGTAACATTGTTCTGGTAATACAGAACAATATGTGTGCAGAAGATAATGTGTTCTGTCATTCTGAAACTGGGAAAGCTATAACAATGGGGGGGAAAGCCACTGGGAGAATGGCTACTGTAATTACTATGCATATATCCAGTTGCTTTGGTATTCATTGGTTCAATTTAGTGCAGTTAACACTGTTGATTGAGTTTGCTTGGCATATGGAAGTACCACACAAATAGCCAATGTGATGAAGTGCCACTGGAGCACAAAGCCACCTATTTATACAGAACTACAAATCATTACAAACTTGCAGACTCCATATGCCAGAAAAGACGAGTGTTTTGCATTTAGTGTTAGAGTGACAACTGCAGCTTTCAACAGGGGCTGAAAAAATAAAGCTGTAATTTGCTGCTGTGACACATGAACACTTTGTGCCACCCTTTCACGTGTTTGACTGCTAACTAGCTAACAGGCTATGTGTTTCAACCCCTCGCTAATCATTTTTTTCTGGAGTCTTGGCTAGACTCACACAGAATATTGTGTAATGTAGCCTATGGTATGTTAGGTGAAGAACTGACTTTCACTTCCACTATGACCACTTCACAGGGCTCTGGAAAGGCCTTGAAGAAATGTAAATGAAGTTTGTACTTAAGCTTCCAGACATGAAATCTAGAATTCCTAGCAGATGGGGGTTTTAAAGCCTGTTTTTACCGATGTGAACCCCAATGGTGTGTGTTTTGTCACTAATATAGTTCTTTACTCCTCCTGTAATTTTCCATTTCATTAAAAATATCTGTATTTCAGCAAAGCATAATTTTGGAACTGGAGCTGCAAAGGAGAAGGCTCAAATGACCATCACCCTGCATCTTGTGGTTTTGTTTGGTTGTGAAGAGTAGGCAAAAATGCTAGCATGCTGATTGCATGGCACTGTACACCTCACTGTGGTAATGTTCCAAGGATCAGGACAATGGTGAATTGTGCCCATGAACTTATGCCAGACTGGCTTTGCATAGCCACTATATGTGAAAAGCTTCTGCTCCCATATACCCCTGTGGCTGATAACCACCAGTGTTACCTGAACAGTGATCAGACAGGATTCAGGCCTTCTCAGGACTACCTCTTGGGCCCTTACAACACACTGATTCAGTGGATTGATGGAGAACATCTTTTTGTTGAAACTTCCTTGATACCAACTCACCTGCCCTTGTGTTGACCTTCCCAGTGAGGAATAGTGTCCAGTTCATCAGTGTAGGTATACAATTTGCCTTAGATTGCATTTTGAAAGCGGGTTTCTGCTTGTTACTTCTCCTGGAAATATGCTCTGACAGACTGTAAATGAATGGACAGTCAGAGTTCCCCTGAGTTGGAACATCTTGAATAGGCTTGTGTTAATAACAAATTGTTTTCCTGCTGCTTAATCAGGATTCTTCTAACCTTAACATAATGGCTAATTAAGAGACCACATACTGCACATACACAACTCCTAATGATGTTTTCACTGCTCAGCTTGGCATGCAGGAAGTTGCTGATGAACAAGTTAATCAGTTTGCTAAGCGTGATGTCTATATCCATTATCTACAGCCTTTTATGATCATTTTACTGCTCCAGAAGCTGGTGTGCTTTTCTTTGGTCCTGGGTACCTAAGCAGGCTGCAGACTTCTATTTTTTTGTCCTGTGTGGCTACATATAGTAGCAAACTACGTACTGTGAACATGACATTGCATTTGAAAGCTATCTTTAATCTTTAAATGCCAGGGTCAGTGTGCTGATATGATGCTCTAGTTCAGGTGTTGTCTTGTTCGGGGGTACTTGATTAGGTTCTAGGGGATAGATGCGGGTGGGCAGGGAGAGAGTGCCACCTCCCAGGAGCAGGGCTGGTGGGAGAGGGGCAAGGGTAGCAGTGTTCTTGTGTGGGTAGCACAGGCACTGCCCTGCCAGCTGGACACGGGACGGTGGTGGGGAGGGAGGGAAAGCTCACACATGGCTGCTGCTGCCATCACTCACTACCCTGCGCTGCCAGCATTCTGTGTTTCTCTGTGTGCCAACCCTCCTCCCCTTCCCCCACTCTGTGTCAAGCTGCTGGGCGTACACTTGTCAAAACAAAAAGGTTGAAAACTCCTGTTCTAGTTAAGCAAACAACTTAGGACAGTCAAGCCTCTGGGTCCCAAATGGATATCCTTAACCCACTTGTACCATACAAATACAGGTAGTCCTTGTCCCAGCTAGCTGACAGAGTGGGTCAACAGGAGGTCAGGCTGTTTGGAAAAAGGTCTAAATGGTCTTAGTAGTCACAATGGTCCTTGATGGACTGACTCTCCTTGACTGACAACTGGGAGATTTATTGGTGAATTAACTCACATTGATCTTTGTACTTTAGTGTCAAAATCTGCTACCAAGACCCTAGTAGCTAATTTAGAGTTAGGGGAGGTATGTCCACATTGCAAACATGTCTGTGGCTGCACTGAGTTCAGGTCTAGGCTCCTAAGAGAGGACTAGAGGCTCCCTTGTTAAAGACTAGTCCTAGAGCAGACCCTGTAAGAGGGCCATATTTTTCAGCATCAGAGCAGGAGTTAGCAGGGCTAAGGATTCCTCTCCCATACATGTAACAAGGCATCAAAAATAGTTCCTGGAAGGGGGGAGTTGGTGGAGGAAAAGCTAAGGAATTGGTAACCAATCCTCCTGCGTGACATGCACCAAAGTGGCTACCACAAACAGCCTCTCTAGTTCCCTCTCCAGCATTTCTTATTGCTGTTGCTGGGTTATATTCAAAGTCCCTAGGAGCTGAAAGGAGTAGTGGACTCTCCTCAACTTGAGGATTTTAAAAAGATGGGTGGGGAGGGACTGAGCGTCTAGACAAATGAAGCTTTTAAATGACTTTAAAAAAGAAGGGGGAGCTGCTGCTTGGGAGCACGCATCAGCTGTTACAACCTGATTTGTATTGCTACAGGATCATGCAGACCTATGTGACAAACAAAACAGGGTTTAAGCTGGAGCAGCTTGGTTTCACCTCTGTTGCTACAGGGTTGTATCATAAAGGCATATTTATTGGATGCTTTATTAATATCTTTGTTATCAGTCAGCCTGGGATTGTGCCAGCATTGCCTTTTCGCCCCTGAGATGGATGAAGAAATATTTAAAAAACTCACTGGCTAGCGACAGACATTTACAAAGCCTGAGCTTTAACAGATTCAGTCTTTGCAGATTAGTGTAATGCAAAGCTTGAACCAATTTGGAGGTGGATAGACATTCCCTTTTCATTCCAGAAATGCAGGCACATACCTGCAGTGGCTCAGGCTAGAAGCCGGGGGGGTGCCCTCCCTTCATTTCTACAATGCTGATGTAAGGGAGGGCATGGTCAGGCCCCAGAAGGACACTCTGGTTAGGGGCATAAACACCTCGTGCCTCCCGAGGCTGGAGGGGCATGGTGACTGCCCACAGGCAGTGGCAGCAGTGAGTGGCAACTGCCCACAGGTGGCTGCAGTGGTGTCAGCGGAAAGGGTGGGGGCAGTGGTGAGCACCAAGTGGTGAGTGGTGACTGCCCACAGACACCACCAGCAGTGGTGGCGCTGACCAATCTCAGGGGGTGCACGTGGACCTGCATGCACCCCCTACACATCATGAATGGGGAGGGGTTCCCCACCCCCCCAGCAGTTCAGAGGGGAGTTGATAACACAGTGTTTATCAGCCCATTAAGAAAACAAAAGCTTCTCTCATTAGTTCAAGCTCTTTTTAAACAACTTTTTCCAAGAAAGGAATGGGGAGACACTACCAGCTGCCTGCTGATTTAGCTCCAAAGAGCCCTAAGATGATACAGCCCTGTCTGCCTTTGTCCTGTCTCCCACAGCAGGGATGTAGCCAGCATGTGGTATGCTAGCTAATTCTGAGAGGTGTCTGTGTAAGGCAGATGGGAAGGGAGAATCCCTGCTTGAGCAGGGAGTGGTGAGGGGGCGGGGCAGGGTGGGGGGAGCAGGAGGATGCCAGGCAGACCCCACTGTATGTGCAATGTTTGCCAGAGCTGCAGCCAGGGAGCAGAAGGGAGGAGACAACCCAGGTGTCTGGAGTGGAGAGCCCTGCCCAGCCAGAGAGCATGCTGGGATGCTGGGGGACTCTGATATAACTTAAACCAGGAAGGGGTCTGGGACA
>NW_017729024.1:48698365-48698882 GCF_001723915.1 Gavialis gangeticus | reverse complement strand
TATTGGCAGCACCCAAATCTAATAATTTTCATTGACAAGAGGCTTTTGTTTTCTTGATGGGCTAATGAGCATTGTGTTCTGATAAGCTCCCTGATGGCTTGCTTGTTTCAAAGGCTGCAATCTGTCAGTGTTCGAGAGGGGACAGAGAAATGACTGGTGAGAAATGACCTGGTTATGCAATGCATGGGACCTATGAGTGCCTGTCAGTTTGCTGCAGACCAGTCTGAAGAATCGGGGGGAGAGGGAGATTGAAAAGCTCAATATCATCAACAGATGCATGCACTGCACAGAAGCAGTTCTTCCTCTCCCCCTACCCACCTTTGCCTCAGAGTGCTAGCTGGGGACCGTGGTCTGACAATACCTACAACACGCTAGCAAAAACAGGATGCGCTTCAACACTGACAAGTGCAGGGTGCTGCACTTGGGCAGTAGTAACCAGCAGCACACTTATAAGGTGGGAAACTCCCTTCTTGAGAGCACGAAGGCAGAAAGGGATCTTGGAGTCATTATTGACTCC
>NW_017729024.1:48695119-48698176 GCF_001723915.1 Gavialis gangeticus | reverse complement strand
GCTAGGATCTGGAACCAACTTCCAAGGGAAGTGGTGCTGGCTCCTACCCTGGGGGTCTTTAAGAGGAGGCTTGATGCCTACCTACCTGGGATCATTTGAGCCCAGTTTTTTCTCCTGCCTTGGCAGGGGGTCGGACTTGAAGACCTATAAGGTCCCTTCTGACCCTACTTCTATGATTCTATGAATACTCCTGTCCCTTTACCAGAGAGCAGGGAAAAGCCTGGGGAGGGCTGCTACCCCCTCCCCCCTCAGGCACACCCTGGCTGGGGACTGTGCAGCCCAGGATAGGGGTTTAAACCCCTCCCTAATCATAGCATCATGGTGGGGCCTCGCCATGCCCTCCCATGTCAGGATTGTGAAAGGGAAGGGGGGCTCACTCGAGTGCCCCCCAGCTTCTAGCCTGAACCACTGCAGGCATGTGCCTGCATTTCCTGATTAAAAAGTGAATGTCTATCCACTTGCAAATTGTTTGAATCTCTGCTGGTGAAACTAGTTTGCAAAGATTGAATCAATTCAGGCTTGGGCATTTTGAATGTTTGTCCCTAGCCCATAAGAGAGTACTTTTAGAGTAGTGTCTGCCCAGTCACATGTTCAGCTCTTAATTTCCTCCTAGTTCAAATAGTTGTCCACATTTGGTTCTGGAGTCTGGTTTTCCCAATTGGTAACATTTCATAAAGGCAAAATAACTAAACTAAACAACCCCTTTCCACCCCTCATTTCCTCTTTCCCACCCTCCCTTATCTACTTCTCTCCCACTCCAGGCCCATGGCTACTGCTTTTATTTTTTGAAGAGAAATGTAGCTTGGCTCAGGTTTTCCCCCTCAGGTTTGCTTTCCTAATTGAAATACTAGAACTGGCAGCTGAATTTATAGTGTAAGAGCTAAATTTTGAATGTGGTGCTTTCACTGAAAGATGAAAATTACCACATTGCTTATAGTAAACCGGGTTTTGTGCATACTACTTTTTCTCTTCCTTAAAAATGGAAAACATACTTGCATACCACCACAAAGAATGTGGGGAATAATAGAATTACACTATTAAGGTAATAAAGATGAGGCACTGCGAGGGGTTGATCACCACCTCTTTCAACATGACAAACTGTTTAATTAAAGCCCCTAGCACATCAATAAGTCTGCATAGTGTTTATTTAAGATTTGTAAGGTGAAATTCATTGGCTACCAAACTCCATTGTAGGCAGTGTTATGGTTTTCTTTAAAAGAATCCAAGGGTGATCTTGAGGTTTATAGAGCAGGGACTTTAAATTTTATACAGGTTAATTGGTTATAACTATAAAATATTTACCACATGATGCCTAGGACAGATGCATGTGTTTTTAAATTCAGGAAGAAATTTAGAGTTCCTTTTATTAAGGAAAAACACCACCATTTTAGGACAGGGAATTTTTGTTTGAAGACTCAACTAATCATGCTACTCCTGAAAGTCACTTTAACTGTTTTCAGTTTTCCTAGCTTTGTTCTGAATCTAATAACAAGCCTTTGCCCTTGCAGGACTTTTCAATATGTAGGTCTCAATGAACCTGGAAAATAACATTAACAGTTCTGCAGCATTCCCAGGTTCATAAATCTCAAACCAAATTTTCCTGTTTTAGACTCATAGAAGAGAAAGCAATCGATTATTCAGAAATTTTGTTTGATGCCCTGTGACCTGGGCTAAGTCATGTGATCTCTAGGCCTCATCTACCCTGCATGTACTAAAATGGGGGAATGTTATATTACCTAAACATTTTTTAAATACAAAGAAAAAATAGTGGAAGAAATTGGCCTAGAACACAGGGCTGTCTCCAATCTCTGTACAAAGTTCCATAGACTGTCAGACAAGAATGGCTTTGCAAAAAGTTATTGAAACTGAAGTGAAGTTACTGCTGTGTGGCTAAGACCATTCCCAATGCCCTAGTTCTCTCCATTGTTGGCCATGAATAAGAGTTGCATATGAAAACTGATGGTTCAAAAAGGCCAAAATGCATACCACCACGTTGGTAGCAGTGAAGATGCAGAATCTAATAAATGACTACTTCGAAACAAGGAGTCAAACACTTCCTATTTAACCAATTTTCTTAAAACAAGGATTTTTAGAGGTTATTAAATAGGTAATATACAGAGTCTTGGATACAGCCATAGGCAGTAACTTTCTACTTGTTTTTTTGTTGTTGTTGTTTATAGTCAGCATGTGAATTTATATTTTGATTTTTATTATTAATGGTAAAGGTACTAATGAAAATGCTGTTGGGAGATCCAATTTTGAATCTTGTTTTCTTCCCAGGTGATTGACAGGTTTTTTGGGGGGGAGGTGGGAGGGGGCTGGGTTATTTTAAGCATACAAATGATGCATCCCATGTTAAGAAACAAGGTGACACAGGGGACTGAAAAGTAAGTCTTTTATCACAATGGCTGATCCTGTCCATTTTTTCATACATACTTAATACATAATCCATTGACTTGAGGACTACTTGTGCGTGTAATGTTAAGTATTAATAACATGGCTTCTGCGCATCTTAGCCATTCAAAACCTATGAGTCAAGACTCAGGAAATGATGAGACTAGTTTAGAAAAATAACAATATGAAAATATATTTTTAGTTCTTATGAATATGGGTAGCCAACTTGAGAAGATGACACAAGCAGACTCTAAAGGCTCAAAACCCAGAAGTCTCAATATATTTTTAAACATATGAAAGTTGAGAGTCTCACTTAATCCTTGAAGGGCAGGAGGTGAAGGTTTAAATAAGAAACTCACGAAATAAAAATGTACTTCCAGGTTTATGATGCAAGTCATGAGATCTGCCAACACTACATTGATTTTTGGCAGGGCTGAGGCCTAAGCCATCTGCTTGAATCTGCCTTGGCAATAAGTGATCAATTGCTAAAGGCTTACTTCAAGAAAGAAAATGTAAGAGGTAGATAGAGAGTGCTGGTCAAAAATTCTCCCCTTTCCATCTCTACATTTTGAACAATTTCAAATTAGATGCTGGAAGCCACGGTATAAATTGGAAACATGGATGTTTTTTCTCCATACTTTTAATTGCAATTCAGTTTTGGGG
>NW_017729024.1:48674745-48695013 GCF_001723915.1 Gavialis gangeticus | reverse complement strand
TGTGTGTGTGTGTGTGTGTGTGTGTGTGTGTGTGTGTGTACACACTTTTTTCCCATCCACATGAGAAGTTGTTTTGGTATCATGTAATGGCATGTACTATGATGGTAAATGAAATTCCAGTTGTGAAACTAAGTGCTTGGAGACTGAGCCCTATCTGCTTCAGAGAGCACCTAGCACAGCTGCTATTTGCTTCTGATTCTGTGGTTGAACAAAGAACTTCTGTCTCCAGAGGTATCAGTACAGCATCTTTCAAATTCACTTGAAAAAAAAATACTGGATGATAAATATTAGCTAAGTATTCATAAAGGCTTTGACATTTTGTAGGAGAAGCGTTGGAAAAATGAGTCTCTTCACTTACAGCTCCAACTGGTGATTGATTTTTGCCTCCCCAACAATAATGCAAGCCCTAATTTGAGTCCCATTTAAGACCTGAATATGGTCCCTTTATAAACTCTTGCTTCCAGTGTGATGATTTTAACTGTCAAAATTCATTTTAAAGACTGATGGTAGTGTTAGAGTGATGTAACTGTGATGCTCTAGGAACTATGCAAGAGGAGATATCGTTTGGGGATGATATATTTTACTGGACCAGCTGTATAGTTGGTATAAAGTCAGACAAGCTTTTGAATGCAAGGCCTGAAGGAGAATGCCTTTCATTCAAATGCTTGCCAAACTTTATCCCAGCCATGCAGTTGGTCTAATAAAAGATATCACCCCCAAAAAATCCTTGCCTGTTTTAAAAACCAAAGAAGAAATGCACATTCAAAATCAGACCAAAGCATCTGTACAAGCATACTTCATGTGTACATTTTGCCAAGGTAACAGGAAAAGATTGATTCATGCTACTGTGTATGTAGGATTGGATGGAACCACCTTCTAGATATGTGACCCTAGATAAGATGAGAAGCAGTCTGTAAAACCTTTGCCTACTGCTTGTGCAATCTAATTAAAGGTAATGGTTTATCTGCACTGTAGACTGACAAAAAGGTAGCTACATAATATATTTAGCTAGTTACTCCATTAGTCAAGGATCCCCTCCTTGGGAATTTCACTCTTACATCCTCAGGAACCCTGCAGAAGATGCTTTTGAGGAATTTTATATAGTAGTAGTTTATTTATAGTTCAACTTGTCACCACTGCAATAAAGTTTCATTGCACATAGGTGGGCAATTTTACTATTGCTTAGAGAACAGATTCAAGAGCACCAATCTTTTAAATTTATTTTCATATTCATCATAGTCCAGGACAAAATATTCTCTTCCCACTTAACCCTCCCCCCAAACATTTACACTTTACATGTTAGAGTTCCATTTTCTTTCATCTTTAAAATGACAGTTTTGAGTATTTGCCTTCTCCTTATTTAATTTTGCCCAAGTTACGGTAATATTTTACCACAAATATTTACCCAGGATTTTTTGGATTTCAATTCATATTTTGGTAGCATTGCTTATAATGGCTTGATGCTACAAAGTATTATACAATGCCTCTATAACACTTATCAAGAGTTTACTTGTTTAGGTCATCTTAAAAAAAATCAGTGTGAACTGTGTATAACATTAGCACTTCTGTGGACTCTAGCAAGGATCAGGGCTATGTTTAGACAGTTCATGGACTTTGTCTGAGGGAAGAGTGAGATGTACCAGAAGTTCCACTTCTTGGGATTACATTCACCATGCCTACCTATGCAAGTTCTGCCTCCCAAATACTTCCTATTACTTCTTCTATAGGCAGGCTCCCTTTCCCCCTTCCTGGACACTGCTGGGATAATTTCAGACTGGCTGGAGGTTGTCACAGAGAAAAGATGTATGCTCCATCCACTGCAGCACTAGACTATGCATGTGAGGATCACTGCACCACCACACAGCCAAGGCATGATGGGATATCAGTATGCTTCCCCCCACCCCCATTTATACATAGAATCGTTCGCTCAAATGGGGCTGGCTGGACTCCCCTTAAAAGATACGGGCGATGAATGAGACAGACTTTCTCTCCAGAACTATTGTTGCCTGATGTCTGGAGGCTTGGACTGGCATCTCTAAATCCCTTACAGTTGGATGATATTTTTGGGAAAATCTTTGAAGCCATGTGAATTGAGAATTTGACTTCTTCATGTACCTCCATGGGCTGGGGCTGTAGGGACAGAGCTCTGTTATTTCACCCTTAATCCCCTTGTGCTCAAAGGCCTTTTATAGTGGTTCTCAAGATTTTTAGATTCAAGGTGCCCCTCTATACTTTGTTGAGTTTGGAGGTGTCCCTGTTGAGAAGCACTATTGTGTTGCCTCAGTTTGCCTCAGCAGTTCTCAAACAGTGAATTGCTGTCACAGCCAGATGGAGCTGTCCCACACATTTCATGCACAGCCAAACCAGGAAGGACTGCAGCAGGAACACTGCTCTTGCCGTCATTAGCATTAGCTGATAAACCTAAAGCAGGCAGGAGTGCCTGTTCCTGCTGTCACATGTTACTCCCAGTCTGACCCTACAATCTACTCCCAGAAACAGAGGCATACCCACACCATACGCACCCTGGAAGAGTCGTGTGGCACCTAGGGATGCCACATCACCCTGGTTGAGAACTAGTGACTTAATGTAAACTATTAAATGGCTTCTGCAGAAAGATATGGCTCAGCATGGGGGCAAAGAAGTGGTTAGTTTGTTTAAACAAACTGAAAACTCTGGAAATCCTCTAAGCTTTCATACCAGGAAGACAAAGTAGAAAGAGCTAGCTAGCTAGCACAGCTGCTGTTAAATGCTGTTGAAGGACAGCTATAATTTTGAAACCAGTTATGGAGACCTGCAAAGGAGCAGTGGAAGTCCAGGAAACCTGACAAGAATGTTGCACTGCAAAAAAGGAGCCCAGTCTATATGTACTGAAGAATTTTTTCGTACTTGGGGCTCTGCTGCTGACATTAATCTTAGCTCCTCTTTGCTTTCAGGCTTTCTAATGTCACAGCATAGAATGGAACAAAAGCCTTATTATGCATGGCTTGGTATACGTTGCTTAAGCAATGAGACATGACAAGCAGTGAATTTCTGGGAGATTATTAGCATGCTATGGATGGTGAGATAATGCAGAAAGCTGAAGGGCCAAAAAGCTGAGTGACTTTAATCACCTGGAAAATATAATAATTGCCCTGAAATGCATTGCCTAGTGTGTCTCATTGTTGTTATGAAATGGAATTAATTCATATAAAATATGGAATAGAGTTCAATACAGGCATTAAGGCATAAACCTAACATTACTGACAACCAATTGGCAAGCTCTGTTTGCATATTGCATTTCAAAGCTGATTCATAATTACTGTATTTACTTGAATATAAGACAAGGTTTTTTTCTCCAATCAGCATAGTGATATACCTCCAAAAATCCCCAAGAAACATACCATATTTATTCAAATACAAGACAAGGTCCTCCCCACCCCAAATAAGCATGGGGTGAAAACCCTCCATCTAATATTCACATTCATGAAAACCTCATTAAATACATTGTCTATTGTTAAACTGCTGCCAAAAAGCAGCATGAGCTCAATATCAAAAACCAGAAACAAAGCTAATTAAATAGAGCCAATACTGAGCATGACTGTAAAATACATGGCCTATATTAGGCCACAAGGAAAGTTTAATGCAGTCCCTCTGAAATACATATACAGTAGCGGTCAGTGAGTGCAGTCCCCCTCAGTGCTGACTGTTTCAAGTCATGGCAGGCCACTACATTGCATACATTTCCTCTTTACTCTTGCAGCTGAGCTACTCCTCTCTTTCCCAGCTCTAGCAATGCCCGTTTCTTCATCAGCCTTAAATGACCAAATGTAGCCCCAGCCAATTCACCCAGAATCCCTCTGTTGCCCCTCCTCTCAGCCTGTGACACATGATTAGTGTGCTCCTACCTTCCATAATGTAGAGGCAGACTACATTGTCCTGCACCTCATTTGAATGTAAATCTTTGGAGCATTGCAGGACTTATGACAAGAACACCTGGTTTTAGTCATGCCTGGGGCCCTAATTAGGACATGAACCCTTTGTGGGAGGTACCTGAAGTACATACACGTGCTGAGCTGTGGGATCAACATAGCTTGAAAGACTGACTCTTTTGGGGCATAGCCCAATGAACTCTATGGTAAATCATAATTTTTTTTACTTTGAACTAATATACACAAGATGGTAAGAATAAGGGACAGACTGTTGCCCATAGACATACTACTCAGCAACAGCTGCCAGGCTGTGTGGGAGTGAGTTTTTGCCAAGAAACTGCAGAAAGAGCACAAGGACTTGAACTGGCAGGTAGCCCACCAGGCATTCCCTGTGCAGGTGCTGAGACAGAGAAGTAGACTGGACTGCCCCAAGAAAATCTGGTGGTGAAAGAAGGAAACAGTCGTCGACCACCTCCTGTGAAACTGCCTGTATGCCAGTGCCAGGGAAGTGTAGAGGAGAGTAATTGTAATCTTCATGATGGTGACAGGGGTCAAGACCTGTCCAGAGAAGCAGCACTGTTCAGCCACCTGACCAAGCAGCAATGGATCCCAACAGTCTGCTTTCATCAGTTCATCTTCTGCTTCAGGTACTCCCCATGTAAGAACCTATGTAACATAGGTTCTTACATTAGGACATAGGACATAGGTTCCCTATGTAAGAGCCTATGTCCCTTTGTAAGAACCTATGTAAGAACCTACTTGTGTACAGATGCACAAACTTCCAGGCACTGACCGTCAGAATAGGAGTGAGTGAGCTGCAAGTGTACTATGGAAAGGTGGTAAAAGATGACAGGGAGAAGATGGCAGAGGACAAGTGGAAGAGAAAAGACTGGCAGAGATTATTTAAAAATGAGACCACTGGAGACAATGACAACAATGACAGAAATGAATGAAAGGACTGGGGAAAGAAACAGAAGGGTTGGGAGACGGGGAGGAAAGGAAGGGAAGGGGAGGGATATGGAGACAGTTTTTTGTAGGATTGTGATTTTTAAAGGACTTGGTAACTGGCATTCAAGCACGTAGTTGTGGTATTGTAATGGGGATGATGATTAACTGTATATGTGCGCTATGGACTGTCAAGTGAAACAGGTTGGTCATGAGACAGAATTGTAAAGGTATAGGTGTATTTATATATTTATATATACAGAAATATATATTTTTGCAAAAAATTGTTTGTATTACATACACATAGGCAACACTTTGACACCCAAAAATTTGTGTATAGAGTATTAAAATTGGCAGTGATTTAAAAAAAAGTACCTTGCATCAACTCTGGCTGAACACTGTCCTGGAGGACAGTGAGTTAACTTGAATCTGTAGGGGCAGAAGTTCAATAAATCAGTGTTATCTGAATCAGTTAAGTCTGATACTACATCCATTCAAGTTTATCTTAAACCAGTTTTGGCCATTTTGAAACTAGTTTATGTGCACTGAACTTCTGTTGTGTTACAGATTTGAACTGGTTTCTGATCACTTATACTGGTTTGTGTCATTTCTGTCCCTAGCCAAAGAGTTCTAAAAAAAAAGACCTTCCAGTGCACTTTTTTTGCCCCTGAGGTTTCCAGGGAATCCTTTGGTATAGGGAAAGCATGGTTGTCAAGCCCTTGTAGCCTCTCCTTACAGCTGCCTTCCCAATCATGTAATGGGTGAAGCAGCCAAGAATTGGGGAGGGATGGCTTGTTTCACATGGTTCAAAAGGGATTTAATAGAATGGGCTTCTATTTTTTTTCTCCAGCATGAGGAAAGCCCTCTGGGTACTGTGACCATTTTTGGTCTGATGGAATGTTTTGTATTGTATTACTTTTATGTTCAGTGATAGCCAAGAGCCTGGAATCCCTCACCCCATAATCTGGCGAGGCACTGTTTCCTTCCTGAGTTGATGTTAGAATCCACCACCTTGTAAGTGGGCATGGGGGAGGAATACACTGGAGGACTAACTTCAGCTTGAGGCAGTCCAGCTATATGTCTGGCTTCTGCACTGCCTAAGCAGCGTGAATCAGAGTAGCCCTCAGGGGGCAGATCTACATGTACATATTAGTGTGATTCAATAAACTCCGGCATTTATCACTCCTGGGCTCCATGTTTACATGAGCACCCAGGACCACAGCATGTTGATCTGGGTCACAGCAGCCCCAGCTAGTAGGGTGCCTGGCGGGTCAGTCTGCCAGCCTGTGCCTGCTCTAATGCAGCTCAGCATGCTGCACAGGGGCTGGCTGGGGCACAAATGTACTCTAGTGCGGGGCTAGCAGGCAGGAAGCCCCCTGCACTGAAGCACCTGTGTGCTCCAGCCAACCAAGTCAGCATCTACATGTGTGGTGCTGTAGAGTAAAAAACACCACAGCAGCACTGTGCTTATTTACAAGGGCTACCCTGTTGCAGAGTTTATTAGTTCACTCCAGCCTCATAGCCCTGCATGTGTAGATGCTGAGATGTTTACTGTGGAGCTAATTAGTCTACTCCACAGAAAATGTCTTGTGTAGGTGCACCCAGGATGCTCTAACCTTGCTGCCAGTGTAGAGTTTTAGGTCTTGTCTACTTTACAAGGTTAAGCCAGCACAGCTGCTTCAGGTAGGGGCATGGAAATATTATACTTCGTATCTGATAAAGGTATGTTAACGAAAGCCCTGTTGTGGATACCAGTCTGATGGCGTAAGTTGGTTTCTGCCAGGCAGTAGCTTGTTGCCAGTGTCAGCCTGCAACAAGCTGGTCTTGCCCTGGAAACAGAAAACCTCCTGCTGTCAGAGCTGCCCTGTCACAAGGGGGTTCCCACTGGTAGTGCATTGGCACCATAGATATGGCTGTAGCAGCCTCTACAATGTAGCCATAGCCTTAGGGAGCTGTTACCAGCTTTCTGACAGCAGCTCTACTGAACTGAGCACAGGAGGGTTCCTGGTAGGGGTGTATGAAATGGGCCCTATTGGATTTGGTTTTGTATGCAGCCTGATTCAGGGACAGTGATTCGATTCAGATCACTCTCCCCCATTCGATTTGGCTGAATCCAAATCTGAAGATTTGATGCTGATTTGGAGAATCAGCGATTTGGACAGATGCAACTTTAAAGGTTTTTTCTACATACCTCAAGGTACCAGGAGTGGCTCATGAATGCTGCCATGCTGGGGTGGATGGAGCATCCCACAGGAGTGTGGGGGACCCGTGTGCTCGATGGTGAACTCAGAAGTGGACCACTTCCAGGTCTGCTGCTGAGCATGCTGGGGAGCCCCCCATGCTTCTGTGGGACACACCATGTGCTCCACCATCACAGCATTCATGAGCCGCCTACTACCTAGAGGTATGTAGAAAAAACATTTAAAGCTGTCTCTATGTCCAAATCACGAAATCTTTCCCAATCTCTCCAAATCTATTTGGAGGATTCCAATTCGATTCAGAGAGATTGAAGGGTCTCCTGATTTGATTCAGAGATTCAGCCACCGAGTCGGGCCGAATCTCCGCCAAATCAAATCGGGGACCGAAGCTTCGCACATCCCTAGTTCCTGGTATCATTTACAGCTGAAGGTCCAAGACTGCTTCCTTTGTAAAGTCATGTTCTCATTCAGAAACTATAACCTATTTGAGCCAGGCTTGGTCTCTTACTGAAGCTGAACTTGTTGAGCTGCAACGGTACATTTGCTTGCAAATGTAAGCTGGGGTGGGATTCCTAAATATTTGCTAAAAAATGTCATATTCAGAATGCAGTGAGAAAAGTAACACGATAGTGGGCTGCATAGATGCTTTCTCCCACTTTCACTGCAACAATTAGAAATTTTACCTGTGATTTCAGTGGGTGTGCATTGTAGCTGGGCAATTACTAAAAGATATAATGCACATGGGGTGAGTAGTTCTACCTGTCTCTTTAATCTTAAGCCTATTAATTGAATTCTAGGGAAATGGTGGAGGGGGTGGAAGGGAAAGCAGTTTCTGTAGGCTTAAACACTGAGAGTGCAACTATATGAAATTGCACTACTCAAATGGAGAAGAATAAGTTTAAAGTCTTAGCCTGTCAAGTCAGGGTTTTGGCACAGAGCCAGGCATTTGCTATATCATTTCATTAAAGTTGGCCTACTTATGTCAAGAACTGAGAGAGATTTTCATTCAAGTTTTGTTCCCATATATTTCTAAACCCCTTGAAAAGAAAAGACTGTTCTCCTTATGTGTATTTGGGGATTTTCTTGGATCTGAGAGTGAAGCATCCTGTAATTTACAGAGGGTGCATACTATGTGCAAATCTATTTTTGGATTCTACTAAAAGGACTCCTCATAAAAATCATCCATATGGAGCTGGCATAGGGGAGATGACCTTATTCACAAACAAAGAAGTGCATGTCATTTTCTCATGCCTATTATTAGTGACCTGGAATCTTCAGGAATGGCATTTGTTATATAAATTCAGTTATGCTAGCTCATATTTCCCCAGGAAATATTAGTACAAAGACACACGCAGCTCCAAAGCATAAGCAGCTCATTGTCTCATTCCCTGTTAAAAAAAAAAAAAAGAAAAAAGATAAGGCAGCGATATAAATGGTAAGTCTAAAAACAACAAGTAAATGAAAGCATTAATTTATTACCAAACTGCAGTGTTTGTGTGGCAGGTATAAACTCGACAGATGATCTGAAGTCTTCTCATGAGGAAGATAACAGAGGCATAAACAATGATATATAGGGCATTTCTTTTTTTCCTTTTTTTTTTTTTCCTTTTTTCTTAGCAAAAGCTGCTGAGTCCCTCAGGGATCTTCAAATGTCAACAGAAATGTCATTATGTATTATAATGAGTCACTATTAATGACTTTAGTGCTGAATTCTGGGCAGGATGGTTGGCTTTATTTCTTCCATTCCAAAATCCTGATTTCTGTTGTCTCCTGTCCCTTTGTGCAATTAGAAAGCAAAGATTCCCCAGCAATTTTCTGAGGGGAGTAGACGTTTCACTGGGGCTTCATGGGGCCATCTTGTGGTCCAGTGTCTTGGACCAGCTCTTCAGGGTCATGATGAAGACATGCAGATGTACCGGAGCCAAGAATTTGGTCCCACACTAATGAGTCAAATTTTGTTTAATGTGATGCTTGAATTTTGATGATGAGTCCTGGACTTACCCATCTCATTGCAGCATCCTAGAGACCTACCTCCTCTGCTGATTCACCCCAGAATGTTCTAAGTTAACTGTATGCGCTGAAGGAAGGGACTTGTTCATTAGTGCAGACATCTTGATAAGTTGTTGTGATCAAAGAATCCACAAAGAATAGGAAAGGCAAGTATATAGATGAGCTTCTTACCCTTTTTATGTGCTAATGACATGGCCTCCTCTGAAATACTCTGTAAGTAATCCTCATTTGTTCTATAAGGTTATTTGAGAGTTCCTAGAACTTTAGGGATTCAGAGAACAATGAGAATAATAAAAACTTGCAGATTATCTGACTAGATGCTGAAAGATCTTGACTATGTTGATCCAAGTTTAAACAAAATACATGCAATAAAGAAATGCTCTTCATGGTAAAGGCCAGTAACTGTTCTCCTCCCTATTTCATAATGTAAGAACTTATATGTGATAAGAAGAAATAGATTTTTCAAAAAAATGTGTAATTTCTTGAACTTGTTGCATGAGAAGCTGATGAGAATAAGAACATAGCAAGAGGGAAGTGGGGAGGGAAATTGAACACGTGTATAAAAACAGACCATCCAGACTTCTCATAATTAATAGTCATACATTTTGGAAGGGATGTACCTTAGGAAGGTAATAAACCACATGCTAATAGATCATGATACCTAATTTCAGGGATGGTTAACCTACATCTGCCTACCATGGGGTTCAGGCACCTTTCTCTGAAGCACCAGCTACCAACCCCTGGAAGAGAGAGGATCCAAGACTTAATATACTTTGGTTTAGGTCTGGTCATTTCTTCCTACACAAGGTAAAGATGCTCATTTTCCTGGAACAGCTCATCACTTGCAACTCAGGGCTTATGCAAGATCAGTAGAAAGTGGATAGCAGAGCTGGGAATCAAACCTATGAGTCCCTGCCCTTTGCTCTAACTACCAGATAAAATTCCCCCTTGTTATATCATTTTTATTAAACCAATATCTATTGCTGTTAATGTGCATGGAGCATATAGAACAGTATAGGCATAATTCTTAGCTAGTAATGCAAATAAGTCGCATAATAATAATACATTTCAGGACAAATTAATATGTTCAGCTCTCTTGCCATCTTCTCTTTGGTAATCAAACCCACTATTTTTCCATGCAGGAAAAACAAATTATCCACACAAGTGGGAAATCAGACATAGTATTTATTTGCATAGCTTTAACCCTTGCTCTGAAATTAAACAAAAAGCAAGAATTGCCTACGTGCGCTCAGTCCAGTCACTCACCATAATTCATTTTTAAAATGGAATCCTGGGATTGCCCTTGGAAACAAAGAAATGGACTGAGGCCAAGCCAAGAAAATGGTTTTGAGTGCTTATAACTGTGATTGCAAGAGCTGAATTAATCA
This sequence comes from Gavialis gangeticus, assembly GCF_001723915.1. NCBI lineage: Eukaryota > Metazoa > Chordata > Crocodylia > Gavialidae > Gavialis > Gavialis gangeticus. The sequence continues at coordinate 48,684,564 of NW_017729024.1, read as the reverse complement.
AACACTGCAGCAAGCAATATAAGTCAAATGCTTTTTCTTGCAAGCAGCTTGGTAAGACATTATCAGGTTGTCTCTCTGAATCAACTAGGGCTCGCTCTTTACAGTCAAACTTTTTCAGGGGTTCATTTCAAATCACTTGTTCACCCCTCTGCCCACCCTCCCTTCCCCACACCCAGGATCTCCCCGCATTACATGGGTAGCTACCCTCATGGTATATGCCCCGAGCAAGCCCTCCCCTACCACATGGCAGCAGGAAAGGCACATGCACACAGCCCACAAGCCACATAGTCTAGGGACAGACATTACACACAAGCCAATTTAAGTGATCAGAAACTGGTTTATACCTATAACAGAACAGATGTTTAATGCAGATAAACCAGTTTGAAATAGGCTGAAACTGGTTTGAGATAAACCTGGTTGAATATAGTATCAGACTTAACTGATTTAGGTCAAACTGGTTTATGCTATGTCTGTCCCAGATCCTTTGCTGGTTTAAGCTAAACCAGACACACCCAGCATCCTGGCATGCTCTCTGGCCTGGGCGGGGCTTTCTGCTCCACAGCAGGGCTGGCCCCTCCCCTCTGTTCCCTGGCTGGAGCTCCAGCAGAGACTTGCAATCACAGCAATCTGCTTAGGGCTTTTGAGGTAATCAACAGCTCATGTGGTAATCCCCCCGCATTCCTTCCTTTGGGAAAGGCAGATAAGGTTCTTTGGATAAATCCGATACCTTTATTAGCCCAACTAAATAGTTGGAAACATTTTTCTTAGTAAGCTTTTGGCTTTAAAAACCCTTCGTCAGGCTGAGGAAGAATCTGCAGTTGGTGTGTGCTTTTCCTGGATGGAATGAACAGTAAAGAAGCCAGAGGCTGGTATGCATTTTCCTTTGGAAAAAGCAGTTTAAGAAGAGCTTATTATGAGAAAGGCATTGTTTTCTGATGGAGTGTTAAATGCTGACAGGAGAGCTGATAAATGCTCTATTATCAAGGGTGGGGGACACTCCACCCTAATCATAGTGTCCTGTTGGGGCCTGGCCATGCCTACTCAGCTCAGCCCTGTGAAAGAGAAGGGAGGGCTGCCTTTGTACCCCGTGGCTTCTAGTCTGAGACACTACAAGCATATGCCTGTATTTCTGGGATGTCTGTCTGGTTACAAAACTGATTTGGCCTAGCCAGGTTAGACTAACCTGCAAAGATTGAATCAGTTCAGGCTCAGGCCTATTGAATGTCTGTCCCTAGCCATGCTGGCTGCATGTAGCCTCTGGACTACCTAATGGACAGCCTGTTTTATGATATATAACTAGGGACTGGCCAAAATCACATGGGTGGTGGAGAAAGCTTATGTCACCAAATGCAAGTAGGATAAGATTTAATACCATTATAGACAGAATTAAATCCTACTCTTTGCTGTGCACATGTCCATGGGGTGAGCCCAGATACAGGGTCCTTGATGCATGCATATGCTAGCAAAGAAATCTATACCCAGAGTGCTCTCAAGCCCAGAGAGATGAGGTGGCTAACAGACTTACACCTTCCCCCCACAAAAATATGCAGATGGCTTGGCAAGTTTCTCAATGCCTAGGTAAATGAGCGTAGGTTGCTTTCAGTGGCAGATGCTGTTGTCGGGTTGTAGCAGGACGGCACCCCTAGGGGTGCCGTGACCTCCCCTAGCGCCCTTGCCTACCATGCCAAGTCTGGGTCCTGAACGCACCCTCTGTCTCGCCCACCACATCTTTGATCTTATATTATCAATGGGAGGCTGCCTTCTAGCCCTCCTTGGCACGGGGCCGGTCTTGCTCTACCACGATTCCGGGCCTACTCCCTGTACTGGCCCTCGCCAGCCTGTCTCCCAGACTGTTCTAAGTAGCCCGCTGTCCCTTTGGGCCTTCCCTCAGTAGGTGCCCACTCCTGGGGGGGCTTCTCTCGATACGTGCCCGCTCCTGGGGCTTCTCTCGATATGTGACCCCCCAGCCTTATGGGCTATGCATGCCTTCTACCTCCCCTTTAGCATGCCCCAAGCCTTGCAGCTCTTCCGGACGTTATCAGGTCCTTTCCTTTCTACGCCCTTGAGCTTGCCGCACACCCGGCACCCTTCTCTGGTGCCCCTGGGCTTGTCACGCACCCGGCACCCCTTCGCTGGCGCCCTTGGGCTTGCCACGCACCCGGCATCCCTCTATTCGCTAGCCCTCTCGGGCCTACTAATTATATCCGCTCCCCCCCTGGGGTCCGCTCAATCTAGGCGCCCCTCCTGGAGCTTCTCTCTCACAGACCGTGCCCCACTGGGGCCAGTCTCCCTGCGCTCACGCGCTCCTTGCCTTCACCGGTCTTCTCAATGAATTTGCCCCCTTCCGAGGCTTCTCACTAAGCTTGCCCCCTTCCGAGGCTTCCCCCGTCCAGGCAGTGCCCCACTGGGGCCTGCCTCTCATGTGCCTCATGGTCACCCGCCCTTGGGCCCGCGCCTCACATTCCCCACGGTCTTGCCCACACTGGGGCTTGTTCCTCGCACTTCCTGCACTCCCTCACCTGCGCTGGTGCTATATTCACGTTTTCTCACGCTCGGAGCTCAGGCAGTCTCAGCTTCACTTGGCCCCAGGCCCCCGCTAGGGTCCTATGCCCGACTTGGGCTTTGCCTGCACTTCCCGCGCCCCTTGCCCACTCTCGGGCCTATGCCTGCGCTCCTCGCCCGCGCTCGGGCTTACGCCCATGCTCCTCGCCCGCTCTTAGGCCTATGCCCGCGCTCCCCGCTCTCCTTGCCCGTGCTCAGGCCTATGCCTGCACTCCCCGCGCTTGGGGCTCAGGCAGCCTCAGCCTTACCTGGCCCCAGACCCCTTCTAGGGTCCTATGCCCGACTCGGGCTTCTCACAGTTGGGGCTCAGGCGGCCTTAGCCTTACCTGGCCCCCAGACCCACCTCTTCGGGCCTATGCCCCACTGGGGCTTCTGCCTATGCACAACACCGCTCCTCCACCCCTACAGCCTCGCCCGGTCCTACGGTCTAATCACCACAATCAATCCAAACGGAAACGCAAACCATAAGCCTGCTGGCTGAAACACAAAATAAGCCCGCTGGCTATAACCTCTGTTGAGCGCCACCCTGGCTACTCTTCATCTCCCTGTCAGGGCTCTCTCCCCTGCATCTCATAATGCCAATGCTTGGGTGGTCAGGCTGCCCTGCCCTGCAGCATCTCCTGCTGTTCCAGTTGCCAGAGGGGAACTGGCTCTGGCCTCAGCCCTTTCTGTTTATAAAGGCCAGGCCCTGCCCCCTGGCGGTCAGCTGACCCAATCAGTTGCTACAGCAACTGGCACCTGCTGCCCTGATGAATGGCAGCTGAACCTTTTTACTACTATTCAGTAGCAGGCACCCTAGTGCCCTGCTACACGGGTATATGCTGATTTTTGTTGGAGAAGCAGTATGGTCATGCTACACTCTGTTTTCCCTGTACAAGGCAAAATGCTCAGTGGCTCTTAATTAGGCCAACTTCTTGGTAGAAGTGATCAGAAATTTTCTGATAAAACTTGTATCACCAAGCTGGAGGTGATGCACTTGAAACATTTTGAGGTCTATCAATTTGTTGCCAGATCCAAGTCAGAATTCAGGTGTTAATGTATCTGGAGGTGGGGAGACCTGATGCATACATGCATCCTGGCAGTGTGAGACCCTTGACCTTGGATCTCTGGCTCAGGGGCAATCTAGGGCTGCAGCTCTCAGGCAACTAGCCAGGCCAGAACTTCTGACTCCACAGCAGAGTGACTGGCACTCCAAGCCTGGAAGTTTTTGGAGTTAGGGCTGGAGCCTCAGTTGCTGTCTGTCTGCTTGCCTGATGCCTCTGCCCTCCCCACCTATGCCCCCCTGCAGCCTCAGGCTGACCATAGGTTGGTGTGGGGATGGAGTGTGATGGTATCAGAACAAGGGAAAGCAATGGGTGGGGAGAGGAGCAGTGGAAGGTGAGCAGGGTTGGGAGGGCCAGGCAGCAGGCGAGGCAGTTGGTGAAAGGTACAGGCAACAGGGAGTAAATTGGTTGACCCCCCCCACACTGCCTGCCCCCTACTGCCTGCTCCCCACCTCCTGCCTCCCTTACTGTATCCACGACCACCTGCTCTTTTACCACCTACTCCTGGCCACTGTTTCCCTGCTGCAGCAAGGAGGACATGAATTTAAGATGACTTCCCATAATTAGATTCTATGAATGGAAAACTATAACACATATATAGATTTTCCATATCTAGAATCTATTATTGTGGGGTCATATTAAATTCAGGATTGTCTTGGATTCAGGTAGACAGTCATGTAGAAATATCTTATTTTGGTTTGGGTCGTGTGTGTGTGTAAAAAAATCCTGTGAACCAGAAACCCTGCCTTTTGTGATGTACCATCATGTCATCACTTGTTAAAACATTTAATATAGCTTATGATTAATAAACCTGAAAAGGGAAGTAGTTATGTTTATTTATAACCTCTTCAGTTGTCAGTGTTGTTGCTAAATGATAATGCATTTATTAAGTACTCAGCATTTTTTTGCTAAAAACTTTTATTGTGGTTGCACACTTGCTTTGTACATAAGATTCTTTCTTGAACAGCTCTTTACACTGACTGTCTGTGCCAACTTAGATCTCTCAGAAGGCTTATAGGTAAAAGGTTTTTAAAAGGTCAGGTTTTAACACACAATCAAATGCATCATGTCATTGATCAACTCGAGCTCACTTCATTTGTTCTCAAAACTACTCCTCTTCTTCCTCCCATTGTGCCATAGTTTTTCCTTTTGCTGTTTGGCTGTTTGAGAAATAATATTCACCTCTATGCTTTGGATTTTGATACTTGAAATACAAATCTCCTTTAAATTCAGTGTAATTGAAGCCCAGCATGGCCTTTCAGCTTCCTTTACAATTCATAGGTGGTGCATAAACTGTATCACATAATGCTTTCTCTTTGATCCCTCTTTAAATTAATTTTTTCATGTTTTTTCAGATTTGTCACAATTTTTTAATTTTGTGCCCATCTACACTCTATAAAATTTAAAATGATACATGCAGTATGGGTACACATTAAGGCTAGGGACAGACATTCAAAAAGCCTGAGCCTGAATTGATTCGATCTTTGCAGGTTAGTTTAACCTGGCTAGGCTAAATCAGTTTTGTAACCAGACAGACATCCCAGAAATACAGGCACATGCCTGTAGTGGCTCAGGCTAGAAGCCGGGTGGCACTAAAGCAGTCCTTCCTCCCTTCCATGGCATGGAGCTGAGGGGAGAGTTGCCAGGCTCTGGCAGGAGATCTGATTAGCCCAGCAGGAAATTGATAACTGTGTTTATCACTGAATTAAGCAAACAACAGAGGGACACAACTAGCTATTTGTTGATTCTGCCCATTGAGTCTACTTGTTGATTCAGCATGGACCATAGCCAGCATGTGGTCTGCTAGCTAATACACAGACACCTCTTCAGGAAGGCAGAGGGGAGAGGGGAATTCCTGCTTAGCAGGAAGGAGAGTGGGGAAGCAGCCTGTAATCTCTGGAGCTCCAACCAGGTAGCAGAGGGTAGGGTCCAGCCCTGCTGTGGAGCACAGATGAAGACATTCGAGGTCAGAGTACTGGCACCTCTTGGACTACATGATCATCCAAGGTAGAAACTTGACAGATATGCTCCTTACGAGAGCCATGAAGGGATCTGAATACTGCTGGATGGACCACCAACTTGGGCGCTCAGTGATGAACATCTGCCTGGTGACCAGACACCAGAAGACCCAGAAGGCTGCCTGGAGATGGCTGAACGTCGCAGCTCTGAAGGACCCTAGATAGTGGGAGGAGTTGCAGGCCCAGTTGTATAGCGCACTGGAGCACGTCCCTACCACTGATAACATCTCCATCAAGTCACACTGGGAGCAACTCAAATTTTCTGTCCAAGGTGCCTGAGCCCAGACTATTGGGTTTGCATGGTGATGGAACCAGGACTGGTTCAACACCAGTGATGCTCAGATTCATGATCTCCTCAAGTGGAAGCGTGCAGCCTTCATTGTCTGCAAAGCCATCCATGAACTCTGTGAAAGACGGCACTGTACCTTCAGCTGAAGCCTGAGGTCCAGCAATTCATCTGTGACATGAAGAAAAACTGGTGGGTGAAGAAGGCGCACTTGATCCAGGGCTACGCCAATCAGTATGACATGTATAACTTTTAGGTTATCAAGACAACCTATGGACCCTGCTCCATTGGACAAAACCCTCTGTAATCACAGAGTGGCTTCTGGGTTCTCAAGGATGATGATGCCATCCATATGCATTTCAAACTCCTGCTTAACCAGGAGTCCACTGTATCAGAGGAGACCCTCTAAGCCATCCCGCAGTGTCCTGTGGTGGATTCCCTTGGCAATCCACCAATCATTGGAGAGCTGAAATGGACCATCCAACAGATGAAAACCAACAAAGCCTGTGGGCCAGATGGTATACCCGCAGAAGTCTACCATGCTGATGGCTTCTGGCTCATTTAATGACTCCGCCAGCTTATCCTCTGGCTTTGGGATGAAGAGGACATCTCTGGGGATCTCAAGAACATGACCATTGTGACCATCTACAAGAAGGGGGACAAATCTGACTGTGGGAACTACAGGGGGATTTCCCTGCTGTCTATTACAGGTAACATCCTGGCTTGCATCCTCCTGAACCAACTTTATCCTGTCACCGAGGAGATCCTTCTGGGAACTGAGTGCAGCTTTTGACCATCCTGGGGCACTGCAGACATGGTTTTTGTTGCCAGGCAGATCCAAGAAAAATGTTGGGCGTGAAATCAAGAACTGTTCTTCACCTTCATTGACCTAACCAAGGTATTCGATTCCTTATATCGTGAAGCTCTGTGGACCATCCTCGAATGCCTTGGCTGCTCACTGAATTTTGTCACCATGCTGAGACTCCTGCATGATGATATGACCATCACCATCCTGTGGAAGATCTAAAACCAGTGCCTTCCGCATCTGGACAGGGGTCAAACAAGGTTGCATGATCACCCCCACCCTGTTCACCATCTACCTGACTGTCATCATCTGCGTCATTCAAGATTATCTACCATCTGGTGTCAGTATCCAGTATTGGCTGGATGGAAAGCTTTTCAGTCTTGGATGCTTCCAGGCAAAAACAACTCTCCACCAAGGACACCCATGACCTTCAGTTTGTGGATGATTGCTGCATGATGGCTCACTCTGCAGACCCTAGATTTCTTCAATGCTTTGTCTAAGAGACTTGGCCTGTTCTTGAATGTGACCAAGATGACGGTTCTCCACCAACCTACCCCAGGCCAGCTGAACATCCCTCATGCTATCTACATAGACAAGGAGGCTCTGAAGTACATGGAGCACTTTCTGTATCTTGGCAGCCACCTCTCTCAACGGGCTACCCCAATGAAGAAGTCCAGCATCGGGTCAACTACATCAGTGCCACCTTCTTCAAGCTGCGACAATGTGTCTTCAAAAATAGAGATCTTTGGAAGTTGATGAGGGTCCTTGTTTATAAGGCTGTTGTGCTGACCACCCTCCTCTACTGCAGTGAAGCCTGGACAGTCTACTGATGCCACATTAAGACACTTGAGAGCTTTCACCAGTGGTGCTTGCATCAAATTCTGGGGATCAAATGGGAGGACTGCTGGCCCAATGTGAGCGTCCTTTATGAAGCTGCATCCATCCACATTGATGCCTTGCTCTTGAGAAATCAATTCCGATGGAAGGGCCACTGCATCCGGATGTCCGAGAACCACCTCCCTCACCTGATTCTCTTCTCCCAGCTCTCCGTTGGCCAATGGTCAAAGGGTGGCCATGGAAAACAGTACAAAGAGATGATCAAGGTTGCCCTCAAGCATGGAGGCATCAATACCAATGACTGGGAGGAGCAAACTGCTGACCTTTTGACATGGCGCTACCTGGTCCACTAAGGCACATGCCACTTTGAGGCCCAATGACTCGATACAGAGGTGGAACGGAAGCAGCGGAGGAAGGAGAAGGAGGCCAACCCAGGGCTGTGAATTCCACTCCCCCATGCAGCAACATGCCCCCATTACTGAAGAATGTGTGCATCCAGAATTGGGTTCCTCAGTCACCTGAGGATCCATCAAGCTTGACGGATGTCATCCTCAACTTCAAGGGACTGCCAGTGATGACAGAGTAGAGAGCCCCAACCAGCCCAGCCCAGCCCAGCCCAGCCCAGCCCAGCCCAGAGAGCATACCAGGATGCTGGGGGAGTCTGATTTATCTTAAATTAGCAAGGGGTCTGGGACAGATATTGCATAAGCCAGTCTGAGTCAAATCAGCTAAGTCTGATACTACATTCAACCAGGTTTATCTCCAACTAGTTTCTGCCATTTTCAAACTCGTTTATGTGTACTGAACATCTGTTCTCTTACAGGTTTAAGGCAGTTTCTGATCACTTAAATCGGTTTGTGTGTAATGTCTAAGTGCAAATACCTTAAAATGTTCTTAGACCATCTGCTCCTTAGTGCATTAGTATATAGATAAGATATTCAAGAGCCTCTAACAGTAGGACAATTCAGCTTGAGGAGGAATAATTTTTTCAAATACTGAAATCTGTTTCATTTTGACCTGATTTTTTTTAAACCTTTCATATTCTACCCCTTGACAATACTGATAAACCATTTGTTGCTGAGCTTATGTAAAAGCAGATATTTCTGAGTGGATTGACTAATTGCCAGCAGTACTATTACACATCATGACCCTAAGTCAAGCCCAATGAGGTCAGAGGAGGGACTCTTGCTGATTTCAAAGAGCCTTGGATTAGTTCCCACATTACTAATTGGTTACTAGAATGTACAGCTTTGATTTACAAGGTAGACACTATTCCAGTTTTAATGCATTTAGTTAAAAATTCCTGACATCTCAGTTTAGCTGCTGTTAGATTCTCCTTGATGTTCCTCATGGCTGTCCCCTGTGCAGTAATGGCTAGATTTTAAAACCTGCCTATTCCCTGTAAGAATCAATAGAACCTCATATGTCAGGTATGGGAAAAAGACTAGCAGGGTTTCCACGTCCATTAAGAGTAAAGTCTGTACAGAATCGCTCTTGTAATTTTTGCAGTCTTTTCCAGTGAAGACAACTGAGGAACAGGTCTCTTGGTGGTGTAAGGTGATATGGATCTGTTAGTTAGCTTATCATTTGATTCCTGCTAACAAGAGATGTGTCTCTGACACTGTATCCTCTAAGCCAAAGCCAAGACATTTCATAACACTTGACTAAGGAGAAATGGATCACATTCAAATAAAACTATCAGTGTTGTTGAAAATGTAGTGATTTTTGCCTCTGAAAATATTTCTTTCATTTTTGCCATGGCGTTTTAAACAAAAAACTATGCTTTTTGGGTTTTTTTGTTTTTTTGGAGAGGGGGGCAGAGGTGAAGTAAATTATTTTTCTGTTCTCTATTAAACTGTGAGGACCTAATATAGCTGTCTGGCCTGTATTTATCTGTTAAAATGCTCTGAGTTTTAATGTAGGATATTCTAAAAAGTACAACATTCAGATGATTCTGTTTTTTGGGGTTTTTTGGTCTCTATCTCAGCTGCTGCAATCTTGGGAATAGTTAGAATATGAAACATTTCTTTATACACTGGAAATCACAGGAAAATAAAACCATAGAAAAATAGGGTTGGAAGAGACCTCTAGAGGTCATTTAGTCCAACAGCCCACTCAAGGCAGGTACACCTCTAATCTATGCTGTTTCAAACAAATGTTAGTCTGCATGCACCCTGCCCTCTGTGGCTTCGAGAAGCGGGGCCAGGCAGGAAAGCATGGCACATGCATGCGCGCACACACACACACACACACACACACACACACACA
>NW_017729024.1:48673949-48674563 GCF_001723915.1 Gavialis gangeticus | reverse complement strand
CACACACACATACGTGCACACCCCAACCCCAAGGCTCCCAGGAGTGGGGCCAGGTGGGACAGTATACCTGTGATCATATGCACACATGCGCGTGCACGCACACATCCCTACCTGACATCGTAGCTCCCAGGAGCCCTGATGGTGGGGAAGGGTGAGACAGCAGGGCACAAGGCTGCCAGTGGCAGGTAGCCATCCTTGCTCACCCATGCAGATGCTTGAGTCCCAGCCCTGGCCCTGGCCCTGGCCCCAGCCCCCTCTCTTGGCCCACCCCACCCCACCCCACCACAGGCAGGAAGAGCAGTGCTCAGTCTATGCCCTGCTGCTTCCAGCCTCTGCTCAGTAGGAGCCGGGCCAGGCACTGCAGATGGCAGCAACCTTCATGTCTGCCTGCAGCAGCCAAATCTGGAACTTTTGCTTCAGTTTCCATGAATGGCCTGGATGGTCCATGAAATCCGGGACTGTTCTGGCCAATCTGGAACATATGGTCACCCTAATAATATGCTACTTAAATTTGCTTTGTTGCAATTTATGCCTATTGCTAGTAGTCCTCCCCTCTGTAGGCATGGAATAGTTGACTGGTGAGGGGGCTGTGGGTGCTCGACCACCTGGGTGAC
>NW_017729024.1:48673192-48673938 GCF_001723915.1 Gavialis gangeticus | reverse complement strand
AGGTCCCTTCCGACCCTAGAAACTATGAAACTATGACTGCAATCCCTTTGTATAGCCCCTTTTTTGTACTTAAAGACTTAGCAAATTCCCCCCCATCTCTCCTTAGTTTTCTCTTTTCCTGACTATAATTCCAGTCCTTCCAACCTTTCATGCTTCCTTGACCTCTAATCGATTTCTGCTTTTCTACTCTGGACTCTTTCGAAACTGTATGCATTTCTCTGGAAATGTGGTGCCCCAAGGTGGACATACAGTTCCAAGGGGAGGATCCACCACTGCTGAGTGGAGGCAAATAATCATTTCCCTTGACTTCCAGATGGCCCTCCTGTCTTGTACAACCCAGTCAGCTTTTTGAGTTTTTCAATTATACTATACTATGAACTCATTTAGCAGGCAGTTCAGTATAACCCTCTGGTCCTCTTTTGCAGCATTCCAGCTTAGGTAGCCATTTCCCAATATTTATTTTTTGTATTTGATTGTTCCTTACTAAGTATAGCTTCCCTTACTGGATGGGATTGATTTGATGGTTTCATCAGTCAGCATTGATTCTCAGTTCAGGAGCTTTTGGTAGTGCTTCTTCCAGTTTTTGATGTACTCATCTTTAAGGAGTTGGTCTGTATACAGCCTTGATTGCACTGAAGAAGCTCCCCATATGATTGTCAACAAACTGGTGGATTTCTTTCACCTTCTCTTTCCACTATTTGTTTTTTGATTTCTCAAATCTTCCTCTGGGCTTCAGCTTTAAGCCA
>NW_017729024.1:48661785-48668192 GCF_001723915.1 Gavialis gangeticus | reverse complement strand
GGATTGATTTGATGGTTTCATCAGTCAGCATTGATTCTCAGTTCAGGAGCTTTTGGTAGTGCTTCTTCCAGTTTTTGATGTACTCATCTTTAAGGAGTTGGTCTGTATACAGCCTTGATTGCACTGAAGAAGCTCCCCATATGATTGTCAACAAACTGGTGGATTTCTTTCACCTTCTCTTTCCACTATTTGTTTTTTGATTTCTCAAATCTTCCTCTGGGCTTCAGCTTTAAGCCATTGAGAAGTTCCCTGCTTCTGCTGGACATAGGATGGTTTTGCCAGTCACAGAAAGCTTTTCTCTTCTGATTGAGAAGGGGTTTGATCTCAGTGTTGTTTTCATTCAGCAGCCCTGATGACTTCAGGTGATAAAGCCATTTGATTCCATTCAAGCCTCATGGATGGAAGGTCTTAGAGCTTGCCAGTCTTCCTCAACACAAGTGTTATAATTTTCAATTCTAAGATTGGCAGGCTTCTTACTGAGATGTGTTTGGAGATCATTGCAGTGTCTAGGGTCTGAAGCCATTTGATATTGTACTGTCTTCAGACTGATCTGGATTGCTTTTGATGTTTCAGTGCAACCCTACTAGACATGCTTGGTCTCACTAAACAATGATCAGTCCAATAGTCATCGGCTCCTCTCATGACACGTGCAATATGGATGTCTTTTAGATCATGTGCTCTTAGAATAACATAGTTGAGGAGGTGCCATTGTTTTGAGCGGCGTTGTTGCCATGTTATTTTGTACCTGCCACATTGTCTGAAGATAGTGTTAGTAATAATGATGTCATGCCCTGCACATTTACTGAGTAAAAGGGTGCCATTGGAATTGACCTTGTCCACTGCTTCCTTCCCAGTTGTGCCCCTCCACATGTTAAAGTCCCAGCCAACTCTTACATTGAAGTCTCCAAGGAGGACAATTTTGTCCTCTTTTGGGATGGTAGTCAGGATTTCATGAAGGCCAGCATAAAACTGTTTTTCTGTTCTTCCTCGGAATCAACTGTTGGGATGTATGTCCTGATGATGGTAGTAAATGAAGTCTTGGTCAGCTGGAGATGGAGTCATGAGGAGCTCATTAATGCCAACAGGGAATTCAGTCATTCAGATGACAGTTTGGTTCTTAATAGTGAAACCAACACTGTATTTGCCTGTCATTTGCAGATTTCCCTTTCCAGAAGAATATATTGGCACCCTCTTCCTTCCTCAGTTGGCCTTTGTCTGCATGACTGGTCTTGCTGAGAGCAGTAATATTGATGTTATGTTGCAAGAGTTCTCAGGTGACAATAGCTGTTCAGCGTTTAGGTCTGTCAGAGTTAAGGTTGTCTAGTAGGATTCTTGCCTTCCAGGATACAAAAGACACTTTTGTTTTTTGACCACAATTAGAGTGATTCTCTGGTAAGGTAAACTGGGACAGCCTATGTTTGGGGCACCTTTTCTAATCCCCTCCCCATGTGAGGTGAGCAGAGGGGATCCTAAAAAGGATTGCTAAGTTGTGATTGCCACTGCTGAATCACCCTTCTGTCACACCTATCAAGGGTGAACTGACCATTATGCCACTGCCGCCTGCATGTGGATCCGTGACGAGGGACTCCTGTCGGTCATTTTCTGTCCCCATCACTGCTCATCCATCACCGCAGGACTCTGTAGAAGTTATGGGTATTGGCATTGGTTATTGTAGTAGATGTTGGACCAATGGGAGAAGCCCACGCATGACTTATTTTACTTGAGGAGGCCATTGTGTATCGACAACTACACAGATCTTGGTAGAGGAGAAACCTGTGTCCATTGGCAAGGAAATCCAAGACAACTTGGATTACTCTTCCATTGCAGCCTTCACCTGCCTTCACAGTCATCGAGAAGTATGCCTTCTGCATCTGCCTACTCCACCATTGAGGTCTTTATGTTGTGTTGGACTGCTCTTTGTCTGATACCTCCTCATCTTTGACTTTACTGCCATGGGTGACCCTACCAGGGGTACGAGACTCCTGGCGGTGTTGCTCTTAGGGTCACAGGTACATGCAAGCCTCTCCACCCCGTCAAGGTGGGAGTCCATGGAGAGGATACCTCCAACTGGGGTAAAAACTAGCCCAGTACTGGGCTACATGGTGATGCCTTGTGAGAAAAGATGCATCTTACTTTCAGAAAAGCCACCTCACCCTGGAGGCAGAAAAATGACAGAAACAGAAGGAAAGGAAACAAGACCAAGAAATCCGCAGTTTGACCGTCCCTTTAACCACCACCTGTAGCATCTGCCAAAGAGTCTGTGGAAGACAAGCCTTCTTAGCCATCAACAGACTCATCTACAACCTTTTACTTGACCCATGGGTGTGATTATCCTCTACTGTGAGGGATCACTGACGACTATGTGTAACAGTTTGCACTTGTCCCTATTGAATTTAATCAAATTTCAGGCCACTTCCCCAAAGGGGGAGCATTTTTAATCCTAATTTATTCTCTGAAGTGTCTTCTACATTACCCAGAATAATGTCACACAGAAATTCATTAACTGTGAACTTGATTCCAGCCTTTAAGCAATTAATGAAAATGTTGAATAGTATTGGGCTAACGATCGACTCCTGGGAACCTCACTTAAAACCTCTTCCCAGTTAAACACTGAACCATTGAAGACATCTGTTTTTGAGTATGATGGTTCAACTAGTTACATGTCCACCTTACAGTAATTTAATCTAGACTCTTTTTTTCTTAACTTGCTTGTGAGAATGCCATGGAAGTATGTCAAAGGCTTGTTAAAGTCAGGCATATAGTATTTACTGTTTTTCCCTCAACTGCAGAGCTCCTCACTTTTTTTTATATGAAAGCAGTCAGGTTTGTTAAAACATGATTTACTCTTGACATTGATGTTGGCTGTTCCTGAGCATTTTGTTATCCTCTAGGTCCTTAGAAATTGATTCACAGATGGCATGTTCCAGTATGTTTCCAGGTATTGAAGATATATTGACACGTGTGATTCCCTGAGGCCACCTTTAAAAAAAATTAACTCTATATTTGCCCTTTTTAAGTCCTCTGGGACCTCACCCGACATAAGTTCTCAAAGATAAGTCAGTGGTTCTCCAATTACCTCAGCCAATTCTGTGAATACTTTAGGATGAACCTCAGCTGGCTCCATTGATTTGAAGGAAGCCAAATTTTTGAAGTAATCTCTAGCCTATTTTTTTCGTAATCTTGTCTGATTATCTACTCCCTATAGTCTTGCTGCATGTCATTTGTTGTTGTTTTTGTGAAGATCAAAATGTTAAAAAAAGTCCTTCGTTCAGCAGGGGCCCACAACATTTCTTGGTCTTGTTCTTACTTCTAACATACTTAGAAAAGACAACACACACTTCTATCCCTTGCCAGTTATGTCTTAATTTTATGGGCAAAAAATATCGATGGACTGTCTCAGTTCCCAGACCTTGACCTAATAAAAACAAATTGATGCCATTGGGAAAAATACACTAAGTGGGAAACATTTGGAATGTATCTAGACAAGTGCAGCCATGCGGTATGTGGCACTGCAGACACATCTGCCGTGTCACATGCCACACATTCAGGTGTTCTCTGTGCTGCAAGGTAGTAGCATGGGAGTGGGCGTGGCATCGATCCCAGGAGATCCTGGGGTCCAAAAACCTGCACAGAAAAAGAAGGGTGGCACACATAGGGATAGTGCATCCCAAAACCAGAGCCTGGGCAGCCGGAGTTGCACTTCAAGCAGCAAGATCACTATGGCTGCAGCTCCTGGAGGCACCCAGGACCCCAGATATGGTTACTATGGCCAGCCCAGTGCTGGCCCCATCCTCCTGTACCCCACCCCACATAACCTGCCATGTGCTGGAACACGTGTGGCACAGACGTTCCCCAGAGATAAGTAGCAGCAGCACAAGGGGAAACAAATGTATATGCTCATGTGGATCTGGCTTTGGAGAGTTAAGTAGGTTAGTACAGTAGAAACTCTTAAAAATTATGCTAATGGGAGTAGACCCTAAGTAGCCATAAATTGATAAAACTCTATTAAAGTGAATGGAGTTATGTCTTGAGGTAGTGGCTCCTCTAATCAAGAAAATGCACTTTAGTAGAACTATGCTTTTTACCATGGTTTAGGATTTGCCACTTCAGAGATTAAGGATTTTTTTTTGTGGCCTTTTAAGCATTGCATGCATTTGCAGATAAACATTTCTGCATAGTATCTAAAATGGCCTTGCATTTTGCAATGTAGTGAATGCCATGAACTCCCTTGACTGTCAGCAGGGGTTCAGGATGCTCCAAATCATATTGGTTTAGGCTCTTCGATTTTTAGTTATAAAAATACTGAAGTCATCCTACTGTGCTACTTGATGGTGAAATACTTGGGAGATCTTTGAAGAAATGGCTTAGATGTTTAGTGAAGTTGGTCAGGTATTGCATACTGAGATTGAATTCTTGAGATTATTTTCAAGAAGGACAGCCTTGGAAAGCAAGATGGAAGGGCAAATTCTGGCCTCATTTATTTTAATAAATCTAGAGTAAGAGTTTAATGTAAATCTAGAATAGGAGTCCCTTGTGGCTGCCATACAGGAGTCCTTGTCTTCCATAGTCCTTGTCTGCCGTGCATGAGACCTGGGTTCAATTTCCAGATGTGTATGCAACTACAGCCATGGAGGCACCAAACATCTGGACGCAGTCTGGCCTTTGGATATTCTCTCAGTGGCCGAAAGTGGGGATGGAAGGTCTTGGCAGCCTCCACGCCTCCAACACCACTCCCCCCACCCCCCCCGCCGCCTCGGCATATGTGTTGAAGTCTGGATGACCTCTCCCTCATACACCGTGATCTGGAAGGATCAAAAGTTGTCAAATCCAAAATCTACAAAATCTAGAGTAACTTCATTCATGTGTAATAGTGGGCTTTTATATACATCTGTGTAAATCTGGAGTAAGAGTTTGGCCCAGAGTCCTCTGATAGACCTTAAGTCTCTTAATAGACCTTAAATAATAGTTATGCAAGCCCATGAAATAGAGCAGTCATCTGGCATCTTATACCATGCTTTATAGTGTTCAGCTAGTGGGTCAGATTCAGCACTGGTGTGACTCCACTGATTCCAGTAGTGTAGGGATCCCTCCTGTTAGGGTTAAAATTGACCTATGTGTTGTATGTTTATCTGTGTGCATGTTGTGTATGCATGTGTATTTCTGAGTCTGTTATGGTTGTACCTGTGGCTAACGCACTGGGGACTGAAGCAGGGACCTCTTTAACTTAAGTAATGGCATCTCAAGTTCTCAGCCTAGGGCTATATCTTACTTCTGCCACATGTGGATATGGCACAAAGGAGCACCTCTAAAACAGTCACCAGAGGGTTAGTGGATTAGTTACACATCTTAACTCTAGTGCTTTTTCATTGTGACAAGTTGGTCACAAACTAAATCCAAGGATATGTTGCTAATAGAGAAAAAACCATCCTTCCAGATATATATGGCATGATCTCACAGCCTCTATTAGTGCTGCAGAAAATACAAATCTACTTTTTGCTCCTGTGGTCCTAATTCAGTGGACCATTCCTATTTACAAGACACTTTAGCATGGGCTTGATCCTCAAAGGGACATTAGGCCTAGTTCCACAAATGACTGTACTGAGCCCTGCAATCCTATGTAGCTAGTCCCCTTAATGGGCTCTAGAACCCCCTGGGATGGTTATCCAGGGGTCTCTGTATGATGAATAGGAAAAACAAAGTGCCTTGGAATGGAAGCAAGCATCTCCTCATTTTTCTATAACACCTCAGCAGTAAGAGTATTCCTCCAGGATGTGGGAGGCCTGTATGAAATTCCCTTCTATGTTTGAGTAGCATAAGGATCTTTTATTTGTAGAAGAAAGAGTTGGCTGGTCTGAGTTTGCCACCTTCATGGACAGAAATCCTGAGTAGAGAGAAGTACGTCCTTCCAGCCAAGTCAGGTGCTTGCTTACCTATCTGACAGCAAAAGGGCCTCAATCCTGGACTTCTCTTTGGCATTTCCTATTGGATAATTTAGGTGGCTTTCCCTAGTATTCTGGCTTTTGTTGGTCCCATTCTTAGGTTGTTGCCTAACTCTGCCTAGGCTTTATATGCACAAAGCCTGACTTGGGATATGGGTGGAGATCCCGCTAAGGTGTAAGATAAAGCAATTTAAATGATATTTTAGAGGGGCTCCCTAACAGGAGATTGAGGAAGTTGGGAATTGGGAGATGGTCCAAAAGTTAGGGGGCAGTGAGTTAGAGAGGGACAGAGTCTGCAGAGGTTGCCTACTGCTCCACAATTAAAGTTTGTTTAGTTCTTCTCATTCATTGTATATCTGTATTTATTGAACCTGATGGTCACTACACAGCCTAGGAGTTAGGCCAGTGGTTAGGCCATTTGGCCCTGGAATTGCATGAGATTCTTTTAAGTATGCTGTGTGTGTATGC
>NW_017729024.1:48657825-48661728 GCF_001723915.1 Gavialis gangeticus | reverse complement strand
GGCCATTTGGCCCTGGAATTGCATGAGATTCTTTTAAGTATGCTGTGTGTGTATGCTTTTAAGTATGCACAGTATTAGCATTATTGGGTGTGTAAGCACCCACACATGATTCACAAGATAAACCCAGAGAGTTCAAATCAGAATCTATCATATGAAAAGTTTTTTTACATATCACGGTCCTTCTGAGTTCCTTGCAACAGAATCATTGCTCTAGTATTTTTATGTAGTCAAAAAAAAAAAAAAGGAAAGAAAATTAAGAGCTGGCATTTTCCAAGGGGCACCTTGAGTCTAAAAGTGTTGTGAACCACTGAATTAGGATTTTTGTGTTGAAGTCTCCATTGTGGATTTAGCTCTCAGTCCTGAAGTGTGTTGGTTTTAGGAACAACTTAAGTGTTTTGTTGATAAAAGGTCAGTTTAAGCATGCACATAACTATTTTGAACTGGAGTCTTAATGGTACTGTGAGTGAAGAGAAAGGAGCTGTCATCCAATGCCTAGCGTTTTTAAATTTTCATGCTGGCAGCCAGCACTGCCTGCAGCATCATCTCATAGGATTTTCTTTTAAAATAAGCTGTCTATGACACTTTCTTTTGCTAGCAAAAGCCACTCTTTAGAGATGGTGAGATTTGAAGGATTAGGAACAGTTGCTTTCTTTTTTGAATCATGACTTCATTTTGGCATTGAGGTTTATTAGTGACAATATTTGCTAGCCTCTGGCAAAGGCAGGTGAGAGGAATCTTTTATTAAGGTAATGGAGCAAATTACATGTGGGGAAAAAAAAAGAAAAAGTGTGAACTCTGAATTACAAAGAAAATGCTGTGAGAGCTGCAGCTGGGTTACATGCTGAGATGCCAAAACAGCTTGTTATTTTAGTAGAATAAAATCAGCACTAGACAGTTTCTGATGTTGCCCACCTGTCTAAATTACCTCAAGGGCACTGATGCCATGAATCCACTAAACTAAATCAGCAGTCCTTTTATTTTCACTTTATACACTGGAAGACAAATGACTGTAGCCAAGATCAATCCAGCTGTAAAAGAAATTTAATCAGAAACAGAAAGTAGTCAAGCTTTCATTGACACTATAAAACATACCAAATCAACAAGTCCCTCTTTTTTACTTCTCTGTAGGTATTAAACTTATGGATTTGTTACAATGAGTTATAAACTCAACATGCAATGTAAAGGACCTGCCTTTTCAGTCACTTTTGATACTGTTGTTGATTTTTAGATAGGCCCTTTGCAAGATTCAGATTCAGCTCTGAGCTCCCAACTCCCTTAGGGTTGGGAGTCCAAGTGGTGAGTTTGTTTTGTTCCAAAGCTGGAAGTTAGATAAAGATGTAGTTCAGTTTGGATTGTAAACCACCCCAAGGTTTGGGGCATTTAGACGTAGGGTTGTGGTTTCCACTGTTGGTAGGGACAACTCTATCCAGCTAGAGCCAGAACTCACAGCCAGTCATCACCTACTGGGGAGAGCATTTTGGATCTGTTGTGTTTTTTCTTATTACTATGGTTAAGTCCCATCATCCAAATGCTCCAGACAGAAAATATTTTCTATAGAAAAGCTTATAGACTTTTGAGTACTAGTGTTATAATTAAGGACCTACTTAATTCGCGATTTCTCGGATTTTGTGGAAATCACAAAATCGAGTGATGTCTGAGAAATCCACGAAGGAAAAAAAACTTACTAAAAATAAAATTCTGGCTCCCCAGAGGGAGCCAGCAGTCCTCATGGCCGCTGCAGCCTGGCCACGCATCCCACTGGGGGGAAGGGGCTGCTGGCACAAAGGGGAGCAGCCAAGATGGATGCCACCATTACCTTTGGCCACTGATTGGCTGAGAAGGTTGCCTGCTGTGTGCCTCTCCCCTCTCCACCAGTCAGCAGCAAGGGGAGAGGCCACCAGGGCCCTTGGGCCAATCAGAGGTGGGGGGCGGGGGTCACAATAAGCCCGTGCCGGTGGTGGCAAGCCCTATGACCTGCCTGTGAAATTGGTGGCCTGCCTTCTTTATTTGGGTAGGTCCCTAGTTATAATGTTAAGACTATCAAATAAATAAAAATATTTAGGATCCTTGTATGCTAGCATAAAACAATTATGGATATTTGTTGAATCTATTTTATAGCAATATAACATTCTAAATTAAAGTACCTCAAAATTTTCTTCTGTGCTGCCACTGGTGGAGACTCAGACTCAACCTTGACTAAGGCTGTATTTGCACTGAAGCTTATGCTTAAAGCAGGACTTTGGCTTCCACTCCTACAAACTGTGCTGGCACCTCTAAAGAAAACCTTTTCAGTCTGGGGCCAGTTCAGCTTCCAAGTTGTCAGGGCAGCTGGACAGCCTAGGAAGCAAGCCGTCCTCGCAGTGGGAATGGAAAGCTGACAGGAGCGGCACTGGTTTGTGGAGCTCTCAGAATGAAAAGCCTGTCAAGAGTGGCCTGATGCAAAGGGAGCAGATGGAAGAGCTCAGTTTTGGATGAGAACCAGAGAAGTTAGCATTGAGGCTGGCTCTGCAGAACAGTGGGCAGTTTTGAGTTCTTGTCCTACAGTCGGAGGACTCCTGAGACTGGCAGTGGGCAGGAACGTTGCTTCTTTCTCTTCATTTTTGTTCCCTTGCAAGGGGTGGAGTTTTCTGCTTGGCTAGAGGGATGAATTACCTAAAGTGGCAGTTCTTTACTTAAACATGTGAAGGTCAACAGAGGCAGCAGATGTTTCTGATTCTAAACTAGCTGTAATATCTGGTCTCTGTCAATTGAACCTAGTCTCCACATTAAATACTCCAACTCTCCATGACCCCTCAAACAAGGCTGAACTCTAGGTGAGCAAATAAGGGGGAAAATGAATTTGTTTAAAAGTTTGTCTCCCTGAAGCTGAATGGCATCACTTTCTAAACCTATTCATGTAGGCTGCTTTTCAAATGGCCAGCTGGCCTCTAAATGCCAGATGCCGTCACTCTCTTGAGCCCCTGTTTCTGCCAGGCCCTTGATCCTCTGAATGATGTCTGTTGAACCTTCCAAAACCTGATTCACTCTGGTTCTCACTTGCACTCCCTTCTGCCTGAATTCTGTTCTGCCCTTCTCTAGCCGTGGTTTGTGAAACAGAGGGACAATATAAAACCTCTTTACCGTTATTCCCCAGTGCAGACGCTTTCTTTTGCTATAAATACATCTCCCGTTTCTTAACTGTTGCTTCCCATGCTTAATATCACAATTTAAAATCAGTATCTGCACAGCACCTTCTTTATATACCACAAAACCTGATGGACCAAGACAAACCATTAGGCAAGCAAAAACCCAAATATAATCTGAGTACTGTATAAACTTTTGCACTGGACTTATCACTGCATGTAAACATCTAATAATGCAAATTGCAATGCTTGTTAGGCATCATTTTAAAAATCTTCTGCTGTTGGTACTGACAACATTCACAAAGCAGCATCACAAAACCACAGGGAAGACCATGCTATCAGACTTTGGAAAGCCAGTAGCTGAGTAGCCTATTACTTGCAAAGGTTCACATATTTCCCTTCCCCTCTACCCCACCAGGTTTTATTAGCTATTACAGCAGCAGTGGGGAAATACTGTAAGAGCTGCATAAAATAGCAAATTCACACAAGTGGTAATGCCCCTGACTGGAGTGGCTGGTATATGGAAGTGATGACATTTAATGCCTTTGGGCAAATGCTGACATTTGTAGTCATTTTAATTACTCTGTGAAACTCTTACAAAGCCACAGGACAGAATGATCTATGTACAAATTAAAGTAAGAAGTTCAAACTTAATAGAGCTGCATTTCTTATATACCCAAGGAATCCAGTACAGCAGATAGACAAGAAACCACATGTGTACTTACAAGAGCATATACAAACAGTGGGGTAAGGGAAGGATTTTCACCCTGACTTAGTAAGC
>NW_017729024.1:48650787-48652825 GCF_001723915.1 Gavialis gangeticus | reverse complement strand
CTGAATGGCATCACTTTCTAAACCTATTCATGTAGGCTGCTTTTCAAATGGCCAGCTGGCCTCTAAATGCCAGATGCCGTCACTCTCTTGAGCCCCTGTTTCTGCCAGGCCCTTGATCCTCTGAATGATGTCTGTTGAACCTTCCAAAACCTGATTCACTCTGGTTCTCACTTGCACTCCCTTCTGCCTGAATTCTGTTCTGCCCTTCTCTAGCCGTGGTTTGTGAAACAGAGGGACAATATAAAACCTCTTTACCGTTATTCCCCAGTGCAGACGCTTTCTTTTGCTATAAATACATCTCCCGTTTCTTAACTGTTGCTTCCCATGCTTAATATCACAATTTAAAATCAGTATCTGCACAGCACCTTCTTTATATACCACAAAACCTGATGGACCAAGACAAACCATTAGGCAAGCAAAAACCCAAATATAATCTGAGTACTGTATAAACTTTTGCACTGGACTTATCACTGCATGTAAACATCTAATAATGCAAATTGCAATGCTTGTTAGGCATCATTTTAAAAATCTTCTGCTGTTGGTACTGACAACATTCACAAAGCAGCATCACAAAACCACAGGGAAGACCATGCTATCAGACTTTGGAAAGCCAGTAGCTGAGTAGCCTATTACTTGCAAAGGTTCACATATTTCCCTTCCCCTCTACCCCACCAGGTTTTATTAGCTATTACAGCAGCAGTGGGGAAATACTGTAAGAGCTGCATAAAATAGCAAATTCACACAAGTGGTAATGCCCCTGACTGGAGTGGCTGGGATATGGAAGTGATGACATTTAATGCCTTTGGGCAAATGCTGACATTTGTAGTCATTTTAATTACTCTGTGAAACTCTTACAAAGCCACAGGACAGAATGATCTATGTACAAATTAAAGTAAGAAGTTCAAACTTAATAGAGCTGCATTTCTTATATACCCAAGGAATCCAGTACAGCAGATAGACAAGAAACCACATGTGTACTTACAAGAGCATATACAAACAGTGGGGTAAGGGAAGGATTTTCACCCTGACTTAGTAAGCTATACTCTACTGTGGTGGCAGTGACATTTCTGAGAATACCCTGAGCCCTTTAGTGTAACACAGTAGTGTCTCAAGTCTGTTTTGCTTTTGGATGGTCTGGTTTTATGGATGCCTCCTAGACAAGGTCAAAATTATATGCAGCCTTCTGGAAGCTATACAGTTGGACTTGGTGAAAAACAATCTTATAGCATTAAAATAAAACATTCTCCAAGAATCTGTTGAATGTCTATAATGAGGAAAAGCATATCATTGGCAAGCAGGTGAATCAGGGTAATTTCTGGAACCTAGTGAGACAGTATGGGTAAGGCATACCATAGAGATAAATGAGTGGTTTCACGTTGCTCTGTTCTGCTTCATGCTGCCACATTGGTTTTCTTCACAAATACTAAGGTTAAATAACGAGTTATGTTATACTGGGAGGGAGGGAAGGAAGGAGGCACTGACCAAGGATGAAGTTACTGGAAGGAAGAGCTTGGTACAGTATGTTCCCCTTCTTACCATGGCTGTGCAGAGATTTGGATTAGATAGCTGTGATAGTTTAATTCAGTAGGGTTTGGAGTTTTGGTCCTCTGGGCCAGATGAATTGTGAGGGGCTGGTTTGTGGGCCAGATAAGGCCTCACGCTACCCTTGTGTCCTGGGATCAGGCTCTGGGGGGCTCCCTGCTGCCCTTATCTGTGTTGGGATTGGCCCTGGTCTGCTCTGGGTGCCTGATCTAGTGAGCTGGGTGACACAGCCCTGGAGGCTGGATCTGGACTGGAGGTTGGGGTAGATCACCCCTGATTTAAAGTCATCCACACTGTGTAGCTCCATCAACAGACCACCCAACCAAGGGGAAGAGCTAGACGGGGAATTCTTAAGTCAGCTCATGGAGGTAGTTAGGTCAAAGGACGTGGCCATGATGGGTGACCTGAACTTTCCAGACATCTACTGAGAAGAGCAGTCAGCCAGGTCTGACCGCTCATGTAGGTTCCTAGCCAAAATGCAGGACCTCCATCTAAC
>NW_017729024.1:48649591-48649827 GCF_001723915.1 Gavialis gangeticus | reverse complement strand
ATGTATTTAAATCGGCTGGTCCTGATGATCTCCACCCCAGAGTGCTGAGGGAATTAGCTGAGGTTATTCCAGGACCCCTGGAACGGCTTTACAAGCACTCGTGGTGTTCTGGTGTGCCACCAGAGGACTGGAAGAGGGCCAACTTGGTTCCCATCTTGAAACAAGGGAGGAAGGAGGACCCAGGAAACTATAGGCCAGTTAGTCTTACCTCGATCCTGGGTAAGCTTTATGAGAGA
>NW_017729024.1:48642117-48648667 GCF_001723915.1 Gavialis gangeticus | reverse complement strand
GGAGTCCCTGTTCCCCTGAGCACTACCAGAAGTGACTAGAAATAACGGTCACAAGCTGGCAGAGGGTAGTTTCAGACTAGACATCAGGAGGCGCTACTTCAATGTCAGGGCAGTTAGGATCTGGAACCAACTTCCAAGAGAAGTGGTGCTGGCTCCTACCTTGGGGGTCTTTAAGACAAGGCTAGATGAACATTTTGCTGGGGTCGTTTGACCCCAGTACTTTTTCCTGCCAAGGCAGGGGGTCAGACTTGATGATCTGCTCAGGTCCCTTCCGACCCTACGAACTATGAAACAGAGACAAAACATATAGTCCTAACCCAGGAGACAATAGCGGCAGGAAGAATGAACTTACTAGGTTGCCATTGCTAAATGATAGACATGGTATGGGCGCCAAGGGTGGATGAATGCATGTGCACATCTGGAAAGGTCAGGCACTGCTAATTGCACTCCATAACTTTTTTATGTTTCTTGTCCCCTCATTGCCCTGCCTATGGCTCTGTTTGAGTGAGTTTCATAAAAGCTATAGGAAAGTGGGTGATACCTATCACAGAAACGGTAGTATGGGGAAGAAAAAAAAGCTGAACCGTTCTGAGTCCGCCATCTTCTCCTGTTTTGCTTTTATCTCTTTTCAACACAACATCCCAGAATACATGACTTGACCTTCTTGGAGATATGCCTATTTTATAGAGGCACAAAGGGAAAGGGTATACAGTAAGCCGCCCAAAGCAACCTGATCCAGTGGAGAAGGCACAGGATGCGGTATGAAATCCTGGCTCCACTGAAGTCAGTAGATGCCACCTCTGAATTCTTATGCTGGTTCTGTCAGTCACTCATTATATGGGTCTCCATTTAACACTCTTTGGGATTCTTCATTTAGAAGTGTTATGTAAGTGCCAAGTATAATGACAACACTGTCCCTTTATTTTGCAGAGTGGAAAATACCAATATTCTAAGGGTTAATTGAGAAATGGAATAATCATTCCTATATAAATCCATTTGAAACCATCATTAATATTATGTAGAAGCTAGCATTTATTTCAGTTTTGAGTGTTTTGAGGCAATACATGTAGCCATAATTCAGTTATGTGATAATAACAGAGGCAAGAGACTACTGAATGGTGCAATGGCACAGTTAGCAGATGATCAAAACCGAAATACTGAATTATTCTCTTTAATCCACCTGTATTTTGTGCAAAGACTATGCCCTTTCAGATAGCCACCCAACTCGTCAGCTCCTTTTGTAGGTACTGAAGATGGACCAGAAAAAATCCAGTTTGATTTAGATGAACATCCAGAAGCATTAGCTAGTTATTCTAAATCTAATTCAGTCTGCTTTTCCAGAAATCAGATTAGACATGTTTAAAGTTTGCCACAAGATGTCTGGGATTTCTTGGTTGCAGTCAAAAGGCTGAAATTGCCATGAGAGTGTTCTCTTTTCACAGGATTTCAGAATTTTACTCCTGGACAAAACCAGCATGTATAAAGACACTGGATCGGAAAAAAAAACAACACAACTTTTTATTAAAAAATTGCTGCTCTTGCAAAAAGTTTGGATTCTGCTAATATCTTTGGTAGAAGTTGACACAAGTTCTTCCTTTATTCAAGTGCCTTGCTTTCTCTTATTTATACTCTGTTCAAAAGCACAACAAGTTTGTTTCACTAAATATTTGGTGTCTTTATTTTGCTAGTATATGCTGGTTTATCATTTTTCTGTTTTTTGGCATTGCTTAAACTTTCCCAGCAAGGAAACCTGATTTTAATACATGGTAGTCCTCAGGCCATATAAAATTGCTACTTCACTCTGCTTCTCCTTTGACTCCAGAGGCAACTGCATGTGTAAATGGAGGGTGCAGTAATACTATTTAAATCTCATTCTTTCTTCTGGGCTTTATCTGTTCTCATAGATCTTGTATTATTAAGAAGCTTGCTAGCAAAATTTACGGAAGCATTTGTTTTCTTCAAATAGTGACCCTAATGGCAGGACTTCCCAAGTTTGCATCAGAGCTGTGTTTTAACCACTGAATGCTCAAATAGCATCAGAATTATTTTTCCAAGGAAGAAAGAAGTGAGAACTTATAAAGAACACTTGGAAAATGCAGCATCCTACTGCTGGCAAATGTAGAACTCCCATCATTCTCAGTACTGGCATAATGCTTAAAAAAGTTACAAGGCTTGCGACCAGATTTCATTAAAAAAGGCCTGTTTTCATTGGCTAGTTCATTTCTGCTCACAATGTTAGTTTTGCCAGGAAATTGCTAAATTAACTTTGAACACAAGATTTAATTTCCTGATTATCCTGATTAGAAATTTATTGGGTTGGTTTCATTTACCAGCTAATTCTTTT
Organism: Gavialis gangeticus; assembly: GCF_001723915.1. Lineage (NCBI taxonomy): Eukaryota > Metazoa > Chordata > Crocodylia > Gavialidae > Gavialis > Gavialis gangeticus. The sequence continues at coordinate 48,646,323 of NW_017729024.1, read as the reverse complement.
TGTCTCTATCTAGCAGGAAAGCAGATGAACTGTTTCAGGTACCACATACTGAATAATACGAGGAATCATGTTACTTGTGAACATGAATGACGCATGCCCCTGGGGGCTGGGGGGGCCTTGGCAACTGCCTGTATGAGGTGGTGTTGGTGGCGGGAGTGTGGTGATGGTGAGCGGGTACCACCCACAGGTGGCTGTGGTGATGTCAGTAGTGAGGGTGGGCCGAGCGAGGAGTGGCCACAGTGGTGTTGGTGGCGAGTAGGGGGTGGTGGGCAGCAGGTTGTAAACAGGGACTGCCCATAGCCGCTGTCTGCTCTGTCGGCAGCGGCGAGCAGGGACCACCAGCAGCTGTGTCAACAGCAAGGGGAGTGGGGGGGCAGCAATTGCCCGCAGAAGCCAGCAGCAGCTTTGGCAGCAGCCAGTCTATGGGGGGGCACATGTCCCCCCCTACAGGTTGCCTATGCTTGTGAAACTAAAATGGGTCTATATGAAAATAATTCTTTACAGAATTGCTTCTACTATGTTTTGCCTAGTGCAAACAGACTGGCAATTCTGTGCATGAGTGAGAGAGAGGGAGAGAAAACAATGCAAACTTTAGGCTTTATTTTCTTTTCATTATATGTATTCAGTGTACTCTCTAAGCACGTCCTATAAGTAGAGTCCTCAAGGTGTCTTAATCTTATTTTACTATAGCAATCCCCTGGTAGAACTCGGGGTGTCTTCTCCAAAGTCTCCTTTCCTGCAACCTGTACCTTTCCTTCCTACTTCTTTTTGGCATATTATTATTACTAGTCTTTCCAGATAGCTGCATCTCCTTATAGATAATTACATTCTTGAAGATGTGTGAGCAGACTTTATTAATAAAGCTGGTTATTTTTTTTTTAATGAAAATGTGTTTTTTGGCAAGAACAGGTACTTTCTTTGGAAATTAACTTTTTCTGTGTGCAAAACCTTGCTTTAAAATAGTTTGTGCCACTCTTTAATGTTGTATTTAACAGCACAACATTCCTATGAAAATTTTTTTTAAAACATTATAAATGAATGTTACCATTTCTAGCTTTACAAAATTGAATCCATTTGAGACTCTTCCACACAATGGTGTTTTCCTGTCCTCAACTTGCTCTGTTTACATGGAGGTGATTGGATAGTTTGGGGACATGATTCTCATTTTAGTGGGAACAGAACACTATGCTAGGAAGGAAGGAAGAATATGAAAGAAATTGTAATTACTGCTATTTTTAAGTACCTGGGAGGTGTTCAGATAATATGTGACAGGGACTTCATAAGCTCTTAGATAGATGTAACAGGATGTGATTAATTCGGTGGGAAAAATTATACATTTTTCTTTTTATAATTTAATTTATTAAAACCACTGATAAAAGATTCTGCAGTAGGAAATGCTGAGATGAATTAATCCAATAACTGTTACTCTTTCATTATAATGATTTAAGCCTTCCACAAATGTCATGGCATTAACATTTTATGCAGTACCATAAAGAAGTAGTTGCTGGAAGAATCAACAGCCTTTTAAAAAATCAGCACTTTTTGACTATCTTTATGAGACTGTTGGTCACTTTGTAATATTAAATGACAACATTGCTGGGAAAAATATGACTTGGTAGTATTTTTCACTTGGGCATTTGGCCATTAGAGGAATGAAACTGCCAGCACATTCAATAGCGATCTTCATCATAGCTTTTGGGTATAGTTCAACAGTCCATTTACCTTTGGCAAATATCCTTAATAAGTCTCCCCAGGGCAAGTAACCTTTTAATAATATTTTCCCTTTGAATTTTATTAAATAGATATTTACCCTAATAAATTGATTGTGCAGCCATATATACCACATAATGTTGGCCTGTACTGTACTATTTTCTTTCATTCTCCTCTGTGTCTCAACTGCTGTTTCTTTCCTTCCATCTGGCTTCCTGTTTTCCATCATGCTCCTTTTGCATCATTCCAACATGGCATTGTAAAAATCATTTTTTCCATCTCTCCATATCAGTTCCCTTTTGCAGCTTCACTGTTCACTTCTTTCCATGATGCCCTAATGAATGCTGCTCCTTGCTTAGTCTCTGTAATGATAGAAGTTGCAATTTGGAGACAAGCTCTTGAAAGTCTGTGGAAGTTAGGATTTGCAAGATGCAGGCCAGTTAGGGAAACCTGAAGTACTGCAGAAACTTGCTTACTGCTTACTGCTCCACAAAAACCCCTTGCTTTTTGTTCTTCTCATTTACATATGTTTGTGTTTACTGAATGCAGTGAAAAAATAATTTGGCAGGTATTCATCTTTTATCCTTGGCTCCTTTGAAAAAAAACACAACTGTTTAGTAGGGGTGCACCTATAGAGATTTGGGGGCTGATATCGATACATGATATTTAAAGAGGAATATCGACCGATATTGATTTGATTTCTGATGCAGCTGCCTCCAACTGGTAAGTTCATGTGGTGAAAGTGGAGGGAAGGGGAGTGGTGAGGAAGATCAATGCCCCCCATGGTGAGGGAGGGAGCAGGGGCAGGCACTGCCCAGCCAGGACAGGGCAGGCATGGGACGGAGCCACGGCTTGTAGGGGGGTGGGCATCTCCCACCACCGCTTGCACCCTGGGAGGTCATGGGGGGGAGGGTGCATTCCCCTGGATGGGCAGGGTGGGGTGGGCAGGCTGCAGCTGAGGGCTGGAGCCAGAGCTGCTCTGGGCTCTTGTTGCCGGGGTCTGGGCTCAGGGCAGGCACTGGTGGGACTGGGAGAGAGCTATAGCCACCCAAAATTTTGCCACAGTTATGCTTTCAGCACCGCACCCTCTAGCTGCCTAGCACAGCCCCAGCTCAATGCCCTGCCTCCACCCACACATTGGGAAGAGCCAGGGGTGTGCCGGGTGGCTGAAGGAAGCAGCACTGACAGCAAAGCTGTGGCAAAACTTGCAGTGGCTGCAGCACCCTCCCAGCATCATTGGTGCCTGCTCAGAGCCCAGCCCCTGGTGAGAAGAGCCCTGCACAGCCCTGGCTCCAGCCCACAGCTGCAGCCCACCTGCCCTGTGCAGATTCAGGAGGCACATGCCCCTGTGCCCTCCATAAGCCATGGCTCCATCCCATGCTTGCCCCGCCCTGACTGGGTAATGGTTGCTCCTGCCCCCTCCCTCCATCACCCATGGGGCATTGATCTGCCCCACCCAAGCCCTTCCTTCCCTCTCTCCTTCCATCCTACAAGACTTACCAGGTGAAGGCAGCTCTCCATGCTGCCAGTTCTGCTCCTCACTGCCTGAGTGCTGGGCTGCGGCTGCACACAACATGGGCATTTATCGGCCAAATTATCCACCCTATCAGGCAGGTTCCCGATGCAGCCAATTTTCTTTATATCAGTACTGATCTGATATCAGACTGATGTATTGATGCACCTCTATTGATTAGTTACTTATTTTAATGGGATGTTGGTTGTAGCCGTGTTAGACTAAGGACATAGGCAGACAAAACTTTTTGGGTAGTGGTGATATCTTTTATTAGAGCAACTAAATAGTTGCAAAAAATTTTTTTTTTCTTTGCAAGCTTTTGGCCTCTCACGGCCTTCATCAGGCAAAGGAGAAATTAGAGATGGTACGAGTTCCCCCAGGTGAAAAAGACAGTTTATAAAAGTTGTTCTGTGAAAATGCAAATGAGTGGGGAGACAAAGGCTGGAGCAGGCAAGGTACCTGGGGTTTTCAGATGGCAGGCAGGATGTAGGGTGCCATAAATCTGATGTTAATATTTAGCCCAGGTTGGAGAGTATATGTCTCTGTTGAATTTGGCTTCTTTGGTATTTTAATATGTTAAACCACAAAATAAGAGGCTACCTAACCAATTCGTCTAGATAAAATAATTGTGCATTCTTACCAGCTAAAAGCTATAATAATGTATAGAAGATAGGCTTGGAAAAGGCATGTTTGTATTATAGCAACACAACAATATATTAATTTGTATTGTAAACACCAGCCTAGAATAGGAGTCCACTGTGCTAGGTGCTGTTCCTACATGTAGGAACAGATAATCCTTGCCTCAAAACTATTGCTTTCTGAGTAAGCAAGGAAAATTTGTTTTTAGCACAAGTGCTTTTGAGAAACACTTTGGCACCTACTTAAATGTGGTAGAAATGATGCATGATATGTATGGTATCATGATATGCATGATATGTATGCATGAGCACACAAGCCTCCATGGCTCACCAAAAGCATCCGGG
>NW_017729024.1:48641379-48642106 GCF_001723915.1 Gavialis gangeticus | reverse complement strand
GGGGTTGGACTAGATGATCTTCTCAGGTCCCTTCCGACCCTAAGAACTATGAAACTATATTAGTCCCGAAGCCAAAGGCTTGTGATTTACCACACTGTTCATTGGGCTGGCCCACAACAGTCGACAGCATTTAAAGCTATGGTAACCCCACAGCTCAGCACTGCTCAGTGTGTGTGTGTGTACTACAGATACCCCCGCACAAAGATCCATGTGCTAATTAGCCACCATTCATAACTGAAATTGGGCGTTCTTGTCACCAGTGGGATGCTCCAGAAATTTGTGCAGATGAGACGCAGCCTAACCCAGTCTGGCTCTACCTTATGGAGGGTAGGGGCACGCTAATCATGTGTGCCCGGCTAAGTTGCGGGGGGAGAGGGGACCAGAGGGATTCTGGGTACACTGTTTGGGGCCCCTTTTCATTATATTTGCCAGATATTTAAGGCTGGTGAAGAAACAGGATTTTTATAAATGTGAAAGAAAGGTGCAGCTCAGGTGTAGGAGTGAAGAGGAAGTAAAAATGTATGCAATCTAGTAGCTCACCAAGACTTGAAAAACAGTTGCCAGGGAGGAGGACTGCACTTAATGAGCACTACCATATGTTTTGTTCAGATGAGCTGTACTAACCTGTCTTTGTGATAGGCCCAGATCATGTGTAGTGCCTGTTCTTATCATATATTGAGCAGATTTTTTGTGTTGGGTGGTGGTACTGGAGCTTACAGGTGGGAAT
>NW_017729024.1:48633795-48641041 GCF_001723915.1 Gavialis gangeticus | reverse complement strand
TCCCCCCCCCCCCCCCCCCCCCAAAAAAAAAAACGGTTCCCAGTGAGGCCTCAGTTGGGGTCCTTTTTTAATCTGTTTGATATTGTCTGGTTTCTAATAAAATGTTTTTTTTAAAAAAAAAGGTTCCCAGCAGCATTTTCTCAACCTCTTGGGCTAAGATCAAGTGATCAGCTGAAAGGCTTATCAATACCTTCAGGACAGATAGGGATCAATGGAGGATCAGGATGTAAAGAGAGGAGGAGGGAAACCTAAGGCCCAAACTAATAGCAGTGGTGGCAAGTAACCACAAGGTAGAAAGTGAAATGAAGAGTAGAAAAGAAAGTCTAGAAACAGATGGAGAGTAGACAAAGGTGGAGAAGCAGAGAAGAAAGATGATGAAGAAGATGGGAGCAATAGTGGAAGTAGCAACAATGACAGATGCAGTAGGAAAGAAGGTGATGGAGAGAGAAACAAGGCCAGAGGGAAAACGGGAGCAGAGGATACTGGGAGACAGAGTGGAAACAGCAGTAGTCGGTATGTTGGATAAGCGGCAGAAAGCAGGAGGAGCACAACAGAATGCTTGCCCACCATGAGCGCCATGGCAGGAAGACATGGAAGATGAACGAAAAGATGTCAGGGACTATTGGAGACTGCAGATAAAAGCCATATCAACTGGTGACAGGGTGCAGACAGGATTGACGATGAACAGATATGAGTTCACAGAAAAGATACCATTTGAGATATTGGAGGTGTGGGCAGAACATCTCAGCAGCCTGACTGCTTCCCAAAATGGAAAAACTTGGGAGTTTACTTACAGAAACAGTGAAAAGTATGAAATTTTTTGGGAAAACCATGCAGAGGAATGTGGGAGGGAGGAATTGAGAGGGATAAAGATTACAGTAGGGGAAAAGTCAAGGGAATGAGTCATTATAGTAAGAATGTATATGGATTTATGAGAGGCAGAAGAGATAGAAAGGTGGATGGAATTGCATGTGCAAAGAGTAATGTGTGTAGACAAGATACAGGACAAATATGGTATTCAGCAGTGGTCATGGAGGGCACAAACTGTGTTGAGAGCAAATGAATAAAGTCTAGGTGGGGTATAGCACCTCCCATCTGTGATGCAGCTGGGGCCCCACAAGGGTTTTATACTACACCATGGGCAACTACAGCAATGCAGCAAATGTGGTAAGGAGGGGCACCTATCTACATACTGTCCTGTCATGGGGTATTACAGATATGAAGCAGCTGCAGAGCACCAGGAGCCCCTAAAATGCACAAGCTGTGAGGGAGAAGGACACTTGTTCCATAGTTGCCCCAAAGCCTATGCAAGTAAGATCAGATCCCCTGAGGAACGTGAATCAGAAAGGAACAGTGAGGGAGGAGAGGAGGGTGAGAGGGAAGTAGAAATGATGGACAAAACCCTGCAGAAGGGAGAAAAGGAAAAAGTTTGAAGTGTAATATCTGTAACTGAGGAAGCTCAAGAAGAAACAGGAGCAGAAGGGGAGGGCAGAGTGAGAGAGAGCCCAGCCATGGAGGTTGGGGAGGGGAGAAAGAAGAAATCAAACAAGCAAAAGAAATGGAGGTGGTATAAATAAAAGAGCATGGGAGCTGGGAGGGGGATTGGAGGAAGAAAACAGGGAAGAAAATCTGAAGACGAAGGGGAATGAGTTGGAGTCAGAGCTGAAAAGCAGCTTCCCACCATTACCTCCCTTGGGCTCCAGTCCTGAGTGGTGAGCTGAAGGCGGGAAAATGGAAGCATTCCTGAATGCAAAGGCAACTTGCAAAAGTGACAGGCATGAGAGTGGGGGAGATCACAATGAGCAGCAGCTAACAAGCACAAAGGCACTGATTATAGCATCTATTAATGTCAGGAGTGTATTAACAATGAAAAGAAGGGAACAGATTGAACCAGTGTTAAAACAAGACATAATCTGCCTACAAGAATGTGGGGTACCAGGAGAAAGGGATTATAAGCATTTTTGAGAAAAGGTGGAGATGGGGAATGTCCTGGTGGTTGGGGACAAATGAAAACAAAGGGGATCAAGCGGCAATACAGGTTTCCCTCACTTTATGTGGGTTCTGTATGTGCGAATTCACTCTTATGCAATGACCCTTTTTATACCAAAAATTCATTATATGCGAGGTAAATTCACTCTTATGTAATTGGTGTGGTGGAGGCCTGCAGTCAGCTGCTTTGTACGGTGCATTGTGGGAGTAATGTACACAAAAATATAGTTTCCTGCATGGATCTGTGCTCTTGCTCATTGTCTGTGACACGTGTTTCTGTACTTGCCATCCCCATTATGGTAACACTAGTCAATTGCCCATCAAGAATTAGAAGTTTTCAACGTATATGCACCAGCAGAGTGGGAGAGGAGGAAGGCGTTGCTTAGAAACCTAGCAATTTATGTGGTTGGAGGGAGACCACAGATAATACTGGGGGAATTCAATTGCATAATAGTAGCAGGTGACAGAACAGGGGAAGGCACCAGTTGCCCATGATGGAAAGGGTGCCATCAGAGTATGGAGAAGCAATGGGGGCTAAACTAAATAGACAGAAAAGCACCATAATAAGGAGTGGGGAACTGGCAGGACTTGGAGAAGTTGAGCCTTCAAATAAGAGAAGTGAAATTAGATTTCATGGGATCCTGATGGGTGCAGAGGGGAAAAGTAATACAGCATGGGAAAAGGCGATGGCAAGGATAAAGCAAATACTTTGGTTATGGTCTGGAAGGATGTTGTCCTTTGCTAGAAAAGTAGCAGCAATTAAGACCATGCTAATGCTGATTATTCTATATATGGGAATTGTCTTTCCACCAATGTGGCAGCAGATAGCAAAAGCAGAGGGGGATATTTATATTCATCTGGAATGAATATTCATCTAGAAAAAAGTTGGCTAGAGCTGAACTGTATGAAGCAAGAGAGATGTGGGGCTGAGGGCTGCCAGACTTGGGCTTGTTCATCTATATAAAATACGTAAGCGTGGTTTGCAAGGTGATAATGGAGGGAGAGGGGAAAGCAGTGCTTATTGCCTAATTTCATGCAGCTGCAATTCTGAGGAAATGGTGAGTATATCAGACCTCTTTGGAGAGTCCATGGACATGGCAACCACTGATTCATTACATCAGGATGGAAGGTTTCATGCCAAGGTATAAAACAGGGAAGGTAGGGATGGAGGTCCTGAAGCATCCTAAGGAACTGATGAAAGCAGTGAGGGAGAGAGACAGAATGGCATTGGTGGGACACTTCCCAGAAGGACAAGTGGAGAAGGTGTGGGGAGCGATGGCAGTTAAACAACTAGAAGTGGAACATGCTGACCTAGTGTGTATGATTGTAAGGTGAGGGATGTGCAACACAGATGGGCTTGATGAGCTCATCAAGGTGCCCAAGGTAGAGGTGTGGGGAAGAAGAAATGTTGTGATATGTGTTTTGGGAGTGTACATATGCAAAGAGGGTGTGGGAAAGGGTCCACTGTTGAGAGGTGCAAAAATAAGCCTGTTGTTAGTGCAGGAGACAACACTATATGGACTTGTACCAAAGGGACTGGAGGAAATGTTATTAAGGACTTTATTAGCATGTGTTAAAACTAGTTTATGGAAAGTAAGAAACCTCTGAATTTTAAAAGGGAAAGCTTTCATTGACAGAGTGGCTGAAGTTGGGGTACACGAACTGAAATACAAGAAACCCTTGGTATTCGCAGGTTCAGCATTCGCAGTTTCAAATACTCATGAATGCCAAACCTACATTTTAAATACACTTTAAACACCTACCAGAGCTCCTCAGGAGCTCTGCACTTGTTGCCACTGGGCTCCTGCTGCTGTTGTCAGGCTCCTGCCAGAGCCATGCCCCCTTTCCCAGCCGCCGGGGCACCGCATTCATGAATGCAGACTGCAATCATGAATGCAGTATCTTATTCTCAGATTTTGCCATTCACAGGGATCACGGGAATGTATCCCCTGCGAATGGCAAGGGTCACCTGTACTACATGAATTGGGACAAGAAAGAAATCAGAGAAGTAGTGGCAGAGAAGAAGTGGAGGCAAAGGACTGGACACACTTGTTTCTCTGAACCAGCAGAAAGGACTGATAGGGGGAGCAGAGAGTTTCAGGTGCTTTCTGAGTTAATAGTTTTTCATGGGTTTCTGTATGACAGTGGTCTCCAACCTTTTTTATGCTGAAGATCACTTTTTGGCACCCCAGGATCTACCGTCCCCTCCCCATGACTCCTCCCCCTGCTTCCCGGACAAGCTGCCCGAGCTCTGACACCACTCGCCCAGCCCAGCCCGGGCGTCAGGGGCATGGTTCAACCCAGCTATGTGCATCCTGCTGGTCCCAATTATGGAATATCTGACCGACTGAGATTGACTGTCAGAGGCTCCACAATCAACCAGTCAATCGAAATCAACTAGTTGGTGACCACTGCTGTATGAAGAAAAAGAGTTCTGTAAAGGGTTCTTTTGTGGGAAGTTGATACATGTTTTTGAATATGTGGTTGTTTTTACAATACGAAGTTTTGGTTAAAAAAAAAAAAAGGATGTTGAATATGTGATGCTTCTTAAGTGTAGGGCGCTAAGTAATAAAGGTTGTAGCTGTGTTGGTTTAAAAAGCAAAAGCAGTCAGTGTGGTAGAAGCGATATCTTTTATTAGACCAACTAGGTAGCTCCAAATATATATATTTATTTGCAAGCTTTCAGGCTCATGCACCTTTCCTTAGGCAAAGGCAAATGCAAAGATTGTAAAACTTCTCCCAGGTAGAAATGAAACTTCATATTGCACAGGAGAGCTGGAGGGTGCTGTAAGTTCTTCTGGCTAGAAAAGTTCATTTTATGCAAATTAGGCTCAGATAAAAGTTGGAGCTGTCTATTTACCTCAAAGGTATCTGATGGCAAGCAGGTTATTGAATTATGCTTCTTTCTTGTTAAGATGTTTCATATGTCAAAGGAGGACTGGAGATGGAAAGGTTCTCCCGGGCAAGGAAGTTCTGTTGTGTTCAGGCTGCTCTGCAAGTATGCAAATTTGACTTGAAACAAAAGGCTGGAGCAGTCGTGTAAGCTTCCAGGTCTCAGGGTGTTGAATTTTGCTTCCATCTTGTAAAATTATGAATTTTCATTTCAAAACATCTAATTATGATATACTCTGTGTTTTGGGGATAAAAGTTGTACCTGTGTTGGTCTAAAAAGCAAGAGCAGTTAATGTGGTAGAGGCAATATCTTTTATTAGATCAACTAGATAGTGGTGATAAGTGGGTTTTTTGTTTTTTTTTAAAAATTGTGAATAACAGTTAAAAAGAAGGTTTCCATCAGGGTGGGCCAGGTGTTTTAGTTATGCTCAGTGTTGGCTGCATTCAGTCAACTTCATAGTGGGTTGCCATTGCTTTTGGGAGCAATTTAGTGATAGACAATGTATTTAGTGTGATTTCCTTGTATATAATCATAAGACAAGGGGCTTTTTCCCCTATGCCAATTAGGGGAAAAAAGCTCATCTTATATTTGCATAAATATGGTGTTTTAGGTTTAATGACTCATGTAAGGATCAAAAAGACATAGACATTTGACCAGACATGTTTTGAGGTAGGAAATTTCCCTTGCATCCCAGGTGAGACAATTCCACAGCTAAATAGATATAACAGGTACGAGCCCAATGATTTATAAACCAAATAAATCCAGACTTAATGCTTTGCATGGAATTCCTTGCTTTCCTTCTGAAATGAGTGCACTCATCCTGTTTCTTTTGTAAGCCTTACGTTTTCTTTAATGACACCATATTGTATGGTTGCTATGGATATTTAATTGAGAATCCTGGCAAAAACATCCCAACATGATCACTATTCAACTGAACTTTTTTGTGACTGTCACTCATTCGTCTCCAGCATTCTCCCACTCACGTTTGCCATGTGCATGTGCAGCAAGATGTAGCACATCTTTCTCTGTGCCTGATAGTGACAGCTTAATTTTGCAGAAGCAGCTCCAGCATTCAAGGCTGGAAAGGCGGAAGAAAATTCATCTTTTTACTCTCTCTCGATCTCTTTTGCCTCCACAGTATAGTCCAGCTGCCTGGCCATTTTTAGAGTGATTTATGTCACAAACTTAGACTAGAGCCTCAGGCTAAAGGAAAGCAAGTCTGAGGGTAATTTTCTTTAGATAGTTTCAGTAGAACATTTTAGCAGAACTGAAGCTGCTCATGCTGAGCTCCCTAGAGGAACAACAGTTATCAAATCATGTTGACGCAATGGGGATATCAAAACTGTATACCATGGGTTATGAAAAATGCAACAGGCAGAGGTGGCAATCCGTGATATGAGATTGCCTGCATCTGATGCATCAGGAGATTGTAGAAGGACACTGCTAGGGCTGTTTTACTGAAAAGCATATGCAAATACTCAAGCTCTTTTAAAATTGCTTTCACCCTAAAGGCTGGCCGGTTCTTAAGATTAATAATATTATCATGGTCATGCTTTGAAGCCCAAGCAGAGATCAGTGTCTTATTGAATTGGGTGCTGTATGCCCATGTCATGAGGGATGCATCTTGCATTGGAGGTTGAAAGTCAGAGGAAAGAGAGAAGAGGAGAAATCTTCAAAGGAAAGTCAGATGTAGTTTGGCTGGGGATGTGATATTTCTTTTTAGTGGGAAAGGATCACTTTCAAGACTAAATTTACATAATGGGGTTAAATGTACTTCCAACCTTAGAAGTACGTGTAGGAAGGCACTCGAGTACTAGGGCTGTATGAAGCTTCGGTCCCTGATTCAATTCGGCAGAGATTCATTTTGGTGGCTGAATCTCCAAATTGAATCAGGAGACCCTTTAATCTTTCTGAATCGAATTGGAACCCTCCAAATTGATTCAGAAAGATTAGATGATTTGGACATAGACACAGTTTTAAATGTTTTTTCTACATACCTCAAGGTACCAGGCAGCTTGTGAACGCTGAGATGCTTGGGCAGATGGAGCGTCACACGAACGCAGTGGGCTCCCCAGAGCACTTGGCAGCAGACCCAGAAGTGGACCAGAAGCACATCCAGTCCACTTCTGGGTCCACTGGGGAGCATGTGGGCGGTCCCCCCGCACCCCTCTGGCTCAGCAATTGGTGCCTCCTGGGCCTGGGGGGCACCTGGGGTCCCCCATGGCCGATTGCAGAGTCAGGGAGGAGTTGGGGGGGACCCCAGCATGCTCAGTGGCAGACCCAGAAGTGGACCAGAAGTACTTCCAGGTTTGCTGCCGAGCATGTAGGCCCAACCTCCGCCCCCCCCCCCCCCCCCCCCCCCCC
>NW_017729024.1:48611385-48633723 GCF_001723915.1 Gavialis gangeticus | reverse complement strand
TGGGATGTTCCATCTGTCCCAGCATCGCAGCATCCACAAGCCATGCCTGGTACCTCAAGATATGTAGAAAAAAAAGTTAAAGCTTTGTCTATGGCCGAATCGCTGATTCTCTAAATCAGCATCAAATCTTCAGATTCGGATTTGTCTGAATCGAATTGGGAACAGTGATCTGAATCAACTAATTGAATCACTGTCCCTGATCCAGGTCAAATCTGAATCAAATGCATCTCATTTTGCACACCCCTATTGAGTACTATAGGATGTTGCCATACATTACAACTTGCATGTGCTAACTCTAAGGAATGTTAGGTGGTACTAGGGTTAGTACCTACTATGAGCAGTCACCCATTAAGTGTTAATGCCCTCTCTGATGTGAACAGGTCTGACTTGCTGCTAGGGGGCTGTCAAGGAGGGGCATGGCTAGGAACTGCCAAGTCTACCCCATGCTTGTCTCTCTAGCTCTCCAGTGGTACCCACTCAACCTCTTCCTGCCTCTCCCTCTCCCCCTGGGCTCCCCATTTACCTATTTCCTCACACCGCTCACCCTCCCTGTGGCTCCCCTCTGTCCCACAGGTGCCTGGCTCTCCCTGGGTCTCTGTCAGTCTGGAGCAATAGAGTTCTGGATGATAGATTGTTTACACTATAGGGGCTGGGAGCAGTGCATCCTGGGATACTGGAGGACTGCAAATTGATGATATTGGCCCCATGGAGCAGACTGATGTTACTGCAACACAAGCTGCCAAACAGCAGCTGGAGATAGTCCTCGCCTGAAGAAGCATAACTTCGAGAGGCTTAGAGGACACTTTAGCTCATCTTTTCCTGCCTTAACACACAGACACTCCCATCTTAAGAGTATTTAATATGGGAAAGGTAATATTTATAACACCCACAGAAATTGAACACACAGGACATGTTTCTACCAATGCTAGGGGATTATGGCTGGTAACAAATAACTGAATAATAACTACCTGGATCACTTTTACAGAGACTGGGAGTCATTTAGCTTTTCCACATTGGCAGTATTCAACACTGTTTGTCTCTGCCTACTGGTATAATTTCTATTCATGTTTTTTAGACAATGATGCTGCTTTTTCCTCTTAACCATCTGGCATATATACTTTACATAATGAGTTTTAAAACTTGCACAATATACCACATAAAATTATATAATGATTATAATGATTTTATCTTAATACTTTACAATAATACAGCATCTTCCACCCCAGAGTGCTTTGAAACATATCGGCCATTTTAAAGATAAATGGAGGCCAATTTGTGCATATTATTTTGTGCCTACATCTAGGTATAATGGCTGTTATCATTAAAGTGAATAACTATTTAGATGCCCACTCAGATATTTATTTATTGACACACATGCAAGCATGTATTTCTGTATTCAATGGTGGACTTAATTTTGTAAAAATTAGTCTTTCTATGTAAACAGAATTTCACCAAGCTAATGTTGTTCATTTGTTCCAGTGCTGCTTCTGCCAAACATTGAAAAAATTATGAGCCAAGTTCCTAGGATCACTATTTTAAAAAAAGAATACTGTAAGTTTTATTTCCCTTCCAATGTCTCTACAGCAAACTTTTTTTCAAGTTTTCCCCTGGAATCATAAGGGCTAGAAACCTACTGCTAATAGTAGTGGATAATGAGATAATGAGAAACCACGACAGCAATTGAAATATTTCAGTTTCTTAATGGAAATATTTTACTTTGGGGCCATAACTCTCCCATGTTCACAAAGCAGCGAAAACTCAATATTTTCTGGGGGGAAGGAATGCTCTGCCAGCATAAACAGACTCCATTATGTTATTTTTCCTGAGCAAAGCCTACAGTATTTTCTCCGTGTGTGTGTGTGTGTGTGAGTGTGTGCGCAAGCGAAGAATATTTTAAAAATTATTAAAGTACTCATACCTGTCATGTTGTTGTAGTACTTATTTTGGAGACTCAGTTAAAGTTAACCTATTTAGCTTCACGGTACTTATCTGATTTTTGCTAATTGTGTTTTGAAGACAGCTCTCTTTAGAGAGCTGTCTGTACAGCAGCTTTGTGAACATGGGAAAGTTTCAAATGATAAATATTTTGCTTATAAGAAGCAATATTTTTTCAAGTTAGCTTTGAACTCACTCAAACTCAGTTTCAGTATATGGTCACTAGTCCTATTAGGAGTCTTTCTAAATCCTGTGACAGTGGATTGTAATATCCAGCTTTTCTACCTGAGGGGAAAGGGGGCAGGATTATTTAGAGAAGTAGCTATTAAATTATATAGAATGTAAGAGGCTTATATATTCATATCAGCTTAAAAACCTAATTGGATGCATTAGCATTTACAGATGAGGCCTTTAATTGAATTTTGTCAATAGACTATTAAAGCAGACTCAAGCACAGTTCAATCTTATTTATTCAGAACTGCGGTGGACACTCAACAACTTTCTGAGAGGTGGGATTTTGCAATTAAGAAAACTTGAAAGGCTGGCATTCCAAGTATAGGAGGTGAACAGCAATGTGTGGCGTTACACTACACATGCAGATTAATGTGGAGCTAGCCAAACTAGCTTTAAATCAGCTAGCTAAGATACCAGACCCAGTGTAGCCAGAGCCGAATGGAGTTCAACGCATTCTACTTCACACTGCTTCTCTGTATCCTGCAGCATTAAATATAGGTTCTGCAACTTGTCCTGGGACCTACACAATATCTCTGGTGCAATAGAGAATTGAACCCAGGTCTCCTAAGTCACAGATGACGCTCCTGATTACTAGACTGTTCTTCTTCACCAGCTATGTTTAGCTCAAAGGGTTCCAGATAAACATCTTCAATTTGATCCATTTCTTCCCCCTCCTCCCCTTTTAAATACAAAGGGTTAAATCAAGGTATAATTTAAGCTCTCTGCAAAACCTCTCCTATTGGGTTTGTATCCAAAGCATAGTTTGCACCAATCTTTCACTTTTGCCTGCACCATGATTATAGTCATTTCTAAAAGAGACGAAGATAAATGGAGTTAATCTTGGCAGTAAATTACAATATTATAGTCAGTACAGGATCAATGTCTAGGTGATAGCTAGATTATGTAGATAAGGAGCTGAAGTAAAGCACTATTTGGCCAGCTTTATTCTGATCTCAGATTTGCATAGAACATAAAGCAACATAAATTAAAGCATCTCAGATACCTTCCACATTGTGTGCCTGGAAATCGGTCTGTGCTTGGAAACAGTGACCACCTGTCAGATGTGATCTGCTTGGTCAGTTCTGAGTAATTTTCTTCTCTGAGTCTCAGTAATATTTAATCTTGTTGGCACACTTGTCATTGCTGCTCCTTTGCCTCAGGCTCCAGTGAGTGCTATGCTGCTTGCTTCTCTTCTTCTTCAGTGCAGAACATTCCCAGTGTGTTGAAAGTCACGTGCTGACAATGCAGTAGGAAGGAAACCAAGAGCTGAATGAGTTGATGCTTTTCTGTGTAAGGGACCAGAGCTTATCTCTGTGTAGGTGGAAATATTTTGAATGTGGGTGGTGTGGCTAGCTTCTTCCTGAATATTCTGAGATGTCTAAAATGCTCTTAACAAAGGAAATGGGGGCTGGGGTGGAACGGATGCTAAGATTCATGGTTGACAGCCCAGAGGTTGCAATTTTGAGGCCATAACAGAAGTGCTCCTGGCATGGCCCTGTCAAATTCCAATGAATCTGCAAATTCTGCTAAATACCTTGTCATAAGGACTCAAGAATAATCCCTTACAAATCATCACTTTTTATAATCATTAGTCCTTTACAGTCTATTTTTAGATCTTGATTCTGCAAAGCAAGGCCTGTTTAACTTAAGCATGTAAATGGTTCTGTTGGTTTTAATGAGACTATCATTAAGTAAACAGGTTTTGTATAGTTTATTTGTGGTCATACTTCCCAGAGCCCCTTGTAATTTCAAGTTGGAGTGTTTCCTCCTTTCTGGCTGCCTATACATGCGATAGTTCGCATTCTAATTAGAATACATTAATTGAGTCTGCTCTGCATTCTAATTGGAAGGTTCCACCATGGCCTCACAACCACAAGCCCCTGCACATTTAAAAAGGGCCACAGGGGATGCTTTATCTAAACCTCATCTAATGGGAGTAATTTTTAAATGTGCAGGGGCTTATACACATGATGGTGAGTTGTTTTAACTAGAGCGGGTTTCTGGGAACTGCTCTAAAGAACCACCCCCGCTCCCCTTGAGCAGGTATATAAGCAACCCATCTCATTAATGGGGGGCTTTGGCTGTAAGGAAAGCATTGGAAATAAAACTGACTAGCTCTGTTCTCAAAAGTGGAAGGAATCTTGCACTCATTTGAGTGGCATTCAGTAATAAATTGGGGAAGTGCCAGTTAGATTGGTACTGGTGTGCCTACAAACTTAGATGCCAAGAAGTGTGTGTGTGGGGGGGTGTTTGTGTGTGTCACAGGCAGCAGAAATAATTGGAAAAGAATTGCTACCTTTGTACTGCTCAAGGGTGACACTGTGTTTTTTCTACAGACAGATATGAAAGAGAGAAAAGAACTGCTCCAGTTTGCTCCTGCTGAGAGTGCTCTTGTTAATTGAAACCTTCAGTTTTGACACTGTCTCTTTTTAATTAGAGAACCACAAGGCTGGAAACTCAGGCCAGTCTGTAGTACAACATAAATCAGTGCTTTTAACTTTTGGAGTCAGTACAGGAGTCAAAACTCCTTGAAGTCAGTCTGTCCTCATGCCCATTTATGTTTATGAAGAGGCTGCTTGCTAGCAGCACTGCCTGCTGCTAGAACAGACCTACTGCACATATGCAGAGAGCTACTGAGGGAGTGCAGCTCCAGTTACTAAGAAACAGTGCTTTAGCTACCAGTGGGGTTGGTGTATTTGCTTTTGAACCCCATCTCATGTCAGGGCCCCTTCCCTGTTTTCCCTGTGCATCAAATAAAATGAATAGAAAATTGTGATCAAAGCCAGGTTCAAACCCTGCAGTATTCCAAGCTTCCAACCACCAGTAGCAGAGCCATCACTGGAAACATACATCCTCAAGGATTTGTCCATGTGCACTGGACTTCAGAGGAGATCAGGAGCAGATAGATTGGTAGTGCTAGTAACTATAGAACTATGTTGCTGGGTATTACGGATTCACAGAAGGTTAGGGCTGGAAGGGACCTTGTGAGACCATCAGGTCCAGCCCCCCTGCTCTGGGCAGGAAAGACTGCTGGGGTCAAATAACCCCAGCAAGGTGCACATCCAGTCTCCTTTTGAAGATCTCAAGGGTAAGTGCCTGCACCACCCCCACTGGGAGTCTATTCCAGAGTCTGGTCACATGAACTGTGAAGAAGATTTTCCTTCTATCCAGTCTGAAACCTCATTCTAGGAGTTTATGACCATTGCTCCTGGTTTCCCCCTGGGGTGCTTTGGTGAATAGTTGTTCACCTAGCCCCTGATGCTCTCCCCTGATATATTTGTAACCTGCCACCAAATCCTCGCAAAGTCTTCTCTCTTCTAGGCTTAACAGTCCTGCATCTGTCAGCCTTGCCTCGTATGGCTTGCTCTTCAGGCCTCTAATCATACGTGTGGCTCTTCTCTGGACTCTCTCAAGCTTCTCCACATCCTTCGTGAAGTGTGGCACCCAGAACTGGATGCCGTTCTCTAGTTGCGGCCTCACCAATGCTGAGTAGAGCGGGAGAATAACTTCCTTAGTTTTGGTTGAGATGCGTCAGTTGATGCATGCTAATGTACTGTTTGCTTTGTTAACTGTAGCATCACACTGGTGGCACACTCATTTTACGGTCAATTATGACCCGCAGGTCCCTTTTGGATGTGGTGCTAATATAGCACCACTGAGCCTGTAAGTTTGTTGAGGATTTTTCCTCCCCAGATGGAGCACTTTACCCTTCTCAGTGTTGAACAGCATCTGGGCTTCATTACTACACTTATAAATGTGCAAGAAAATGTACCCTCTTTATTCAGAGCAAAAAGAAAGAGAGACCCCCCCCCCAATGACAGACCTAGTTGACCTTGCACTTGTCTTTTATTGTGGACTTCTATAACAACTCCCTAGGGCAGGGCATAGTCTTAGGGAAGTTACACTGCCTGAGCTAAAGCCAGGACACAAACTTCAAAGGGTGTTATGAAGTAGGACATGATCATCTTGAATGGTGGGAAAGTTGGTTAAAAAAAAAATGTTCCATGCATTGTAACTCCACCAAACATAACCTGATACATTAGCTATAGGTTTAGCTACTGGGCTGTCTTTTACAAACCATCTGAAAGATCAGTTTCGCACTATACCACTCCATTCTGACTCCATCAAAGCCAACTGGAAGCAGCTCCATGAAGCTATACACACCACAGTCCTTGAGACCCTTGGACCAAATGTCCACAGACACCAAGATTGGTTTGATGAAAATGATGAGGAGATACAACAGCTGCTGGAAGAGAAACAATGTCTCCATAGAGCCTACCTCTATGGTAAGTCTGCGTCAGCACAATACACCTACAGCTCAACACAAGTTGCAAGGGATGCAGGACACATGGTTGAGGAACAAAGCAGATGAGATATAGCACTATGCTGACCAAAACAATGCAAAGAAGTTCTTTGATGCCATAAAGGCTGTCTACAGTTCACAGGTACTCGGATCCTCTCCTCTGCTGTCTGCTGATGGGACCACACTATTAATTGACAAGGCCCAGATCCTCCAGAGATGGGCTGAACACTTCAGCACCTCAGTCGGACCTCCTCCGTCAAAATGGATGCCATACGCAGGCTGCCTCAAATTGCCATCAACACCTCGCTTGAAGCTCCACCTACAATCACAGAAGTCCAAAAGGCCATACAACAAATTTCTAGTGGCAAAGCTCCTGGAGCCAACACAATTCCAGTGGAGGTCTACAAATCAGGTGGTCATGGCCCATGGAGAAACTAACCGAGATTTTCTGCAGTACGTGGCACGGGAGGTAGTCCCCCAAGAATTCAAGGATGCCTCCATCGTCCATCTGTACAAGAGGAAGAAAAATTGTCAACTCTGTGACAACCACAGGGGCATCTCCCTGCTCTCAACTGCCAGAAAGATACTCATGAGAGTCCTTCTCAACCGGCTGACCGACCATCTAAATGACCTACTGCCTGAGAGTCAATGAGGCTTCAGAAAAGGACATGGAACAACTGACATGGTGTTTGCAGTCCGGCAGTTTCAAGAAAAATGCCAGGAACAGAACGTTGATCTTCTCGTCACATTCATCAATCTAACCAAAGCCTTCAACACAGTGAACCATGCAGGCCTCTGGGAAATCATGAAGGAAGTACAGATACCCTGAAAAAATCATCAATATGGTTTGACAGTTACACAATGGCATGATGGCACACATCTTTGCAAATGAAGAATGCTCTGACCTGTTTCTGGTCACAAATGGCATCAAGCAAGGGTGTGTGCTCACACCTACCCTCTTCAGCATGGTATTCTCTGCTATGCTGTTGGATGCCTTCCAAGAAGATGACCTTGGTATGGGGATCAGGTACTGTTTTGATGGAGACATCTTCAACCTGCGCAGGCTCTGAGTGAGCTCCAAAGTCCAGACAGCCATGCTTTGCAACTTCCTCTTTGCTGATGACTGTGCATTATGTGCAGGCTCACAGGCTAACATGCAATGATCCATGGACCTATTCTTGTCAGCCTGTGACAGCTTCGGACTCACTATTAACATGAAGAAGACTGAAATGATATTTCAACGTGCACCCGGCACAGCACCCCAGGAACCACACATCTCAGTTAAAGACCAACAGCTGTCAATTGTTGACAATTCTGCCTACCTAGGCAGCACGCTGTCCTGTACTGTCCACATTGATGACTAAGTCCATGAGAGATTACCAAAAGCTAGTGTGGCCTTTGGCAGGCTCCATAAGTCATTCTGGGATGCTGAGGCATCAGAATGTCGACCCTCCTTTATGCCTGTGAAAACTGGACCATTTATCAGCATCATGCCAAGAAACTAAACCACTTCCACTTGTGCTGCCTGTGAAAAATGCTAAAGATCAAGTGGCAGGACAAGATTTCGGATGCTGAGGTGCTCAGAAGATCAGCCCTCCCCAGCATTCACACCCTGCTGAAACTGGCACAGCTATGATGGGCTGGCCACCTCTCAAGAATGCCTGACACTCACCTGCCAAAGAAAGTCATCTATGGCAAACTGTCAAATGGAGTATGCTTTCACGGTGTACCAAAGAAGTGGTACAAGGACACCCTAAAGGTGGCCCTAAAGAGTTTCAGCATCGACCCAGAGCTGTGGGAGCAAATCGCTTACGACCATCCATCCCGGAGGTCCCAAATCCAGAATAGAGCATTGGCTTTTGAACAGCAATGCACAGCAGAAGCAATGAAGAAATGCGCAGCCAGGAAAATGAAAACTGCCTGTACCCAGTCCTCATCACTCTCCTGCCCCTGCTGCAGAAGACTGGTCAAAGCAAAGATCAGACTTATAAGTCACCTATGTACTTATGTGACCTAGCCTCTCCCCCCTTTTGTTCTCTTCCCTTTCCCTTTTTTTCTCCTTTTCCTTCTTTCTCCTTTTCTCTTTTCTCCTCCCTTTTTCTTTCCCACTTCTTTTCTCTCTTCTTCCCTCCCCTTCCCCTGTTGGATGTGGTCATCTTCTCCCATGAAGGACAAAGGATGAAAGTAGTAGGTTTCAAATGCTTTTTGCAGGGACAGCACACTATAGTAATCTAGGCTGGGGTTTCTAAAGGAGCATGTGATTTTTATAGCAGTTTGGGCACCAAACACTTTGCAAATCACAGCCCTGATCCAGAAGCTGTACAACCTGGGGTTGCAATGCCAGCTGAGCCATCAAGTGAACCCCGCCCTTCATCAAAACTGTTCACATATCCTAAGTTGGAAAGCTTTAATTGGAGGTCCTGTCTTAGCTTTCTCACTTTTCTCACTTTTCTGGTTTCCATTTTACCCTGGGAATGGCCTATGAATGGAGGTTCTTGTACTGCATGATCTGTCAGTCCAACATCAGGAACTTGGGATGTACCTGGCAACATTAAGAAAAGGTTATGTTATTTTTAACCTCAACAAAGCATTGTGTTGGGGTTTCCTGTGCACTGGACCAAATTTCAGTGTAGTTGTTTAGTCCCATCAAGTACTCCATTTCTAGCTCATGTAAATATTGCTAAAGATATGATATAATCCTATAGACTGACCATTTCCTTGACTGCAGAAGTGTGATCATATAGCTTGATACTGGGAGAGGAGAAAGTATGGGAACTGTCTGCACAATATTCATGAACTAATTATAAGCTTAATTGCCTGTGTTCTACAAGTCAATCTTGAGTCTTTCAAGTATTTAAGACCACTTTCCATTGACATGACCTTTGCCTTGAAGCTGTATTTTACTTCCAGATCAAAACAAAGGGAAAATCCTCAGCTTGACAGCTCTTCACTTGACACTGTCATAGATTTTTTCAGCTAATCAGCCCAGTTAGTTGCCTCAAACTATCTAAGCAGTTCATGTTACTGAGTGATTTACTAATGGGATATATATTCTGGTATTGCCCTTTTACCATGTGATATTTCAAAAGAAATTGTTAATATTTTAGTAGTGCCACAATTAATACCAGAACCTCATGATCATGGTTATCATACAGACACGTGGCCAGAGGTCTGGTGCACACTGCAGCTTGGCCCATATGACTATGCTGGCTAGCACTATGAAAAGATCACACCAGCAAGCTATAGCTTTATAGCTATTTCAGGAAATTCTGTCTCCCTTAGTCTGAATATAGTAAAGCTGGCAGAAGGTTTTGGCTGTGTAAGCTTATGCGATTTGGGGAGATGAGGTAATTAAACAGACTAAAACCCTCCCTCTGCTTCCATTTGCATAGTTATGGCAACTTGAGCCCCATGATGTAGGCAAACCCACAGACAGAAGTTAAAGTCCAATTGGACAAAACAGGAAAAAGATAAGTGTGAAGTGACTCACTCAAGTCACAGGTGTGAAGTTACTCACCCAAGGCTATACAGGTGGTAAGTAGGGGCCTGTACAGAAATTACACTTATCGTGTGTTAAGCGCACAGAAAATTCGCTAAAGCCATAACTGAACAGACATTTATGGTGCATAGAGCACTTGAAAAATGACAGATCCCACTCTAAGTTAACCTTGGATGGATGTAGTATTAGACTAAGGCAGACAAGGTTCCTTGGGTAAACATGTTATCTTCTGTTAAACCAACTAAATAGTTGGAAAAATTGTTCTTTGCAAGCTTTCGGGCACAAACACCTGCTGGTGAATTGTGTGCTCTACTGGGTAAAACAGAAGTTAAAATGCAAAATGCAGGTCTGTGAAAATGCAAATGCCGGCAGTGAGGATCAGAGGGGTGAAAGACAATATGTGAGAGACAGGAAGGTGGGGTGAAAGGGGGAATGTTGAATTGGTGATAGAAGAATGTAGCTGGTAAAATGCAGAAAAGTAACCTGGGGTTATCAGATGGCAGACATGTTATAATGTGCCATAAATTCAATGTCTATATTTAGTCCATGATTTTTTGTATCCAGTAGATTTATGAAGTGAAGTTCATAGGCTTGTCTTTGAAATGTGTTTTGTGAATTCCCTTAGAGAATTAGAACTGAGAGATTGAAGAGAGAGTGATTGCCGTGTGAGAAGTGTGCACCTATAGGTAATTGGGTATTTTTGTCTTTGACGGATTTTTGCTGTGCGTTCATTCTTGTGCGCAGTTGTTGTTCGGTTTCTCCTACATATTTTCCATCTAGGCATTTAGTGCACTGGATGAGATATATTACATTTCTGGAGTTTCAGGTGTAAGATCCAGGCATGGGAGTGGTTTTGTTGTGGGGTGCAGTGGATGAAATTCAAACCTCAACCACTATATTGTAAAACAACGCATCAGATCAAAGCACTTTAGGTTGGAGCGATTTATCAAATGTCTGTACCACATCCTTTCCTGAATCAAGGTAGGTCACATTCCTGGGATTCTTGGCATCCCAGAGACCCCTCACTGTGTGGCTCGTTAGCCTCAGCCAGTGCTTGTCAGCTCTGGGTGAGCACTGGCTCAGCCCTGCGTCTTGGCTGACAGAGAGAGGAAACAGAAAAGGCTGTCTCCTCCCTGCATGGCCAGGCAACAGGGTAGGGGAATGGAGACCCTGTGCTGTGTGGATCTCCTCCCCGCTCTCCTCCCAGCTTGTAGGCACAGGTCTTGGGAGCAGCCGGGCTGGGTCCATGTGACAGAGGTGCTCCATTTCCCCATCTGGAGCCAGAAACTGTAGCTGGTGGCTGTGCTGCTTTTCACTGTGCCAGGAACTGGGCCCTGGGCAAATCATTTAAAGTTTCCCTATTCTGCAGTGACTGGTCATGTAGATCAAGACTGTCCAACTGGCAGCCTGTGGGCTGCATGTGACCCATGAGGGGTTAATCTGTGGCCCCCATGCTCCCATCTAGCTGCTGCTCCCCTTATTGCTCCAGCTATAGCATCAGCTGTGGGTTCTGGGCTTCCCCTCTGGCTTCTACTTTCTGTGCCTGTCCCTGGCACAATGCAGTGCAGCATAGCCTTCAGTATCGGGGAGCCCAGGGCCAGCAAGCTGAGGGGCCTGCCCATATGCACAGTGCAACAGTGGAGGAGCTGCTTACTTGTACTCATGGTGATCCTGGGGAGGAGGAGAGGGCAAGTCATACAGTACAGTGTGGAGATGCAGCCTCCCGTATGCACGGTGAAATGGGGGAGCTTGCATGTTGGTGGTTTGTGTGACCCATGGCTCACACTGTTATGGCCCACAGGGCATGTGGCCCCCACTGATGCAACTGGCACAGGAGGTGGCCCGTGGTCACGCACAGATTGGACAGCTCTGGTGCAGATGCCTGCAAGCTTCTTAGGGTCCTTCTAGAAGTGTAGTTGTGACAGCATGGAATTGATTGTGGGCTCTGAAGTTGAGTAAATGGTCAGGCTGTTAGCCATGGCTGTATAGCTAGAAGTGCCCTGAACCAGGTAGTTTAAAGCTAGTGTTTAGAGTCCCTGCAGTTACTGCAGTACATATGAACCCCTGGGGCTTGTGCCTGCCTCTGTGCTGAGCCCTGGAGCACTACCATGAAGCATGCCCTGTTCCACCCACTCCTGTTCCATGCATATTGTATCAGGGGAATGAGGCAGAGGAATGCTCTCAGAGCAGCCCTGAGCTTATGCCCAACCACTGGTCCTAGGTTCTTGCTTTTTGCTTTTGGTTATTAGTGTGTGCTCTGGACCATGCTAAGCAGTTATGTTGCTCGATTTTACAGGATTTAGCTTGACTGGGACCGGAGAGACCAGCCAGAGTGTACCTCTTGGCATCACTCCTAGGCAGAGAGGAGATGAATATTTGTCCAAGGTTGTGCTGTGACAACAGGAAATTGAACTTGGTTTACAATGGCCCCGCCTACCCCGCTAACCCCTGGGGCATACCTATGTGGTTATGGTGTTGGAATATCATTGAAAAGTTCAGAGGGGCACAGCTCTGATGCAGAGTGCAGTCACTGCGCAGTGTGGTGTTCCTGGGGAAAACACTTCTGCATTGGGGCTTCAGTAAAGTGTGCTTGTGTCTGTTGTTCACGTATCTGGCAAAAGTGTTAGTAAAATGCTCTGGGTTGAGACCATGCTGTGTTCTAGAAATGTAAAATCTCCCCCTGTTGAGCTGTACAGGAGTCCTTCCTTGAAGCAAACTCCTAGCTCATTGATGTTTTCCAACAAAAGCCCATAATTTACCAACTGCTTCATTTGCTTTGCCTCACCCTGAGAGTTTGTGCCTCTGAGCCCTGCCAGTTATTTGAACAGTCTCCTTTGCAGTTGAAGCAATCCCAGTAGAATAAGCAAAAACAAGGTTGTTTTGCTTGAATGGCTGCTGTTGAGTGGTTTCCTAAGATTACGGTGCCAATTGAGACTGTTCAATATTTTTTTCCTTTTCCCTTTGCAATAATCTTACTGAGCTAACACTTTAAAAAATATATTAATAAATCTAGGTGAAAAAAATGCCTTCTCATTGTCAAATGTTTTGAGGTTGCAAAAATGTTCCTATTCTGCACATGGTGAAATCAAAAGCTTTTGAAGGTTTTTACAGAGAAGAAAAAGAGAAAATAAAACCTCTAACTATCCAAGTTGTTAGGACACTTTCCTGGGATATTGAAAAGGATAGAATATAGACATGAACCTGGGTCTACCACATCCTAAGACAGTGTTGTGGTTGTTGCATTGGAATACTCTGTTTTTTGCCAGAATTTCCATTCTCACTTGCAGAAACCTTTCCCCAGGAAGACTTCATCAGAAATGGTACATTCCCTTTAAAATTTTGATTTTGACAAATCATGACTTTCTGATGTGCAAACTATTGTGTGCATCTACATGAGACGCTTTACTGTGCAGTAGAGCAAATTATTGTGTGCTGAGCATCACCATCTACACATGCAGATCCTTACTGCAGAATAATTTGCTCTGATTGTTAGCTACTTGCATTTGCAGGTAGCAAATTAACTGGCAAATAATTACTGTGCAATAAGGCATGTCTAGACAGCTGGCCAGGAGCAAATTTGCTCTTGGTCAGCTGGGCAGAAGGGGGTGGGAGATTGCTCCCTGCCCCCAGGAGCTGATTACATCAGGAAGGGCTCTGCCACCAGAGCCTGGGCAGAGACAATGTCCCCCTGCCCCAGAAGCAGGAAGCTCCCAGCCCCTGCTCCACAATTGCAATCATGATCATGGAGGCAGGGAGCTCCGTTCATGGAGAGAGTTCCCCACCCAGTCTGGAGCTGGCTGAGATCTGTCCTAGACTAGGGCAGTTCTTAGCCAGCCCCAGGCTGTGCAGGAAAGTCTGCACATGCATCCTGGACCTGGCTAGGGATGGTCCCATTTCAGATGGTCCCCAGCTAGGTCCAGGCTCCACGTGCAGACTTCCCCATGCAGCCTGGGGCTGGCCAGGAAATGTTCTAGTCTGGGGCAGATCCCAACCTCTCGTCTTTTTCTCAGCCCCGTGCCCTGATTGAGCAATAGAGGCACAGGGTTTGGAAAAAGCTGTGGGAGAGGAGCAGGTCCCAGCCTCCAGGTCCATTTCCCCGGTGGTGCAGCTAGCAGTGAGCCCCCTGCTGGGTGGGGAGTCTTGCCCACTGGGGGATTGGGGCAGAGTGCTGGGACCTGCCTCTCCCTTGCAGTTCTTTCCAAGCTCCGTGCCCATGATTGGGGAGCCAGGGCTGGGAACTCCCTGCTGTGGAGGCAGGGGGACAATGTCCCAGCCTGGGCTAGAGCCTGCCATGGTAGCAGGCAGCTCCCAGGGGCAGAAAGCAATCTCACAGTCCCCACTAGGAGACAGCTGTCTCCTGGACCCATGCTCCCTGCCAGTTCCTGGGCTAGCACTGAGGGGGAGTTTAGAGCTCCTCCTGGCTGGTGCAGGACTGGAAGGGTCAGGATCTGACTGCTGCCAGGATCTGCAAATCTGCTCTCAAATGGGCATACATGTAGATGCCTGCCCAAGATGAGTTTACTCCTGAGTAAATTATTCTGGAGTAATCCCAGCCAGCAATATTTATATGTATGGATACGCCCATTTTGTTGAAAACTTCCTAGCCTCTGTACTGAATCGGAAATTCCTGCAATATAATGGGTAGTGCATTATTGTTCTGTGTGTCATGTGCAGTGATGGAGTGAATAGTTAATGTTGTCACTTTATGCATAAACTATGGTAAATTATTCTCTAGCAATACCCCCAAACACTGCAGTTTCTAATATTTATGCTATGGCTTTTGAGAGCTTTTTTTGTGTAGTACACTAAATTAATACCAATAACTAAGTCCTTGGGGTTAAAATTAATTGGCAGAAGAATTGAACAGCTTTCTGGGTTAAAAGAAAGAAAAATTACTACACTGAAATGTGAATGTACTTATTTTCCTGTTCAATTTTTGTCACCCATTTCATACATTTACCTTTTAAAATTTCTTCCTTTTGCCCACATCTAATTGAGTGAAATGGCAAGCAAAATGACACCATTTTATGGTTTTAACATCCATAAGTGAAATATGACTTCCCGTTACTCTAGGGCGCTTTTACACAGCTCTATCAGTAATGGAAACTGTCCCTTTTGAAATAGCAAGTATTGAGAGAGAGTTCATGGCTGGTATAGAGCTGACATTAGAGTTCAAGGCCTGCTGACTTTGTCCCTAGCCTGCCAAACTGCAGCTACGTACAGGCCAGTAGTATAACTAGGGGTGGGCAAGTGAGGCGGCAACGTTGGGCACCAATCTAGAATTGGTACCAAAATAGTAGCCCCCACGGTGCCTGCAGAGGAGTAGCAGCATCCTGTGTGCAGGGAGCCCAGAGCTGTGGCAGCAGCAGCTAGGGTAGATAAGACTCTCTAGTGCTGGGCACCCTTCTCCCAGCCCCCACCTCTACCCCCCTCCACTCTCTGGCATCTGTGCTCAGGGTAGAAAAATTGCTAGTTATGCCTCTGCCTGAGACTGCTCTAACTTACCCTGGAGCCAGACAAGTCCCTCGTGGGCCAGAATAGAGAGAATGCAAATCCTCAAGCATGAAAGCCCTGTGCACAGGAACAAAAATAGTGCGACTCCAAACCCTTAAGTATGACAGACAGTTCACCATTTGCATGGTGTGACCGTTAACCTAGGGCCAAACCCTGAGACACTCAGATTGTTGTTTTTTTTTCCCTCAGTCTTCACACATGAAAATATTTTCTTTCAAATGTGTCATGAGATTAAAAACAAAAAAACAAAAAGGACAAGGAGCTCAATACTTGGCCCATAAATAATAAAGAGTTATCATTACTGTGGTCCTATGTCTGAATATTATTATATCACTTATTAAATCTGTTTGGGATTGTTTGGCACTGGGCTGCTAATGGCATTGTTTCCCACGTCCTGTCTAACTGAACAGCTTTATGCAGCGGATAGGATGCTGAGTTTTGATTCACTGAGGGTACGATGGGAATGCACAGCCATTAGTGAATTTGTCTGGCCCCAATTCTCAGTTAAAGACAAGGCAGCTATTGTACTCCATAGTAAAAAGAGAAATCTCAAATAACTCTTTAAAATGGAATACACTATTTCGCATACTACAAAAAGATGCAACAACCAGAATCTGATAATTCTGTCCTTCAATTCACATTCGCTCACTAAGCTATTTTTTTTTTAGAGTGGACAAGAGATTAACTTAATAAAAATGGAGTGACTTGTTCGGTTTTTGTTTTTTTTTTTCCAGCAGTATTCCATGATCATATGCTAAGTGATTTGCCCATAGAGGAAAAAACAGGATCCAAGTACTAGTATAAGTAATTTGAGAAGCTTTTATATTCACTGCAGAAATGTCCACAGATTTAGTGCTGCATGCTTGTTAGTAATGAAGGTCCTTAAAAGATACGTAGGAACTTAATTTCCATTGATTCCATTCCTGTTCGTTGGATACCTTAAAGATCTGGGTCCTACTTTCATGGAAACATGACCTTTTGCAAATGTGTCTATGGTTGAAGCAGAACCCATAGATAATTGAGCAGTCATTTGCTGGGAAATTTGTATAGTGCTTTTTTGTGTTGGAATTCTCATTTCTGAATCCCATTGTATCTAAATAATTCTATTAATAAATTATATTTAAAAAATCAAACTAATGTTTCTGTTTTGAAATAACCTTATAGGAATAACTACAATTTAAAAAAGGGCAGATGTTGAGTGGCCTAATAAATTATAAACTACCCCAGCACCTGTGCAAAAATTATTTACCACACCAAAAGCTGTGAATTTTGTTAACATATGGCTGCAAATGGCTGTGCTGTATGTCGCACAATCTGTCTGTTTGCTGTAGGTGTAATCGGCAGTAATATAAATATATTGCAAGAATAGGTGTGATAATTTTTTAAATTCTAGCATGACAGATGGAGAAAAAAATACTAAAAATGCTATTTTCGAATGCATTAAAATTTAAAAATGAATTAATAATGAATAAACAATATTTTTTTCATTATCAGTAATATGGCAAGTATCTACCTATGATTATTTTTCGTGCATCCAGTCCAGTGGTGATGTTAAAAATTGAAAGCTCTAATGAGCTGCCTATAAACAAGATGAACACTTGCATTAGAAATTAGATTATAGGGGGGATAATTAAGCAATGGGTGGGATTTTAAGAGTCTCAAGCAGAAGGAACAAAATATCTTGGGAAGGAAAATGGGTTGAGTACTATGCACAGATTTGTCATCTTATTTGCATGTGTAAAAATTTACAGAGAATAAAAGTTAGTAATTTGTGTGGAATATTTTCAAACCATAAAAGGGAATGGCTACTTTGACTATTGTTGAAATCAACAGATTCAATAGAGAAACCATGATTGGATGACTAGGGCAGCTACCCTGGGCACAAACTTTGGGAGGGAAGCAGTGGAAAAGAAATGACTGCTACTGCACCTGCGTGATTGCACCAGTGGGGTGGCAGCAATTGGAAATTACCACTGCCCCAGTGTGTGGCAGCTGCCCTGGGTGCCTTGGTATGTTGTTCTGCCTCTGATAGATGTCCCTCGGGCCTTTTGGAAATTCCCCCTCATATCCTCAGGTATTTGTTGTTGAATTTTAATACCTTGAAATAAACAGTGGAATGAGTATTAAGCATTATTGCTGGAGGCATTCATCTGTAGCGCATTGGTTCTCATGTATGGCATATACAGAGCCCTCATTCTCACTGACAGCAGGGCCCTGCTACAGTAGTCTAGAGTCCTTTTGCTTCTATAAGCAATGTTGAAAAAGAGATTAAAACTTGAGCTTCAGGCTTTAAACTAGTCTCTAGCTGTTGGAGACCAGGATAACATTCATTTGGGGGCAAGCTGGGATGTGGTTTGGGGGCAATGATGGGAGTGGTTTGTACCCCCTCTGTTGAAGTAGTGGCAGTGGCCACTAGCAAGCCAGGAACTGACCCAGTGTGTTGACTGTGTTTTGTCATTCCAAAAGTGAAGTGCAAGGACTGCTCTTAGCATTTCTAGTAACTCTTGAAAAGACATAGGGCGGGATATAGAGAAGCCCTGGCTGTCTTTCAGAGTCTAAAGTCATGAAATAAGTCTGCTCTGTCAGCATGCCTGGGAGCACTTTCCGATAAGGTGCAGGTCAGCACTACTTACATGGCTACACTACTATCTGGCTGCTGCCTTCGGGGACACCAGTGGGATTGGTGAAGGCAGAAATGTAATGTTTGGCTTGTGAAAATCAGCAGTTAGTTTCAGGTGGGATGTGCAGCAAAGAGTGTCACAGAATGTCCTTCTGTGAGTTGTTACCAATCCATGCAAGAAGCAAAATGTGCAAGCAGGTATTTAATATCTGTAAAATGCTACTATGCTGAAACTGCTGGAACTCCTGGAATCCTGGTATGTTCCAAAGGGAGGATATGAATCGGCTCCCCAATCCTTGTCTAAGACAACTGGTAAAAAACAGGTTCTCTGATGTATTACTTGGGCCCTGTTCTTTTCTTCCCCAGACTAAATAATCTTACTTCTTCAAAGAATCTGCAAATACCTGAAGGGCAACTAAAAAGGATGGAGATGGGCTTTCTTCTGTGGTTGTAGGGGACAGGGCTAGAATCAGTAGCCTAAAATTACAGAAGAGGAAATTTGAGGAAGAGATTAGGAGAATTTTTCTGACTAGGAGGGTGGCCAAGAACTGGAACAAGCTTGCAAGAGAAGCTGTGGACTCTCCATCCCTGGAAATTTTCAAGAGTAGTTTAGACAGACACGTGGCTTGGATCATTTAGTCAGGGATGATCCTGCCTTGAGCAGAGGGCTGGACTAAATGACCTCATGAGGCCCCTTCCAGCCTTACTTTTTTTTTGATTCCATGAGTCTATATCTTTATAAAAGGTAAGAGACTTATCAAAGTCACATGGGAGTACAGACCTTCAATGTGGGTCTAGCAAGTCCCCAACAAACACCCTGACCTCCAGGCCAACTTAATTTTTCACAGGACAATTTAAGGATGCTTGCAAATTTAGTGTGGGAAATGTTGGTCCTGTCATCAGCTCTGTTTATTGTGATCAGTTATGCATTTGTGCAGACTTTCTTGACAACTGAAGGCCTTGGAAAAGAATAATTTAATTCCCTTACCAAAGGAAGAATTAGAAATAAACTAATAACATCTCAACAAACAAAGGTTGAGTGCTGAGCTCTATAGAAAATCTGGGTCGGTGCATTCAGATAAACGAAGTCCTCACTTCTTTCAGGCCTCAAAAGTGCAAGGGTAGGAGGCACTGGTCACAAGAGACCATAGTATTGATCCAAAGGTGCTGTCAGAGGGATGGAAGAGGCTTCCAGAAAACGATGAAGAAAGCTGTAGGTGGCAACAATTGAATGAGAAAGAGATGATGAAAATATTGCTTGCCTAGTTTTTAGTGATCTTGGATTTTGAGTGGTGTTTCCTTTTAGGTGATGTTTTACTGAGATTTTATTGTTTTATTTTGAAGTAAAATTTGTAACGAGCTTCTGTTTTAAGGTCTGAGTCTGTAAATGCATGAGAATTGCTTTATTTATGCACCCTTCACTCATTCTGCGCACGCCTTTTTTCGTCATTGAAACAGCATTTTTACCTTTTTTTCTGTTTTTTCAAGGCGTATCCTGTAGCTGTAAAGAGACCTAATCTTTGTCATGGGGCATTCAATAGACCCACATAATTCCAACACACAGGTTTGGAAAGATTTTTTTTTCCTGGGTCCATAAATTATAAAACATTTGGGGAGGCTCAGGAGTGAGAGAATCATAAAATATTCAGCAACATCTGTTTCATACTTATTGACATGCCCCTTCCAAGAAAATATGGAACGCATGCAGTGTGTTATGAAATACAGGTTTCACTGGAGCCATTAGCCAAGAAGCAGAACTTGACTGGATCCGGACATGGCTTGTACAATCCAGGGCTTTCCTTTAGCACTTCCATGAGTGAATTACTGCCCTTTAAGCACAGCTTTGTCATGGATATATGTTACCTCCATTAGTTACTCTGTATCCTGACTCCAACACAGTTTTAGGTGTTGGATAGCAGAGCAAGCATGGGATTGTCATGAAAATGAACTCTGTTTTCTGAGATGTCAGAAAAGAGACTTTTCTTTTCAAGAAAAAGCAGAATCCCTCGAATTACCTTTTTGTCTTTAGAAATCCTGGAAACTTTCCCACTATATAACTTTCTGCTTCCAATGTGCCTGCATTCCTGCTTCACCAGGCCAGTATTAGCTGGAGAGAGGAAGGATGACTCTGCTGCTAGCACACTGGTCAGGGGCTCCTGGGTTCCACGGCTTTCTCTGTTCATAATTCCTGTGTGACCTTGGACTCGCTTGATGCCTCTGGACATCATTTCCCATATGTACGCTGGGGAGAACAGCACTTTTATACCTCACAGGGATATTGTGGAAATTGATATGCGGACCACTCATCAACCCCAATAATAAAGGCCCTGTAAAATACTTAGATGGATCTCCAGTTGGCTTAAATTTGCATAGCTGCATTTCATACCAGCAGGTATATTTTATACACTGATTTAGTGAGGTATTTTATGTGCGCTCCTAAATTAATCCTGGTGAACAATCCTATTGATTTCACTGTGCTTAAAGTTAGGTATACGCTTAAGTACTTGCATTACACCCTGAGGAGATTGCTCCCAAACCAGTCCATTTAGGCTACTGGTATCGAACACCATTTCTCCAGTGGGAGCATTTTGTCTTTGGCTCTGGCAAGCTGTGGGGGAAACATAGGTCTCAAGGGTGCCATTTTATTTTCACTAACCTTTATTACTTTGGAATGTGGAGTTGCCTGTGGCTTTGCCATGTGGTTAAAGAGCTTCTTTTTCATCCTTTCGTTGTGTATGTATTCATTTAAATTTAATTTTGAATGAATTGATGCACTCCTTTCTTCAAAGACATACATTTCAAAGCCACACTCTCTCTCTTCTGGGAGGGGAATAGAACAGGGAACAATTGATGTGTAAGAAATATGTGCCTTACCTGCATAAGATGTCCTAATCCTGCAAGCGGATAAGGCACTTTCTCTGCCTGCAAGTCATCTGTGCTTGTACTTAGCATAATCTACACCAAATCGGGGACCACTAGGAAATAGTAAACAAATAAATACAGTGCTGCAGTTATGCCTGTGACATTTATTTTAGAATATCCATACAGGGGTAAGTTAAAGTGGCTGCAGGTGAGGAGGTGGAGGGAGCACAGCTCTCCCTCTGTCAAAGCGGGGGGTGGGGGCCAGAGATTCCCTAACATCTGTACAAGTTGGGCAAACTTGGCTATTTCCACTAGGACAAATCCCACCCCTACCCTGATGGGAGAATTCCCAGGAAATGCTACAAATAGAAATTGCTGCAGATTCCTTTCTCCAGGAATCTCATGTCTGCATTAATGTTACAAGAATTGAGCAAATGGTACGGGTGAACACACAGGTGGGAAACCAGGCTGGTGCAAGAGTTCAGTTGTGATTGCATGTGGGACAACTAAGATGGTCTGTGATGAGCAGGTTAGTGTGTTCTTGCATTGTGATGCTCATGCTTCTCATGTGCATTTTTGTGGAGGAATATAGGGCTCAGTCCAGCAAATATGTAAGCTCGGGCTCAGATTTACGCTAGTGAGTAATCCTGTTGGGTTTTAAGTTGGGTAACAATTCCTAATATTTAACTAAAATATTATGCTCTTTCACAGAACTTAAACCTTGAAAGGACCTAGGTGGTCCCATCTCCTGCATATCACAGGAGTCATTTGCAGTCTTTAACATTTACAGGTATATATAAAGAGGCACTCTTCCCCCACATGAAAAAAACTTGAAAGATCTAAGCATAGATTAATCCCACCTAACTCCATCCACAGTCTAGGTCAGGGGTTTACAACCTTTTTAAACAACAGCTTAGGGATCTGGGACTCTTCAGCCTGAAAAAAAAAGGCTGACAGGGGACTTGGTAGCAGCTTACCACTACAATAGAGGCATACATCAAGGGCTCAGTGAACAACTGTTCACTAGGGCACCCTTAGGGAAAACTAGAAGTAATGGTCTCAGACTCCTGGAAGAACATTTCAGGCTCAACATTAGGAAAAACTATTTCACAACTAGGGTGTCCAGACTGTGAAATAAGCTCCCTCCAGAGGTGGTGCAGTCGCCTACCCTCCCTAGAAATCTTCAAGAGGAGACTGGATGGTTGATATGTTGTAAGTTTAGCAACAACACTCTGGAAGCTCCTGTGTTGAACAACAGTTATTTATTGTTATAATTCTCTGGAATCAAATCCAGGGTGGATCTTAACAATTGCCCTCAGTAGATGTATGCAGAACTTATACTTGCTCTGCCTCTGACTTGATCCAGTCCAG
>NW_017729024.1:48607875-48611315 GCF_001723915.1 Gavialis gangeticus | reverse complement strand
CAGTGCTGCAAAACTGCCACAAAGCAAACTGAACCCTGCAGTGCTGAAAATGAGGCACAATAAGACACAAAATGGACACCTTGCTGTGGTCACCTGAGATACCTTCCAGCCCTTACAAGGTACCTTCTGAGGTACCTTCCAGCCCTTACAATCTATGAATCTATGAGTTGCATAGCTAGCAGCATCAGCTTTATTT
Source organism: Gavialis gangeticus (assembly GCF_001723915.1). Classification (NCBI taxonomy): domain Eukaryota; kingdom Metazoa; phylum Chordata; order Crocodylia; family Gavialidae; genus Gavialis; species Gavialis gangeticus. The sequence goes on along the minus strand of NW_017729024.1, from coordinate 48,611,119 downwards.
ATTTATCCACAGGTGGGTGCTGCTTTAACAGTGACAGTAAGGCTAGGGGCAGACATTACACATAAACTGGTTTAAGTGATCAGAAACTGGTTTAAACCTGTAACAGAACAGAAGTTCAGTGCACATAAACCTGTTTGAAAATGGGTGAAATCAGTTTGAGATAAACCTGATTGAAAGCAGTATAAGACTTAACTGATTTGGGTCAAACTGGTTTATGCAGTGTCTATCCCAGACCCCTTAAGTTAAACCAGATGCCTCCAGCATCCCGGCCTGCTCTCTGGGTTGGGCGGGACACTCTGCTCCACAGCAGAGCTGGCCTCTCCCCTCTGCTCCCTGGCTGCAGCTCTGGCAGAGACTTGCAGGCAGCTCCCTCCCCTCCTCCTCACTACGCCCTGCTAAGCAGGAATTCCGCCCTCCCCTCTGCCCTGCTGAGAGGTATCTGTGTATTAGCTAGCAGACCACATGCTGGCTGTGGTCTGTGCTGTGACAAAGGCAGAATCAACAGGTAGCTTGGTAATGTCCCTTTGTTGTTTTGTTAATGGGGTGATAAACACTGTTATCAATTCCCTGCTGGGCTAATCGGAGATTCCTGCCAGGGCCTGGCAACCCCCTCAGCTCAGCTCAGCTCTGGAAGGGAAGGGAGGGCTGGTCTAGCATCCCCTGGCTTCTAGCCTGAGTCACTGCAGGCATGTGCCTACATTTCCGGAATGAAAAGGAAATGTCTATCTACCTCCATAGCGGTTCAAACTTTGCAGGTTAGACTAACCTGAATCAATTGAATCAATGTAGGCTTAGGCTTTTTGAATGTCTGTTGCTAGCCTAAGAGTGACAGTAACAGAGCAGGACTCTTCATCCTGTCCTGCTGCAAAGCCTTCCAGGGGTTAAAGGTTGTTTTATTTAGTTTTGAGCATATGCAGTAGCTGACAGCTCTCCTATTAAGAGTCTAAACAAGTTCTTAATTTTTGTTTTCAAAGTGCTCAGCATCCAGCCATGTCTGCTGTGGGGTATAATAGGCATATTGTCAAAGGAGCTCAGTGCCCAGTGTGCTGAGCTCTTTTAGAAATCTGGCCCCTTATATTAGTATCTACACAGAAGCTGTGCTCTTAGAAATCTGTCCTTCAGTTCATCCAAAGACAGATGGCTGGTGTGTAGTTTCTGGTACTAACTCTTTTTGTGCAAATTATTGGCTGCATCTCAATTCTGTAGGATTGTGTTCTGAGTAAAATATCCTTCATATTTGTTTTTATGCCTTCCATGCTAAAAAAAATCAAAAAAAAATCCCCGGGTTACCAGCAGTTGGGAGACAGGCTGTGAATGATCTCTTTCTTTGAAAATGAACCTGTAAAGTACACCTACTGAGAATGTAAGGCCTTTGTGATTGCTTTCTTTTGTATTCTGTCTAGGTGATGAGCAAATTACTTTGAAGAGACAGGCAGAAGTATTTAATCAGAGACTTTTAGCTGCTCAAGTGCATGTTACTTATCATCCAGCTTGTATTTCTTTCGTTCTGCTGCCTCCCAGCATGTACATAGGAGCAAGTAAGAGTGCTAGGTAAATTCACCGCATATTTATGGGGTGCTGAGGTGATGGAAATCTGACTTTCATTTTGACTACCTTTTACATTAACTTGGTTTACCCTTATTTCCTGTTTAACTTTCAATAAAGTCTTGAGGGGACACCATACAATGTGTCTGCTTAGTAGGACTGGTGATCAGAAATGGGAGCTGCTGCTCAGCTTTTTCTGAAATCCAGGACGTGTTAAAGCATGTCAAAATCACTAGGCACTTCATAAATCTTGGGAAGAATCAGCACTTGCAGGGAAGGGTGTGCAGAAAATGTGCTTTGATGTAAGGCTTTCTTATGTAAATTTGCAGTTTCTTTGTGTTTACACACTCCAGTCAAATTTGAAATGCTCATTCAGATTTTACTTGTGCAACTGAGGACTATTTGTTAACAAATATTAAAACTGGAAACTTAAAACTAAAGCTATATTTTGCATGGGCTGTATATATGAAGCTTACTCAAATAATCGAAACAGACCTGGAGCATTCTGTTCCCAGAGAACACAGATTTATAGTCAATCAGATAAAGGTGCCTGAGTTGCATTTAATAATAGGTTTTGCCAAAGTTCATAATAAAACAATCTAAATATTTATGCCCTAATCAAGGATTTGTTTTACCTCTAAAGATAGCTTCATATAAAAGGAATACTAAACTGGCACTAATTTCACAGTTAGTCAGATAGTGATCTCAATGCTAATTATGTAAATTTGGACTAAGTCATCTGAAGAAATTGGCTCCCATGTAACCAAAAGAATCAAACATTTGAGCTAGCAAAAAAACAAAAAACAAACAAAAAGACCACCAATTTTTCCTGACACCTATGCAAATGAAAGTTAAGAGCCCAAACCTAAGGGCACAAAAATAAGGCTAACACAGAAAACCAGGCTTTCTTTTTGTCTTATGCATCTCTTCAGGCTTCCTTAAATCCCCGCTTTAAAGGAAGAGAGAGAGAGAGTGAAAGAGATGTGTGGATTTGGAACACAAAGGATTGTTTGACTGTTAAGATAAATGTGTGCTATTATCAAAATTGCAAACAATGATCATGGGAATTCTTTTTAATTAAGGGGCAGTCATAGGATCATAGGCATGGAAGGGGTTTCAGGGCTCCCTGAGAGATGCTTATCCCACCTCCTATGATCTCCAGTGAAGGAGACTGTATATGTTCCAGTACTAACTCATCTGACACTTAGGAAATTTTTTTTTATTGTAGTTTAACCTGCATCTGTCTTCCTGTAATTTAAAGCCATTGCTTCTTGCCCTACCCTCCACAGCTAGAGAGAACAGTTGTTTGCCACCTTTTTTATAGTAGCTTTTTATTTAAAAGCTGTTACCATGTTACCTCTCAATCACCTTTTCCCCATGCTAAAACTTTCCCAGCTACTTCAGCTTTTCCTCCCAAGTCTTGCTTTCCAAACCCCTGATCATCTCTATTGCTTTCCTTTCAGTCCTCTCCAGTCTGTCTGTGTTCTTCTTAACTATAGTGCCCAAAAACAGACATTACTCCAGCTGAAGCTTAATCAGCGCAGTGTAGGCACACAAGCAGGTACAGACATTCAAAAAGCCCAAGGCAGAAGTGCCATAGATTAGATCTGTAGTGAACACAACTTTTGCCTTTTGGTATGGTGTGTGTGTGCGTGTGCGCGCGCGCTCACACACACACACACACACACACACACACACA
>NW_017729024.1:48605694-48607727 GCF_001723915.1 Gavialis gangeticus | reverse complement strand
CCACACACACACACACACACACACACACACACACACACACACACACACACACACACACACACACACACACACACACACACACACACACATGCTGCCTGCACTGGGAATGGCCAGCAGATTGGGAATGCTCCCACATACCTCCCAGCAGGGTCCCTGGGCCAGTCCACTTCTGATTGGCTGTCAGGCATAGCCAAGCATACCTTCTCACCCTTGTCCCTACCCTTTCCTGGCAGCGTCACCCTCAGGCATGACAGCCGCTGTCATACAGCCATGCTTGGCCATGCCTGGCAGCCTGGTCCTGCTCCCTGGGGCTATGCCAGCTCATGGAGGCATGGGGGTCCCTGGGTGGGTGTGCGGGACCCCACCCAAGTACCTCAATGCCTCCATGAGTTGGCATAGCTCCAGGGAGCAGGACTGGAGCTGGGCAGCCTTCCACCCCCTCCCCTAGGCAGCACCTGCCACTGTACTGACTCAGCTCTGACAGGCTTAGGGCAGAGCCAACTAGGCACTCAGTGGAAACCTCCAAGCTCAAGCCTAATTCTAGTGCACCTCCCTGTGAGGGCAGGGTAATCAGGGGCTGCAAAGCAGGCTGGGCTGCCAGTGTACAGTGGCCTATCTTGAGTCAGGACAGCATCTGGTATAGAAATTTGATAGACTGGTCTAACCTAAATTGCTTAAAAATCTGATTCCACATCAATCAAGCTCTATCTTAGATTGGGTTCCACTATTTTTAAAGCAGTCTGCATGCTGAATTTCTGTCCAGTTGTAGGTGTAAACCAGTTTCTGCTCACTTATACCCGTATAAGTGTAACATCTGTACCTGGCCACAGTGTAGACATATTCCATGTGTCTTGAATATTGTGGCTTTTGCTAATGTAGCACCAGGTGGCATTCGCCCTTTTTGGCTACTGTATCATATTTCTGACTTGTGTGTTAATTTGTGAGGCACTGTATCCTCTAAATCTTTCTCAGCTGTGCTGCTATGTAGCCAGATATCCTGTTCTATACTTGCATATTTGTTTTTTCTTTCCCTTCTGAATACGTTATATTTACCCCTATTGAGTTCCAGTGTTCATGGCCCCCCTCTCTAATTTAATTTACATTGTTTGGCATTTTAACTATTTCCTCTATTCCACCCAATTTTGTATCATCTTCAAATCAAGGCATATATTCTCCACTCCTTCATTCAAGTCAATAATAAAAAGGTTGAACAACATGGGATGCAGAATTGATCTCTGCAGAATCCTATTCAGTACCTCCTCCCAGTTTGATATTGATCCATTAATTACTATTGCCTTCGGTCATTCACCTAATTGTGTATCCACTATAAAGTAGTTCCATCCCACTCTACAATAGTTCTTCTACTCCATGCCTCCCCAGGCTACTTACGAGAACTCCAGGTTAAACTGATATCAAAATATATTATGTTGCCTGGGTTTCCTTTATCTAGCAATATTGTTATCCTGTCAAAGACTCCAACAAGGTTGGTTGCTCTTACTAACAGACAGGCTGGATTTGTTAATCATTAGGGCTGTGTGAAGCTTTGGGTGCTGATTCAATTCAGAGGAGATTCAGTCTGATTCAGCAGCTGAATCTCCAAATCTGACTCGAATCAGGAGACCAATTTAAAAAGTCCAAAACTATTCGAAGCTCTCTGAATAAATTCAGAAAAGATTCGGGGAACTTCAGCTATTCAGGCAGTCCCCGCTCTCTGCCACAGGGAGATAGACTTGGACTCCATGCTGGTAAGTAGGGGGCAGGGGAGAGGAGGCTGGAGGAGGGGGAGGGACCATGGGGTGGACCCCTTCCAGGCCCCATCTCCTGGCTGCTCCCCCAGCACCCCAACCCCCACCTGCTCTCCCACCCCCACTCCATGGCTGCCCTGCCCACCCCAGCTCCTGGCTCTTTTAAAAAAAAGCCCTGACACACTAGCTGCTGCCATATGAGAGAGCAATCCCCACTGCCCCACACTGAATCGGTACTCTGCTACGAGCCCCCCAACTCCCACCCACCACAGCCCCTGGCCCTTTACC
>NW_017729024.1:48597483-48600694 GCF_001723915.1 Gavialis gangeticus | reverse complement strand
TCCTGCTCCCTGGGGCTATGCCAGCTCATGGAGGCATGGGGGTCCCTGGGTGGGTGTGCGGGACCCCACCCAAGTACCTCAATGCCTCCATGAGTTGGCATAGCTCCAGGGAGCAGGACTGGAGCTGGGCAGCCTTCCACCCCCTCCCCTAGGCAGCACCTGCCACTGTACTGACTCAGCTCTGACAGGCTTAGGGCAGAGCCAACTAGGCACTCAGTGGAAACCTCCAAGCTCAAGCCTAATTCTAGTGCACCTCCCTGTGAGGGCAGGGTAATCAGGGGCTGCAAAGCAGGCTGGGCTGCCAGTGTACAGTGGCCTATCTTGAGTCAGGACAGCATCTGGTATAGAAATTTGATAGACTGGTCTAACCTAAATTGCTTAAAAATCTGATTCCACATCAATCAAGCTCTATCTTAGATTGGGTTCCACTATTTTTAAAGCAGTCTGCATGCTGAATTTCTGTCCAGTTGTAGGTGTAAACCAGTTTCTGCTCACTTATACCCGTATAAGTGTAACATCTGTACCTGGCCACAGTGTAGACATACTCCATGTGTCTTGAATATTGTGGCTTTTGCTAATGTAGCACCAGGTGGCATTCGCCCTTTTTGGCTACTGTATCATATTTCTGACTTGTGTGTTAATTTGTGAGGCACTGTATCCTCTAAATCTTTCTCAGCTGTGCTGCTATGTAGCCAGATATCCTGTTCTATACTTGCATATTTGTTTTTTCTTTCCCTTCTGAATACGTTATATTTACCCCTATTGAGTTCCAGTGTTCATGGCCCCCCTCTCTAATTTAATTTACATTGTTTGGCATTTTAACTATTTCCTCTATTCCACCCAATTTTGTATCATCTTCAAATCAAGGCATATATTCTCCACTCCTTCATTCAAGTCAATAATAAAAAGGTTGAACAACATGGGATGCAGAATTGATCTCTGCAGAATCCTATTCAGTACCTCCTCCCAGTTTGATATTGATCCATTAATTACTATTGCCTTCGGTCATTCACCTAATTGTGTATCCACTATAAAGTAGTTCCATCCCACTCTACAATAGTTCTTCTACTCCATGCCTCCCCAGGCTACTTACGAGAACTCCAGGTTAAACTGATATCAAAATATATTATGTTGCCTGGGTTTCCTTTATCTAGCAATATTGTTATCCTGTCAAAGACTCCAACAAGGTTGGTTGCTCTTACTAACAGACAGGCTGGATTTGTTAATCATTAGGGCTGTGTGAAGCTTTGGGTGCTGATTCAATTCAGAGGAGATTCAGTCTGATTCAGCAGCTGAATCTCCAAATCTGACTCGAATCAGGAGACCAATTTAAAAAGTCCAAAACTATTCGAAGCTCTCTGAATAAATTCAGAAAAGATTCGGGGAACTTCAGCTATTCAGGCAGTCCCCGCTCTCTGCCACAGGGAGATAGACTTGGACTCCATGCTGGTAAGTAGGGGGCAGGGGAGAGGAGGCTGGAGGAGGGGGAGGGACCATGGGGTGGACCCCTTCCAGGCCCCATCTCCTGGCTGCTCCCCCAGCACCCCAACCCCCACCTGCTCTCCCACCCCCACTCCATGGCTGCCCTGCCCACCCCAGCTCCTGGCTCTTTTAAAAAAAAGCCCTGACACACTAGCTGCTGCCATATGAGAGAGCAATCCCCACTGCCCCACACTGAATCGGTACTCTGCTACGAGCCCCCCAACTCCCACCCACCACAGCCCCTGGCCCTTTACCAAAAAAAAAAAAAAGCCCCACACTCACTGGCTGCTGCAGCAGCTTCAGGGCTTCTGAGGGTTCATGGAAGAGGATCTCTTCCCCCCCTCCCTCCCCCCCCACCTGGCAGCAGGTGGTGACTGGAGGCTTTTTTTTTTTTTTAAGAGATGGGGACTGGGAGAGCGCGTGGGGCAACCATTGAGGAGATGGGGTTGATTCAGAGATTTGGCTGATTTGGCAGTGGCTGAATCTTTGAATCAGATTCAGAAAAATAGATTCGGGACAGTGATTCAAATCGCTGAATTGAATCACTGTTCCCCAAATCAGCCGAATCCAAAGCAAGCTTTGCACAGGCCTAGTAATAATCTTGTATTCTGATAGGTGCTTACACATTTATTGATTTAAAATTTGTTCAAATAACTTTCCAGGTACTTAAGTCAGTCCAACTGGTCTATAATGCCCTGAGTTTCCTTTATTCTTCTTTAAATACAGGCACTATATTAGTCTTTCTCCAGTCTTCAGGGACCTTGCCTGTCTTTCATGACTTTTTACAGATAATTGCTAATGACTCTGAGATGTCATCAGCTAGTTTCTTCAACACCCTAGGGTGTATTTCATCAGGCCCTGCTGAACTGAATTCATTTGAACCAGTCAATGTTCTTTGCCTTCTTTTCTCATCTTGATCTGCATTTCTTTCCCCTCTGCCTTTATGCTGAGTTTGCTAAGTATGTGTTCACATTTTACTTTTTCCATGAAGCACACCAAGCCAGATACGAAGAAACTTGGTGTTTTTGTATCCTTCATGAATAACTCATCTTCACCATTAGTAGCAGGTTTATGGTTTCCTTTATCTTTCTCTATTTTCTGTTGTATTTGTAGAATCCCTTGTGCTTGACTTTAATATCTCTTCCAGCTGTAATTAACTCATCTTGTACCTTTGTCTTCCCAATTTTGCTCCTACATACTTTTGCTGCAGGTTTGTGTGCATTTTTATCAAGCTGTTTAAGATTAGCCAGCTCTCCTGCAATCCTTTCCCATTCTCTTCCTGAATTTGTTATATCTGTTTTTCTGAAGCTTGTTGTCCTTATTTTGCTCTTTAACTTCCTTGCTTTTCTTAGTGTCATGAGCTCTATCAGTTCATGATCACTTTCTCCCAAGTTGCCAACTGCCTCCACAGAGCCAGCCTTAGCAAAAATGGTGTCCTGGGAAGCTTTTACTTTGCCCATTCCCTCCAGAGCTACCCTCCCCAATTCAGTGGCTCTGCTGGAGGCAGGGATATGGGATGCAGTCCAGTGGAGCAGCTGAGCTGCCAACACTGCCCAGTATGGCTCTTCCTGATCAGTGGCTGGAGGTGGGGGGGATGGGATGGGCATTGCAGGTGGCTCCATCTCCTTGCCAAATTGTGCCCTGTATCCTTGCCCATCTGCTTCTGACTGCAGCAGTACTGCTGAATTTGGGGGGCGGGTGCTGCTCTGGATGTGTGTGTGTGTGTGTG
>NW_017729024.1:48592811-48597330 GCF_001723915.1 Gavialis gangeticus | reverse complement strand
TGGATGTGTGTGTGTGTGTGTGTGTGTGTGTGTGTGTGTGTGTGTGTGTGTGTGTGTTTGGGGCGGGGGGGGTACATCCCTGAGCACAGCACCCTAAGTGATCGCCCACATTGCCTACTCCTAAGGTTGGCTCCACCTTCACATTTACAACCCTGTTGGTCAGAGCCAAATATTAATGAGTTGATCCCTTGTTCAATTCCTCAACTTTATGGACCAGAAAATTGTCCCCTACATACTTCAGGAACTTACTGGGCATTTTATGTTCAGCCATATTGTTCCTCTAATAAGTGCTGGTATAGTTAAAGTCCTTAATTATTGCTATTTCCTAGAGTCAGTCAGATTGAGATGAGACCACCTTGTCGTGCAAGCCTGAAATGCTCAGATATATGCTAGTTTGTTATAGTATCTTCCCATATAAATGTTGAAATGGTCCATCCATAAATAGCTCAGGAAATTAAACTTCTGCCTGGAACACAAAACTGAAGAAAAGAAATGGAAAAACGATATGTACTGGTGGATCTGATGTTATTTTAAACAGTATTAAATTAATTTTTGATCCAACTGTGGATCCAAAAAAAAAAAAGATGACCTTAGAGATGTCTACAGTTTTTCAAAAGGTGTGAATAAATTTCTTCCATGAGAGCTGTGAGATCCAGTACCTCATCATTAGCTATATTCATTTAATTTCTACATCAAGCTTTGCTACACTATACTCATGCCACTTTGCCCAGTCTGTAATCATCCATCAGAGAGACTTCTCCCTTCTGTACAGGGCTGGGGTTGATGACACCTCCCCTTTTTGCACCTAATTACTGACCTTCTGCACCTGACCCCCTTCATGCCCTAGTGACCTTCCATTGTGCTGTCTTTCCGTAATCCAATGCTTGTCGGTACCTCCAGCTGGCCCTGATGAGAATGTAAGGTTGGTTTCCCCTGAGCAGCGATCAATAAGGTGACCTCTCTGCCTGTTTTGTGATGTGTTAGTCATACATTCCTGCCTTTCTGGGCTGCCAGGAACAGTTTCTCAGCCTTGATTTATTCTGTTTCTCTTCTTGCTCCTGAAAAGCCGATGTATTAACCAGCAAAGAAACAGGAGAAAGGCAACAAAGAGGTATCCTGTGGCATGTTTTTTTACCCTTTAACCACAGAACCTGTTGAGCATATTTGTGCAATGTTCAGCACTACATTACATCAGAATAAGCTGGTATAACTGAGAAAAGAAGGACCCTGGTAGCATCAAGTCTGAGGACAGGTTGTGGGGAATCTCTGGTTTATATACTGTTAGTCCACTGCAAAGGCATAACTCTCTGAAGTGACTGAAATATTCACTATCTTCCCACAATAAGGGTTTTGAACTGGGCACCCATCTGTGTTGTATCCAGAGCACTTTTAATAGCTGTGGACCAAAGCTAAGAGCAGCTGAGTTTCAACCACCTCTGAGTTCAGGAGGTTTTTTAATCGGGATTTGATTTTTGTGGCTGGAGCCCAGTTATATTGTTAATGAGGGAATGGGTGCATTGGTTTTTCCATGTGAATACCATAGGTGCTGATGTTCAGCCCCAAACAGAACTGAACTGTTTTTTTCAGCTGGAAAGGATTTGGTGAAAGATGCAGAGAGACAGATGAAATATTATAAGCACACAAAAAAGAAGAGAATGGTCAGAATGAAGAATAAATACAGAGGAAAAGTGGGAAGTCATGAAAGAAAAATACACAAGTGAAAAGATAGGAATACTGATTCTTCTTTACACCAATGTTGCCCAACTCTTCAGTAAACTAAGTCACAAAAAGAAAGCTTATAGAAAGTGGAAACTTTGACAAATAAATAGGGAGGAGTATAAGAGTATTTTTTGGGCATGCAGGCATGAAGTCAGGAAGGCCAAAGTGCAATTGGAGGTGCAGCTAGCAAGGGATGTGAAAGGGAACAAGAAGGATTTCTACAGGTATGTCGGTAGCAAGAGGAGGATCAGGGAAAGTGTGGGTCCCTTAATGAATGGGGAGTCAACCATGTGACAGAGGATACAGAAAAGGCTGAAGTGCTCAATGCCATCTTCGCTTCAGTCTTCACAAGCAAGGTCAACTTGTTACTTTAAATTTCCAATTGCTCAAATCAAGAATGAAACCTTATAAAGGGGGATAAGGCAAAATGCCACATTTATTGTTTACATGAAGTAGATACATAAGCTTGGACACACCAGTCATACAAACAGACACATACAAGCATACAGACAATCAGACATAGACATACAGACAAAACAGCTTGCTGGAGTGGTTATAGTTACTAGCAGAGGTTGCTCAATGTTAGCACTGGGTGGCCAGCCCAGACTCATTGAGGGTGATGGGAGCGGGGGTGAACAGACGAACCTGTGCTCCAAGAGGTTGCAGAGAGTGGATTCCCCATTATGGCTTGTCTGCATCTCACTTTTATAGGGATTTCAAGTCTTTGTTCAGCATTGGGGTTTTTCCATGCTCAGTTTTTAACTGGAGGTTGTTTCTTATTCATTTTCTGGTTATCTCAGCTTGAGGTCATTCCAGTAAAGTTGGTATCTCAGAGTTGATATGTCAGTCTTGAAGTATTGTGTAGTTGGTGTCTCTGCCTTGAAGCATTGTGTAGTTCGAATGGCAGGATATGCAACATGCCTTCTTCTCACCATCTTCTTTGCACCTGATCACAGACTAGTTCTTTGGCCATCCATTAATTAGCTTAATTAGTTTACTGTCTGGTAACTCATATATTGGCACCTTCTTGCTTACATAATCAGTTAAATCTTCTGTTTTCATGTAAATAGTTACCATTCATTTACCATTCACCCTCTCACACAGACACTCATGTACACAGGATATACAAAGTTCATTTACTCATGTCAAGCAGGGAACAAGCACAAAATGGAGTTTTAGTTGTTCATAAAAGACAAAAATAAAGCTAATAAAATCATAGCGCTTTATCAATTCAATAATATTATCATTTAAGCATAAAAACTAATATGCAAAAATTCATACTACAAGTTCCCAGAATACTGCACTGGACAGCATGGCTTGGGGAGGAGGTGAGCAGCCAACAGTGGCAAAAGAACAGGTTAGGGACTATTTAGGAAAGCTGGACATATACAAGTCCATGGGGCAGGACAGGATGTACTTCAGGGTGATGAAGGAGTTGGCTGAAGAGATTGCAGAGCCATTGGCTATCATCTTTGAAAACTCAGGGTGATCAGGAATGGTCCCAGGTGATTGGAAAAGGGCAAACATAGTGCCCCTATTTAAGAAAGGGAAAAAAGGAGGATCCAGGGAACTACAGACCAGTCAGCCTTACCTCAGTCTCTGGAAAAATCACGGAGCATATCCTTAAGGAGTCCATCGTGAAGCACTTGGAGGAGAATAAGGTGATTAGGAACAGTTGGCATGGATTTTTGGGCAAGTCAAGGCTGACCAGCCTGATTGCATTTTATGATGAGGTGACTGCCTGTGAATGTGGGAAGACCAGTGGATATGATATAACTTGATTTTTAGCAAGGCTTTTGGTATGGTCTCCTCCAGCATTTTCAAAGGCAAGCTAAGGAAGTACAGGCTGGATGAATGGACTGTAAGGTGGATAGAAAACTGGCTGGAGCATTGGGCTCAGAGAGTAATAATCAATGGCTCAGTGTCTAGTTGGCAGCTGGTATCAAGTGGAGTGCCCCAGGGGTCTGGGTTCTGGGGCTGTTTTTGTTCAATGTCTTCTCCATGCCATCTTCCAGGCTGTAGATATGCACCCTCAGCAAATTTGCAGATGACACCAAGCTGGGGGGAGTAGTAGATACACTGGAGGGTAGGGCTAGGATTTGGAGTGACCTAGAAAAATTGGAGGATTGGGCCAAAAGAAATCTCATGAGGTTCAACAAAGACAAGTGCAAAGTCCTGCACTAAGGATAGTATCATCCCATGCACCAGTACAGGCTGGGTGCTGACTGGCTGGGCAGAAGTTCTACAGAAAAGGACGTGCAGGTTAGAGCGGACAATAAGCTGAATATAAGCCAATAATGTGCCCATCTTGCCAAGAAGGCTAATGGCATACTGAGATGCATCAGTAGGAGTGTTGCCAGTAGGTCAAGGAAGTGATTATTTCTGTTTCAGCACTGGTGAGGCCACATCTGTTCAGTTGTGGGCTCCCCACTACAGAAAAGATGTGTACAAATTGGAGAGGGTCCAGCAGAGGACATAAAAAATGGTGAGTGGGGTTGGGGGACGTGATTTATGAAGAAAGACTGAGGGAACTTGGCTTATTTAGTTTAGAGAAGAGGAGACGGAGGGGATTTAATAGCAGCCTTCAACTACCTGAAGCGCAGTTCAAAAGAGAATGGAACTAGACTGTTCTCAGTGATGGCTGATGTCAGGACAAGGAGCAATATTCTCAAGTTGAAGCAAGGGAAGTTTAGGATAGATATTAGGAAGAATTTTCTCAATAGAAGAGTAGTAAAACACTGGAACAGGTTACCCAGAGAAGTTTCATAGTTTCATTGTTGGTAGGGTCGGAAGGGAACTG
>NW_017729024.1:48576189-48587811 GCF_001723915.1 Gavialis gangeticus | reverse complement strand
CAGCTGATTTAAATACATCCAGTCCCTCCAGAAGTTCCCTGACTAGATCCTCACTGACCTTGGCCTGGGTGCGCCTCACCTGGGGCCTGAGGGGGGTCCCAGTGCAGGGGCTGATCCGGTCCCTGCTCAGGAAAATGGAGGCAAAGAAATTGTTAAATAGATTAGCTTTGTCATCTGGTGCGATGACCAGATTTCCTAGCGTGTCTTGCAGAGGCCCCACGTTACCCAGTACCTTCTTTTTACCCCCTATGTATTTAAAAAAGGACTTCTTCTTGTCCTTGATCTGGGAAATTAGTCTCAGTTCCATCTCCGCCTTGGCCTTCCTGACCGCCTCCCTACAGCCCCGAGCAACCGAGTTATAGTCCTCCCTGGTGATAACCCCTCCCTTCCATTGGGTGCACACCTCCTTTTTAGCTAGGTTGTAGACTCTTCATCCTTGGAAGTTTTTAAGATCCAGCTAGACCAAGTTTGGCTGGGACAATCTAGTAGGGGATGGTCCTGCCTTAAGCACAGGTTTGTACTACATGACCTCCCGAGGTCCCTTCCATCCCTAATTTTCTATGATTTGATGATTCTAACAATAGCATCAAGGTGAAAAGGGACTTTGCAATAAATTACTGTCAGGTGTTTTGTATATAGTGCACTGATTATTCAGGTTGAAAGGATTTTCTTTATTTCTTGTTTTCCTGGTATACAAACCAGGCTTCCTATTTCCTGGGAAAAAACCTGCATGTAGTTCTTAATTGAATCATCTTCTGGGAAAAACGAGTTTTAGTTATAAGAAAAAAAATTGGCTTGTGAACCCCAACTGTCACCAAAGTGACTTCAAGGAATTGCCTACGCTGCAGGGCAGTCAGCAAAGCCAGTGCAAGGTAACTGGAGGAGATAAAAGTGTTAGGAGATACCATACTAGGACAATTTCTGAGGAGCTGCAGCACATTGCAAAAGGGCTAAAGAGTGTTGTGCAAAACTTGCCAGCCTTCCAAAATAGCTTGAGGTGTCCACAAAAGCTCAGACTCTTCCAGGTTCAACTACCTTTGGTTTTAATCCCCAGGACTAGATGCATATACTCAGAGGTTTTTATACCTCTCTTTGTGGGCTGTGTTAGAAATATATATTCCCTCATAATCTTAATTTACACTCTCACTATTTAAAGCAGATGTGAGGTCTGTATTCTGCTTCTCTCAGGTGCCAAGGGATATCTCTGTGCTGTCATATACTTGGATCTTCTGAAGACTACTTGGCATTTTTCTATTGGAATCATTTATATTACAAGAAAGAAAAATCCTGCATCTAATTGAAATGAACAGCAAAAGACGATTCACCATAGCTGGGATTTCCTTAGACACAAACTTTTGGCTAGGGACAAAAGTTACACATAACCTGGTGTAAGTGATCAGAAACTGGTTGAAAACTGTAACCGAACCTAAGTTCAGCACACACGAACAAGTTTCAAAATGGCCAAACCCAGTTTAATATAAACCTGGATGGATGTAGTATAAGACTTCACTGATTAAATTAAACCAGACTATGCAACTTCTGTCTCAAATCTCCTCCTGACTCTAATTATATCCTTGTCCCCCAGCATCCTAGGATGCATTGGGGATCCCCACAAACCTCTTCTGCAGGGCAGGCAGGCTAGCTTCTGCCCTTCTGTCTGCTTCAGCTGAGTCTAGGCTGGCCCCACCCCATGGCTGTCACAGAACTGAGGCAGCAATGCCTTTGGTCCCCAGCCTGATACTACTTGTCCTTTCAGGCCTGTGGGGCAGCAGTGGATGGGGGAGGGAGGGAAAGTCAGGGAACAGAACCCCTTGGCCCAGTCCCTGAGTCCTGGTCTGCAAGGGTTGCTCCCACTTCCCAGTACAGGCTGGCAAAAGTGAGTGACCTATGGAGGTGGGGGGGAAGGAGGTCCCCACTCCCGAGGCCAGCTCCCAAGACTAGCATCTGCTCATGTGGGGGGAGCCCCAGCCTCCAGGGGGTTTCCCCTGTCCAATCTGAGCATTGGTCTGCCCAGCTACAGGGGGGTGATTCCCTCCTCCCCCGTGCAGATAGGCCAGTGCGAGTTGCTGATGCACAAAAGGAGTGGGGAATGAAGGCCCCCACACTGGTCTTGGTCCCTCAAGCTGTGGTCTTCCCAATGCCTGGAGGAGGTGGGGCTTGGCCCCAGGGGCTTTTCCCCATCCCCAGTTGACCAGGATGGCTCCATAGAAAGACGGATTGAGCCCTGCTGGCTGACACAAGCCCCCAGTGCTGCCTAGCACATCTTGCCTGCTGCTGCTGCTGCTTGCCTCTGGGGATTGTGCTGGGTGGCCCAGGGTACTTGGACTGGGTGGCAGGGCCCCATCCTACCCTTTATGGAGTGCTCTTGTCCCCACCACCTGACACAGGTCCCTCTAGAGCCCAGCACTAGCAGCAGTCAGCAAGACATGCCAGGGAACTCCAGGGACTTGTGCTGGGTACCAAAGATGGGAAAGATCCATAGAGAGCAGGATCAGATTCTGCTGCCTGGTGCAAGCCCCCTCAGCACATCACCTGGAGCCTGGCACCAGCAGCAGCTAGCAAGATGCAATGGGTGTCCTCAGGGCTTGTGCTAGATGCTGGAGCCCAAACCTTCTTTCTATGGAGCCAGCCAAGCCTTGGGAAACCCCTTCTCCTCCCCTGAGGCCTGCCCCCCCCAGCTGGGAAGACCCCAGATCAGCAGGGCTGAGATGGGGGTGGGGGGCTTTGTTTCCTACTGTGCATCAGTGACTTGTGCTGTCCTAGTGTAACAGAGCACAGGGTGTTCTCTCTTACTCCTAGGTGCGTGGGCAGCAACAAAGCAGCCTGCAGCTGACTATTCTCCCCAATCAGGCCTAATTATCTGATTGGGAATAGGGCCCAGCTGTTTGCTATAAGAGCAGGTCCCAGTACAGCAAAGCCGGCAGTCTACTGCTACAGCTGGGAGAATACCACCTGGCTGGAGCTGCTGCTCATGACAGCTAGGAGGTAAGGACAAGAGCTATGGGGGTGGTAGGAGGCTCCTGATCCTGGGATATGACCTAAAACTACACCCTGCTTGGGATGACTAGGTGCGGTGGTACTGCTGCTGGTGGGGAAGTCTCCAGGAAATTCCATACCTGGGGCCTCCCCAGTGAAGGGTGAGTATGGGGCACCAGGAAGGCTCAGGCCCCCTGCCTTGTGGGTGATCTGAGGTTGCACTATGAGAGCCAGGAGTGAGGCTCCAGTGGGGTGGGGTCCTAAGCCTGTGTGTAAAGATCCTGGGGTGAGTGGATAAGGGGTTGTAGCCCAGTGGTGGGCAGGGGATGAGGTCCAGTAGAGAGCAGGGGATGGGGCTTGGAGCCCAGAGTTGCTGGGGGCTTGGAGCCCAAGTGATTGAGTGACTATGTGTTAGGCCAGACAAGTAGGCCAGGTGTTAGGTCATGGATGCCATCTGCAAAGCATGGGACATGGTACATGGGAATTCGGAGCCACGTACATGGCATCATGGCAAGTAAATGGGCAACCTCCCACCTGATTGACATCTCTTAATCATTATCATCAAGGTATAGCAGACAAGGAAGATGGACATCTAGCTCAGAGGCAAGTGGGCAGGCCAACAACTGACTGGCCCTAGGATGCCCACTTGTTACACCCAGGCACATGGAGGGGGAATTGCCTCCCCACAGCTGGGCAGATCAAGGCTGGTAGGCCAGCCCCAGGAGGGAGGACTGCTTTCTCCCTTTCCACTGCATGCCAGTGACTTGTGGGGCTTGGCCCCATTGGAGGTTGGAAATTACTTTTGCACCCCCTCCTGCAGCTGGGCAGGCCAGGGCTGGGGGTATCCCAGGCTGGCCTGGGGAGAGGCATGGGCCATGACTCTAGCTTTGGGGGACCAAACTGGGAAGAGGGCTTTTCTATCCCCACAGGGACAGCAGAGGGTTGGAGACATGTGCTGGGCAGCTATTTAGGGATGTCCTTCGCTTGGCTGGGCTGGGCTGGGCAACAGCCAGCAGGTTGGGAGGCGTGCTCTAGCATTCCCTGCCTTCTGTCCTCGTTCCATGCAGGCCTCTGCTTGCCTTTCCAAGTGAAAACTGAACATCATTTGAGTTCCTTATTGGTTCAATCTACACAATTTAGAGAAACCTGCAAGCGTTGAATTGGTTCTACCTCAGGCTTTTTGATTGTCTATACTTAACCACCCTGCTTAGTGCCAGATTTTCTTCCAAATCAGGTGAGCTGTGGCCTAGAGAAACAGCAGAGAAAGGCACACAGAGGCTATGCAGACATTTTTTCCCCTCAAAATGTTTTGGTTGATGGTTTTGTATGTATTCTAGTCATGTGTGTTAGAGTCATACTCAGCTCTTTAGAAACATCTGACCATTGTGGCAATCCTGTTCCTTGTGTCTAGTGCACTTTAACTGAACTGAAACCTTCTTCCTGCAAATGGATTTTTTTATTGAAAATCATTTTTTTATAGGGCTAAAAACCTATATTCTTACTTAACATTTTATTTTTGCCTAATTTAATTGCCAGCTGAAATTTTTATTTCATCTTGGATGTCTAAAAACATAATTAACATTGAATTTTTTAAATGTCAACTTCTTTTAGTTTTGTATCCTTCCCCCGCCCTCCCTTTTTGTCAGTGAATGCAGTTAAATGAAGGAATAAATTATGTCGGGGGGGTATTCAAATTTTCCCATTACTTTTCATTATTCTACAATATATTCTCAACTTTGAAAGTATTACTGGCAGAATAGAAAGGGAGGGAATGGAAGAACAAATTAAAAAGGCATGTAAGAAAACCCAAATATTGAGTGCAATTATGTTATTGCCTTCAACAACAAAGAGAGAAAATGAGGCTGAGAGGAGCAAATTTAAACACATTTAAAACATTTTTTAAATACTATAAAATCCCATTCTGGTTTGCACCTTGCAAATAAAAAACACCTTTTCCCTAGATTTTTGGCCAGCTTTATTCAGTGCATTCCTCTTTCCTTTACTACTGAAGTGAGAATTTTATTAAGAAATCTCTATGGTCCATAGACCATAATAGCAGCTCTTTTCAGGTGAGGTAATAGGTCTGCTTAGCGTGGCCTGCACATCTGTGCTAAACTTGTAGAAGCTGGAATTCAGCCTTCATATATTTTACAAGATTTTGAAAATAGAAGACATGTCATGAAAACACACATCTTGATCCTCCTGCTGTGAAAGACAGCTATCAAGCTCTTCTGACAAATTCTAATGATTGATTTCAGTAGGGATTTTTTTTAGATAAGTATACAGAACTAGTGCTCATCATAGCTGTTATTTTAAGTGCTCTAGAAAATGTTTGTCACTTTCCCTGAACTTTATTCCATATATGGAGAATATCACCATCTCTTTTTGATATTTGAAATAGAGACCTTAGCTCTTTTGATTTAATTTTAAAGATGGAACCTATAACACAATCACATTTAGTCCACTTCTTACAATTCCCTTTTTTAGTCCAAGCTCCAGTTATTAGATAAACCTGAAATAAAAGTGGGGCTATCATTTTGGAGTAGCATTTCCTGAACTGGGGTTCATTGCATGATCTTGGGGTTATGCAGCAAATTAGAGGATATAAAACAGGAAAGATTAAGAAAGCAGAAATGGGGGCAGGGAAATTATGACCCCCAAAAGCTTGAGAGCAATTCTTGTAGCAGATGAAAAATCAGGTGTGACTGACTTTATCCCAGTGCAGCTATTCTTGTTTCCTGCCACAGCAGATTTGAAGCTGCTGCCTTTCACTTTGAAATCAGAATTGTTGGACCATCTTTGAAGATCCATTTATACATCAATGACAGAAGGAATACTAGGAGGCTGAACTATTTTTATGTCCTCTCTTAATAACCTATCTCATTTTCAGGCCCAGGATCCTTTATTTAAGGAGTGGCGCCTTTTCAGAGTACTCTTCTGGGAGGCAGTGGGTGGTGATATGGCTTTTAACATTCTGAACTTGCATAATAAAGCTGTGCTGCTCCAGCTCCCACTGAGGCTTTTTCTATTGTCAGAACACAACAGGGCCTACAAAATAAGAGCCAGATCTTCTTAATTGTCTGAGGACTGATTTTTTTTTTTTTTTTTTTTTTGGTTTTTTTTTTTTGTTTGTCAAAAAGCTCAACATCCACATAGGCATCTAAGTGAAATGAACAGATTTTCAATAGAATTCAGCACCAGGGTTGTTCGCGTAATTGATTTATTCGTTCAATGGTTGAATCAGATAAAGGAAAGGAATCAGATTAATGTTTTTTTTTTTTCACTAAAATGAGAACATGGGCCGACAATGAGAGGCCATGGTTGGCAGGGCTAACCGGACCTTATCGTGCATCCACAGGTGCATCTCGAGTAGAGCCAAGGAGGTGATCCTCCCCCTCTACGCAACACTGGTCAGGCCACAGCTGGAGTATTGTGTCCAGTTCTGTGCGCCCCATTTCAAGAGGGATGTGGACAACATGGAGAGGGTCCAGAGGAGGGCCACCCGCATGATCCGGGGACAACAGGGCAGACCCTACAGTGAGAGACTGCGGGACCTGAACCTATTCAGCCTCCACAAGAGAAGGCTGAGGGGGGACCTGGTGACCGTCTATAAACTCACTAGGGGGGACCAGAAGGGTTTGGGGGAGACGCTGTTTCCCCTAGCGCCCGCTGGCATAACAAGGAGTAATGGGCACAAGTTGATGGAGAGGAGGTATAGATTGGACATCCGCAAAAACTACTTCACAGTTAGGGCGGCTAGGAGCTGGAACCAACTTCCAAGGGAAGTGGTGCTGGCCCCTACCCTGGGGGTCTTTAAGAAGAGGCTGGATGCCTACCTGGCTGGACTCGTTTGAGTCCTGTTTTTGTTTTGGGGTTTTGTTGTTCTCCCACCCTGGCGGGGGGTCGGGCTAGAAAATCTACTAGGTCCCTTCTGATCCTAAATCTATGAAACTATGAAACCCCAAAATCTTTGTTTCACGTGACACACAATATTTGAATGGATACACGAACATAATTTTCAGGGGCTTGAAAGAGAAATAAAAGGAAAAAAAGGTCACATTCCTAAAATTGCTGGTGATGAGCAACATTGTCATTTCCCTCTCTCACAACAGTTCAGTGGGGAAAGACTCAACTGAGTTGTAAGAGTTGGGTTCAGTTTCCTTCTCTGTCTGGGGAGGCATACTGGCTAGGGACAGACATTCAAAAAGCCTGAGCCTGAATTGATTCAATGTTTGCAGGTTAGTCTAACCTGACTAGGCTGAACTGGTTTGTAACTGCACAGACATTTCCTTTGGACTGAGGAAATGCATGCAGAAGCCTACAAGCCTGGGGGTGTTAGAGCAGCCCTCCCTTCCTTTCTACAGTGCAGAACTGAGAGAGGCATTGCCAGGTCCCAGCAGAATGCTCTGATTAGGGACTCCCCCTTTCCTCCTTGCTCCTCTGACCAGCAATGCAGCCATCAGGGAGTTGCACAGCATTTATCAGCCCATCACTAAAACAAAAGCCTCTCCCATTAGTTCAAGCTCTACTTAAACAATTTTTCCCAAGGAAGGAACAGAAGGACATTACCAGCTACCTGCTGATTAGCTCCAAAAAGTCTTAAGTGGACACTGTTCTGTCTGCCTTTGTCTTGTCTGCCTTACACAGATGCCTGTCACTATTAGCTAACATACCACATGCTGGCTATGGTCTGCGCTGTGGGCAAGAGGGCGGAGGGATCCTTGCTTGAGCAGGGAGTGGTGTGGGGGGATGGGGAAGGGGGAAGCCGGGCAGATACTGCTGTGCCTGCAAGTCTCTGCTGGCGCTCCAGCCAGGGAGCAGAGGGGAGGGGCCAGCCCTGCTGGGAAGCAGACAGTCTGGCCCAGGGCTGAAAAGCATCTGGGATGCTGGGGGACTCTGATTTAAGTTAAACCAGGAAGGGGTCTGGGACAGACATTGCATAAACTGGTTTGACCCAAATCAGTCGAGTTTGATACTGCATTCAACCAGGTTTATCTCAAACCAGTTTCAGCCAGCTGGGCTGCAGAAAAGAGTTTTGTTCTCCCCGGACTTTTCTAATGATGTAAGTAAGGTGCTGAAGGCTTGCTCTAGGGGGAATACAACCCAAGGCAATGGGAGGTATGGTTGCTATCACAGTAAGCTACTGTTGATATTTGGGCTCATCAGCACTGGTTTAAATTATGTTACAGCCTGTCAGCTTGTGGCAGAATGCCACCTGTGTCTCTTCCCCCAAAAGTCTCCTATATGACAATTTGGTTAACATGGTTCCTGCAGAGGGCAGACATCCCTCTCTCAGGTGACACTGAGTTGTAACCTGAGCTAGATGCATTCCTGAGGGAGGAGGGAAACCTGCTCCCTCTGCCTATGTAACTGGCATCACATACCTGGGTGAGGGGATTATGCTCCCTGTTGTTCTAAGCAATGCCAAAGTGACTGGGAGGGGGCTAGAGCCCTGGCAACCAGTGATGTATTTCATATTGGTTGGCTGACCAGGGACTCTCTTGAAACTCATGATCAATGAATTGCCTGCCTCCAGAGGGAATCTCCACCTGCCTCTGGATGATACTTGTGAGTAAGCTACCTAAGATCAAACTAGATGTATAGCTTGCAGTAACTCAGATGCATGATCAAAGGCTACCCAGCCATGCCAGTTTGCTCTCTGGGATTTCTCTGATATTGCACTACCCTGTAGCCTATTCCAAACCTACTCCTTGTAACCAATAAAGTTCTCCTTTGTACCTAGCGTGGGAGGCTTATTCGCAGAGGGGCTAGATTATGCCTTGGGGTCCCCTTGGTTCGGCTGACTAAGGGAGACCACTATTTGTGCTTCAGACTCAGGGAAGCACCCCAAGTTCTTGAAGTGAGTCAAGTATCTTCAAGGGTTACTAGGCCTGTTTCCCAGCAGACACAGAGCCAGGATCAGCCTAGACCCTGGGTGGTGGTTGCGTTTCCCCCAGGCTAGCAGGTGTGGTCCAGGAAGGGGGTTGGCTAGATGTGAGGTGCCCCCAGGGAGGCACTTGGAGCCTGGAAGGTGGTCGGGCACAGTGGGTGGCTCAGTGAGGTGGGTGGCTCAGCGCAGGAGCACCCCCTACTGGGCCGCCACAGGGCTTATTCCTTTATTACAGTTTGATCTGGTGGTTTGGGACTATTAGGAGCTGAAGGAAGTCCCAGTAATGCCGAAGGGCACACGAGTATCCTGAGGCCACCAGTTATAGTTTCCTTGGTGGGCCTGGGTCCATTATTTCTTTGATGGATTAAAAATCCTGAGCCCACCAGAGGCCAGGACCCCAAGGCACCAAGTGAGCTGTGGCCTGGTAGCCTGGGTGGGAGAGAGAGAGCCAAAGTAGACTCAGTGCCCAGAGCAGGATGGAGGCAGGGCCAGGGACTCACTTCAGCTCAGTCTGCCTAAGCTCAGGGCTCAGAGAAATCAAGGACAGGGCCAGGGGCCCAAGAAGGACTTAGACCAGGCCAAGAGGCTCAGGATTCAAGGAGAGACAGAAGCTGGGACCCAGAAGCTCAGTCCAGTACAGTGAACTGGAGCTAGAGAGCTCAGCAACAGAAAAGGAGAGGAGGCTATGGCCTTGACATGGGAATGATTGCACAGTAACACCTATGAGGCCTGGGCATGGTATAAAGTGGTAGATGGAGCCACATAACAGCTCTGAAGGCTACAGGTGCCCTGGGGAAACGCAGGAGGTCAAGAGGACCCACTCTGCCCAAGAGGGGCAAATCTGAGACCAGAGCAAGTTCTGGGGAGGACCTACTGGCAGCTAGGAGAACCGGGGCTCATTCTAGGACCCTTAGGCACCCTCCCTTCCAATAACACAATTGCATCAAAGGCATGGCAGGGGAGTAGGAAGGGGAGGGCACCCTACGAAGACAGCAGGGGGTGTTACAGCTGCCCCTGGAACATGAACTTGCTATAGTATCTGAAATAAGTTCTATTTATAGAAATCCCGCCCCCCCTTCCCTCCACACTTACATTGCTGCAATGACTGTGATCTACAAAGCCATTTTATCTGACTAGTTCTAAATATCTAGAAATGAAAGCCTGGCTCCATGGAAGTCAATGGAAGTTTTGTTGTTGATTTCCATGGAGCCAGGATTTCACAGCCAATACCAAAATAGAGGATCCTAATCTCTGGAATTCACTTCCATCAGTGATCCAAAACCCCCCGGTGTGTTTCCTAGATGAACAGCTCATTTTCAGCTCATTTGCATTTTCTGTTTTTTGTCTGAGGTACACTGTTTTTGGAGGGACCACTGAGGTGATGGGTCTCTTACCCTTGGGTCTTTTAAATGTTATTTATTTATTGTGGAGTTGTATATTCAAGGTGCAATCTTGCAGAAGCACACATGGCAGGGTGTGGAATATAGATTATATTTTGTTAATAGGAATATTAATGAAAATGCACCCAGTAGCTTAGGTAGTATGATCATGCCTTTATAAATCAGATTGTAAATCAAACAGCTGGATGAAGTCTTGTTTTCAGCACCAAATATCATGATTATGAATGCTTTGTAGGTAGAATGATAGCACCAGATGTTCTCACTTTCACTCGCAGCAAATGAAAAACTTATGATGTTTGCTGTCCCTTGGAAAATGGAGGGATTTTTCAATCATCTGCCGAATGATTTTGAAGCCAGCAGCTGTTGCATTTTATTTAGTTAGGGAATGGAAGCTGGCTTCTGACTAGAACAGATGCATTGTGAATAACCCTCAATTCCTTTTGATCTTTTATTTTCTATGCTCAGTTCACCTGTAGTGTGCTAAATTACTGTGTTGGCAGAATACAGTGAGGAGGCTAAAGAATAATTCTGGGAAAGAAATAATGATAGCTGATGGAAAGTCAATTCCCCAGTAGACCTAAGTTTCTTTTCCGGTTTATGGTCCCTTGTGACAGACTTGTTAAAAGCTGAAAATACCTGTGTGTTAGACACACGATAAAAACCTGGTCCTGTTGCATCTCAATGGACGTTTCAGCATTGACTAAAGCAGGGTCAGGATGTCTCCCAGTGGTGAGTCTCATTGGAGTCTCATGACTATTGCTATGAGGAGAAACCAAGATATTACCTACTTCCAAGCAGAAAGTGAAGAGGAAGAGATCCTGAAGCACTTTTTGAGGTATATAATTATGGGTTCAGATGCCTGAAGACTGAGTCTTTGAGTGAAATACCCTAGAATGTAGACTTCAGATCAGGGTCATGTGGTAGATAGGTATAAAAGCTGGGTCAAGTGGTTGTTAGTGAGAAGGGAAGACATTAGGAAGACTGTCTGCTTGAACCTTGCCTGTGTTGTATGCACCGGCTACGTGACCACTCCAGGACAATTGAAATGTAAAGCGGAAGACCAGACTGCAATCCAAAAGTCTTTTCTGTCCTGCAGGAAGGAAGTGAGCATCACATTTTTTTTTTACAGGAATTCAGTGCTGTTTGGTGGAAATAAACCTGCATGTTTAACAAAGTGAAGTAAAGTGCCATATTTACTTGAACACAAGAGTTCCTCCACCCCAGTCAGTGGGCATGTCTACATGTGCAATTACAGTGCACTGTTTGATCTTGCACATGGGAGCAGTAGGCTCTGGAGTTTATTCATGTGCAGCACATTGAGCTGTGGGGGAGCAGCCCTGGCTGGTAAGGGATGGG
>NW_017729024.1:48565959-48571189 GCF_001723915.1 Gavialis gangeticus | reverse complement strand
GAGTACTCAATGCCTTTTACACCTCAGTCTACACAGGCAAGGTCAGCTCTCAGACTACTGTACCTGGCAGGCTAGTTTGGGGAGGTGGTGGTCAGCCTGCCAGCTCCCCTCAGCTCAAAGTGCTGCGGAGGGTCCAGCTTGGGACATGAGGGTGCTTCAGTGCAGGGCTAGCCCTTGTGCCCCAGTCAGTCCCTCCAGCATCTACACATGCGGTGCTGATGATTAAAATAACTTACTCCAGCCTAATAGGGGCACACATGTAGATGCCAAGAGGTATACTGCACAGCTAATTTGTCAACTGTGCAGTAAACATCTTCTATAAATGCGCCCAGTACGGGGGTAAAAGCTTAAATTCTTACAATCACACATGAGGAAATCCCATGTTTTCTACTGTTAAACTGCGTCAAAAGCAGTATGTACTGAGTAACTGAAATCAACAATGAATCTGATTTAAATGCAACCAACACTGAGCATGACTAGGAAGCATATGGCCATGTGGGGCAAACTCTGATGGGAGCCTTATTTATTTTTTTTATTACAAAACAACTAAAAGACACTACATTAACACAAAACTTGACAACCTCCCCTACAACAATACCTTATTCTTCTTACACCCTTTTTGACCATTAAAAAGTTACCTGTCATGAACTACCTCCAACCCAGGAGGAAGCAACTACTTTCACTCCATCCCTTTTTCTTTTTGGAAGAAACACCACCATTCTTCTTTCCTCATCTCTTCTGTCTTCCCCTTTCCCATTTTGTCTGCATCTTGACCCATGTAGTATTTCAAATCATAAATTGCCAACTCTAAACATTCTCTTCTGTTGGAAGCCAGTCTTGTGACCAACAGAAGGTTTCTCACCTTCTGTACTGCTACTATTACACAAAGTAGTATGGTTCTCAGTTTCTGTGTCTCCAGTCCTTTGGACACTAACTCATACATGAAATCTATGAAATCCTAATCAATGAATAGAATCACTGTCCCCATTTCCAGCTGAATATGAATTTGAATATGAATCTAATAGGGCCCATTTTGCACACCCCTAGAAGGTATACAAAAAGTTTTCCAAATCTAGCATTCCCCAGCCTCCTAATTCCCTGGTTTTGTATAGCTCTGTTATGGCTACCCTTTCTTTCTTGCTTCTTCCCCCCTTCACACCCCAAAATTCTGCCTCTGTATCCTCCTGATCTGTTGCCATGACTGTGGAGACACCACTCCCATGGGAAGGAAGATGAAGGATGTTCTACAAGAGTTCGTTTGTTTTTTAATTGCAGCCACTTTACCCTTGGAAGATATCCCATGAGCCCAATACCTTTCTTACCGTTATCTCTAACTTCTCTCACATTTTGTTCCTTTCCTTTCAGGATCCATTAGGATTCCCAAGTTCCTGATTACACCCTCTACCACCTGCAGTCCGAACTTCTGTAAATTCTCCCAATTTCCCACCTTCATCAACATACTTTTCATCTTATTTAATTTTACCCCTGAGACTTCACCATACTCAGTGTGCTTCAATACCCTCTCAATTGATATGTTGTCCTGAGCCATAATGTTTACATCATCCATGTATAATGTACATGTAACTTCTCCTGGTATCTTCACACCATTTACCAGATCATCATGATCTCTCTGCCCCAATGGCTCCATTGTGCACATAAAAAGAAAGGGAGACAGTGGGCATCCCTTGGTTACCCATGTTTGTACGGGGAAGGCTTTGCTTAAGTAACCATTTACCAGTATTCAGCTTCCTGTTTTGCCATATAATGCTTTAACCCATCTGATCATCTTCACTGGAAAGCCCCTCCTTCACAAGACTTCAAACATGAAATCACATGCAACCCTATCATAAGCTTTTTTTTCCAGGTCTAAATTCATTATTACCATGTTTCTTTTCCTCTTTCCACACCCCCTGCCAGCCAGGGCTTCTCTCTTCCAGCTCAACATGACATCTCTCATTAACCATATCCTCTTCTCAGGAATGGCACACTTCTGTTGTTCTTGTATCACATCTGATAAACAGTTACATGTTCTTTTGGCCAATACTTTTGCCATCAATTTGTAGTCTACACTTAAAAGGGTTATTTGCCTCCAGTTACCTAACGTATCTTGCTTTCCCTTCTTGAATATCAAAATTACATCTTCTGCAAAATCCTCCCGTATCCCTACCCTCCATTATTTCCCAGTATATCTCTATTATATCTGCCCTAGCCATTGCTAAAATGTTTCATAGAATTCCATGGGAAGTCCATCTCTTCCTGGCCCCTACCCTCTCTTGCAAGCTTTTAAGCAGTCCTTCACCTCTCTCATACTTAACTTGTCTAACGTTTGTTTCTTTCCCTCTTCTATTCCTTCCTTTATCTCCTCAAGGAACACCTCCATTTTTCCTCTATTCCCCCCACCCCTCTTCTTTTGTACAACTCTATAAACGTTCCACCACCTTGTCTAACACCTTTGCATTCTCTTTTATTTGGATTCCTTCTTCAGTTCTCATTGCTTTGAGTTCCTTCCTTCCTTTTCTTCATTTTTACTGAAAAATACTTGCACCATCCTTCCCCTTCTCTACCCAAGGTGCCCTGGTCAGAGATTTTTCTCATCCATTTTCCTTTTGAACCATTCTTCAGTCCATCAGTTTGTTTTCCAGTTCTTTTACTCATACTCCTCTTGCCACCTCCTTTAATCATTCCTGTTTCCTTGTCTGCAGTTCTTTTAGCTCTTCCATCCTCTTTCTCACTTCTCTTCAACCAATATTTTCTGAAAAATTCTTGTTATAGTCCACCACTCCAAGACACTTTTGTATTTATCTCTTCAGAGTCCCCCATCCTTTATAAAGTTTTACATGTCCTTGATAGGTCTCATCTTGTAATAATTAAACATCTAACTTCCACATCCCTTTCTCCCCCTACCTCCATTTTTTTCTGAACTTGCTTCCATTCTCAGCATCCAGTGATAACTGAAGATCACATCTAAGCTCTCCTTCCTTCCAATTCCTAGCCCATTTGACACAACACAAAATCAGTCCTTGACATACCTGTCTCCCACTTGGTTCCATCCTCATAATGACTTCTCACTAGCCCATACATCTTTTAAACCTCCTTCTTTTATTATATTAATCAGTACTTTTAAAGAGCTGTTTAGCTCTCCTTCCCCTCCATCCCCTCTCCTATCCCCCTCACCAGTAAAGCAATTGCAATCCCCCACCAGAACTTGCTGCCAACCTCTGCCTACATGCATCTCTAATTTATTAAACAAGGGCAATCTTTCCTTCTCCTTCACCCAATGCATATATATTAAAAATCTCTAACACTTTCTTTTCAAACTCCACTACCCTTTGTTGCAATCTCCCTTCCACAATCACTTGCACTTGCTGAACTTCCACTTCCTCACTCAAGCAAAATCACTACTCCAGCTGCTTTGCTTGCATCTGGCCCTACCCACAATGATAGTCCCCATCCCCATCTCTTTATAAAATGCTTGTAATCCCTCTCCTATGGGATTCCATAATCCTGCAAACATATTGTGTCCACTTTTACCACACTCATTATTGGTGTAATCTCATCCCACCTCTTCCTCAGTAATGCACTTCTGACATTTATAGATCCAATACACAATCATGCTTGTCCATTTTCAATTTCACATTCGAAGTCTTCACCCTCATCACAATCCAAGCTTTCCACAATCCCATCCTTATATCGTATTTATCATGTAACTTCTCAAATGCATAAATTCTCGTACATTTAATTCTCCAACCATATCTCTATTTTCCTATCTCAAGCATGTCCATGTACATTCAATACTTATCATCACATTGAGCTGAGCTGTGCCTTTATTTCCTGTTTCCAATGATTCCTGTTTTTTCACCAGCCTTAAATGTCTGGTAGACGCATCACCAACTTTATCACCCTCATATAAGTAGTGTGGCCCTGCCCTCCACAAAGTACAGCTGGACCAAGTTGCCTAGCATTTCATCTGTATGTAAATATTTTGAGGATCTTAGGACACATGAGAAGAATACCCAGTTCCAGTGATGGGGGGAGGTGCTAATTAGCACATGAATCCTTTGTGGGTGGGTTATCTAGAGTGCACACATGTGCTGAGCTGTGGAGTTGCCACAGCTTGAAATGCTATTTACTGTTGGGTCCCAGCCCAGTGAATTATATGGTAAATTGTGTGTCTTTTGGTTTTGAACAAGTATTGTATACAGTTTGTACTCCATATAAGTAGGTACAAAAATGCTGCATAAAATTATGTTTGTGGAATGCTTGTGCTAAAACTTGCATCAGTTTAAAAAATGTATTAATTCGTCTATCAGTGTTTGCCCCTCACTTCCTTATACTTATGGAGAGCAAAGTGTGACATTAAGG
Organism: Gavialis gangeticus; assembly: GCF_001723915.1. Taxonomy (NCBI): domain Eukaryota; kingdom Metazoa; phylum Chordata; order Crocodylia; family Gavialidae; genus Gavialis; species Gavialis gangeticus. Next base: position 48,566,827 of record NW_017729024.1, on the reverse strand, counting down.
AATGCAGAAGGGGCTGCAGGGGCAAGAGGTTGATGGGGGCAGAAGGGCCACCTGTGCCCCCCCCAGATCTATTTTTTTTGCTGTAGCTGTGGGGGAAGGACAAAACCAAGGCAGAACTCCAATAATTAGATTCTATACCTGGAAAATTATAACAATTTATAAGTTTTCATATATAGAAGCAAATTATAGGGGGTTGTCTTATATTCAAGTAATTATAGTGCAATATTCTGGATCCACTTCAGATTCTGATGCACAGTTTGGTGCAACCCAAGCAATTCCATCCCAGCTTGCTTGGAGGTGACATTAGGGAGTGCTGTGTGAATGCTCACAGTGCTGGTATGACTAAAGCAGTTTTATACTCATAGCATTCTCTAGAATTTCAGGGTGGGTCTACATCATATAAATGTAGCACATGCTTTCATAGTTCCACTGTCTAGCATGGGTTATCCTTACAGCAAATACACTGCTGCCCAGGAGTTATCAAGTTCTTGTGATCAGGGTAGGTTCTGAGGATCTCTGGAAAGCTTCAATCCTGGTTGCTAGTGGAGGCTAAACCTGGAATGCTATATGTTTACTGCTGCTACTATCCATGCTAACTAGTTTTAAGATAGCACAGGTATACTAAAACCATTGCTACAATCATACCTTCACCTTGATGTATAAATATCTCTTATGACCCTAATTTAAAAAGGTCACACTAAGTGGAGGACTCCATTGTCAAGCTGAATTTGAAGGCTTCTGGACTACTGATATTTTCCTCCCCTCCCTTCGCAAGAGGAAGCTATGATCTCAGGCACTCTGAAAACTGACAAAGGCAGAACTGAGACAGTATGGCCAAAGGTTTCAAAAGTGGCCATTGATAGTTCTG
>NW_017729024.1:48553594-48560959 GCF_001723915.1 Gavialis gangeticus | reverse complement strand
AGAAGTCAGTAAAGCGCTGATAGTATTTTCTGACTCAGGTTCTCATAGGACCTTGACATCTCAGAACCAAACATAGCCAAAGGTACAAAAAAATGCTTCTTTGGAATGTCAGGGAATATGCTCAGACAAGACAACCAAGTAATATGGAACATATATTTTAATATTCCCCAGATGAAACCTAGAACAAAAATTGTCTTGACAGTCACAAGTGCCTCTACAAACCCTGGATTTTCCTTTGTTCTATATATTAAGGTTGTTTTGTTTTATTTTGTTTTATTGGGGGGTTAAAACCAGAATTGTGCCTGCTTAGCAGTTCTGCAAACCTAGCTCAAGTCAAAATCATGTGGTCGCTTTTTGGGTTTAGTACAGAAAACCTAAAAATAAAAGCCCTGTCTTTGATTCAAAGAGGCTGAGGTAACCCCTTCTTGCTAGTAGCTGCTCTCTTGACAGTGACATAACAAAACTCTAAAATGAAGCCATGAGATTTGCTTAATTAAAAATGACACATATGAGTACTTTTTTCTTTTCAATGTCTACTAGCCAGTTTGCAAAAAACAGCCTTTGGGGTTACAATAATTAAGTCTTAAGTTACAGTGCAGTTCTCCTGAATTTCCATAATACATTCACATGAATATTGAAAGACTGCATCATAATGATGTTAGTACATGACACCCAGGGAAATTATAGGACTTGGCACTTTTTATACAGAAACACTTTGCATCTTCCAAATGTTTTACCAGCATGTGTCACTTCCTTTTCACAGCACACCTGATAGTTCAGCAACTGACACTATTATTCCATTTTACAGATGGAGGATCAAGGGTAGAAATGATTTCATAGTTTTAATCACAATTTAAGGTGCTCTGGAAACGGTATCTCCCTTAAAACTTCAGGTCAAATTTGTTGTAAAAACCATTCAGTATAATTATGGTGAACGTGAGAATAGAAAGGGTTCTAAAATTCAATGCAAGAATAAAAAAATAATTACTTTGTATAAGTGCAGACATCAACCTCTGCAGGTTGATGAAGATGAACGCGTATATTCTAATAAAGGATTTTTGGCTGTATTCACATTTGCTAGTAATTCAAAACAAATGGAGAAATATTAGCAGATATATAAGGCCTCTGGCACATGTTCACTTAATGGCACGTTAGGATCTGTTCCCTGACCCCAACAACTGCGCTTCTTGCCATGCTAGACGTGCATGGCAAACTGCACAATTTTAAGAGTGGAGATCAGATCCCTGTTGCTCCATTACTTCTTGCAGTGGCAACATGTAGAGGGTGTGCTCCCCACTTAGGCAATGGGTATGGGGGGGCAGGCGTGAGAGCTGGTGCCCCCCCTTCAAGCACTGGCCAGGGGGTGGGAGTGCTGGATGAAGTACTGCGGCCACTTCCGGGAGTGCCGCACGCACTTCCTAGTTGGTGCAATTGGGTGCAGGGGGGACCCCCCCCACCTGGTCGGCAAGATTGGCTGACTGGTTGCTGAGGGGCACATGTCCCCCTGACTAAGGTGGCACCTGTTGCCCATGACTACTTCCCAGTGCTGGATTGTTATCTTGGGCTCCCCCTGCATTAGCAAGTAGAAAGCTGGGTGCCTGGTGAACAGATGTGGTCTGAGGGCAGGGACCACCAATCAGCTGCTTGTTGATCTCAGCCCTGGGACTACACCAGAGCCAGTTCAAGACTCCCATCCTGAGGTCCACACTGGAGGTGGTTACAGAGTCTGGTCATGCAGGCTACATGGCAGGTAGCCTGCTACATGTTCAATTTAAGATGCAATGAAAACTTGCCACAGAATTATTACACATTTTGTGGAATAATTTTGTGGCTGATTTCCTGTTTTATTTTGCCATTAATTGCATGAATCTGTGGCCAGGTTACTATTTTAAGTGCAATTTACTGGTTAATCCCATCTTAAGTGTAATGTCTGCCAGGGGGCCTCAGTATCAGCAACATATGTTAGGTAGTACAGTATATAAAATGCATACTACAGATAGATACCTGATCTCTAAGGGGAGAGAAGAGGATGAAGTTAGGCTGGGAAACCAGGGTATGGGAATGAGACCATCCTTTTTGGGGTGGGAGGTAATTTGGGCCATAGTATTGGAGTGTTTTGTTGTGATTTTTTTTTGAAGCCGCTAAAATTATCACCTGCTAAAACTAATAAAACAGGAAGAATTATAGAGGTTATTCTAACCTGAAGCTTGTTTACTGGACTTCATAATTATGTTTTTATACCTTGTTATGAACAAAAGCAGCTATACTCTAATTTCATCCTTATGACCAGGATCTTCCATTCTAATGGTTGTTATGTATTCTCATACGTAGCTGCCATGGATGTTTTGCGAATTAAAGTTTAGCGAAGTCCCTCCTAGTTTGTTTTGCAGCCACTTCCGGAATCAGTTAAGTGGAAATCTTTAAAATCAGTGCAACTTTCTCAAATAATTCACACAATGTTGTTCCTTTTAGTCAAAGTTTTTTGTTAAGCTCATAGTTCAGTATTAGCTGATCATTTCCTCATACCTAAGAATAACACTACAATTTTTTTCCAACACAAGAGGGGAAATTCTGGTCTTGGCAACAGCAGCATAGTTAGAATTTGGTTCCAGATTCAGAATTTTCATTGAGGTAATAGGGAACATTAAAATACATTAAACAGACACATATTTCCCGACATCTTTTATTTTGGTATTATGAGCTATCTTATGTGAACCTGACCATGTCACACAGATTTTTGGTTTTGTTCTTACTTAAAGATCACAAGGTCAATTAACTATCTTTTTGAAACTATCTTATTGTTGAAAAACAAATGGAAGCCAAAGCTCTGTAGTTTATGCTGTGGTGTAATTAGGCACAATGAGCCACTGGTGAGTGATGAAATGCTGACCTATCTTTTAAACTGCGTACGTCTTGTCTTCACTAACATACCCCAGCAAGATGGTTGTTGTTGGCTAGTTACTTCATAAATACATCCCAACAAAATACCAAGTTTCCATCCTTTCTGCACTGGTGAGGGGTCATTTTCCTCTTCATTTCCTTTTATTTATACACAGATTAATACAGAAAACAGTACTGTATCTGTATAAATCAAAGTCTGATATGATTATTAGGCAAGCTGTGGTGTTTGCTTTGGAGAGGAGCTGCATAATTATTCATATTTCAGTCACTGATCTACTTTTTATTTGTTTCTCTAGAAAAGGAAAACAGTGTTTTGATCATTGCTATCCACTCTTCACGGATATACCTGAGAGTAATTTTTACCAGGTGGTAGTAATGATGGAAACCCAATGCTGACACTGTCAAAGATTTTTTATTTCTCTTTATCAATGGATGTTCATACTTTTTCCATTTTAAAGCCATTTTCTTTTGAAAGCAGCATGCAGCACTGTTCATGCAGTCACTCAAACACAGTTGTCAGTGACTCATGTTAGAGAGATGAAATCATAAACTCAACAGACCAGGTTAAATGTTTGTTTAAGTGGATGCAATTCTCAGATGAGATGCTTTCACTCATGGCAGTGGTGCAGTTGTTCCAAATTTATCTAGTCCACTATAATCTTTCCTTGCTTGTTCTCATTAATACAAGAAGTTGAGGTTGTTCTATGCATTTGAAAGGTGTTGTATTTAAAGATAGTAAAGCAGCACCCTACTATTCAATGTAGTGCAAGATCTGCCTGTGGAACTCGCACCTCATGTATGACAATACATTACATGCATTGTTTGTGGAGGATACAACATTATTTCATGTAGTGAAATAACAAGCTGATGGTGAAGAGTTATAGAAAGAGCTGTCAAAACAAAGGAAGTGGGCAACAAAAATGCAAAAATCCCAGCAAGATCCAATTTGGAAAACAATTATTTAGTTCAATTCTTTGTTTACTTTATTCAGTTCATAAAAGGATCTTCCCTCAGGTCTCATGACAACTAAATTTTTGGTCAGTGCCTTTCCTGAAGGACATTGTCGAATATTTTTTGAAAATTGGATTATATGTTATCAGTTGGGTCTCCCTTCTCACTTCTTATTGATACCCCAGCTGAAGAACTCCAGCAGATTTGGTTGACAGAATCTAACAAGATTATCAGTAATGCTGATAAATATGACATGCTGGGGAGGAGTTAACATGGCCTTTGTAAAGGGAAGATGTCTTGCTAATTTGGCGGGAACAGAAGTTTACACTCAGGCCTGGATCACCTTTTGATGCCTCTTTTTAAACATTAATGTTACACCAACTACACTCCTGTCCACTGGCATCAAGGCAGGTGGAATAGTTTTTGCTAAGAGTTCTACAGTTCCGTACTGGGGATCCTTTAGGACTCTTGGGATAATAATAACATTGAGTTTTAGTGACTTGTTACTGTTCAGTGCATCAGTTTGGTCTACATTTCAAAAACTTCATTTATTGTCACCTCAACTAGAACCAAATCTTCATATTGATCTGCTTAGAAGTATGGACATCCCCAATATGATGTTTAGTTTAACAGAATCATTAAAAATTAGGATTGGAAGGGACTTCAGGAGGTCATCTGTTCCAACCCCCTGCTCAAACGGGACCATCCCCAACTAGATCACCCCCCCAAGGCTTTGTCTAGCCAGTTCTTAAAAACCAGTAAGGATGGAGATTCTACAGCATCTCTGGGTAACCTGTTCCAGTGCTGTTCTACCCTCATAGTGAGACAATTCTTCCTAATATTTAACTTAAACTTCTCTTGCTGCAACTTCAGACCATTGCTCCTTGTTATGTCATCTGTTACCACTGAAAACAGTCTAGCTCCATTCTCTTTGGAACCAACCGTCAGGTAGTTGAAGGCTGCTACCAAATCCCCCATCAGTCTTCTCTTCTCCAAACTAAATAAACACAGTTCCCTTAGCCTTTCCTCAGAAGTCATGTGCCCCAAACCATTTTCATTGCCTTCCACTGGACACTCTCTCCTTTCTGTTGTGGGAGGCCAAAAACTGAACACAGTACTCCAGATGTGGCCTCACCAGTGCTGAATATTGGGGAAGAATCACTTCCCTCAATCTGCTGGCAATACTCCTACTAATGCAGCCCAGTATGCCGTTAGCTTTCTTAGCAACAAGGACGCACTGTTGACTTGTATTCAGCTTATTGTCCACTGTAACCCCCAGGTCCTCTTCTGCAGAGCTGCTGCCCAGCCAGTCAGCCCCCAGCCAGGAACTGGTGCATGGAATTGTCCCATCCTAAGTGCAGGACTTTTGCATTTGTCTTTATTAAACTTCATGAAATTTCTTTTGGCCCAATTCTCCAAATTGTCTAGGCCTCTCTGAATCCTAGCCCTGCCCCCCAGTGCACCTACTACTCATAGGTGGAGGGAGAAAAATTATTTTGGGGGGCTGAGCGCATGTGCACACATAAGATAAGTCTGTGGGGGAAGGGGCAGGGGGAAGGAAAAGGGCCATGGAGGGGGTAGAACATGGCCCCAGTGGTGAGGGAGGGATTTGGGGCAGGGGTGAGTGGGGCCCCAGCTGTGCCTGGTGGTAGGACATTCAGAGCCTGGGCGGCTTGTCCAGGGGTGCAGAGTGAGGCGGAGGCACATCCCCCCCCTGATTTATTCATGGGGCAGAGGTGGCTGCCACTGTGCACTGGGCTTTGCTCCCTGCTGCTACTGCCTCCAGAGACATGCAACGCCACGTGTGTCCCACTGCAGGGCAGGCAGAGGGTGCAGTGTAGCACAGTGATGGCAGGCATATGGTGTTGCACTGCTCCCAGGGAAGCTGCAGCAGTGCACAAAGCCCAGTGTGCTGCCTCTGACCCCCAGGTCTCTGCCTGGGTGCATGCATCTATGCCCTGGATACGGTACCTGGGCTCTGATTGTCCTACCACCCAGCCTGGCCAGAGCCCCACTCATCCCAGCCCCTGCCCCTGCCCCTGCCCCTGCCCCTGCCCCTGCCCCTGCCTGTGCTTCACTCCCTCCCTCACCGCAGGGGCCTCAATCTACCCGCCCCCCAACCTCTTCCCCTTCACAGAATAGACTGATACTTGTCTGCTGTGCTGGGCAGCCAGTGATCCACATACCAGGCTGCGATCCCAGCTGTGATCCTGGCTATGTGTACCCCTCCCCACCCCTGCTGCAGCCACCTGGAGCTTGCAGCTGGGCTGTCTTTCAGCCCTACCCACTGCCTCAGGTTTGGGGGGCTGAGCTCTCTCTTTTTGTTGTCATCTGCAAACCTGCTGAGGGTGCACTCCATTCCATCTTCCAGATCATTGATGAAGATATTGAATAAAACCAGCCCCAGAACTGACCCCTGGGGCTCTCCACTTGATACCGGATGTCAGCTAGACATCAAGTCATTGATTTCTACACTTTGAACCTGATGACCCTGCCAGTTTTCTATCCATCTTACAGTCCCTTCATCCAACCTGTACTTCCTCAGCTTCCTTGGAAGATTGTTGTGGAAGACCATATCAAAAATTTGCTGAAGTCAAGGTATATTGCATCCACTGCTCTTCCCAGATCCATAGAGCCAGTCATTTCATCATAGAAGGCAATGAGGTTGGTAAGGCATTACTGTTCCTAATCACCTTCTCCAAATGCATAGAAATGAATTCCTTGAAGACATGCTCCATGACCTTTCTAGTGACTTAAGGTGAGGCTCCCTGGCCTGTAGTTCCTTGGATCTTCCTTCCCCTTCTTAAAGATGGGCACTATGTTTATAATTTTCCAATCATATGGGACCTCTCTTGATCACCATGGGTGCATCCACACATGCAAGCACGTGCACTTGCTGCAGCTCAAATAGAAGCGGTGCAAATTTGAAACGGGGCTTTTTGCCTCTGCATACGTGATAGGACACGCGCTTTGTTGTGGAACAAATTGAGCCTCTTGGGGCAAAATAACCCTGCCTGGCTCCTCCCGGATCTACAGCTAGGAGGAGCTAGAGCCCGGGGCCAGCACCTGTGCTGTTGCCAGCAGTATAAAAAGCTGTCCTGTCCTGGCCCCAGCAGTATAAGAAGTAGCCCTGGCAAGTAACTCAGGGCTACTAGCTCTCAGGAGCTTCTGCAGCCCAGCCAACGGGTACCTGGGGACACTACCCCTTGTGCTAGCTGGACTGCTGAAGTAACTCTGAGCATTCCCTGCACCCTCTACCCACTGCAGCAGTCTGGCAGTGGGGGCTGCTGCCTGGCTGTGACCTGCTGCGCACCTGCCAGACCCGGATGGGGACTGCACAGCCAGTAGAGGCATCTGCTCCTCTGGGCCAGCTGCCAGTGGGCTATGGTTGCAGGGTTGGCCTCTGTGCAGCACTACTGCCATGTGTGCCCCCTGCCCAGCCATCTGGGCAGCTATTGCCCTGAAGATGTTTCAGGTGTGGAAGCCTGTTTTGAACTGTCAAAATATGTCCTC
>NW_017729024.1:48548292-48548594 GCF_001723915.1 Gavialis gangeticus | reverse complement strand
GGTGCCAGCTCTGAGCAAGCAGGATCCTGCCACTGGCCTCCCTAGCATTCTGGTGTTCCCTATTGGAAAACTGAAAAATCCCTGATAAAAAAATCCCAAAGTCAGGCAGCACAGGGCAGCAAACAGGCAGCAGGGCCCAGGCTGGGGCTGCTGGGTCTGTCACCCTGCCCTGCAGTGTGTGGGTGGGGCCCCAGCCAGCCAGACAGCAGCTGAACTACCGGTAAGTGCCAGGGGGGTTGGTTTTTTTAAACTATTAGGTGGGGGGCAGGGATTGGGGGGGCTGGGGAACCTGGAGCTGGGCA
>NW_017729024.1:48547767-48548281 GCF_001723915.1 Gavialis gangeticus | reverse complement strand
AAGGCAGGGGTTGAAGTGTTGGGGGTGTGGGCGGGGCTGGCGGGGTCCCCCCCATGGTCCCCTCCCCCCTCTCGGACTGTGCCCTGCTCTGCTTTTTTATACGTCAATTTTTTTAGACACCTGGATATCCAGGGGTCTAATTTTCTCCCCATGCTGCAAACGTGCAGCACAGGGAACATTTTTTCATTCCCACACGTGCCTGTTGCTCCATCTCAAAGGGGTTTGAGATGGGGCAAGAGGCACATGAGGACTCATCTGGACACGCCCCATAAGTTTTCAAAAATAATGGCCAGTGGCTCTGCAATTATATCAACTAACATCCTCAGCAGCCTTGGGTGCATCACATCAAGCCCCATGGACTTGTACACAGCCAGCTTTTCCAAATAGTTTCATAGTTTCTAGGGTTGGAAGGGACCTGAGTAGATCATCTAGTCCGACCCCCTGCCATGGCAGCAAAGAGTACTGGGGTCAAACAACCCCAGCAAGGTGTACATCTAGCCTCCTCTTAAAGACC
>NW_017729024.1:48538616-48547709 GCF_001723915.1 Gavialis gangeticus | reverse complement strand
CAGCCAGCTTTTCCAAATAGTTTCATAGTTTCTAGGGTTGGAAGGGACCTGAGTAGATCATCTAGTCCGACCCCCTGCCATGGCAGCAAAGAGTACTGGGGTCAAACAACCCCAGCAAGGTGTACATCTAGCCTCCTCTTAAAGACCCCCAGGGTAGGAGCCAGCACCACTTCTCTTGGAAGTTGGTTCCAGATCCTAGCCGCCCTGACCATGAAGTAGCGCCTCCTGATATCTAGCCTAAATCTACCCTCTAGCAGCTTGTGACCGTTATTCCTGGTCGCTCCTGGCAATGCTTGGGGGAACAGGGACTTCCCCAGTGCCTGCTGGTCCCCTTTGACTAGTTTGTAACAGGCCACTAGATTCCCCCTCAGCCTTCTCTTTTGGAGGCTGAACAGGTTCAGGTCCCGTAGCCTCTCCTCGTAGGGCCTGCCCTGCTGCCCCCTGATCATGTGAGTGGCCCTCCTCTGGACCCTCTCCATGTTGTCCACATCCCTCTTGAAGTGCGGCGCCCAGAACTGGATGCAGTACTCCAGCTGTGGCCTGACCAGTGCTGCATAGAGGGGGAGGATCACCTCCTTGGACCTGCTTGAGATGCATCTGTGGATGCATGACAAGGTATGGTTGGCTTTCCTGACTGCATCCCCACACTGCCGGCCCATGTTCATCCTGGAGTAAATGATGACTCCAAGATCCTTTTCCACCTCTGTACTGACAAGAAGGGAATTCCCCAACCTGTAGGTATGGTGCTGGTTGTTTCTCCCCAGGTGCATCACTTTGCACTTGTTGGTGTTGAAATAGTCCCTAAGCTTTTCCTTTGCTACTTTTGGGTGTTTACCTCCTCCCCAAACTGTGCTGTCATGTGCAGTAGTTTGGGAACTGACTTTGCCTCTGAAGAGTGAGGTGAAAAAGGCATTGAATACTTCACCCTTTTCTATATTCTGTCACTAGGTTGCTTCCCCACATCAGTATGGGACCCATGCATTCTCTGATTATCTTGTTCCTAACGCACTTGTAGAAACCCTTCTTGTCACCTTTCATATTCCTTGCTAGCTACAGTTCTAATTGCACTTTGGTCTTCCTAATTTTCATCCTTGCATGCCCAAGCAATACTCTTATACTCCTCCCTAGTTGTTTGTCCAAGTTTCCACTTCTTGTAAGCTTCCTTTTTGTGAGTTAGGTTACTGAAGAGTTCCCTGCTAAGCCAAGTTGGTCTTCTGCCATACTCACTAGTCTTCCTGTGCATTGGGATGGTTCATTCCGCTGCCTTCAGTAAGTTTTCTTTAAAATACAAACAGCTCTCCTGGACTCCTTTTCCCCCCACAAACTGGCCACCTGTGGGATCAAGCCCATCAGTTTCCTGAGTGCATTGAAGTCTGATTTTTCTGAAGTTCAGGATCCTTACTCTGCCACTCTTTCCTTCCCTTCATCAGGTTCAGGAACTTAATCGTCCTGTAGTTTCTGCTGCCCAAGTTGCTATCTGCTTCTATGTTCCCCACCAATTCTTCCCTGTTTGAGAGCAGAATATCAAGAAGAACATGGACCCTAGTTGGTTGCTCCAACTAAACCAGGAAGCTTTCCTCAAAACTCTCCAAAAGCTTCCTGTATTGCCTGTGCACTGCTGTATTGCTCTCCCAGCAGATGCCAAGGTGAATGAAGTTCCCCATGAGAACCAGGGCCTGTGATCAGGAAACTGCTGCTAGCTGTTTGAAGAAAACCTCATCCACTACAACCTCCTGGTCTGGCAGTCTATAGTAGGCACCCACCACCACATCACCCTTGTGCTCTCCCTTCTGACTTTAACCCATTAATAAACATTAAGGCTTTTGTTAAAAAAAAAAAATGCAAGTAGCTGCTTGTCATTTCTTTCTTTCTTTTTTTTTTAACATAAGCACCTCATTTTTCTGAATACCAAATTCACCCCAAATCACCAAAATAGGTGAAAGGGAAAATATTATAGAGTACTTTTAAACATGAGGGTGGGCTTTTCTTTCAAAAAGATCTTATGTTGATTATAAATGCAATGGAAGCAAATGATATTAAAACTCATATCCAGGAGAGGGGCAGGCAATTCTTTTGGGTGAAGGGCTACTTAACAAGGTTTGGTGAACTGTTAAGGGCTGCATGGGTTGCCCTGCCCCCCTGACAGATGCCCTGACTCCTGGCCACCATCTTGGGACTGGAAGTCCCACCCCTAACCCCTGACCTTTGCCACCAGAAATCCCATCCCTTGTCCCCCAGAAATACTCCTTTTGGGAGGGAGGATTTGCCATCTTAGAACCAGAAAAAAAAGTCATGCACTAAAAGTCAAACACAACTAAAATACCTTTGTTATGATGTGTGTTTGTGTAGTGTATATAGAGGTGATTCCATAACTTAAAAATAAATTCTTAGTCTTTTATATTGTGTGTGTGGTGGAGGTATTTAGGGTGGGGTATGGGGGTATGTGTGGGTGGAGAGGTGTGGGGGGAGTTTGGGAAGGGGTGTGGCTATATGTGGGGGCATAGGGTATATTGGGGGGTTGTGTGGCATTTGTGGGGTGTGGGCACGTGGCTTTGGAACACACTAGTCTCTGAAACGCATTGTCTTCTCCTGCAGTCAGTACAAGTAACATTGGGGGTGGTGTGTGTGGTTTGTAGGGTGTGAGGGAGAGTGGGTGGGGTGTGGGTATCCCCCCACTTCTCCCCCACACATCCCCCTACTCCCCCACACACACACTACCCCCATGATGCAGCAGCAGGTAGGGGCACTGGTCCCTGCCTCTGGCCAGCGCTGCACAGTGCTGCACATTGCAGTGAGAAGCACAATACCCGCCAGGCCATTTGTTTCCCTGGCACACCCCGCACTTGCCACTCCAGTGCCTGGGGCTTCCTTTCTGTGCCCCACAAGTGTGGGGAATGCCAGGGAAACAAACAACTTGGAGGGGGCTGTACTCCTTGCAGCACTGAGCAGAGCCAGGCACCAGCACTGAGCAAAGTTCCCCCCCTCCCATGCTGCTGCTGCCCCCCCACTGCCTGCCAGGGCTGCATACCATGAGGGGGGGGATGTGGGAGGAGTCCCTATACCCCTCACACCCACACGCTGCTCAGCAGAACTCCACACTGCTGCCATTCCCCTGTGCGCAGGCTCTACACTGCACCAGCTGCAGCTCCAGCCCCATGCTCAGAGCTCCTACCCAGCTGCAGCCTCACTCCCTCCCCCACCTTCTCTACCTGTTGCCCAGAAGGAGCAGGATGCTGGGAAGCTTGCAGCAGCCGCCCTGCCCCATGCTAGCAGGGCCAGCCCTCCCACTCACAAGGGTGGGTTGTGAGGCATAATATGATACATTGGAGGTGAGTGTAGGTGCCTCACTCCCACCCTCATTGACAGAAGGGCTGGGTGGGGCATAATTTGTTGGGAGGCCACCACAGGCTGGATGAAAGTGCCTGGCAGGCCCACCGCTGATTTAGGATAAAAAGTAGTAATTAACTCTGACTCTGAGCAAATCTAAGAAATATGTTGTCTATTAAGGGTCGCATCTTCAGCAAGGTTAATTGACAGAATGCTGTTGGCTATGTAGTTTTGTTTGAATGTCCATAGAGTTGAACCAATGTACAGGAACTGACTTTTTAGCCTTAATATCCTTAAAGACTATTTAGTCTTGGCTTACCTAGCACCTTTTCAAAACATTTAGGCTAGGGACAGAAGTTACACATAAACTGGTTTAAGTCATCAGAAATTGGTTTAAACCAGTAACAGAACAGAAGCTCAGTGCACATAAATCAATTTCAAAATGGCTGAAACTGGTTTGGGAGAAATCTGATACTGGATTCAACCAGGGTTAACTGATTTGGGTAAAATCAGTTTATGAAACTTCTGTCTCAGATCCCTTCCTTGTTCAAGTTAAATCAGTCCCCCAGCATCCCTGAATGCTTTCCAGCCCTGGGCTTAGGCTGTGCTGTCTGCTCCAGCACAGAAAGTTTGCAGGTGGTGGAAAGGCAGGCACTGGCCCTACCCCCAGGCAAACCATGGCTGGGGTCTGGGGCCAGGGAGGTGGGTTATTTCCCTGAATACAGAACTGCCCTGCTGCTAAACTTACTGAAGCTTACTGCTGGCAAATCCCAGAGGCAACAGGAATCAGGAAGAGGACGTAATGAGCAACCCTGGAGAGTCCTGCTTTTGTGATTCTAGACTGAAGATCTCAGAGACCTGAGGCAGAAGGAAGAGGAGTGAACACACAGCTCAGGCTGGCTGCTTACCAGAGAGGCATGCTCTAGTGCCTACCCCCTGGCTTCTGGCCTGAGCCACTGCAGGAATCTGACTGCATTTCCTGAATCACAAGTAAATGAGTGTCCAGTTGTTTCTCAGGTTAACCTCTGCATCATAGACTAACCTGCAAAGACTGAAATGATTCAGCCTCGGGCTTTTTGACTGTCTGTACTTAGTCTTAGAGAGAAAATGAAACAGGAAGAATTTGACCCTTTTCTGAAATAAGCCACTCTCAGGATAGGCTACAACTGCTACTATAACGCTAATATAGTTTAATGCAGCCTGTGAGAAGGAAATGGACATGATGGGAAATTAGGTAGACTAATGTAATGCTTCAAGCTGGAACCAGGCTAGGGCATCAAAATCAATGCTTTAGCTCTTACAAAATGTGCTAAAGGATCTTTAATGGCCCCAGCCTATCAGAACGTCCCTTTTCAATGTCATTTAAAAGAAAGTGGTTTTGTCCCTCACCTGTTAGTTTTCTCAGTGAAGTCTGTGTAGTTACACTGATTTACAGTAGCTGAGGATCTCAGTCCATCCAAAAAGCATGGTGTCACCTAAGAATACACTAGGGTATTGATTATAATCCTTCTGTGAGTAATGTACTGTTTTTTCCCTCTGTGGATGTGTGTGATATCTCTCTCTAGTGGCAACTCTTCATAAATGATAAGTGGCCTTATTACCATAGTAACACCATAGGTCATTTCCTTTAAGCCCAAATGGCAAAGGCCTGCATTACTGGAATTGGGGGATAAGAGTTGTATTCCCTGTGTATGTGTTTGCAATTTTGTAGTAATAGAAGAAATATTCTGTAGAATGTAGATTTGTAATCCGGGCACTCCTAAACACAGAGGAAGAGTGCCACCTACTGAATTATTAGTATCAGATTCTTGTTAAATTCAGGCTTTTCCCAGGGGATGTACCATTCAAGTAAGGACAGACTCAGCACAATCCTGCTGAGTTAGTAAGATTGCAGAAAAACAATGCTTTTCTTTCTCCAGTGATGTTTTTTTCTTCCAAGTTTAGAACTGGTCTGTCTTGGAATGCTCTGGGTTTGCAAGATGTGAAGCAGGGACAGTTTAGGAAAACTGTCCTCCAGGGGCTTGACCAGCTACATGGGGTTCATTGTTAAGACTAGTCATGAGGGTGTCAGGTGGAGGCACATACTAGATGTGGTATGAGTCTCTCAATCAATGGTTGTCTTAGATAATCCAACAGGAAATAGTCATTCCTCTGTAGTCTGTGGTTTATGGGTCAGCCTCTCAGTTGGTGTACATCACTGCAGCTCCATTTAACTTTTTGGTGGGGTCACTGCAACTTACACCAGTGGAATATCTGGCTCCAGGCTACCATTTATATTAGCAGCAAGCCAACAAATCAAGAGAATATATGCTAACTCAGCTTGCCCAGTTAACTGTTATGCCTCTTGCTCCACATTTTAAGTCTCACCTTGAATATTAAATATCACCAAACTGAGGGCTGCTTTTTTCACTAAGGTAGTACCAGCACTTGTGTCTGCTAAGGCAGCCAGGCCTCAGGTTAGTTAATTATGTCTTTTCCCAGGGTGGAAGGGGAAGGGGAAAGTATTGTAAAAGACTTTAAGCACTGAACTTCTCTCCAGTCTTATTTCATACAGAAAACTAAGCGATCACCAGAAGCATTGCACCTTTGAATAAAAACATTCTTCAGAAAAGGTTTTTTTCCAAGCCCAAGAAATTCACAGCTCTGTGGACATATAACCTTTATTTTCTTCCTGGCTCATTTGTTGGCCTAATAAAAGTTGGTCACCCATGTCAGTTTTGAATAAATAATAGTGAGCCATGTTACTATTCATCACTCTAATGGACAGTGACTAGCAGTTCAAGCGTTTCAATGTTGCATGTCAACAGCCAGCTATACTGAAGTAAAAGTGGAAATAATGAGAAGATTTTTGAGATTTAGACACTTCTAGACAGGTCTGCTAAGTAATAACTAATGGGACTTAAAGTAGTTGCTTACAAAGTACAAGATCTGTCCCAAACCTCAGATTCAAAAGAGGCTGTTATCAGGATCCCATCTTGTAAGGTTCTAGGTACTTTTGTTTCCTGTTGAAATCTAGATAGATTGGGAATACTAAGTATTTTACAGAGTCAAACCCAACATTTGCATTAAGAAATAGTTCCAGAACACCAAGGGTGTGTGTGTGTGTGTGTGTGTGTGTGTGTGTGTGTGTGTGTGTGTGTGTGTGTGTGTGTGTGTGTGTGTGTGTGTGTGTGTGTATGTGCCCACATGCACGTGCATTTGTGCACTATATATATAATCACTAATTTAATCTTGGAGACGGTGTTCTAGAGTCCACTTACAGGAACTTAGAGCATAGTACCTTACATCATTCCTGTTTCTTCCAACTTTGGCAGAGATTATTTAGATATGTGTAAGCTTCTGAGAAGGGATAGTTTGCTATCACACGCTGAAAGAAACTTCTCCCTCATTTTAGCTTCATGAGAGCTCAGGGTCAGGTCTTCACAAGGCCACAATTAGGGTCGGTATTTTTTCAAAAGAAAGTATCTGCATAAAAACTGTATTATCTTGAGTGCCCCATACCTAGCATTTCCAATTGAAGCAATTTAGATACTAATAAGATTCATTATGACTTCTTTTGAAGACATGGTTTCTTATTCTAGTGCCTAATTACGAACTGAACTGTTCTGAAAAGCTAGCCACCAGGGACCCTATTGTGTCCTGTAGCAGCAGGGCTGACTTTACTCTTATATTTCTATTTTGTAGGTAATACCATGTTTCCTTGCATAACACATGCTGCCAAATAAGACACACACCTTGTTTTTGGGAAGGCAGAATGGAGAAAAAAAGACTTTTTCAGAGTTTTGGTCCCACACAGCATGGACAGAGCCTAATCTTCAGCTCTGTCTACCTCCCTTTACAAGTCAAGCAAAAGCTACAATTTTAACCTTTTTACAGCTGAATGATTAGCAGCTCTTCACTATTCAGTCAAAAGCGGAAAATTTAGCTGCTGCTGAAGAATGGACTTCATAGACAGGTCTGGGATCTTGAAAAGAGCTAAAATCAGTCTGCAAGGCGCTGAAATAGGAGAAGAGAGATCAGGACCTAAATTGCAAATTTTTCAGCAAAATTGCTGAAGAAAGCATTGCTTGATTAGTGGAGCATGAATACTATTTAAAAAGGACAGTGGGTTGTTAATACTTGCTGAGTGAAGAGCAATTAGCAGGAATGAAGTAGATTATAACGAGCCATGAAGTCAATTGACTCCCTCAGCCTGTCTGAATAGAAATGCGGCTGCTGCTGTTCTGGGCAGACAGCATGCATATTTAAGACCCACCCCCCAGTTTTGGAAGGTTAATTTTGGAGTGGGTGCGGGGAAAGCATGTATGGTATGTGAGTACCTACAGTACTAGTTTTCTTGTTGGTCATATAATGAACATTTTACCCTTAATTAACATTTGCCTTAAGAAAAAGCTGGTTGTGATTAATTGTAACAAATCTGCAGTTATTCTTTCTTCCTTATGAATCCCAAACTGATGGAAGTTGGACATTTGGGAATACAAAGCAAATTCAGAATTAGGACACTGCAGATTTATGTATTGAAACACCAGTTGATAGAATCTCTGACAAAGTTAAATAACCATGACCCACCACTGAGTGAAACAGACAGGAGTGAATAAAAATGGATATTGCTATTACAGAAAATCTGGCCTCTTGAGGAGAATGTTTAATGAGACAAATTGAAGGATACATTAAGAATGTTAAGAGTTTCTTTTTAAAAAATGCTGTTATTTGACTGGGTTGAGGGATGGGGTGGGGAGATTCAGTCTCAGGGTGAGGGTTAAAAAAAAAAATTAAAATGAAAAAAGTAATTTCCAAAATACAGAAGCCTTAAAAATGCGCGTTCAAATTCATTAGCTTAGTCATACATTCATAAAAAAAGAATGGAAATAGGGTACTTATCTTGCCCCTATAACTGATATCAACCAGATAATGGTTCTCTTTTATTTATGAGCTTAAAATTCTGGGATGAATGATTTTTGCATATTTAGAGGTGGTGTACTGTCAATATTTAATATTCAGGCTAGTCTTAGTTCAATGGGCACCAAGATCCTCCAGAATATTTTCTGATTGTATTAAAGTAATTTTGGAATTGGAGTCATGATGCGAGTTCTCTCATTTGCAAGTTCACAATTAATGTTCTGTGAATCTTTGCTTTAATGGCCATGTAAACATTTCAGCAAATAAACTCAGTCACTAGAACTGTTTTGGGAAACCAAACACAAAATGGCTTAAGACGGCAAATGCATCTGAAGGAATTCAATTTATTTTGTTTATCCAAAAAATATATATTAACAGGCACTTTTTGCATAAGCGTTCACAGAGTGCCATGGCTAGATCAGATATATACCTTGGAGTTTTAATATCTGAATAATAATAAATGTGATTAGTGGAGAAAATGGTCTAAAACTTCTCTTGGCATGTTTGAAACAAAACATGATAGAAATCTTAGCTCTCAGCTGGTTTTGGTGGTTACCGGTAATGAACAGTATTTCTGAACTTCAAGATATTTAGGATACAATTCAGTATGCATCTCAATGTGCAAAACAGAAGAGACTAAAAGATAGCTGCTCAAAATAGCAGCGAGGGAATCTCAGAAGCTTCATGGAATGTATTTATTGCTCTTCATGTAAAACCCGAGAAATTTGGATGCTTAGCCACAGAATAAGCTCTCAAGTACTATAATGATGAATATGCTATATGTACCTAAAATGGATAGAGATGTGGTGGGGGACCTGGTGGTTGTCTATAAACTGGCCAAGGGAGACCAGCAGGCAATGGGAGAGT
>NW_017729024.1:48485726-48533616 GCF_001723915.1 Gavialis gangeticus | reverse complement strand
TCAGGACAGCCCCTATGTTACTGTCTCAGTAGTTTCATTGCTTATAGAGACACATTTGCATCACTTCCCCTGCTTCACAGCCAGTATCTCCACACCCTGGCCCCGAAGAACTCTAAGATATGCTTGATTAACATGACACTTTGTAAACAGGTTACACTGGCTTCTGATGCTTTCTGATTCTGGTCACCAGACAAAAAAACATTTGAAGTACAAATTGAAAAGTTTTCTGTATTGCAGCTCGGATAGTTTAGCAGGGGTACTTAAATTGTTAGCCTGAGAATGTTAGCCTAGCAAAGTTAATGCTACATTAGGTGTGATTGGAAGAAGAGCAGTAACAGAGAAGAGGCAGATGAAGAGACCCATGGAAATGGCTGGAGGATGTTGCAATGCCAGAGCCACTGCCACTGCCTCTGCTTCTACCTGTGAGGTTTCTGTCTAGGTAGGACTGCACACCATTGAGGCTTCCACCCAGGTCCATGTTTGGCACTGTAGAGAGTGTGGTCAGGTGCGGGAGTGTCGGTGGTGTGAGTGGTGCCTCCTGGTAGTATCTCAGGGAACAGGCAATGAGGAGTGTGCCATGAGGAGTTCATCAATTCAGTGCTGGAGGAGACCTCCAGGACTGTAGAGAAAGAACTGCCAGATGCAACGCTAGAGAGACTAGAGGACATAGACTCCCAGGAAGGTGTAAGCTGGAAGCTTGTGACCTCTAGCAGCAAACAGAAATCTTCATCTCCACTTGCATCTCCACCTGCAACAGTTTGTCTGGAGAATAGATATAGAGCCCTAGCAACATGGAGCAAGGAGTATGTTCCACTGGTGCAGGAGGACAGGTCAGACCTTCCCAAATTAGGAAAGGACCAAGACCACCACCACCAAGAAGAATTGACAGGCAGTAGTGTTTGGAGACTCCTGTCTGGGGGGCACAGAGGGAGCCAGGAGACCAGCTTGCCTTAGCAGGGAACTTGTCAGTAAACTAAATCATGAAAAGGAAGCTTCTAAGAAGTGGAAGTCTGGACAAATAACTAGGGAAGAATATAAGAGCATTTCTCAGGCATGCAGGGATGAATTCAGGAAGGCCAAAGCGCATTTGGAGTTGCAGTTAGCAAGGGATGTAAAGGGTGACAAGAAGGGTTTTTACAAGTATGTCGGTAGCAAGAGGAGGATCAGGGAAGGTGTGGGTCCATTACTGAATAGGGGAGGCAGCCTTGTACCAAGATTCGGAAAAGGCGGATGTACTCGGTGCCTGTTTTGCCTCAGTCTTTGCAGGCAAGGTCAGCTCCCAGACTACTGCACTGTACAGCACAGTTTGGGGAGGAGGGGAGCAGCCAACAGTGGAAAAATTAAGGTTAGGAACTATTTAGAAAAACTGGACATATACAAGTCCATGGGGTTGGCAAGATGCACCCAAGGGTGATGAGGGAGTTGGCTGATGTGATTGCAGAGCAACTGGCCAGAATCTTTGAAAACTGATGGTGATCAGGAGAGGTCCCGGATGATTGGAAAAAGGCAAACATAGTGCCCATATTTAAGAAAGGGAAAAAGGAGGATCCAGAGAGCTACAGACCAGTCAACCTCATCTCAGTTCCAGGAAAAATCATGGAGCAGATCCTTAAGGAACCCATCTCGAAGTACCTGGAGGAGGAGAAGATGATTAGGAACAGTCAGCATGGATTCACCAAGAGCAAGTCATGACCAACCTAAATGCCTTCTATGATGAGATGGCTGACTGTGGATGCAGGGAGACCAGTGAATGTAGTATACCTTGATTTTAGCAAGGCTTTGGATAGGTCTCCCACAACATTCTTATAGGCAAACTAAGGAAGTATGGGCTGAATGAATGGACTGTGAGGTGGATAGAAAACTGGCTACAGCATTGGGCTTAGAGGGTAGTAATCAATGGCTCAATGTCTAGTTGGCAGATAGTATCAAGTAAACTGCCCCAGGGGCTGCATTGGTAGGTGAATTGCCAGTAGGTCTAGGGGAGTGATTATTCCCCTCTATTCAGCACTGGTGAGGCCACATCTGGAGTACTATGTTCAGTTTTGCCCCTTCCCCCCCACTACAGAAAGGATGTAGACAAATTGGAGGGGTTCCAGCAGAGGGCAACAGAAATGGCCCTCAGCAGGGGGCTGGGGCACATGACTTCTGAGAAGAGGCTCAAGGAACTGGGCTTATTTAGTCTAGAGAAGAGGAGACTGAGACGGGATTTAATAGCAGCCTTCAACTACCGGAAGAGGGGATTGAAAGAGGATGGAGCTAGACTGTTCCCTGTGGTGGCAGATGACAGAACAAGGAGTCATGGTCTCAAGTTGGCGCAAGAGAAATTTAGGTTAGATATTAGGAAGAATTAAAACACTGGAATAGATTACCCAGAGAGGTGGTGGTCTCTCCATCCTTGGAGGTTTTAAGACCTGGGTAGACAAAGCCTTGGCTGGGATGATCTAGCTGTGGCTTTGAGCAGGGGGTTGGACTAGATGACCTCCTGAGGTCCCTTCCAATCCTCATTTTCTATGATTCTATAGTAGCTTTGTGTCATACCAGGTTGTGAGTGGCCAGGTCTCTTGGGGTTCAAGGTGCCAACCAGGGTCAGGAGGAACAAGCAGAGTCCAGGGACAAGCCAGATCAGAATGTCATTCCATGGGGAGGGGGTCTCAGGAAAAGCTACCTTAAGAAGCAAGGCAATCAGACAGAGAGCAAACTCGGTCAAGAAGCCAGGATATCGAATGAAGTGGAGTCACAGCACAAGCTAGAGGGAACACCAAAACAGTTTGGAATTGGGTGGTGTCCTGTTGTCACAACAATTCATGATCTATGTTAGGGGTTTATATTGGGAAGGGGAGGGTTAGCTGACCCTGGCCTGCCACTACAGTACTAGAGCGTGGGTGGAGGGTTAGGCTTTAACAGCTAGCTATGGGGTAGTAGGCTGAGGCCCCAGGTTTGAAGCCACAGTCTGACACACTGGGGTTTGGGCTAGGGTAACTCATTCAGCCTTCAGAACCATTTCTCCTTTACTAGTTTGTTAATGTGGCCCAACCCTGATATCATCTGATAGTTTTACGTCTGGGATAAGATATGCAAGCCCATATAGTCATTGGCTTGTGGTTAGAGCACGTACAGGATTTAAGCACTTATTCCTTCCCCTAATTGTGGTGGTCTTTGTAACAGGTATTCTAGTTTATTGGAAATTGCTATTTGAGGCTCTGATCTGAAGTTGTATAAACACTTCTGATACTTTTATCCTGTAAAAATATCATCCGATGAAGTAGGATGTTGTCTACAAAACCTCATGCGTTTCTGAACCATATAGTCTCTAAGGGGGCCTATACATGTGCAATGAAGCTGCTTTGATGTGTAGTAATTATAGCATGTTGGAGCAGACTCAATTTAATAGACTGCTGGAGCATAGTAATTACTGCGCTCCGGCAGAGCCCAGCATCACATGTATCAGTGTCCCCACACTGAAAAATGGTGGTGGGACACTTCAAATGAAGCTCATTTGAAGAGCTTTATTTAAAGTGCCCCTGATGTCAGTTCTCAGTGTGGGGATGCTGATGCACATGACGTTACAGGTGCTTTAATTAGAGCAGTTCTTGGAGCCCCTCTAATTAAACTGGCCCCTGCCCTCCCCCCGGAGCACCTGTATAAATGCCCTAAGGTTCTGCTCTGCCCTATGTCTTACCCCGTAGTGTTTCTCAGTGGCCAGCAGTAAATAGTATTATTTAGATTTGCTTGCCCAGGCATCCTCCTATTGTATAGCCAGGATCTTGGTGCCTGCCCTTGGAGTCTAACATATAATGGTGCCCAAGGGTGATGTTGGACATTACACTTAGACTATACTAAGGACACTTAAAATGTGAGTATTTGCAAGTCAAAGCACATTAAATCATACTAAGTTACATATCAGCGTAACTCATGCCCTGAGAATCTCAAGGTTACACTATTTCAGGCAAGGGTTACCTCTAGACTCTGCGACCTAGCTTGTGTTAGGGTAACTCCAGTCTACTCCTGAGAGCTAAAACAAGCAATCTGCAGTCCTCCAATATTCTAAAATGCATCACTGCTCCTGAGCAGGGACAAAACCCAAGTGTCCTGGCTCATAGCCAAGCCCCTGCTTGCCAGCCTCTACTCACAAGTCAGAACTGTGCAGGTGAGAAATGGTATTAACTTTTAATGTGTGACCACTCACAATGCATTCTAACTTTAACACCGCTTACCATCCCACAGATTTAGTATGGTATGGTCTAAATGTAACTTGTAACTTCATCTCTAGTGTGAATGCTGACACCAGACAACAAGACATCTTTTTGATACGAGGTGGTGTTAGCACAAAGGAAATGTACGTTTTATCCTTTTAAAGGACATAGAAAAAGTTACTTTTAGTTGCAGTCCTGGAATGACTCTGGAAGCATTATTTGACTGTGCTTTCTTCAGGCATGAATGCTTTTGGCCACTGCTTCTGGGGCTGGTTCAGTGCTCAGGGAATCCTACTGACATCGATGGACTTCAGATCAAGTCACTGTTGACCTGCCTTTCCTCGGCTCACTGCTGGTAGCTCCTTAAGTGGATTTGGATCCTAATTTGGATTTATATTCAGAAAAGGGAACTTTTCAAAGATCTTCTTTTTCAGAGAGTTTCTCTCTGTGTTGGAAAGAAATAACCTGCTATTCCTAACATGATGAATTATAGACAGCTCAGAGGAAAAGTGGCCCTTTATGGACCCATTTTTTAAAAAGTATCAATCTAGCATAGCCCAGCCACAGACTGAGGGGAAATTATTGCCTGCATTTTCCCATTCCTTACTAGCTTTTGGTGTCCATTTTTCCTTTTGACTTGTCATTGAAATTTTAAAAAAAAGTCTTTTTTACTTTTCCACAAATAAATAAATGAGTTTCCTTTTCTGTTTGGAAACTGTTCTCAAGCTCTCCCAGTCTCTAGTGAATAATTTTTGTGGTATAAAGATTATTCTCATTGACTTTTTTTTTTTCCTCCTGCAAACATTGTATTAAACTGTCATGACTGAGCAACAAATTATTACACATGTTGGTTGTGGGGGAGAAAAAAGTGGGGGGGACGACAAGTGACATAACTTGGCTGGTTACTGAGAACTGATGACAGCAAGGCTTGTTAGTTCAGTGTAGTTGGCTGGGTTGGAACAGCACTAACAGGTACAGCATGACAGGTGCATCACAAGGGAGTGGAAATAGGGTGTTTATATTCTGCGCACACATGCACTGGGGAGGGGAAGAGGGGGTGAATCCCTCCAATGAATGTAACCTTCAATTGTTTTCTCTCTTCTGCTTTGTTCTATGCTGCTCCATAACGATGCTATCATTGCTGAATACAACCCCACTCTGTGGCTTAAAATTGTTTTGATTTTCTTGCCGAGTCCTCTTCCTCCCCACCCCTGCCCCAGGGGAGATTAATTTTAAAACTGTTTCATCAAAACTAAGGGAACTGATGCTGCGATCATTTAATTCTCAGCAGGTAGTGCTAAGATTTCATTCTTCAAAACAGCGGTCTTTGCATTTCTTATTGCCCCTGAAATATAAAATCACTTTACTTCCACTGCCCTCTATTATTAACAGATTGTGACCGTGGACATTATATCTGACCTCCCTAAGGAGTATATGCCAGCTTTTCTTGCTTCTCTTGGAACTTCACCCTGATCTAGTATTCTACCTGTCAGTCAAACCCTCTTGCTCCCCTGTCTCTGCTTGTGCCATCTGCAAGAACCTGTACTTTTGTGCATCTTTGCATAGAGTAGTGAATAATCTTTCACGCTTAACCCCTTTGTAATAAGCTTTCCATTTGACTTCCTACTAAGGCTAGTCTGCTACTTCTCTCCAAAGCTGTGCAGTGTTCTTCCTCAAAGAGAGGCCTTTCCTTCTGGAAAAAGATACTGAATGTTTTAGCAACATTAGCATCATAAATAAAGCAAGAATTCTGAAGCACAAAAGCAGAACTTACAGGATATATAGCTCTTTGCAATCCTTAGCTACTTTTCTGGCTTGTTGTCATCAAAGGACTATGCTAAGTTACTCATGCTTCTTTCAATAACCAAACTCAAAGGTATTTGAGATGTTCTGCTCCAGGGGCACTGAAACAAAAAGTTCTTGCTTTGTCTTGGGCCTGGATTACACGCAATATTTCTACTAATATTACTCTGTCAGTTGGAGGGTATAACGGTGCCTCTGCCTCCCAGGTGGCTCGGGCACGCTTTAGTGGCCAAACTGAAGCCTATTTTGCACTGCAGCTCACCAGGGCATTGCCATGTGTTGGCCTGCCTTGCCTTGATCTTGATAATAAATTTATCAAGATCAACGCATTGATCAAGATTGAGCTGCATATGTCTGGCCCAAACTTTAATAAACTCTGACTCTCCCTTGGCCAGATGTCTTGCCCCCAAGCAAACTAAAACTCTTTCTTTCAAGGGCATCAGTACCCCATTCCAGTGGTGTGGATGCTGGGGTGAGTGGCTGGAAGCCCAGAGGCCAAAAGGTTGAAGCCATAGCAGAAATGCTAAAGGCATGTTACATTACAGCGAACCTGCCAATTCTGCTAAAAAATTTGTCACAAGGACATTAGAAAAGAATGGAGGGGACTCAGTCAGCCCACTGTCAGTCCTACGGACTGAGTCAGCTTCCAGTCATTCATACATATAGTGCCCTCACCAGGTGCCTGCAGTGACTTCCCTGCTCCCCTACAATCCATTTCATGCCTCACAGCTAAAATAAAGAAAACCATCACGGCTTATATGGCCCCCAGGCTCTGACCCTTTTGGTCACTATACTTGCTTAGCTCTTGATAGGGCATGGGAGGTCTCAATTTGCAATTAGCAGGCCTGTGTCTCAGCAGCTTGCAACTCTAGCAAAGCTGGCTGCCATACTGCAGCTGTAGAACACTGCGCCACTGCTTAAGTAATGGGCATTAGGGAACTCCATTACAAGGCATAATTTCTTCACCAATATGGTCTACATCAGTGCAATCTCTGGAATAGATGTGGCTATCCTAGCATAAATACATTTATTACTTTCCCTTATGTACAGGAGAATATTTATGAAGAAAATGCATTTGGTGTATCAGCATTTTAGCAGCAGAGGAATCTGGGCAGTATAAGATCACTTGGGGAAGCTCTTAGGGCTTTGGTATATTCTTGCAGAGGGGCAAACCTGGGAGCTGCTTGCAAACAGTGGTGTTAGGATGGATCCCCTTTAACTTGCTTCCAGGATGAATGGGGAAAGGGCCTCTCCTGTTGTCCTTCTGTAGATGTGCTCTGACAGTAAAGATATGCATTTTCTCCTTTGCCATCAGGGCACACATAGGAAGAGGCTTTCAGCTGTGGCACATTAAGTGTGGAAATAGATCTCACCTGACATCTCATTTGTGCTACCATAACATTTTTTATGGAAGCACAAATGCTGAGCAAACAGGTGTCGATACCTTTTGTTGTGTCACATGGAAGGAAAATTAATAGCACAACAAACAGTAGTAACAGACTCTGCTGTATTGTGGTGGACATTTATTAACCCTGTGGCACTTTTCCCAGCTTGGTCC
This sequence comes from Gavialis gangeticus, assembly GCF_001723915.1. Classification (NCBI taxonomy): domain Eukaryota; kingdom Metazoa; phylum Chordata; order Crocodylia; family Gavialidae; genus Gavialis; species Gavialis gangeticus. Next base: position 48,526,062 of record NW_017729024.1, on the reverse strand, counting down.
AACCTACTCTTTCATAAACACAGGGAAATGGATCTCTCTGGGTGGGGAAAATCCTTGTTTTCCCTGCCCAGCCAGACCTGGGCCCCGGGTCTGGCTGAGTGGGGAAAGTGGTGAGATCATTTTGCCCCTTGTGCTGTACCATCAAGGGCAGGAAAAGGGGAAGCATGTGTTTTACCCAGCAAAGCAAAGCAGCTGTGATGCAGCACGTCGTGGGCGCAGCTGATTTGCTTCATTCCGCAATAATTTCTAGTCTCAGAAACAGTTACAAAGAATGTCAGATGGTAGCTGGGTATTAGCTCAATAGAAAGGAAGTGAGTATCTACCCCATCTGGAAGGTGTGTAACTGCATTGGCGAGGTCAACCGGCGCTTATGCAGCTGGTGCCGCCAGGCAGGCCTTGGGTTCCTTGACAACGACCCATGCTTTCGGGAAGGTGGATTGCTGGGGCGGGATGGGCTTCATCTCTCCCCTAATGGCAAGCGTGTCTTCTCTTCTAGGTTGGCTGATCTCATACGGCGAGCTTTAAACTAGACTCGCCGGGGGAGGGGGCTGCCAGAAGACAAGGAGACGCCATCAGGGCAAGGAGTGTAAGGGTAAGTAATGGGGGTCCTGATAGTCTTCCTAATCGGGGGGGGCGCACACAGTCTTGCAAGGCCTTAAATGCCTGTACACCAATGCTCGTAGCATGGGGAACAAACTGGAGGAACTCGCCCTCAGAATAGCTAGTTCAAACCCAGATGTCATAGGGCTAACAGAGACGTGGTGGGACTCGTCCCATGACTGGGCAGTTAACATTAGGGGCTATAGGCTGTACAGGCGCGATAGAGAAGGTAGGAAAGGGGGGGGGGTGGCAATCTATGTCAAGGAGCACTACACATCCTCTGCCAGCAGGCCTCGTGCCTCCGTCCCCGCCCACTCACGGGAAGAAGAGAGGAAAACACCACCTGCGCCCCCGTCTCCTTCAGCCTGCCCCCCAGAGCCTTGAAGTCCCTCATAATGCAGTCAGGGTTGCCTCTTGCCGCGTCGTTCGTACCCACATGGATGACAACCAAGGGGTACCGATCTACAGGCCGGATGCAGGCCGGGATCCTCTCCGTGTTGTTGAATGCACCCATCCTTTACAATTATGTAAACAAATGATGCACACACAGTGATTTTGGAAATATGTTTAGTTTCTAAAACACTCTTGTATGCACAGGTATATAATGAAAATAACTGAGTTCTGTGCTGCCAACTGAACTTAGTGATGTTCAGATTCCCACGGCTGTGGATTTTTCAGAGGGGTAAGAGCTAATGTATATGGCAGAACAGTACTAATGCACAGGGTTATCAATTCCTTGGCTGAGCTGTTGATAAGGACATGTCACTTATGTCTTGGAAGCCAGCTTTCTGAAAGCTACTCCCACACTTTGTGGGCTGAGCTGTCACAGGATGAAGTGACTGAAGATATTTTAAGAGTGTAAAATTCACTCCTTTCTTTACTCTGTTTCTTTAAAGTTAAACTAATATTAATGAGGAGTGCGTGACTTCATAGACCTAAAAATGCAGGTTGCCTTTCCACATATAGCAGAGCAATAGGAGTGCCTGCTTCTGCATAGATCTGCTCATCTGATGCAACCCTGATCTTAGGCTGTAAAAGGTAACAACTGCTATACAAAATCCAAAGACAGAGAGATCTGAAATGACCATGTAATTAAAGTTGAGATTCAAAGCGCCTGAGATATTTGGATGCCCAACTTCTACTAATGTGCTCTTACTAGCCTTTATAATGCTCTTTCTGTTGTTGATGGCTGGAACTTAGAACGAAACAACTAACTCGCTGCATATAGACCACTGAAGAGTTATCAAATAGAAGTAATTTTGCCACTACAGCTTTGAAGCTGTATCAGAGCTAATCATCTTTAGAAATGAAAGCTCTGTGATCTACTGGTACCCGAAGTCATCTCATCACCCCATTCTTGCCTTGTATTTGGCTTAAAATAGAAATAAAATGTAATTAAAATATTGTCTTCGGTAACATGAAGCCATTGGGTGCTTAATGTTCTGCTTCAAATAAAGATCCTAAATGCTTCTTATTATACACGGCCCTTTGGTTTTTGCATTCAAACACATTCCCTCCCCCCTAGTAAATAAAAGAACATGATTTGTGCACATTTCTAGAGGCTTTCTGTAATGGAGACTGTTTTATTTGGTAGAGAGCTAGGATAAATGCTCAGCAACTGCATGGATTTTTGGGATATGCGTGGGCAGAAAACTGTTTTACTCTTCTTTTGTTGATGTCTTTGCTGCTGCTAATGTAGAGAGATAGGGCAAGTGCTGTTGCTCTGGATTTTCACATGGGAAGATGTGTATTTTTTCCCTTATGTCCCCCAAATGTAGGATGATTGGAGCAAACTATAGCAGCTAAAGCTATCATACTTATTTAGGTAATAACTGAGCTCATGTAATGGTTGCATGCCTGAATATTTCTGCAAAATTTAGAAAAGTATCTTACCCATGTTATGGTTGTACACACATTTCTAAAGAAACAGATTCAAAACAGATTCTCGGAAAAGCCATCTGTAAGCTTGTATGAAATGGATTATCTACAAATGGATTTGTCTGAACCCACAGTTATAGCTGCTGTTTACTGCTGATACTTCCCTAGTCTTGTTCTAAGGTGTGCATAATAGCCATATACTAGTTTTGTCAGCAAAACTTCAGAAAAAGAACAAGGATGTTGTTACATAACTAAATGTGACAATCAGCAGAATCTTGAATGGAAATTGTACCAGTAATGAATGAGAACTGGCTTCCATCTTAACATTCTCCTCTGAAAAGAGAGACAGAGAAGTAAAACATCAAAAAAGAGTGGAAGTTTCTCTGTAGTTTTGAGGTTCTTATCAATTCTGATGGTAGAAATTGATGTAAAATATTACAGATGCCGTTGAATGGGTGCTTAAAAAGTATAAATCTATGGTGTTTGAAATGCTACTGGTAACATTTTCTACTGAACAGTATGTCCTGTTATTATAAATTCTTATACAGGTGATGAATCTTTTTATATACCAAACCTAGACATACTTGTATTATATTGTCAATGGATACTACAAATACGTGAATGGGAAGAGCACAAAAAATTAGAGATGGGTGAACTGCCAGTGTATTGTAGCAAGGTTGATGTGATTAAATACCTAAACATTTGGATGTTAGCTCCTTTGGGGAATACAAATAATTAACAGTCAGGGGGGCAGTTACCTAGCTGCTCTTTTCCATGTGAGAGTGGCATACTGTTGCAAGGGGTGGAGGTCATTTGTTGAGGGTTGGACTGATTATGTCCACAGCATCACTTGGAAATAGGAGTTGAAATGGTTATTAGTGGTGGGCCTGTCACACTTCCTGAACATCCCTTCCTGAGACCCTCATATGAGAGGGTCACAGGAGTTGGTAACTGGATAGGCAGACCTGATTGTCCTGTCTCTCACACATTCTAAGATCATCTATACCTAAGCAAAGGAGTTCAAACTACTGCTAAGTTTGTAATGGGGTTTATGTGGTGTTGTAGCTATGGCAGTCCAAGGAATGTATGAAAGGCAAGGTTTTTCCTTTTGTGATATCGACTCTGCTGGAGGCACAGGCATTTTACAGCAGAGTCCTGAAGGTTGTTGCAGGATGGCAATTGATTTTTCACTCTGGATTAACTGAATGAAGTGCTGGACATATGAAAGTTAGTAGAAGGACTCCCTTTGTCTTTCATGAGGCCAAATATCACTCATGTCATGTGCAGAATTCAGAAGGCAGGTTGATTTGGACAGTTGTTTTTTGACTTGTATATTCCCTTTTTGGAAATGAAGTGCAGATAAAATATCATGAAAAAGATAATATTTGCTTTTGGTCCCAAACCAGGAAATATTCACTTCAAATTAAAATATAGTAGGTGCATGAACACAAATTTTAAATTGCTTGAAATAGCAATTTCAATAGCAGAGATTCCAGTTGACCTCTGGCTTATCTAAATGGGTCTGTCTAATCGAGATAGATGCAGGATTTTCAGCAGCATCTTGCTTTGACCTGGCAAAATTGTGTGCGCAGAACAGATCTTTCAGTTCTTGTCTGCTTTGGAGATGTCCTGCTTCCAGAAACATCCTTTTTCAGATTATACTTGAACAAAAGTAGCTTTGTAGGTTGGCTGCTTTCAGTACTCTCATAAGTATTTCTAATTCAGATTGTATACTAGATTGCTTGTTAAAACTCCCATTTAGGTTTAAATGCTGGAGGCAAATTGGGACTATTCCTAAAATTGAATTATGTGGATCTGTAGTCAAGACACTTCGTGATTCCAGTCCAGTCATCCTCACAGTCTCACACCTGCCACCTGTCACAAAGATTTAAATGTTGATCAAAGCCCTGATCCAGCAAAATGCATGCTTGATTTAAAGCACACTATTAAATGATTTGTTGCATTGGCTACAGACCAGATAAGAGATGGTAGCAGTCTTTGACTAGACTTCAAAAAGATATCTTTCCTAAGTTTATTTCCAGTTTATTTCCTTGTTTTACATGCTTTGAAAAACAGGGAAGGAGGAAGGGAAGGAAGGAAGGTGTTTCTCATACTGTATAGAGGACTTTGATTGTTAATTTTCAGATGCATTTTTACAGGTCAGTTTTAAACATACAGGGTGTGTCTGCATGTTCATTAATGCACAGTGGCTACTGCACATTTAATTTAGTACTTGAATAATCAAGTACTAAATAAATGCACAGTAACCATAGTTACTGCACAGTAGTGCTGGCGAGCTTAAAGTGATGCTACTGTGCAGTAGCATATTAGCACTGTTTGTGCTGTGACACACTACTGTGCAGTATTATTAAGCTACTACTCTGGTAGCATCTCGTGTAGATGCACCCATGCATCTCTTTATCAGAAGCTAAAGCAATAGTAAATACTTTGTCTGTTAGCAAGAAAACCTAGCCTTCAAACCTAGAAAATAGCTTTATTACAGCAAAAGAGCCGGAGGATCTTTTAGTGAAACCAAATTGGGTAACTAATTTTGATAATGATTTTAATTTAATTATTTGATTATGGATCAGCTCTTGTTCATTCTGAATTTTATGTTCTGTGTTAAAACACTCATGTTTATTAATACAATGTTTTTTAGTACTTGCAAGAATCACTGAAAGTTAGAAAAAGCGTATCGGTCCCTTGTTAATAGTCATGTTATGAAGTATACCAATTAAGGCAGCCAAGTCACTTTCCCTGAATAAAGAGGTCTGGGTTTTGTTGCTGCAGTATAATTTCAAGCTATTAGTTAAAATCATAGCATATTTATTTTGAGATTAATAATCCTTTCCAGTTACTATGTGGATTTAATCTTTAGAGGATCTTCCAAACTCTTTCCATGTATTAATCAATTTTCATGTTATCTTTTTGAAGACTGTTAATTACCTTTTCCCTTTTGCAGGAGCTCCATTTCTATAGCTTTTGCTTTCTGCAGGAGAATAAGCTGAATGATACAGAATCTAATGGTCCAGTTTGGGTGAAGGGTGTCTTTAGCAACGTACTGGGCAGGCCACCTTGCAAAATTGACCTTCATAATCCTCCAGCTCATGTGGCATTAGTAGCAGAGCCCAGAAAAAAATCAAGGACACTTGAGTGGAGAACTCTAACTTTTTGGGCTTGCTTCAACTTGACACCTTTCACAAGCAATACCTTCATATCAAGAAGTATGAAATAAAATACATATCGAGTTTCTCAATATACCCATGTGCACATAGGTGTTTCTGTTCAATTGACAATAAAAATTGCTTCTCTAGCCTCCCCAGAAAATTTAGATACTGTCTTTATCCTGTTTTCTATGTTAATATTAAGCCATTCAGAAATATAATGGAGCATAATAACAAGGGATAAGGTGAAGGCTTCAGGCAATTTCTGTAACTGTGTTACTACATACTTGAGGTAGGGAAATGCTACAATGGAATATTTTCAATAGATCAGTATGGTTTTATTATAGGGCTGTTTTTTCCCCTTATAAAACTTGTGTAATTGCCAGTGTTAGAGAAGGAAAAGACATTGTAGGCCACCTTATCCATTTACCCTGATAAAGCAGGAAACTACTTCATAATTCTGGCCTGTCACGATATTCCACCTTTAGCACTATTTTTGTGCAGTATAAGCCATTAAAAACATTTACAATAACTGCATATTACAGAAGTATAAAGTGATTGTGGCCTACAGGAACATTAGTAAGCCTTGTCTTAATGAAGTAAAGGAAGCAGGGCTCTGTTCTGTCTAGCTAGCTTGCGAGACTCTTGACTGATAGGTTACCTGGATTTAGTATTTATTTTGTTCTGGGAGTTTCAGGCACTTAACTTTTTTTCCCCCATTATACTCACAATCCATTATCCAGCATACATTAGTTCTGTTTTTTTCAACTCTGGCCTAGCAAGTTAGAAGGCCAGAGGAAGTTGGTCACAATAGGTGGGATCAGGCCTTAGAAGTGAGTCATGCTGGGAATGTTCTCTAGAACATAAAGACCAGTGCTTATAGAACCATAAAAAGTAAGGCTGGAAGGGATCTTAGGAGGCTGATTCCCCACAACCTCGCCAATAGGGTTGACCACCTTTTTAAAATGTAATGGAGGGACACATGCCTGGTGGCTTCCCACCCCGCCTCCACCAGTGACAAAGCCAGAGCTGAGCTGAGCGGGGCGGGAGTGGATGTGGGCTTGGGGCTCCCCGCCCTGCTGCCTTTCCCTTGGGGGCCCCACGTTGGCTGCACACCCCCTGCCCGCCCAGCAGCAGTGGAGGGCACAACTCCATGCTGTCACTGCCCCCACTGCTGCTGGGTGACAGGAGGCATGTTGCCATTGCGGTATGAGGGAGAGGTATCAGGACAGGGAGCCCCAAGCCCCTGCCCTGCACATGGACTCCCCCATGCCCTCCCACAGGGTCCACACAGCAGCAGGGAGTCGCCCTGGCCCCATGCATTGCCCTGGCTGGACAGCACCCCCAGCCCCTGTCCCACTCACTCCTACACTATGGGGGCCTTGATCTTCTCCCTCCATCCTCCCACCATAGACTTAGCTGTGGGGAGCTGCTCTCCATAATGCCTGCTGCAGATCCTGGTTGTATGTATGTGTGTGAGTACCTATGTGCATGTGACATCCCCTATGTCCTGCTCCCAGCGGCCCCTTGCAGGCTGGAACGCTGTCAACCTGCAACGGGAGACCCACCATTTCCTGCAGATCTCTGCATAATGCTGTGAATCTGGGACAAATGCTGCTCTGGAGTCATGCAGCCCAGGACCAGGACATGAAGTTCCCATTCCAGGACTGTTCCACCCAGTTAGGGATGGGTGGTCACCCTACTCACCAGCACTGTGTGGGAGATTGGCCTGCCCCATTCCTGCTGCTGCATGAGTGGTATAAGCCCAACACTCTGCCCTTCCCCTCTGCCAACAGTACTGCACAAGCAGCCCAAACCTCCCCCTTATCACACAGGCAATGAGCTTATCAAGCTGCGGCCAGCCATGCTTCCTGGTCCCAAAGACTCCAGCTGCTGCCACAGAAGCAGTGTGTGTGTTGGGGGGAGGCAGCCAGGCAGGAGCCAGTGGGCCACACTTTAACCCCTCACTGGCTAGATGCAACCCTTGGGCTGCCAGTTGGACAGCCCTGATATAGATGATTGTAGGAGGTATGAAGCACTGTTCAGTCAGCTTGGCTTATCCAGTTATCAGCTTCTACAGCTCTCTCCTATGAGGGTCGCAGGCAGAGATGTTCAGGAGGAGTGTAGCATGTGTAAACACTGAATTATCTTCTCCTGTAGACCCCTGCACTAATCACTATTTCTGCTCATATTATCAAGTGAAGTTATGAACTCTACTAGTCCAGTCCTGAACAAATGGCCTTCCCCCATTCAACAGTGCAATCTCAGGAACATTTTGTTCTGCATGAAAAAAAGCAGGTAGACAATAGGCCTCCTGTTTGTTAATTGTTTGTGTTCCCCATGAAACGAACGAACATCCTCAAAATGCTGCTGTCAGTACAAGCAGCCAAAGATATAAAACACTGACATGGATACACTGAGCCAATCATATCATCACACTTATGGAGCAGGAAAGCTATTATGCAAAATTGAAAGGATCTTCTCATTGTTGTAGGGCACAAACGTTTACACAGGAAGCAATATAAACTTGTCATTTTGCGGCTTATACGAGCATTGTTTTCTCTGCTGTATATGCAAGGGATTTTTTTTTAATTTACATATAGGGGTTTTTATTTCAAGTATTATTGATGAACCACTTTGGGTCCAAAATAGCGCCTGAAACTGCCATTGACTCCCCTTGAAGATTTACATGAGCTGAAGATCTGATTTGAGGCATGACTTCAGGAATGACAATGGTAGTGGAGAGGAGAAACAGATGTGCAGGGAGGAGCAAGGCAAGCTTTAATGAGACCAGCAATCTTCCTTGTGTTCCTAATGGTTTTAGGCCTCTAATGATCAATGGTTCTTGATTCTTTCTCTCCGTTACCTTCCATTTCAGTTTCTCCCTGTGAAGCACAGTGGGTTCAGTGCTAGCCTATCAGCAGTGCCCATGCTGCAGCATAAATAATGGGGGACCATTTAGGTTGCTTAAGGTTCTTTATATACACATACAAGTCAGGGTAGCAAAACAGTTGTCTGCCGGTTGCAACAAAGTGAGCAAAGCAGTATGTGTTAAGTGTTCCTGTACTCCTCAGGTTCAGGCATAGTGTTGGGGCTGTCACAGAATCGACCTACATTATTCAATGTCAGACATGCTTAGACTCATACGTATTAGTAACTCCTTTAGTTGGCCTTTCTTTGTGGTCTCCATGGCAACTGTTTCCATTGCTATTAGTACCTCTGGGGCCCAGCCTTGTTCACATGTATTTCAGCTGCTTTTCTTCTAATAAAACAATTAGTAATTGCAGCATAACCATATTTACATATTTTTTTATCTTTGCTTTGTTTTGTTTTTAATCTCTTTGAACCCTGTATCTCTTTCTGTTTCTTTCTTTTTTCATTGGTTCCATTAACATTGGCTGGTTAGTGCTTAACTCCTTTCTGCTGGTTCCCATATAGGAAATTACTGGGGACAGTCTATTTCTGATGTCACTTTGGACTGGAATGCCTTTAAATTACTTCCCTGTTCTAATTATAGGTCATTTTGTCTGGACCGATTGTTTGTAGGCCCAATCCTGCAGTTTCCTAAGTGGTTCCATTGATTTAATTGGGGCAACTCAAAAGAGCAAGGAATAAAGATTTGGAATTGACAGCCTTTTATATTTATTTGCAATCTAGCAATGCTTAGTAGCTAGAAGTGAGAATGCATTCCCATTTTGGAAGACACTGTGCAGACTGGGGAGTCAAAGGGACCTGAGCAAATACTTAATTGCTGTCCTGAATAGGGATGGATTTTAGCATGCATTTAACAACTTTTCTGAATCAAAATCCTAAAGAAAGACAAGCCTGGTCTCACAGGCTCCAGTCTAAAGAGACAGGACTGACAGACAGTGGAAAGGGAGCCGGAGATGCAGAGAGGTTAAGTAGCTTGCGCTAGGGCACACAGCGTATCAGTCCGAGAGCTGGGAATAGAGTGGAAGTCTCCTTTTACCCAACTGCCATAGTATGATACTGTGTTTGTCTCCAACATGATGGGGCCTTGTTAGACCTTGTGCTGTGAGCTGTACAAATGTTGATGGGTGTTAATGCTACCTTGGAGTTTGGAGCAGTCGCATCTTTAGTTTAGAAATTTTCTCCGACTGTGTCCCCCCGACTCCTGCCGCACAGCTGTGACTTGCCACTAGAGGCCTGCTGTACAGGTGGGTGTCTGTGAGATCCTGGGATACTGGAGGACTTGAACTTGGGAGGCATATCTGTGTAGAGTTGTCACACCTTAATGGAACAGGAATTGGGTAGTGCAGGTCAGAGGTGATCCTGGAGTGGCATAATTTGGAGTTGCATAAAAGGGTGCTTAAAATCACCTTACAGTGTTAATGTGTGGACAATCCAGGGGTTAAGAGCCACACAAAATCACTGCGTAACAAGGCCTGTATAGTTTCCCATCTTCATTCTATCTCTGTGCAAATAAATAAATACATAAATAAATAAACACATAAAGCTGTTTGCATCTAAAAAAAATACTGCACTTTCAGCGGGGAAATTGTCCTAGTTTGGAGATAAAATGTGTTTTGAGTTTCCAAATTATAGTTCTGTTATGACAAAAACCATTATTCATTTCAAACATGCAAAAATTGGAAGTTTTATCACTGAATTTACAAACCACTCATTTTGCAAAAGGAGCCCCCTGCATAAATCCTAATTTTTCATTACCAAATGCCCCCAGGGAATGCTCTTCTACAGATCTTGAAATGAAATTTCATTATACAAATGTTATGATTTTGAGACACTACTACAGAGGAAAACAGATTCACCACTCAATGCTCCATTATCTAGCATATAATTTTCTATGCTGTGTGCTATACCACACAATCAAAAGTCCACTTACTGAGTTTTGCATTTTTGTTATCTTCTGAGCTGATTATATTTACTGTATAATTTCTAGATTTCAGGTTGGAAATTTTTGTTTTCATTGTGGCCACTTGCTTGTTAGGAAAATAAAGGATAAACATATGACACATACAGGATGAATGTCTGTGTAGCAGGGGAAAGCCTAAAGTTGTAACTCTGGTTTAAAATAACATGTATACCTATGACTGATCATTTTCATAGCCACTACATAAAAAAAATTATTCTTTATTGTCTTGGATTGGGACACAGGTGATTGTTAGAATAAAAAATGTGCGCTCCCTTAATTTCAGTTCTGAAAGCTAAAATCTTTCCCCCTCCCAAGGTTTTTAAATGGCAGAGTTGGTTGAACTTTTAATGTGGAAGTAAAAAAAAAGATGCATTTAAAAATGTAATATCCCCCATCTTCTTTTTTTTTCTTCTCTTTTTTAAACCAGTTCAGTAACATTACCTTCTCTGCTGATGGAAGTCAGTGTCAGTTTATGACTCCTCAGCTGGTGATGAAGTCATTCATTATCTTGCAGGATCACATTTTCTACAGACCATTATCTGCTATAGTAGCACCATCCAACCCACAGATGAGAGGGAAGTCATCACTTGCCAAGATTCCTCATGCAAGACCACTCTGTTGCCTGTTCAACCTTAGAGACATTCCTGCAAGGTGCTGGCATAGGGAAAGAAATGGTTTTAAAAATCAAACAAACTGGAGAATTGTGTTAGTGCTTTGGGTGAAGTAACTGGCCCACAAAGAATAGCTCACCTCTTTGAGTTGCATTTCAACACTAAAGAACACAGCAACACAAAGAAATATACCAAATGTGTAGAAGGAGTATCTAGCACAACTGGGTCCTCATCCCTGATGAGTGCTTCTGAATGTTACTCTGCTACAAATAAAATGATTACCTTTTTAAAAAGTAGGTTAAAACACCTAGAAAATGGTTTATTTCTATTTTTTAAAAAATTACCAAAGTGTAAAATATTATCTTAATTCTCCTATCTTCCTCCCTACTAAAAGGGAAATAAAATGTTTCTATCAAAAGTTGTTTAGGCCTCTGGGTAGAAACTTTCTACTCTTTTGGACAGAGATGTTTAATTCTCTTACAAGTTATAACTATCGTGTATTTCTACCATGGTATCTCTTATTGATTAGATGTAATCCCAAACAGAAAAGTTAAATGAGTCTGCACAGAGTTATAACATGGTTGGTAGGGCTGTATGAAGCTTCAGTCCCTGATTCTCCAAATCTGAATGGAATCAGAGAACCCTTTAATCTCTCTGAATTGAATTGGAACCCTCTGAATCGATTTGGAGAGATTCAGTAATTTGGACATAGACACATCTTTAAATGTTTTTTCTACATACCTCTAGGTAGCAGGCAGCCCATGAGTGCTGCAATGCTGGGGTGCATGGAGTGTCCCACAGGAGTCCTGGAAGTGGACCAGAAGCACTTCTGGTTCTGCTGGGGAGTGTGCCGTGTGGGCCCCCTGCCCAGCTCAGCAACTGGTGCCTCCTGGGTTGATCACGGTGGAGGAAGAAGTGAATCGGAAGTGCTTCTGGTTCACTTCTGGGTCTGCTGCCAAGCATGCTGGGGAGCCTTCTGTGGGATGCTCCATGCACCCCAGCATCGCAGCACTCACGAGCTGCCCGCTACCTAGAGGTATGTAGAAAAAACTTTTGAAGCTGTGTTTATGCCTGAATCGCTGATTCTCTGAATTGGCATTGAATTTTAGATTTGGATTTGGCTGAACCAAATCAGGAACAGTGATCTGAATCAATAAATTGAATCAGTGTCCCTGATTTGGGGCGAATCTGAATCAAATAGGGCCTGCTTCGCATACCCCTAATGGTTGGATCCAGTGGGTTTGATTCATTGTTTGACTGCTAATACAGACAGCAAATTTATAATAAATATTTGGTGATAAAATCACCAGTGGGTACTGATCATACTCAATTACTGTTGACTTAAGCAAAAAGAAATGGGAAAATTGGCAAGGGAATCTTTATCATCATTACAGCTTGCACAGCCTGGACAAAAGAAGTACAATGTGTTTCAGGTTAACATGCTGTTGAGTTAATGTGATCCCTCAGCATCTTTATAATAGTGCTGCTTTATTCTGTTTTTATGGGGATTCAGTAGGTTCCTAACCCTCAGTTCTGTATAAATTGTTTTTAAGCTCTTGAGGGCTGTATGTCTCAACAGCTTCATAGGGGGGTTTTTTATGGGAGCAGCAGGACCAACCAAAGTTTGTATGTACGTATGCAATGTCGCTGGAGCTGACAGAGCTACCTATTTGTACCAGGTAAGAAACAATGTTTTGCTGGTATTGGAAGACAAACTGTTAGTGTCAAATATACAAGGTAGTACTGAACAATGGCAGGTACATGCATTACCTAGAATGACTACTCAGCATACAGTAGTGGGATTTGTAAATTGGAGTATTATAGGTCAGTCATGCTGTGTCATTTCTCTTGTTTATTGTGTGTATACCATCCTAGGCCAAATATTTTCTCTAAATGAGAGCAGTGGACATGACTGGTATAATTCAGTTCCAAATTCAAATTTTGCAAGGATTTAGGAGTCTTTGAAATTGGAATTTTTGTCTCCATTCTAGTGAAAGGTGCTTATTATTGCCACTGAGATTTGTATCCAAAATAACCTCAAGTTCATGGTAGTTTGTCTCTAGCATTCTCTTCGGGTCAAACCTCTATTGTAAAATCCCACACAGGACTTTAAACTGTTGCAGAGCTGCAACATTTGAAAACTGGAGGTAGCTGATGGGTTGATGATTGCATCACAGCTCCTGATACATGGTTAATAGACTCATTTGGGTGTCTGCTATAGAAGTGTCCACTTGTCCCACCTCCAAGAGCGGCCAGCATTCTTTGTTTGGGCCAAAAACCAGTTCAAGAGCACTTCTCCTAGGAAAAGGTAGGCTGAGGGCAAGAGTCTGTTTCCTGGAATCTTCTATTACTGCCCAGAGATAAGGGATTTTATTAAATTATAACATTGAAAGACCAACACCAGGCATTATACATCAGAATCACTGTGGCCAAAGTTTACATTAGCATAGGCTTCTAGAAGCTTTAGTTCTGAAGCCTGTGTGTGTCAGTTATCTAGGGCAGGGGTTGGCAACCTTTTAGAGCAGTCGACTAGGTGTTATGACCTAGTCCCTAATTAAATACTTCAGTTTTTCCAAAGTTTTATATTCCTCAGCTTCTTGTAATAGCTGAAACTTCACCAAATTTGACCCAAGTTCACAAGTGGCTTCGGTCCTCCTCAAACTCCATTTTCTTGTGTCTTTACTGTATGTTGAAAATATTTTCCCAAGTTCTAGGATTAACACGCTGGCGTTGTCTCTGCTTCCCAGACTGTGTTCGAGTTCTAGTCCTTGGGCAAGTGGAGTCTGATAGGTACAACATCTTGTGTTACCATGCATCATGCATAATTCAGTTTGTAGTTTAGTGTTGTTTTCGCTCGTTGTTTTGATTTCACGTTTTAATACTAAATTGCTTGCTTTAATGCCCAACATTTTATTTCCTATCAATATCAAACATCTTTGTTTTTTGCATCTCTACACATTCCCCATCTCACCTTCCATTTTAAATTATTGTGGATATAAACCACAATCAATTTACAGCAGCAGGAGTGTAATTAAAAATAATAGCCACAGCAGCTGTATTGAAAAATCAGTCATTCCCCACAACAGTTAATGACAGATCTTGTGCTAATCTAAATGCAAAACATGCTCCTATAAAGGCTTTTTCCAATATGTGATAGAATGGAAACCCATTTATAACTATTTTCCACTGCAAGGTTTTGAAAAATGAAGGGAGACCCCCCTCCTGTCTCCTGGAAATTGCTTCCCTGATGTTGGAGACTCCGTAAAATGCAGATGATTTATAACACTGGCAATCTTTAGACCCCAGAGACACAGCAGTGGAAAGCTTCACAAGACAGTCTCCAGGGGACCAAGCACAATCATCCTGTTTAGAAGAACTGGACAAAAGGGTATTTACTGTACAGTATTTCCCAGGCCTTGCTGAAGGCAGGGTTCAAGGATGAAATGAAGGAAAGCCCCCTAGGGTAAAAGGGTTAGCACAATGAGAAAAGGGTAGGATTTCAAGGTGAAAGACACTTAGTTTATTGTTAATCTATGTCTGATGAGAATTTAATGGTTAAAGCCAAAAGATTTTTTAATTCTTTGTTGAAGTCGAGAGAGAGAGAGAAAGGAATCACCAAGTAATTCAATGACTATAAAGTAGAGCTGGTGGAAAATTTCCTGACAGAATGGGTTTTCTTTCCCATTGGAAAATGACATTTTGTTGCAATCATGCTGCAGAAATGTGTTAATTCCAAACACATTTTGTTTAGAATAAAAGTGTTTTGATGGAATAGTGTTTTTATTTTTTTATTTCTAAACAACTTTGCATTTAACATTTTTATTTCATTTTATATCAAATCATAAAATGTAAAATGTCAGAGTTGGAAGCAAGATTTAGGTGTTATGAAACCCAAAATGACTGACCAAAAATACATTTTATTGAAAATTTTCTTTTGTGCAGGAGTTAGTCATCTTTTTTCAGTAACAAAAAGTTTGAAATATTAAAACATCCATGGAACAAAAACCCTGAGTTTCAACAAGCTCTTCTGAGAAGTTTGATAGTTATATACCAGCTGCTTGTGGAAAGTTTTTAGACCATTGTGGAACAAAAGCTATGGTGATGTTACATGAGCAACTCTAATTCTCCCTACAGCTAATTGGGAAAAGATGGCAATAGAAAAACTAATAATAATTGATATAAAGCAGTAGTTTAAGCACAGCCTATGCTAAAGAGAGCCACAATGAAGGGACGCTGCACTGTTCCACACATGCTGCATCTTGAAATAGATGCAACATAGCTGTCTTGGTGCATACCCAGTGCTGCAACCATAAGCTTGCTGTCTCAGACATGTTTATTAGCATGCGTGCATTGAAAGACCTGCTGAAGAATACATTGCGTTTGTAAACTTATACCCAACTATGCAGTTGGTCCAATGGAAGTTAACACCCTGCAAAACCAGGCTTTTTGTAAGATGACCCTGTCTTCACCTGCTAGTGTTTTGCCTACTCTGCATGGTAAAGGACTAAAACAGATCTTTAGATCCTAGAGGTCCTGATGAAGAATGCATTGCATTTGAAAGTGTGTCTAAGTATATTCTACATATCCAGTTGATATATCACTCACAAAAATCCTTGCATCTCTCACATTTCCTGGACCATCATGGTGGTAGCATTTTACACCTGCTTTTCACTCCTGTAAATGATTGTACAAATTGATAGAAAAAGCCTCATACTCTTTGTACACATGAAGCATATGTGCTATGGAGCGGGTGCTGATTACTTCATAAATCAGGTTAGGTTGAGATTTGCACTTCATGCAGAAGTAAAAGTCCTGATTCTTACACTTGGTTATTGAAGTTCTTATTTTTGAAAACTGAAATACCCTTTCTCACATTGATTGGTTTCTTCTAGTTACACAGCTAGTTTACATCGCTTCCAAATTTCTTTCTTTCACATACTACACAGTCCACATCTCAGACATGGCCCACACCTAAAAGTATGGTATTCCTGACAGCTATGCGGTTGTATCAGCTACTGTCAGTGTTTCAAGGTTTCTGGTCTTCCTTCCTAACTATCCTCCTTTCAAAGATGTTGGGGACACAGCGAGGGATATGGAGGAGAGACATGCTGGCATTGTCCCCCTCTCCCGATAAGATATATAGCTTGTTTTTCAAAGGCAGAATGAATTTAAAAATAATTTTTTCCTTGAAAATACTGGTAAGTAGCAGTAAATAACAGAATGGCAACAGCTAGGGAGCCTAATATACACCATTTGCTGCTCTCTGGGCATATCTACTTATGGAATTAATGCAAAGCAATAAACCCCAGAACTTAGTGCTCCTGGGCATGCCATATAAATGTGTGCCCAGGGCCACAGCATGTTGAGCTAGGTCAAAGTGAGAGACTGCAGAACCTGAACCTATTCAGCCTCCACAAGAGAAGGCTGAGGGGGGACCTGGTGACCGTCTATAAACTCACTAGGGGGGACCAGAAGGGTTTGGGGGAGACGCTGTTTCCCCTAGCGCCCGCTGGCATAACAAGGAGTAATGGGCACAAGTTGATGGAGAGGAGGTATAGATTGGACATCCGCAAGAACTACTTCACAGTTAGGGCGGCTAGGAGCTGGAACCAACTTCCAAGGGAAGTGGTGCTGGCCCCTACCCTGGGGGTCTTTAAGAAGAGGCTGGATGCCTACCTGGCTGGACTCATTTGAGTCCCGTTTCTCTTTTTGGGGTTTTTTGTTGTTCTCCCACCCTGGCGGGGGGTCAGGCTAGAAGATCTACTAGGTCCCTTCCGACCCTTAATCTATGAATCTATGAATCTATGAAAGCAGTCCCGGGGGGGTCAATCTGCCAGCTTGAGGCTGCTCCCCCTCCTCCCCCCTGACTCAGCATGCTGCGGAGGTGCTGGCTGGGGTACAAGGGTGCTCCTGTGCTAGGCTAACCAGCAGGCAGCCCCTACACTAAAGCACCCTTATGTCCCAGCCAGATGTGTCAGTATCTGCATGTGCAGTGCTGCAGAGTAAAAAAAAAGACTCTGCAGCAGGGTACTACTTGTTGATGGATAGAAAATGATATTTAGAGATTTACTTTTAGGAATTGGCTGATAGGTAGAGTAGATATGGCCTTAGAACAATGGTCCAAGGGAATGGCGAGGGTTAATTGGTTTTTAAAAGTCTATGGGCATGTCTACACATGGCTGTATGGCGCTGTTGTTACAGTGCCATCATTTAGTATTTCCTTTAGTACTAAACCAGCCGCACATGGTTATTTTTAGCTGCTATGTCACCGTAGCTGGGCCCTAGAATGAGGGAGCATGTTGCTACAGTGATGTAGCTGTGGTGTCACAGTTTTTGCCAGTTATCAACGCTATGTTGCCATAGCAAATTGCTACCACAACATAGCACACATACAGACACACCCTGTTTGTGACAAAGTTTCATGTTCTCAACTTTCAAGGCAGACACCGTGTCTGAAGCTAGCAGACAAGCAGGCACATACATCCTGGGGAACTGAAAATGCATAACAAGAGGCTGAGCCTTAGCCCAGGCTTTTCTACTGCAACACTTTCCTACTTAGAGTGTGGCTCATGAGTCAACTGCCAGGACAGGCTATAAGGACTCCTTTTTTCTCTCTCTAGGTTTTGAGAGAGTCTTGGGGGAGCTAAGATATTGAGGTATTACTCTATTGGGATATAAATATTTTAATATTATGAGCTGCTGCTTCATAGAATGAGTGAAGCTAAGTTATTTGCTTGTATTCTTTTAAATGTGAATAATTGGCAGGGCATTTTTAGAGATACCATTTACCATTAATAGTGAAATATGTAATAAGGACTGAAATTCATAGCTCTAAAGGGAACACTGACATATCCATATACATAAAAAAATCCAGCATTAAGATTTCTTGTATTGAAAAAATACATGTACCGTGAAGAGGGAAAAAATGTTGCATCTTCTCTAACCATCTTGCTGCCTGAATGTTAATCTAGCCCTGTACATGTGCCCATTGCCACAGGACCTAAATATATGACATCTGAGCATCTAAATAATAGACATATCATATCTGAACAGTAATGTGTGGCCCTGCACATGGTTCTCTATTGCCCTGTGCACTGTATAGCCATTTACTCAAGTGCAAAGTGGACTTCAGGTGCTACTTGGGTCACCATTATTGCAAACCCTGAACTTCCCATTTATACATTATCAGACACCAAAAGTGATTCTTAAGGCACTTCTGAGGCACATCCATCTGGTCTTAGTGTGTATTTTAAAATGTAATCTGCCGACTTTATTTTTCCTCAGATAGACTGTAAAGAATCACCAGGGCAAGGCCATTCAAGATTCTGAGTATACTGGAGATGCTAGTCATTTCCACCATTTATCCCAGGTCACTTCAAAACAAAATTTCATCTTAGACAGTGTGCATTTTATACTGCTACCAAGATAACGTAGTATATTGTCAGCTAGTGTATTGGGACATATTCCATTTGACTGTCTGTATTTAGCCATCCCAACAGTCAGACTGTAGGGGTTTCCTCTGTACTAGCTGTGTGTAGAAGAATGCAAGTATTTCTTGAAGGCAAGGGCACAAACAGGAGCACCTTTTGGGACAGACAGCCAACCTCAGGCTTAGACATATGTGTGATTTGTGGTGTTTTAAATGAATAAGGACAGACCCAAGGAAAGGTTGGTCAAGAGCTAGCGTGAAGGGTCAGATCATCTGTTTACCACTGTCAGCTATGCCACAGACATTGTGACATATCACTTAAAAAAACTGACTCAGACCTTGAATTTTTCTGAGAACTGTTAATAAAAATGCTTTAACCTGACAGAATTGGCCATTTTTGGCTGCCTTCTATCTGTAATTGCTGTTTGATTTTTTTTTTAAATCTCTCTTCAAAGTGTATTATTCTCAAATTGTGCAGCTACTTTCATATTTCAGTGAAAAACATCTAACAGCCTTTTGAAATGAAAAGTGAAATAATAATCAAAAATAACTAATTGATATCAAGGTGTGTTAAACGATGTGGAATGGCTCTTCATCAGTGGCAAAAAAATGCACCCTGTGACAGCGGGATAAATGAATATGATGAAAGCCATTTTATGCCATGGCATCAAATTTAAATTTCTAAAATCCAAATGAGATTCAGAGTCAGAATGTTCTTGCTAGCTGTACATTTGAGTTTGGATTTCATAGGCAGCTTTGTGATGAAAGGAAAAGATGCCTCAGTAGATAGAGCACAGAGCTAGGTGTCAGGGGATGTAGATATATACGTGGCTCCTCTACTAGTTAAACTGGATGTATGTTTTTCCCTTTCTTTCTATTTAAACTCTAAGCTCTTCAGTGCAGAGACTGTGGCTCTGAAACAGCCCGAGAAGGAATCAATCTAAGGTACACAGTTTTCTGTAAACAGAGTAGTTTAGATTGGCAGTGAACAGAACATGTTTGCCGTTTGTTTGGGCGGGGGGGGGTGGCAAACCTCAGGTTCTGCCATTTTTAAACCAGTCAGTGTGTGCCAGACTTCTGTTCTGTTATGGGTATATACTGGCTTCTGATCACTTATACCGGTAAAAGTGTAATGTCTGTACCTGGCCTATGTGTTTGCACAGAATGATTTAAGGAATGGACTTGGTCTTGGCTGGTGTCTATAGACACTGCGGTAATACAAATAATGATGACTTATGAACTCTGTTCCTAACTGTGACCATAGACTATCAATCTTCTCTCTGTCTCAGTTTACATATCTGTCAAGTGGGCATCATAAATATGCTGCAGACACAGTGCTTTTTTCATGTACTGTGCAGTGATACAGCTGGCATCCTGAAGGCAGCTGTTCACTTTTACAAAGTAAAAAACAATCCAGTGTTTCTCAAATGCCAATAAAGACTGACTCGGAAGCTTCATTGTTAAGCTGAAACAAAGGTTTTGGTGTTTTATTCTTTGACAGTATACTATCAAACTACCTTCACTTGATCCAAGGGCCTCTGAAGTTGATAAAAGGAATATCTTTGCATCAGTGAGCTTTGTATAGGAAAGACTGAAAGTATCTTAGAGTGAACATTATTAGCAAAAACCACAGCATTATTTAGTGGGCAGGATGTGAGGTATAGTTAAGCGTTTGTTGTCCCTAAGATTTTGAGTGATTAATTCACAGTGACTACATTTCTCTATGTTTAGTTAATTGTTATTTACAAATGAGTGTATTGTACATAACAACACGTATCTGTACAGTCATAGCAGCCAATCAAATAAGAAGGTATTTTCAAATGAATTGTGTGGCAAGGGATCATAAAAGGCTGAAAATGATCTAATACACCCGTCTTGTGAAAGGCCTGTGGCATCAATTGAAACTAAAGCTGATGAATTTCAAGGACTGGGGAGGTTGTCATGCTTCTATAGATAAAAATTAGTGCAAATGCTATGAAAGGGAAAAGCTAGTCTCTGCTGATGCTGCTGTAGAATACGTAAGGATAGAAGCCCAAGAGTGTATCTACGCCAAGTCCCACAAGGATAAGAGCAGGGATGTCCCTAATTTCATGATCCAAAGCTGAAAATGCACCAGTGAAAACCCTCTGGAGAGTCGCTGTTGATGCCTCAGTCTCTGGGATTCTTGAGAACACCCTCTAGAGTTGCTCCCAGAGCAGCTTCACTCCTCATCTCTAGGTTTGGAGCCCTAGAGAGCATGTGGGTGGGTTGAACATGTTCAAAAGTGTGGATTCACCCTAAATGTTTTAACCTGTGTGCTATCACTCAGGATTTATGGATGGTCAGTGCCTCTAAAAGTCAAGTCATAACTTTAGGCATACAGGTTCAACCATCTGGGCCAAGATGCCTGGTAATTTGGCAGTGTGTATGTGTGTGTGTTCCCTGCTTAAATAGAAATGTTACAGCTCAATGAATCATAAAGAAGGGACCAATGACATGAGTTAATGTGCACATGCAGTATTTAACTGTAACTCAGCAGAGTTTTTGATACCAGTTACTACTGTGGAGGCATCGTTCTTGTGTCAGGATACAAGATACTGTGGCACTGAACACAGTAGAAGAAACAGTAGGATAGACCAGGCTGGTAAAAATGGTGCTTAATTTTAAATTTGGCCATATCCAAAGTATTCCCTTAATTTATTGCATCACCTGCAACTATTATTCTCAGAGGATATCAGTTGATGGAGAGCTTTGATTTTACACTAACATATTCCAATGTCATACAATATCTTGTCATGGTGAAACTTACCCCCTCAAAATCAGGCAGCATGGGAACTGTCTCCCACTTTCACCACTGTAACAGAGCCAGTATCAGGAGGGGTCAGAGAGAGTAGTGCAGGTCCGGAGAGATGGAGGTGTCCAGATTCAGATGTGGCTTCACAATTAGGGGTTTGACAGATGGAGAGGTCTCAGCTCTGAGAAGCCACTACCATGGACAGTTCCATCAGCTTGCAAAATATAACTGCTGAAAATTCTGCTCCTTTCTTCTAGCCCCTTTTCCATAGCATGACCAAAGCTTCATGTTGTGGAGCAAAAATACAATAAACAGTGATAGACCTAGGACAAGTCTGTCTTGACAGTATTGTTCAAGGACCATGATTATCCAGAAGTATCATAACTCATACTTGTGCAGCTACTCTTCCTGGATGGGTTGCTTAGCACCATTGCTCCAGATTACTGTTCCCCTTTCCTCTTCTTGAATAGTCTTTAGGGTCATTTTCTTAGCCCTTTGACACATATTTCTCTGGAGGAAGAATTTGCAGCTACTGAAAAATGCTCTCCTCCTTACCTCACTTCCTCCACCCCATCACTTCTGGTTTCCATACACAGTAAAAAATTTTCAAAAGTGCCTAAATGACTTGGAAGTTGCAGTCCCATTTCTAAAAATGTCTGGATTGCTTAGGAGCTTTTGAAAGTGTTACCCATCCTGTTGCTTGCTATGACTAATAGAGCAATGCACGTTGCCTTTAAGCCTGTTCCATATGACTCTTATTTCTTACAGCTACAACAGAATAGAATAGATTTAAGTGTTTAAATCCTTAAGATTTAACTGCCCATTGATTTTTAGATTTTTTGTACAAATACAGCAGTATATTAAAGACCACTACAAACTCAAAACTGGAGGTAACTCTTGGGTTATTATAATGAAGGCTTTGCTGCTTCCCCATAAAACTGTAATCTTAAGGAGGTTATAAATATCTGTATAGCATTAACTTAAATATGAGTTACAGACTGCAGTGAGCTTAGTTAGTTAATGTTAATGGCTGGTTCAATATGTTTGTAACATACCAGTATAAAGGAAATGCATCCTGTAAAACAATATTAAATCAGGTCTTTTCTTTCGTGTCAACTAATTGCTATGACTGAGTGTTTATTGATGTTTTTATTATATTAATCCCTGTGTACTTAATATTCTTTATTTTCATTGTACATTCCACTTATGAGCTTTGCTGGGTAATAAATGATATTCCCTCCCATTAAACTTAAAGCAGAATGGCTGAATAGGTAAAGATTTTGATTTAAAAAAAGGCAGGGGAGGATATTTCCAAAAGATGATAGAATTTAGGAACCACACTCTCAAAAGCATGCAGCACCACAGTCAGGTGCCAGGTTTTCAAAAGAGCTCAGCTGTCATTAAATGAAGCAGTTGTTATGGGTTTTTTTCAAAAACACAGAGCAGCTCCGTCTGCTCTTGGTGTGAGTTGCTGAGCAATTCAGAAAATATTGCCTCTAGTCTAGAGCCTGCATCCTCAAAAATATTTCTATGTTTCACTCCCAAGGATCTGGGCTTTACATGGACTGATTGCATGCCAAGTTCTTTTGAAGATCTGGCCTTGAATGTCTAAAACATGTGTATGCATCTTAAAAGAAGAGCTTTCAAACCTGACAGGTGGTTGCTGGATTGTTCTCCATTGTCATTCCATTCTCACATGGTATGTGACAAAGAGGAAATGATTTTTGACTAAGACCTGATAAGCTTAGAGCAGATTTTCCCTGTCCAGCTTAAAGCAACACAAAACCATGAAAGAAACAAAACTGTGTCAGAACACAGATCCATCTAGTTCAGTATTATGAATCTCTCAGTGGCACTGAGTGGGTGCCAAGGGGAAGAATGTTTTAAGTAGGGCCCATCCAGATTGATCTGTCTCCTGCTTCTTTTCTTTTACAGCTTCCAGCATTTAGAGGGCAAGGGGAGTCATAATTTTGAGGTTGCAGCCTTGTTATCATGTGTAATATCCACTGATGGACTGACTAACCCAGCATGAATTCTCTTATATAAAAGCTACCTGTATGCCCTCAGCTTCTTGATAGGCTTAATATACAACCCAGAGTCATCAGATCAAAGGCTGGATCCTCTTGTATAATTGTGAAATCTATATTTAGTCTGGACCATTATAAAACACTTCACTGGCCCACAGGCTACAGTGAAATTCTATTTAACACACAGAACAAATGCTTCAAATTGAGTGCAGGGGTGTAGGTTGTAGCCATGTTGGTCTAAGGACATAGGCAGCCAAGGTTCTTTGGGTGAATCTGCTATCTTTTATTAGACCAACTTAAATAGCTGGAAAACAATTATTAAATAAGCTTTCAGGTTCAAAAATATTTCATCAGGCTAAGGAAGTTTCTGCAGTTGGTGTGTGCTCTTCCTGGATGGAATGAAAAGTTAAGAAGCCAGACTGGGCTGGTATAATTGTTTTCCAACTATTTAAGTTGGTCTAATAAAAGATATCAGATTCACCCACAGAACCTTGTCTGTCAAATTGAGTGCAGTGTTTACCAGTCTAGATATTTGGGCAACCTCTCCATCATGCTATCTGAGTGTCTGCCTAAGTTATAATTTCCAGCAGATATCGATTCCAACATTTTACTCTTCCAATACTTACAGAGTTCCTGCAGCTGCTAATGGGAACTTTAGGAAGGAAATTTAAGGAAAGGCAAGTGTCAAAGGTAAAATAACTCTGTGGACTACAAGAAGAATTTTGCCAATGGTGAAGTTGTTCTGTAAAAAAGATTCAATTTATTCTTTTTACTTCCATTGTGTAATTTGCATATTAACTTATAGACAGATGGCTTACAAAAATTGCTCCATCAGTCAAGACTAGCATGATTTCACCTCCACATCAGAAAGCTAGTAGTCCATCCCTTAAATCATTCTATATAGAAACACCTTTAAATAACCTATGTGCTGAAATGCACATACAAAGTGTAAATTAAGTGAAGGTGATCTGGCCAAATACTTTTTTTATTGCATTACTTATGAAAAGGACTTAGCCATCTCTACCTATGATGACACTGTAGTAAGAAACAAAGTTTATAGACCAACGGTAATGAGAATATGTCTATTGACCATTTTAATTGTTTATTGCACCTGGATGGGGAATAATTGCTAAACAATTTGATCAATATTTTCCAGTTTTTCCCTTTTCTGTGTTGATGATATTTGTTAGTGGCTGTATGTTACATATGTAGAGGTTTGTCTTTGACATGTGAAGTTTGTCTATATTTGCAAAAGGAAAAAAACAGCAGGTGTGTTCTTAACTCATGTCAGCTAACTTGAATGTACTAACATAGGCTGAAATAGCAAAAACCCCCAACAAAAGCAGAGAAACTTGGGTTTTTAACTCAGGCTAGTAGCTTAAGTCAAAGCAGATAGAGAAACTAGTAGGAGCTGAACTGGACCTTCAGTTCTACTTATGTAATCTGAAATCATCGTTTTGACGAGAAACTTTGTAAGGATATGTAGATGAACTTTTTGTTTTTTAATACACTTATGTACATTTTGTGTGTGTGGCTGGGTTTGGTGCACTGAATGAATTATTTTATATAATAGCTACCTGTATGCCCCCAGCTTCTTGATAGCCTTAATATACAACCTAGGGTCACCAAATCAAAGGCCAGACCTTTGTGATCCTGTGTTATAATTGTGAAATCTATATTTAGTTTGACCATTATAAAACATTTCACTGGCCCACGGGCTACAGTGAAATTCTATTTAACAGTCAAGTAGAACAAATGCTTCAAATTGAGTGCAGTGTTTACCAGTCTAGGTATTTGGGCAACCCCTCCATTACGCTGGAAATACATCATAATAAGCATTACACAGACATGTAGAAATATGTCTGTAAATATGGATATGATCACTCTCTCGATTAATGCAGTGTAGAAGATGTAGGTTCAAGTCCCTGTTTATCTGCTGTTGTCACCATACCAGAGTATAAGTGACCCCATTATTCAATATATAGAATATTTTAGATATTACAATGAAGAAAATGGTATTCACAAACCACTGAATGGAAAAAACATCTTCTATAGACAGAGGATGCTAATAGCTCCTTATCTAGGATTGATGAAACATCTGTTAGGGCAGTGCGAAGCTTTGGTAGGTGATTCGATTCAAAGGAGATTTGGACTGATTCAGCAGCCAAATTTCTGAATCCAGATCGAATTGGGAGACCCATTAAGAGGTCTGAATCAAATCAGAAGCTTCCAAATTGATTTGGAATGATTCAGGGCCAATTCAGAGATTCGGCCATAGGCTATATGGGTTTCCCTCACATAAAGCAAACCCACTTTGTAATGTAACAAATAGGGATAGGTTCCCAAGGTGGTGAGGGAAGGAGGGAGAAAAGGGAATGAGGCTGGGACTAGGGAAGGGGTGGGGGGAGGGGTGCCCTTCCTCAGGCTGCGCTGTGCTCTACCTGTCCCTCTGCACCTGGGCTCCACCTGTCCCCACTCACCCCAGCTCCTGGGCTGCACCGTGTCCTGGTGTAGGCAGCTGGTGTCGGCTGCTCCTGGGGCCGCTGCAGCAGGGGCTGGGGGGAAGTGGGAGCAAGCAGAGCCCTAGGTGGTGCAGGACACGGTGCAGCTTGTCCGCATTCACCCCAGACCCCACTGCAATGGCCCCAGGAACAACCAGTGCCAACTGAAACAGGAACTGTCAGTGGGAGGGGGTGTGTGGGGTGCGCCTCTTGCAGTTCTGCACCCCTGAGGATGGCTGGGGGGCTGTGTCGGGTTCTTCTTGGGGGCACATGCCCCAGATCTGCACGCAGGATGACAGCTGGCTGCCATTGCAAGCTGGAGCTGGTGGTGACACCAGACTGAGTCTTCCTGGCACTCAGGGTGGGCACACCACGCACTGAGAACAGCCCAGTGCCCCTGGATCTGGACGTGGATCACCCACTGCCCCGGGATCCCCTGCTGCAGGCTGGGGCCAGTGGCAGTATTGGGCTGTTCCCAGTGCTCAAGGTGGGCACGCTGAGTGCCAGGAAGTCAGCCTGGTGCCATTGCTAGCCCCAGCCTGCAGCAGTAGCCTGCTGTCATCCCACATGCTGATCCAGGGGAAGAGCCCGACACAGCACCCCATCCAGCAGCCCTCCCAGGGGGTGTGGAGCAGCAAGTGGTGTGCCCCACCCTCCGCCCCTGCACCCACTGACAGTTCCCATTGTAGCTGGCACTGGCTGCTCCCAGGGCCGCTGCTGTGGGGATTAGGGCTAATGCGGACAAGCTGTGTCATGTCCCGCACCACCCAAGGCTATGCTTGCTCCCAGTCCCCCCAGCCCCTGCTGCAGCGGTTCTGGGAGCAGCTGACACCAGCTGCCTGCACCACAGCACAGAGCAGCCCAGGAGCTGGGGTGAGTGGGGACAGGCGGAGCCCAGGCATGGGGGGACAGGTAGAGCATAGAGCAGCCCTGGGAATGGCACCCTCTGCTCAGCCCTTCCCTAATCCCAACCTCACTCCCTCCCTCACCGCCTGGGAATGTATTCCTATCTGTTAAGGTTGTCCAAAGCTTTGGTAGCCTATTTGGCAGCCAAATCTCTGAATCCAAATCGGCCCATTGAATCGGGACAGTGATTTGAATCAACGAATTGAATCACTGTCCCTCAAATCGGCCAAATCTAAATACTTGCTGCTTCGTACAGGCCTAATGTCTGTTTCATAGTTTCATAGTTAGTAGGGCCGGAAGGGACCTGAGCAGATCATCAAGTCCGACCCCCTGCCATGGCAGGAAAGAGTACTGGGATCAAATGACCCCAGCAAGGTGATTATCTAGCCTCGTCTTAAAGACCCCCAGGGTAGGAGCTAGCACCACTTCTCTTGGAAGTTGGTTCCAGATCCTAGCTACTTTGACAGTGAAGTAGCACCTCCTATTATCTAGTCTGAATCTACCCTCTGCCAGCTTGTGACCATTATTTCCAGACACT
This sequence comes from Gavialis gangeticus, assembly GCF_001723915.1. NCBI lineage: Eukaryota > Metazoa > Chordata > Crocodylia > Gavialidae > Gavialis > Gavialis gangeticus. The sequence goes on along the minus strand of NW_017729024.1, from coordinate 48,498,741 downwards.
CCTGGTAGTGCTCGGGGGAACAGGGACTCCCCCAATGCCTGCTAATCCCCTCTGACTAGTTTGTAACAGGCCACTAGATCCCCCCTCAGCCTTCTCTTGTGGAGGCTGAACAGGTTCAGGTCCCGTAGCCTCTCCTCGTAGGGCCTGCCCTGCTGCCCCCTGATTGTGCAAGTGGCCCTCCTTTGGACCCTCTCCATGTTGTCCACATCCCTCTTGAAGTGCAGCACCCAGAACTGGACGCAGTACTCCAACTGTGGCCTGACCAGTGCCACATAGAGGGGGAGGATCACCTCTTTGGACCTGTTTGAGATGCATCTGTGGATGCATGACAAGGTACGGTTGGCCTTCCTGGCCACATCCCCACACTGCCGGCCCATGTTCATTTTGGCATCAATGATGACTCCAAGATCCTTTTCTGCCTCTGCACTGATGACAAGGGAGTCCCCCAGCCTGTAGGTATGCTGCTGATTCTTCCTCCTAAAGGTTGCATTTCTGGAGGCTATTTGTAGGAAGCATCACCACATTTGGATTAGCATGGTGAGGTCTTCAAGATTAACTTAGACAAACAGATTGATATTTCATGCCAAAATAAATTTTGATATCTCCTAAGAGTGAGGTGTTGACATGATCTTAATAGTCACTGTCCTACGTTACTTTTTGGTCAGTTAGCAGATGTAACATGTTTTTAAGCATTGCAAAATGCTTACAGTTATTACTAATGAGTTCTCACTTAAATATTTAAGTCAGATCCTTAGCTGATATTAATTGGCTCCCTATAATTAGGGGAGTATCTGGCCCATGTTCCATATTAGGATCCAGAAACTGTAAGGACACAGGTTTGTGGGGAAAGAAAGGGAATAGATACCAGAAGAAGACTGGTGACAATGTGATCCATACTGGGTAACTGCTTTTTTCTCTCTAGTACAGCAATAATATAGTGCAATAGTTTGCCATGTTAGTTTTACATAAACAAGACCAGCTGGTATTTTATTCCTCTGAAGAAGTCCATAACAGAAATTGTTGAAATATATAAGGCATAATTACACCCAATGGTGTTGCAGTCTGCAATAATGATGTGCATCTGTTATGAAGATGCCTCATTGAAAATTCCAGGATGCCGGGCTGAAGTGAAACAGGTTCAAGAATTCAATTTCAGAACAGCTCCATTCTCTGCTAGTTTTTAGCTGCACTATTTACTTAGAAAAAAAGTATATAAGAAGCCCAATATATATAGTGATCTTCACTCTCATCCATTTCTTATGAGCATGCAATTCTTAGTCTCTCAAATGCAATTTCCATGACTGATATAAACACTAAAGATTTCTCTCAACCTCACTTAGCATATAATTACTTTTTAGGTCATGCTATTCTTGATATAAAAATGGGAGGAAGCAAACTAGGAATAACCAAGCCAATCTCTTCTTATTAGAGAGAAGAGGACTGCACTGAAAACAAAAATTTTGCATTGGTGGGAAATCACCACTCTCCAAATGCAGCGTGTGGAAGTCAATCCTTGTGATAGAGTAATTTACTATTCACGCTCCTTTTCATTGGTGGAAAATCCCATTATGCATCAATCTGAATATATTGCTGAGAGTGATGGTATGCACATCTCTATGAGCATTGCACCATCAGGATTTTGGGCCTCTGTCTCTGCACTGTTTGTATTTCCTTCATAGAGCTAGCCCTTGATAAAATATGCCAGCTTGCCAGGCTGAATTGTGTTCTGCATATGACCCCAGAGGAAATTAGGTCGCAGGGCTGTTCAAGCCTCATTTCTACACCTCTAAATGAGATTCTGAAATGGAGGGGAGGGGGGAAAAACCATTTGTCACTGTGGAAACAAAAGAAGAGGCAGGAGTAACAGACCCTGAATGCAGATGAGACACTTTTTCACATGGGACTAGACAATTTTCATATTAATTATTTCTCTGTATTTGTATAACATCATTTGCCTTCCTGTTTTGTTTTTAGAAGCCAAATATTGGTGATGTGGGAATTATGCAGATTTCCAAAGGAAACGCTAAAACCAGCTTGGTTAGATAGGTCATGTTATGCAGCTTTATAACAGCTTTATATATGCTTAAACAAAGCTGAAATCCTTTTTGACCTGCACTTGATGTCTTCTATATCATATTTGACACTGAGGGGAGGGAAAAAGAGCACTGAGAAATAAATATAGAAGTATTATAAATCCTTTTGCCAGGGCTGTAATTACACATGGTCCTCTTTCAAAACACAGATAATACACATCCCTGGCCTCAAAGAACTTGCAGAATAAGTCAATTCAAACAAACACCAATACACTTTTAGCTTCTTGCCCAAATGTGGATGCAAATCAGGCACTCTGAACCACTCCAAGAGAGCCTCATGAGCATTGCTGATGGTTTCTGGGGGCACACATGCACGTGCTCTCTCTCGGTGGAATAATTCCAAGTAAAAGTGCTGCTGTTGCGCTTCCTAGTGTTTCTGAAATGCAGGTTTTTGAACAGCTGAGCTACCTCATAAATTAGAGGGAGATCAGCCTAAGATGCAAAGTATTCACATGTTGAAATTTGATTTTTCTCAAAGGTGGAGGCTGTCTGTATCTGGCAGTTTAGTTTAAGACTGTAACTGTCACTAAAGTACTTGGATAGAGAAGATGTAGATGGAGAGAGTGGGATATTTTTAGACTATGGTGCATAAACATTTCAGGCTTCCCTGTCCTTTCCCATCTGAATAATCTTTTTGCTGCACTCCCTCAGACTTAGTGACAGCTCTTATTGAAACCTTTCCCTGCTCTCCCATTCTCTTAAAGCTACATAAATCTTACATGGACTTAATCTTTTATATACGAAGCTCAGATTTCTAACATAAACAGCAAGCAGCTACCTCCTATGCTGTCATTTGCTACTATGCCTCTCAGCTCAATCCAGGGCCCATAAAATGGTAAGGAAGTACCTCAACTTTCATAAGCATCTCAACAGTACCATCAACACATCAAACAGGAAAAGTGGCAAGGTGGCATCTTTCCAAACAACAGTAGGAGAGCCCTGGGCAGTGTTTAGTAATTATCTCTAACTAACTTCTGGAAATTCTGTCTTGGGATTACCCTAAGTGCAGGCATCTTCCCATCCTTTTCATTTATTTCCAGCAGGATCTGATCATCTGTTCACTTGCTCCACTTTGACTCATGCCAAAGCCAGTTGCACCATAACTAGCCCTGCAAGGATCAATGCTGGATGCAAAACTGGAGACAACATCCTTAATTAAATGATATGTGGCTGAGTGCAGCCCTGTCGGACACTGACTTATTACTTACTGACATTAAGTCCTGGGTCTCTATATGGCACCCTGTCCACACAGAAGATAACGAATGCAACCACTAGAACCAAGACTCCTGTGTTCCTAGCCTGCTAATATTTACCCTTAGAGAAGTGGGGAAGGACTTAGCATTCATGAAAGAATTCATAGCTAATATTTTGATATTTATAGAGCTTGCATTCTACAGCATGAACCAGACATGTGGACTGTTAGCTCACACCCTCTCCTCCTGAGCTATAGCAGGTAGAACCAACACGAAGGTTAATGATTTGCTCTTGGCTCCTAACCTTCCTTCTGTGCTACCTCACCCCTATGCTCTTACATTCACACACCCCCAGCTGTGTTTTCCTCTTCCAGTCCTTTGGTTTCTGAACATTATTTTGTCATATTATAAACACTAGCACTGGGGATTATAGGGCCATTTGAAGAGCAGATCCTTGCAGTAGCTGTGAATAAAATTGTCATGTTCTCCATCAACTCCAAACTCCTAAATTTGACCCCATCACTGCAAAATAAAATATTTTTCTTGAAGCAACCTGGAGAGAAATAATTAAAAATGAACTGAAAACTCTTCCATCTGGCACATTATCTTGAAGGCAGATGAAGGATGAGTTAAACAAAAAGGGGCCTTTCTTGAGATATAGTACTGGAAGGGAGGGAGAAATAGAAAAGAGCGAGAAGATGATGAAGCCCATCCTTTCTGTTCATCTGTGGAACTGATGATAATCACACCAAAATTAATTTGGTGCCCTTAACTGGGCCTGAGCAATTATAATCCTTGCATCTTACGTGTGCTGCATATTTATTGCTAAAGGGATTAAATCTAGGGGGTTTATGGCCCTATTATCTTTGTGTGGCAGTGTTCAAAGAATGAAAGATGCAAGAGTGAAGCATGTAAAAACTGGAGATGGGCCAAATCTGTAATCATTTTCTTCAAAATGCCTGTCCCCTTAAATGGTTGGGCTTGTATAAATAGGATCTCCCTGCAAAATGCCCCAGCAACTGAGTTTAGGTTTGGCAAACTGAAATCCAGCAAACTAGAAACCTGATTATGTCTATTTCTACTTAACTCTTTTCATTGCTTAATCATTACAGTGAAAGTTCCATATCTACAGTCCAGAGACAGGTGTTTAGGGAGGTGACTGTCCCAGAGGCACAACCACAGGGGAGTTAGAGACCCCCCCAGGGGACCCTGGGACGGGGGCTACACACCCTGGGAAAGAGAACCCCAAAAACAAAAGCTACTTACTTGCCATAGGATGCCAGACACAGGAGGAACAGAGAGCAGAGCCAGTGCGGTTCATTAGCCACGCTTATATCCAGCTGGAGCTGGCAGGTGATGTTAGGAGCAATCACTGGCCAGTGGAAATAAAAAGGATTGCTGGCGTAGGAACAGAGAGAGTGGGGGAGGCTGCAGAGCTGCTCTACACTGGGGCAGACAGCCCTGGCACGAAGAGGAAGATTCTACTTGGGGAAAGGCACCCCAAGTGGCCAGAATTAAAAGACAACCCCACACTGGTCACAGGCAGTACCGGTGCCAAGGGGAAGATCACGTTCCTGAAGGAGCCCTAAAAACCCCAGAGACACCAGATACTTCACGCTCCAGGTTCCCACAAGCACAAAGCCGAGAAGAAGGTCTAACCCAGGGAGCAGCGAAAGGTTCCCTCGGGGATGCCACCTGACCCAGGTTCTAGAGTGGAGAGAGAGGGAAGGAGCAGCTTAGCCTGACCTCTCTTCTTCCATCTGCCTTCCCTTCTTTTCTTTCATTAAGTCCTTCTTTTTCCTTTTGCTGCTGCTCATTGATGTATAGTTCACTTTTTGTTGCTTTTCTTGGCTTGTCTTTTTCTTTGCTTAATCCATCGTTAGGTCCATCCCATAGGAGTCCTGACCACCACCTCAACACAAGAGGTGCTTATGAATCTCAGCGAATAGCCAATGACAATGGAAGGGATAGATGAGAGAGAGAAAAATTCTGCAGACCTGCAACCTGCTAAAGAAATGAGGTCAAGAACCAGCCCTGGAGAGGGTGTAAGGATCTGAGATCATCTAGACTGGAGGGATGGCCACATTAAAATCAAGTGGCCCACCGGAGGTTGGCTTAAGGAAGGGGTGTAGGGGAGATGAAGCCCCATGAATATTCGCCAACAGGAGCGGCCAACCCTGAGGGACCTACAAGAGAAGACCCCTCCACTGAAATTACACCCAAATTCATGGCAGGTGAGTTCAGGGGCTTCCTCTGGGGAGATTGAGGCCCCTCTCAGTGGTCACTCAAACCCTTGCCACGTCCACCATCAGGCGCTCGTGATAAGGCGGCTCGCAAGCGGGTATTTAAAGCTAGGCGGGCACAAGGACATAAGAGAAAAGGTAGGTTTGTTAACCTTTGGAGAAGAGTAGAACAACAAATGAAATTGCTAAACTCTACACTACCAAACAGTATCCCATACTAGTGAGACATTTGTCAAGTGCTACAAGGGATTATTTCCTTACAAGCAGAATTTAATAAGAAGATATTAGAAAGAAACTTCTTAGCTGGTAGGCAAAGAATCTACACTGAGATTCTCAGAAGCCCTTCATCACTCAGCATGGATCTGTCCAAGTCCAGGTCTTCTCAGCTATGAGTGGCTTCTTTTTGGTGTTATGCCTCCTTCTCCCTTTCCAGATCAGCCTCAGATCTTCCATGTGTTCACCCAAATGTATTCTGAAAGCCACATATTCCCAAATCAGCTCAATTTCATATGAGACTCATTTTCCTTAACTTGAAAATGAGAGGGGCTTGAATGGTGTGTGTGTGTGTACGCACACGTGCACACACACACAAGTTCTTATACAGATTATTAGCCAGATTCAGTAACGAGACTTCAGAGCACCACATGGATTTACACCATCTGAGATCTGACCTTCGAGTGTTCAGTGTAGAGGTCCTGTTTCAGCAAAACACTTAAGCAAGTCCATCCTCTTTCATCAAAGCTGAGACTTAAGGCTTGCTTAATATTGAATGTGTGCTTAAGTATTTGACAAAATAAGGACCATATACTAGAAGTGGAAGAAATACAAAACCAGGAAATGATCATTAGGGGCTTGGGAAACCTTCTATGCGAGGAGAGATTAGAAGGATTAAGACTGTTTAATGTAGACACAGTGCAGGCCACATGGTTCCTGTGCCGCATAGGTCTTCCTCCTGTTCCCAGTTCCCCATCTTGCTCTCCTGCCATGTCTTTTATGTTCTGCCAGTGCACAGGTCCCTGGGAAAAGAGCCTTCCTAGTTAGGTGTGACACTTCTCATAGCTGAGACCCCTAAGAGTCTCCTGGTGCATTGTCTGCTGTGGCTGGTTTTCTTGGCTTCTACATCTTTTTCCTAAATCTCCATTTTTATCTTTTAGCCAGGAAAAGCCCTGGCTAGTACCAGCTAACTTTCTGTCCTACTTGCCCAACTTCTCCAATCCTACTTGCTGCCAGGTTCCCTGGCAGGAGCCCTGTTCTTCTCCACTATCAGAGCTTTTCTTCCCTTTGTTGCTGAGGCCCTTCCCTTCTGTGTCTCAGAGCCAGGGCTTCAGCCTGTTCTCATTCTTTTAAAAGGGCCCTTCCCTTTCTTCCTCTTAGTGGGGACTAAAGGGGTCCCTGTTACACACCATTTTTTGTTAACTAAGAGGACATGGCACAGCCCCAACTATGGACTTTACAGACTCTGCGTACTGACAAACATGGAAAAATACCCCAAAATGCATTTTACCAGAAGTAGCAGTGCATTACTTTGGCCTGGTTCCTCAGCATCTGTGTAGATGGGTGCTTTAGTGTGGCTTTTTGACACTTTTATCTCAAGCTGATTCAATTAGCTATTAAACAAAAGTACCAAAAAAGCCCCACTAAAGCACTCAGTCTATGCCACCGGTTCCCAAACTGACAAATTGTGCACCACCAATTTAAAATGATACAACCTTAAGTACCACCAGCAAATTTTTCAGTTCAACCTTAAGTAACACCAGCAAATTTTTGCCATATAAAGTAATGATAATAAATCTGTTAATGCACACCACTGACAGGTTGTCTGCGTACCACTGGTGGTACCCGTACTACAGATTGGGAACCATTGATCTGTGCAGATGTTGGGAAAGCCAGACCCAACTAATGTGATGCCTCTTCTCGGCATATGCTGGGCTCGGCACGGGAGCACTATGATTTTAAAATAAAGTGCCATTTTTTTCAACATCTGCAAGCAGCCTTTATGTCATGGAAATGTGGGTGTTTTTGAAAAATGTATCTAAGTAAAAGGGAAACATGAATAAAAAAGACAAGATAATGTAAGTTGTACAGGAAGTGAGTTTCACATTCTTATATACTATGTTTAGAAGAACAATGGGACACTCAATGAATTTAAGGGGAAAAATGTAAATGTAAACAGAATTAAAACTGATTTTTTAAAAAAATGCTTTTTTACACAACACAGAGTTAACTTGTAGATGTCCAAGTGGGTGGAGGCCAGATACACCCACTTATGAACAAAGTAGAGGCCTTGAGGACCTATCTCCAACCCACAACAAAAAGACAAGTCTGAGCCTTCCTAGGATTAGCAGATAACTATAGAAAATATATTGCAAAATTTTCAGAGATAACAGCACCCCTTTCTGAACTCACACATGCACCTAAGGAAGTATAGTGGTCTCTGGAAGCTAAACAGGCCTTCAAGAGGGCCAGGGAAGGCTTGCACCGTTCCCCATAATACCCCAGATTTTGATGAGCCATTTTTGGTGCACACTGATGCATTAAATGTGATCAAAGGGGCAGTGTTACCTCAAAGAAGAGAAGAAATGGAATTTTCTATTGCCCATGTAAGTTGGAAACTACATCCACAAGAAAAAGCCTATTCCACAATCAAGAAGGAATGCCTGACCATTAACTGGGCTGTTGAGATGTTCTGGTATTATCTGTTAGGCTAACAGTTCACCATTATCATGGATCACACCCCATTGTATTGATTACAGTGAATGAAATGGACAACATGAGGTTTGTGAGGTGCTCTCTTAATATACCACCTTATTATTTCTCAATAGAGCACTGGCCTGGGAGACATAATAGGAAGGCAGACTTCTTGTGAAAATATGAAAAGGAGGATGCACTATGAAGAAAAGAAGAGAATACATTCCCGTGACAAGGGAAGAGGGAAGGGCAATTTGTAATAGGGAACCCTTGCCCTATTACTGCAGGAAGGCTACAGGGCCAACAGGATCAGCAAGGGCCTTTTAAAAGTGGGGTCTTTGTGGCCTGGGAAAAAGGTAGCTGCTACATCCACTAGCTCTGCTCTGGGGAGTGGCTGCATGCTGTGGAGAAAGCAGCTGAAGGGCAGGCAACTGGCAAGGCTGAGACCAATGAGCAGCCCCTGTACTTGGACCAGGCAATTAGTCAGGCTGACCAGAGAAGGAAGCACTCGAGGGAGTAAATAGGCTTGCTCTCAGGCTGGAGGGGTATTCTAGCCCTGGCTGGGGAAGAGGCAGGGCTCCCAGGCAGGTAACTGGGGTGGGGGCTAGTGAGTAAGGACTGGCGGGGGGTGGTTTCCTTTGGCTGGTTCATTTTACCCAGCCACAGGACCCTGAAGGGATAAAGGATTTCAGTACATGTTGGGTTGGTTCACAAGTGCCTGGAGGTGTCGTATTTTAGTTTGGAGCAGTTGCTTACATTGTTTGTTTCTATTTTACTGAAGGACTGGAAGTCACTGCTAGGAGAGGGGGAGATTGCATTGCAGGCACCTTAAAGCACCCTGCAAAATTAACCTCTTGTTAGTGAGAGAGTTGTACACAGAGATCAAGAGACATGGCAGATGGCATGCCACCTGTAGCATGATCACACTATGATTCTCATTCTTCTTTAAATCAGAACAAACAATTTCAACCAGACTTTTCCTGTTTTCATATGAGCCAGTCAAACAAAATTGATTTAGAAATTTGTAACCATTCCCCCACTTCCTCCCGGCTCCTTCCTGCCCCTCAGACACTTGTTCAAATAAAGAGCCAATTTTTCCTGTAATCAAGGACAAAATCTGGTCCATTTGCCAGGAAGTGAGTATCTTAGTACCCTGGTACTCTATATGCTACAGGCGCAGTTCAGTTTACTTGTGCTCACTCATCAAGGAGAACTGATAGCATGTCTCCTTCTCTCTTCCTCCAAGTGGGTGTAACAAGAGCAGTTGTTGGGAAGAGTTCCTTACTGCACAATGTTGCCAACAAATGGTCATCATTTCTATCAACTAATTGCTTCTCTTTCCTCCCCATCCTGACAGACTCCCTTGAATAATTCACCCCCCTACAAGGTCTTGTGAACTTGCATTTGTCATGAATCCAAAGATGTTGTGTGGTGGGATGCTTTGGGGGCTGTGACCAGTGAAGAGAGGGGATACTGTCCCTGGGGTCTTCAACTAGGGGAACTTCATGGAGATCTCTGGTTGAGGAAGCTAGCTGTGACTTAAGAGGAAGCTAAACCTGGGCAATTTTCACAGGAATTTTTATGAGGGCTAACTGGTAGTCTGAATGTAATACAAGAGTTTTGCTCGTTTTGTTTTACATACTCTGTTGCCAAAGTGTTTGCCACTTTTTCTTTCTTATATCATTTGTTCTGCCTTGTAATAAATTCTTGTTTTTCTGTTACTTTACTGAAGAGCCTATGGTAAATCACGATTTCCAGGCAAATTAATAACCCGGGCATACGCATTCAGCAAAGTGATAAATAAGTTTACACAAACTCAGGGTGTATCTCTGGGAGCACCCCGGGGTTTTGTCACAATATTTAAAGGCACTGATTCTCTCTCTCGCAGTGGCTAACATTACTGGGGGAGAACAGTTCTAATGTTTCCCAGAATCCAGCCCTTAAAATATAATCCCCAAGTATTTCTGTCTAGTCAAACAATTTAATTTTTCAAGTTAAAGCCAAAATCAATCAGACAAAGTGGTCAGGAGCTTTTAGCAGCACATTTGTCACCTTCTCCCTTCTCTTTGATGGTTACTGGTCTTTAGATGATGGAGGATTTTATTTCACCAGTAATCAAGTTTTGCAAGCTTCAGGCTTGTCATGCGTGAGGGTTCTCTCCTGGTTTACTCTGCATATTTCTGAAGTGTTTTATTGTGCTTCTTGAAGGCTTTTTTTTTTTTTTTGCACATCTTTATGCATCTCTTATTGAGATCAATGTATCTCTTTTTGAACTTGTGCCCTGGGGAAGAAGGTTTTGAGCAAATTGTTTTATTATAAATAGATGCATCTTTCAGGCTCATTTAGTTGCTTTCTGCAAACATTTGTACATGGTTCCCACTCTGCTAGGCATTCTAGCTTTCTGAGGAAGAAAATAGTGGGCTTTACACAAAAAACAAGGCCCAGTACAGTATTTTCTATTTGCTAACTCAAGTTCTCCTGCTGTCTTTTGGTGCTACAATCATGCATGTTATCATAATAAGGTAGGCACCTAAGCTCATACAGTAAACATTTCTCTGAAACGAAGCCTGGTAGCTACAGAAAAAAAAATTGAAATGTTTGCTGCTCAGATGCTCTAAAAATACAAGAAACCAGCATGGTACAATCAATTCTTATTGGTAGAAAAAATCTGTTTTTAGCAAGGCTGACAACCTATATATTCATACTTAACTTGATGCAATTTAAAATGGGCAAGTAAGTGCAAAGATAAAAATAGAGCTTACAATGGAGGGGCTGCTGGACCTTTGCTGAAAACACTAATTGGCTTGACAGTGCAATGAGGTAATTGGCCCAGGTCCTTGCCCAGTGTTAATCAGCTTAAAACTCCATTTAGTTTAGTGGGAAGTTAGATTTATTCTGTGCCCTTTTGAAAATCTTCCCTTAGCTGCTTTGATACACATGTTAAAAGAAGGTCAAATTCTGCTCTTGACAGCCCTAGTGAAAACCTAGCTTTATTTCACTGACTTCCATGGAGTTATGCCTGATTTGCACCTGAGTAAGCAAGATGAGAATTTATCTCCATAGACTCTGGCTGTAATTATTATTATTATGAACATGGTTACTCTTGTGAGCATTTACAGTACTTTGAAAAAAAATACTTGGCAAGCCCACTGTTACAGAATGCTGGGTTTGCAGTCCCAAAAGGATAAAGCGTCATCTTTTTCAAGACATTCATAATTTTCATAGCCTTTTTATGAAGATGGAATAATTTTCATGAATCAAAAGAACCTTCAGATATATCTGAATAGGGAATCAGCTCAAGAGATAGGTATATAGAAAAGTAATGGTGGGTGGGGGGAACAAGGTTCATATCACTCCTGAAAAAAAGCCAAAACAACGTTATTAAACTCAGAAATACTGATGCTTATAGTGCGATCTTTGGGCCTCTGGGAAATCATGAGGTGCTGTAAAGCATTCCTGCGGGTTATACTAGATTGGAGGAATTACAGCCATCCTTTTGAAAACCACCTGCTGGCAATAAGCACGAAGCTGAGGAGAGAAAAAAATTGTGTTCCTTGTTCTTCCTTTTACTGAGGCTTTCGTTGTGAAAGCTTTGGGAACAGCTCTATCCTGAGCAATTCAAATGACAATTTGCATTTCAATAGCTGCTCTTGGGTAATTAAATATACTGAGTCACATCACAACATACCTTCCAAAAAGGTGATGACTCTGTCACTGCTATTGAAAATGCAGAATATTTTTAAAATTATCATTGACTTACAATTTCCACGAGTGGTTCAGTGCACCTCAGGTAACCCAAAAGGGTGAAATAGGGTAGCCTACCATTGGAATTCAGCAATCTTCTATCACACAGAATATACTGGGGATGAGGGTAAAGAAATGCTGAAAATTAACCCCTGAGCTGGCACTTCCACACCATTATAGGGATGCTAATAACTACATTTATAGAAAAACACAGCAGTTGCAGTTCACAGAGGGTTACTCATAATTCTTGGCCTTGATCCTCAAAGCTAATGCATGCAGGAGGATGCCAGTTCTACCATGAGGCACTGCACTAGCTGCAGGGCTCATCACCATTGAATACTTTGTCTGTTTGGGGATCTTGTTCTGTCAATTTTCATAGGTAGATCCCACTAATCCCTAACTGGTTAAAGTTCTTATTTAACATATCTCCTGCTGCCCTTACCCTTTCTTCCATCTATTCATTTGTATTTAATAGGCAGTTGAAAGTTAATTAATAGTAATTTTCAGTAAATGTATTTCTTTAATGATTCTGTCAATGAAAGTCTATGTGCATGTACATCTATAAGTAGCCCACAATGTTAAGGATTGGCTAGGCATTCACAAATGCAGGGAGTTCTTCACATGAAGTGGCCTTAGGCAGCAAATCTAAGTGCAGCCTGCTTCAGAAAGCAACTAGAGGACAGAGGTTAGACTCATGTGATTTATCCTTATTGGTAGGATCAGAAGAGTTTTTGACATATGCTTAACAGAAGTGGGCCAGCCCTCGCTAGCCCACCAGCATTGCAACTGAGCAAAAAACACACGGCGGACAAGATTATGCTGTCTTTGTACAGTCAACTTCAGTTTTAACTTTTTCATTTCCTGTGGCTGACAAAACAATATTAGGAGGTCTTGTGGAAGGCATGGGTTGGGTTCACTATTCAGACGGGAGTCTAGCCTATAGGCAATCTAATGCCTAAACCATGAGAACAGGGATCCGGGGCCTGGCTTCTATTCCCAGTTTTGCTTCTAGCCTGTGGCATGACCTTAGGTAAGTCATTTTAATTCTCTTTGC
>NW_017729024.1:48478169-48480726 GCF_001723915.1 Gavialis gangeticus | reverse complement strand
CAGTGTGGGTTCACTATTCAGACGGGAGTCTAGCCTATAGGCAATCTAATGCCTAAACCATGAGAACAGGGATCCGGGGCCTGGCTTCTATTCCCAGTTTTGCTTCTAGCCTGTGGCATGACCTTAGGTAAGTCATTTTAATTCTCTTTGCTTTAATTTCCCATCTGCAAAATGGGGATAAGGATGGGTGACTTGACTTGTGAAATGCTTGGAGATATACAGATGAAGAGCACTGTATAGTGGTATGTATTATTGTTACAAGGAACAGATCCCATAAAAACTAATTCCACCTGTATATTCTGAAGGAGAGGGACCTAAAAATAGACTTTTTTTGAGAGACAAAAAGATGATCATAGAGGCGGGTGTATTCATCAGGAATGGCATTGAATTCTAGTTACTTAAAAACCTGATACTACAGTCCTGTCCTAAGCATTGATAGAACTGTTTAGAATTGTGCTAACTCTAAAGGTCACCAGATTTGTCTGTAAATTTTTCTGTTATTCTTGGAAATTGGCTGTTTTGACTCTCTTTTTTTTTTTAATGTGTGAATTCTCATTGGAATAAAAAGTAAAAGTAATTCCCAGGTATTTTTTGTTTTGTTTTTGATTTTTGAGAACCTACTCTAAAAAACTGGCAGGAATATTTTGATGAACATGATTTTTTGTTGTGGCACTGACATTTTTCATGAGAAGGAAAAATAGTTTCCCTAGAGCTGTTAACTCAGTTATGCTGGTAGAAATGTTTAATAACTGCATTGTCCCATTGAATATCTGCTTATTTACATGCTTACAAAGTGGTCAGTAAATGCTAAATCCATGGAGCCCTTACAACAAGTAGTTGGCTCAGTTTCAGAGTATCTTAAATGCTGCATTTGAAGGAACCACATAAATAACATAGATTTTAAGCAATGTCTAGTTAGCCAAATGTTAGGCAAAATTCTTTAAATCCAATGAGATTTTTGCTTATAACATTGCAACTATCCAGGTGGATCGAATGGAATTCACTCAGAGTTTGGTCCAATTTGGTTTGAGACATTTTTATTTTGAAGGCATGTTTAGTTCTGAGTTTGCAGTAATGCTGTTGCAAGATCTTAATACATTTCTTCTTTGTTCTTCACATATAAACTTATTCTGGAAAGTGACTTCAGGGAATTTGCCTGGGAGGGGTGCTTCGTTTTATTTAAAGTACTGTGGAATTTCATAGTAATAGGCACTGCCTGATAAATCTGGTTAAAAGACTGCCATTCTCCAACTGGCCTGAGATCTTGATGGCCAAATCCTCTGCAAGCAAATATATCTGCACCAATGGTGGGCAAAATACAGCCCACAGGCCAGATCCAGCACGCCAGGCATTTTCATCCTGCCTATGATACCGGAGCAGGGGTGGGGGTGAGGGGGGAGCTGCAGCTGGGTGGGAGTGTGGAGCATGGGCCTGGGGCTGGCAGCAGCAGGGAGCCCATGCCCAGGTGGGTGGTGGCAGTGCGGAGCTCAGGTGGGCAAGGTATAGGTGTGGGGGGAGGAACCCCCCCCCACACTCCCCCATGGCACACAGCCTCCACTAACAGCAGGAACAGCAGCAGCAGGTGGGGGCACTCAGAGCACTTGTGCCCGGTACAGGAGCTGCCACCCGGCAGATCACAGCTCCAGCCAGTAGTGCACATCATGGTGAGAAGCACAGCCTGGCTAGCCCACCTCTGTTGCCAAGACTCCCCACTGCATGCGTGCAGCTCCCACACACATGTGCCACCAGGGAAAGCTCCTCACTGGAGCTAACTGCCTTCCCTGCCCCCTGCTGTACAGGTCCTGGGACTCTGCCAGAAGGACCCCATCCCTTGCTTCCCTGCAGAGTCCTGGGATCTGAATGGCAGGGGGCAGGGAAGGCATATGGCTCCAGTGCAGGGTTTCCCCAGTGGCACATGAGTGGCATGTGTGCAGCAGGGAGTCCTGGTGATAGAGCTAGGCCAGCTAGGCTGCACTCTTTGCCCCCATGTGCAGCGCTGGCTGGTGTCAAGTGCCACTGCGTGGCAGTGCCTGAGCTAGGACTGAGCACCCTGTGCTCCCACTGCCGTTGCTTTTGCTGCTGCCAGCAGGGACCGTATACCATGGGAAATGAGTGTGTGTGGGGGTTTCATGCCCCCACAACTTCCTCACATCCTCCCACCCTCCCTCATACCCCACAAATACCATACACCCACACCCTGCCCCCACAACCCCCCACATATTCAGCCCCTAACATACTTTATTGCCCCCCCACACAGCCACAGCCCCTCAAAAGCCCCCCTCCCACATCTCACCATACACGCATACCCTCCAGGTCCAATGTGACCCATCCACCACCACTCTGAGTGCAGCCCTTCAGCCAATTTGCTATCCATCTGACTGTATAGGCATCAATGCCACAGTCACCTAGCTTTTTAATGAAAATGGGGTGGGAGACAGTCTTTCTGGACTTCAGGAAGGCCTTCGACACTACATCCACTGCGACACCTGCGTCCAGTGATTTTGTTACCTGATCGTAGAAGGCAATCAGGTTGGTCTGACAGAACCTGCCCCTAATG
>NW_017729024.1:48472840-48473169 GCF_001723915.1 Gavialis gangeticus | reverse complement strand
TATATTTTTTAGTTATTATGCAATCACTTCTATATACAGTATGCAAATACAAATCATGACAAAAATATTTTTTGTAATAAAATTAAAAGATGTTATAATAGGCGTTTGACTTTTAGTGTATGAATTTTTTTCTGGTTCTAAGATGGCATACTCCCCTCCCAAAAGAAGTTTCATAGTTTCTAGGGTCGGAAGGGACCTGAGAAGATCATCTAGTCCGACCCCCTGCCATGGCAGGAAAGAGTACTGGGGTTAAACGACCCCAGCCAGGTGTTCATCTAACCTCTTCTTAAAAACCCCCAGGGTAGGAGCCTGCACCACCTCCCTTGGAA
>NW_017729024.1:48452246-48467840 GCF_001723915.1 Gavialis gangeticus | reverse complement strand
CGCCCAGAACTGGACACAGTACTCCAACTGTGGCCTGACCAGTGCCGCATAAAGGGGGAGGAACACCTCTCTGGACCTGCTCAAGCTGCATCTGTGGATGCATGACAAGGTACGGTTGGCCTTCCTAAATGCCTCCCCACACTGCCGACCCATGTTCATCTTGGAGTCAGTGATGACTCCAAGATCCTTTTCCGCCTCCGTGCTGATAAGAGGGGAGTTCCCTAACCTGTAGGTATTTATGGGGGGAAAGGGGAGGAACTTCCGGTGGCAAAGGCCAGGGGTTAGGGATGGGATTTCTGATCCCAAGATGGCAACCAGGGGGCAGGGCAACTGCCAAGGGGTGGAGCTACCTATATAGCCCTCCACAGCTCACCAAAACTCATTAAATGGCCCTTCAGCTAAAATAATTGCCCACCCCAATCTATGCCATCCTTTTCAGCAACAAGTCTATACCAAGCTGAGATCAACTCCCCCTGAAGGTGGAGTTAGGTTTTGCCTTTTCACTCATCGTCCGTTCTAAAGGTTCTACTGGTCCAATGACATTCCACTTCTCACCCTCCTCTGTCTTCAGTGGGGTCTCTAGTTCTTTTTCCAGTGCTCCTCCTTGAAGCTAACCTGTATACTGCCCCTTACATTTAATAATCATTTGATAAATGGCTGGAGAACCATAAGGAAGCTTCTATCCCATTGAGAGAAATGGTCCAGGCTAAAAGCCAGGGCTTGCTTCCAGCTAGGATGGTAGCCATCTCACTGAACCACATACTCTGTAGCTTACTGTCTTCCTTTTGGTCCTATGTATCTTTCTCCCTTGGTTTCTCAGGGGCCAGCTTCAAAAAGAAGGCTGGAAAAGGGTCCGGGACAACATTTAATCTGTGCTCTGGTGGTTGGGAATGCTGTGCTAGGGGGGAGGAGAGGTGGAGGGTTGAAACTCCTCTGGGTGAGGGCGGCCTAAGATTCTTTTACTTTGACTAAGTGCCCTAATCACGCTGCTCTTAGGGCTAGAAGATGGGAGGGCTTTCTTCCTCTTCCCAATGCCTTTTCTCAGATTTATGCTTAGGCTTGCTCTTAAGTGCTCTGCCAATGCATATCTGTAGCATATGCTCATTGTCTACATGGACACTTGGGCTACAAGTAGACATTACCAAATAAAGCACGTCAGCTGTGTCAGAATGCATCCTGGCACAGCTGATCTGCTTCACTGGGCAGAACATGTTACCATTGTCCTGCATGTTGGTCATGTTCCCCACTTATAGAGCAGTGGCCCTGAGGAATCTCTGCAGCATGTCTCTGGAAGCAGGGAACCATAGCTTTCCCTGCTTCCAGAGGTGTGACTCCAGGGAGCATGTCTTCATAAGTCGGGGAAGCCAGGCAGGCACTCCTGGGGCTTGAGGGGTCGGGCATTCCTGGAACATGCAGGATTGGGACCCTCAAGCCCTGGGAACATCTGCTCAGGGTGACTGGAGAGCATGGGCAGCTCCAGGCTGCCAAGCACTCTCCCATCATAAAGTCAATAGACATCAATCAGCACAAATTTTTCCACAATAAAAATGGTTGTGGTGGCATAAAAACAATGTCTGATTCCAGTCTTATGCATCCATAGTTCAGGGGCAAGTGCCAAAAATGCCCAGACATGCAGCTAAAAAAAAAAAAGCCTTTTAGATGCACCTAAGGCAAATAAAATTCTGTTCATAAGCTATGACTTTTCTAGTCAGTACATTTCCTAGTCAGTACATATGTGGAGATCTTATTGACTTTAACTGAATTGTGGGGGCTCAGCACTTCAGAAAATAGGGCCCTCAGTTTTCCAAGCTGAGCGTCCCAAAACTGAGCACCCAAAACTAATGAACACTTTTGTTAAGCTGGGCTCAACCAGTCTGAGTATGTCACAGAAAATGAAACATGCAAAAATTCTTTTGCATTTCTGAACTTGACAAAAATCTTGTACCTCATCAATTCTGGCTTTTGTCAGTCATGTTAAATTACATCATGTAGCATAAGTTAACCAATGTGAAAAGATGCTGTGTGTCATAATAAAACATGACAGCAGCCTAACGAATTTTAAATCTGGCTTTCTGAAAACTGTTTCTGAATAAATTGAACTTTTTCTGAGATTAGTTTGTGGACAAATCCCAGTTTTGAAACTGCTAAAAACACATACAAAATCTTTACTTGTTTTGCCTTTTTCAAAATGTTCTTTACGCTTGCTGCAGGTATTGTGAACACTAATTACATAATATTTTTAGATTATTTTTGAAGATCAAATTGTAATTATGTTTGCTGCTATTTAGTAATGCAACTTGTGTTTTCTTATTCTTATTGTAATATTTGTCTCTGAATCAGTGAGTGTCTATAGATGTGCTTCAGGGCAGAGGGGTGCTCTAATAAAAGTGCTTGCAACATTGCATGTATTCGGCATCCCATGCTTGTAAATGGCAGCAGGGGTGCTTGAACAACAGCTCATTGAAGGAGCTATAGTTCAGTAAGCTGTAGTTGTGGCACCCCTGCTGCCATTTTGAAGCATGGGGACATAGTTTCATAGTGCTTAGGGTCAGAAGGCACCTAAACAGAACATCAGGTCTGACGCCCTGCCCTGGGCAGGAATGAGTGCCTCAGCCAAATCATATCACCGCAGCCAAATATCTGTCCAGCCTCCTCTTGAAGACTCCCAAAGTAGGAGAGAGCACTACCTCCCTTGGGAGCCCATTTCAGTGCCTGGCAGCCCTAACTGTAAAGTAATGTCTCCTGATGTCCAGCCTGAACCATCTCTCTAACAATTTGTGGCCATTATTCCTAGTAACCCTGGGTGGTGCCCGAGGGAACAGAGCCTCCCCCAGTTCTCGCTGATTCCCCCTGGTGAGTTTGTAAATGGCTACCAGATCCCTTCTCAGCCTTCTCTTGTGGTGACTGAATAGATTCAGGCCCTTCAGCCTCTCCTTGTAGGGCCTGTCCCGCTGCCCCTTGACCATGTGAGTGGCCCTCCTCTGGACCCTCTCAATGCAGGTCACATCCCTCCTGAAGTGCGGCACCCAGAACTGGATGCAGTACTTCAACTGCGGCCTGACCAGTGTCCCATAGACGGGAAGGATCACCTCCCTGGACCTGCTGGTGATGCATCTGTGGCTGCATGACAAGGTGCGGTTAGCCTTACTGACCATGTCCTCACATTGGCAGCTCATGTTCATCCTGGACTCAACAATGACTCCAAGATCCCTTTCTGCCACCGTATTGACAAGAAGGGTGTTGCCCAGCCTATAGGTGTGTTGCTGGTTCCTTCTCCCTAGATGCAGTACCTTGTACAATATTGTGTTAATTAACACATTCCAGCAGATTTAATTAAAGTGCTTAAAATGGCCTCTACTTTAATATTTGACCTTTTCCTACCTTGCTAGCATTTTTTCTGGCCCAGAAAGACTCCAAGTCTGTGTTTAAATACAAACAAACAAAAACCCAAGTCCCCTCCCTCCCACAAAACAAGTTTTCAAGAATCTTTGGTTTCTTTCTTGCCTGTGATAGATTCTTCAAGCAGCAATTGACAAATCCCTTGACATACAAGGTCGAGAGTTTTCTGCTGAGAAGAGGTGGGCTGCTCCAAGCATTGCTCCAGTCTGATGATTCTTAGATGGCTGACTTCTACAGGTTTCTAAAAGATCCTATTTCTTTTCTTTTTTTTAAGGTACATATGTGCATTTGAGACTCTGCCATGTTAATCACAGGTGACATGTTGAGTTGGGATGTTTTTATTAAGTTCACAAATGCTGCCAGTCAGAAAATCAAAGTGTTTTTTTCAGTGAGCATTTTTCAATGTGTATTCAGTTTATTATATATATTTTTAAAAATTTAGGAGTGTAATAGGGTGAGGTTTTACCCTTTGGTAAGTAGGCACTGGACATTCTGGTCCCCATTCTCAGTGTGCTATCGCGCTTTTAAGCCCATTTGTAATTCTAGGTCTCTGTAAAGTAGGCAGAATTACCCCCTTGAAAATAGTCCTTGTTCAGGGAGATGGTAGTATAGAACTGATATAAGGGCTCTTCATCTGCCCTGCTCTCAGTCGCCTGTTTATATGGGAGAATATTATCTAAACAAAGTTTATGACTACTGGTAGACAATGGAAGCAGAACACATGTTAGAATGACCCTAAGGATGCTCTCAGACTGAGGCTATACAAGTTGCTCCATGATCTCTGAATATGGAAATGGAAAAGATTACTTTAATCAATCTTTGTCATCTCAATCATTTTGCCTAGAAGTAGGACTAGAAAATTGGGCCTACTCTGTTTTTCATTGTCTGCAGAACCTTGCCATATGGTAAAACTCAACTGACTAGGTATTCAGCAGAATAAAAAGAACACAAATACTATTTTTACTCAGGTTATATGTCTCTTTACCAGTCAACAAGTTATAGCAATCAAAAGAAAAATGAGAGTTCAAAACATAAGTGAAATTTCTTTTCTGTTGTGTGGATCTGTCGGCCTCACTGGAGCACTGATTAATATATACTGCTGACACAAATGCTTTTTTGCTAAAGCATTGGCCAGAGTGGGTCTGACAAACAAACCTGACCGATGCATTAACTCCTTACATAGGAGGCGCTACTTCACGGTCAGGGCGGCTACGATCTGGAACCAACTTCCAAGAGAAGTGGTGCTGGCTCCTACCCTGGGGGTCTTTAAGAGGAGGCTAGATGTACACCTTGCTGGAGTCGTTTGACCCCAGTACTCTTTCCTGCCATGGCAGGGGGTTGGACTCGATGATCTGCTCAGGTCCCTTCCGACTCTAGAAACTATGAAACTATGAAAACTATAAGCAGAACTTGGCATGTAGGCCAAATGTGCACTCCTGCCAGGAGATGCGAGGGGGAGATGGTTGTGCAAGGTGTAGAATACTCCAGTACCAGAAAGATAACTGAAATAGGAACACCCCAATCAGGATGTGGAACAAAACAAGGGTACAGGGTGACTTAAGATATTCAAAATACTGGTGGAATGTCATATGTCATTTGTCTTGACTACTGTATAAAAGGAGAATTAGAAATTATGGGCGCTTTGTATTGGCCTAAGGGAAACTATATGGTTTATCTTGTCACGTGAATACATATGTTAAAACCTTGCCTGTCATATCACAAGCGTGTTAGGGTCATGCCATGTAGACAATAAACCTAGCTGAACCTCTTCCACTGAGCCAAGCCTGTGATCATTCTTAATGACAAGATTGGTGTTGGGATCTCCTGGCTGCAACTTTTTTGCTGGCACTGCGGTCCCTGAGACTTCAGCACTAAAAACACATCAGCAACACCTGACAAAAATAATGATGACGCCAGGGTCTATAAGCCAACTGGCGCTTGTCTCTTGCTCCTCTTCCAAGAGACAGTAAATAGGTTACATGCTTGCTTCTGGGCTTAATTAAAAAAACTAATTCATAGATTCAGATTCATACATAGATTGTAAGGCCAGTAGGGACCCTGGAAGATCATGGGGTCCAGCCCCCTGCACCAAGCAGGAAAGATAACTGGGGGTCAGGTGACCCCCAGCAAGGTGACTGTCTGGTAGGGGTATGCGAAGCAGGCCCTATTCAAATTGGATTTGGCCCAAATCAGGGACTGTGGTTCAATTTGTTGATTCAGGTCACTGTCCCTGATTTGATTTGACTGAATCCGAATCTGACGATTTAATGCTGATTCAGAGAATCAGCAATTCGGACATAGACACAGCTTTAAAAGTTTTTTCTACATGCCTTGAAGTAGCAGGCATGACTTGTGAAAGCTGCGATGCTGGGGTGCATGGAGTATCCCATAAGAGTGCAGGGGGCCATCCATGTGCTCGGTGGCAAACCCGGTAGTGGACTGGAAGTACTTCCGGGTTCACCAGGGAGCATGCTGGGCCCCCCCTCCCCCTCCAGCTCAGCGATTGGCCATGGGGGGACCCTGGGTACCCTCCCCAAACCTAGAAGGCACCAGTTACTGAGCCAGGGGGCCCCCACGTATTCCACAGCAAACCCAGAAATGGACCATAAGTGCTTCTGGTCCACTTCTGGGTCTGCTGCCGACTGCTCTGGGGATTCCCCTGTGTTTCTGTGGGACCCTCCATGTGTCCCAGCATCGCAGCACTCACTAGCTGCCTGCTACCTAGAGGTATGTAGAAAAAACATTTATAGCTGTGTCTATGTCCGAATCGCCGAATCTCTCCAAATCCATTTGGAGGGTTGCAATGTAATTCAGAGAGATTAAAGGGTTCTTTGATTCAATTCGGATTTGGATATTCAGCCACCAAATCGGGCCAAATCTTCACCAAATTGAATTGGTGACCAAAGCTTCACACAGCCCTACTCTCTAGTCTCCTTCTGAAGATTTCCAGGGTAGGCGATTGTGCCACCTCTGGAGGGAGCTTATTCCACAGTTTGGCTGTGAAGAAGTCTTTCCTAATGTTGAGCCTGAATTGGTCTTCCAGGAGTTTGTGGCCATTGCTCACTGAGCGCTTGATGTACTCCCCTAGTGTAATGGTAAACTTCTACCAGGTCCCCTCTCAGCCTTCTTTTCCTCAGGCTGAAGAGTCTCAGATACCTCAGCCTTTCCTCATATGGCTTGCCATGTAAGACTCTGATCATACAGGTGGCTCTTCTTTGGACTCTCAAGTTTGTCCATGTCCTTGTTTTGGGTACTTTAACTGGACACAATACATGTCCCTTAAAAAAACAAACAAACAAACAAACAAAACCCAGCAAAGAGCATATTCCACTAATCCATAGCCAGAAAGCAAATACAGGGGATTCAGCAAAGAGTAATTTTCGCTAACCTGGGTTTTCTGATTTCTGAAGGATCAGTACTACCCTATAAAGGAAGCCTCTTTTCTCAAGGAACTTTCTCTCATTGGGATCAATCAAAAGTAATTGCTAATGTCTTACAGAAGGGTTTAATGTCATTCCATGTATATAAAATAGTATGGAGGGCAGGGCAGTATAATGTAACGATTAGAACTGGGAACCAAAAAAGGCACTTTAGTCTGGTGAAGAAGGCAGTACAATGGAAGCTAGGAGGCTTCGTTTTTACTTTCAGGTGTGCCAATGACTTGTTGTATGATCTAGTTGTTTCATGACCTGAAAGTCACTTTCTGTGCATCTGTTTCCTCTCTTGCCTTTGTTTGGTTTGTCTGTTGAGATCGATCGCAAGGGGGTTTTTTTAAGGACAGTCTTTTCCCAGGTGTTTTACAGCACTAGCACAGTGGGGCTTTTCATGGAGCCTTGAGGCATCACTATAATTTAGATAATAATAATGACTCCTGGAGTCTATTTTGGCTATGTAGATAACTTCCTATCCTTGTCGTGCTTCAGTTTATCTGTTTGTAAAATAGATATTGCAATGACCTCACACGAGCACAATAAGTAGCTACTTCATGGAATGTTGTGCATCTCTACAATAAAAAGCATCAAATACATCAGCCTTGCAAATGTCTATCCTTCCATTTGCCTGGAGAGAGTAATTTTGTGGATGTGAATAAAATATATGCTTTCCATTTCCATTATCATTATGGAAAAGAGTGGGTTAGCATTCTTTTTTTGCCAGGGATGATAAATTTTCCTGACAAATTTTCACGGTTTAACTCTAAAGTGTTATTATTATAACACTAACATTAACCTCAAAAATATCAATCAGCAATATTCAATACAGCAATTCTAGGAATCCCAAAGGACATCCATGAATGAAATATCCAATTTTCGATTAGCTTATTGGAACTAAATGGTTTCCATCAATGCTGGGACTGTTCATTAAAATCAGGGAAATGGATTTGTGTGACACACAGTCATATAAACATTAATACCGCCTTGGCAGGACACAAATGCAGCTACCAGACATGGAATAGCAAAAACACACAAAGGAAAAACTACAGGATGTATCCTATTACTTACAACTTTAGCTAATCAATAACAACAAATATTCTATCTTTCATTTCAGCTTCAGAGATGACCCTGAGCTCTGCAGTCAAGCAGAACAATGGTGGCTCTGCAGTGTGATCTGATCCAAATGCATGACGAGGAGTTTGGCCTGTGTCCACTGGGGAATCAGAAAGGTGAAAAATGACATACACTTTTACAAGCCATTCCTGTTGTTGGGGTGCCCTCAGGATATATTTGATTTGGTAATATGGAAAATTTCTTGCAAAAGCTCTTTTTCCCCCATAATATTTCCAGCCCAATTTCCACATCAAAGATTGTTCAAAGAAATATCCAAACTCTTGTTTATGTCTCTGAAGCTCCAGATATTTTGAGAGTCTACTCATTATTAGAAACCTCGGTAACATTTATACTATAAAGGTGGAAGTATAATTTTTACTTCTTCTGTATTAGTCATAGTTACATTTGTAAAATCCTAGGGTCATGTTCTACTTTCCTTCAGTACCCCAGACTCTTATGGGAAATCAATGGGAATTTTGAGTGTGCCAGGCATGCAGGATCGTGGTGCATGTATGTAAGGACAAATGCTGCCATTAAACTAGTGTAAATCTGCAGTGACCTCTCTTGACTGTAATGGATTTACACCATACCTGTACAAATAGAATCTGTTCCCTAATCTTTACCCATCATGGGACAGCTTCTGTTGTCCTTTACTCAACCAGTAGCAATGCAGGTATTAATGAGAATCCTCAACAACAAAGGGTATTCTGAGTGTGGGTATCAGAATCCAAACTTCAGTGATTATTCTAACTTAAGTATAAGGCTTAACCACTCTCATTAGCTATTTATTTCCCCCAAACCCTGAGTTAGCCTTTATTCACTTACTCCTGATGAGCTGTAATCCTGCCTGTCAATAATACTACAGACAAATTCCTGGAGGAGATTGAAATCTTCCAACATTGCATAGTATTTGATTGTTAAAAGGATTAAATTTCCTTTTCTTTGGAAGTCTGTACAGAGAGAGGGCCTCTAGGGGTGAAATTAGACCAAATGGTAACGCAAGTCTTGAAAACTAGATAGATATAAAGCCTGTCTCAAGTGTTCCACAGGCAAGTATGCCTGTCTGGGAAGTGGTTGTGCTCATTATTTTCAATCACAGGCTTCCAGAGATTGTCTTCCCTTTATTTTACCCAACAGGGTTTTTTCTTTCCTCCCCCCACCTGCAAATCTTTAAGAATGGAAGCTCTAGGTGTGTTTATTTAAAAAAAAAAAAAAAGTAACCCATTGCCATGTGGTCTATAACCATATGCACATTTCAGGTGACAGGTGGAGTGAAAACTTTCTGACAGAGGTTCATCAATTCACTCCTCTCAAACCAGTGTAAGGCAGAGGTAATTCCACTGAAGTTATGAGCCTTATACTGGTGTGGAAACCGGTGTGAGGGTGAGATGCATAAGACCCAAGATTCTATTTAAACTCTTGCACCTTTCATTTAGGCATTGGGATCAAGCTAACTCGCGTGTATAAATTTAAGAGTATTTATTATTGTCGGCAGGATCAGGACCATAGATTTTTCAGGGCAGAGGCAGCAACTGAAATCCCAGCTTCACTTAAATTAGTTCTCTGTTATTATGTGCATGTTTATACAAGTTCCCTTGCAATGGAGTCCCTCCAAACACTTATAGGTGTTTCTGGGTGGCACTGAAATATCCAGCTGTTTGGCTAATCCTTCTGGGGCTCTTTCAAAAATCCTTGACTAAATAATGAGCAACAGATAGACCCTCCTGGCATATCCAGAAGCGAGCATCTCATTAGGTTCTCCCTGTATTTCATAATAAATAGCCCCCTACCGTCACATTCCTTTTCAGAGAACTAACCAACCATCCCTTAGAATTATTTGGAAACCTGGCTGTTAGACTGAAGTTATGGTCTGGTCCAAGAGTACCCCTTATCTAAAATGTACATTTATTTTTATTTAAGAATAACAAATTCTTCAGAAGGAGAAAGCCAATTAAGTGTGAAGGAATTTGGAGAATAGTCTCAAATCCCAAATCTGGAGAAAAAGGACTAATGGCAGAAAGGCATTCTCATATATGTCACTGAGACAGAAAACATGAATCTGTGGTTTGGTGTTAGCTGTGTTTAATAATATTTGTATTATCATGAGAGAATTAAAATGATGGAGACAATGCATTTTTCATCTGTCTGTAAACTAAGAGGAATCTCTCATACTTGGTGACCGTTCACTGAGCTGGGTTTACAAGTATTTAAAATTTAAGTTAACCCACTGAATGTCAGTGGGTTTATTTGGCCTGCAATATTATGCAAATTGTCACTGGCTCTATTATGTAGATATGCAAGAGTGGAAAATACAATTCCAGGGAGCAATAAAATAGATGAACTGAACAAGGAGGTTTGTAAACTGCATGCACATAGTTATGATAAACAAAGCATTGCTGCCTCTTGCTGAGACAGGTTTGTCCCCTTGCATCTAATCATAATTTTTTTCGTATTTCTTCCATCCATTGTCCTTCCTTTCTGTTATGTATTTTAAATTCAAAAATGAATTTGAATCTCTTTGTTTTCAAAGAAGCTCTTAAAATATATGAACATCTGTTACATTTAATCAGTGCAGTAACAATGCTACCTTTTTCACAGCATGGAGTCTTAGTTACTTGACAGCATCTATATGGGCAAAGTGGTTATTTGCAAGTGCAAATAGTCATTTCAATGCTAGTTTGCATATTAAGCTGCCTGGTTGCATATTTAAGCAGGTACTCTGATACATGTGAGCTTTAACTTATACTATGCAAGAGGTCATCATATATTAGCATAACTTCTTTCCAATCCTAAAAGCAAGGAAACGGTGGGCTTTATATGATACTGGACCAGACTTTGCCACTCTTGTAGATGCTGGGTGTATCTACATGTGCCATTAAAGCGATGTGATAAACTCGGGTGCAGTTTCCATCACAGTCAGCTGCTCCCGGGAGCAGTGTCTGCACATGTGCCCAGGACTTCAGCAGTTTGAGCTGTGGCAGGCAGCCTCAGCACTTTAGCTCCCTCGTGCCCCAGCCAGCCCATTACTCCACCGTAGGACAGTGCTGTCCCCAATATCCTATGGCTGAGGTAATTTACTGTGCCCTAATACCAGTGCACGTGTAGACAGTGAAGCTTTACTGTGAAGCTAATTAGTCAAGTCTACAGTAAAGTGCACATGTAGATGTATCTGCTGAGCAGTAATTTACTTCCACGGACAAAGCTGGTACTCCTTTGGATATCACATTCTACTGAATGTAAGTAAGCTGGAATGTGCATTCAGCATATACAAAGTTTTATGGACTGTGACTTGGTTTAGATCTTTTCTTCAAACTCACATGTCATTTCTGAATTCTATAAATGGCCCCATCACTCACCTTCTGAGTGACCTGGAGCATTTCACTTTCTCTCTGCCTGCTTTAGTCTTCCTGTGTGAAAATTGTTTATAATGGCACTAGTCTCCTTTGTAAAGTGCTTTGTGATCTACTAATGTAAAGTGCTTTATAAAAGCCAAACATTTATTTTATTTGCCTTCTCTTCCATGAAATGCTCTTGATTTAGTTACTGGCATTTTGAGGATGAGACCTATGAAGGCTCGGATTTAGAGATACATTTTTGCTTCACCTCAGTCTTCTTTAAGATGGGGTGTGATGAGGTAGGGTGAGGAGAGAAGTCCCAAAGGAAGGTAGGCTAGGATTCAAAGAGGACTTGAAGAGAGGGTGAAATCAGGCCTGACATCTCAGGATAACACTGGTCAATGGAGGAAGAGGAATAAGGGGTCAAGTAGAAAGAACAGAAATCTGACAAAGGATGAAGGGCAAGAAGGACAAAGCATTCAGGAAATGGGAAATAGTCTCTTGGAGAAAGAAGACACATGAAGAGAGAAGGATGTGAAGACCATAGAAAAAGGAGCAATAAAACACAGAGAAACAGCAAGGCTTAATTTTAAAAGTTTTTTGTTTCCCTTCAACCTCATAGATTCATAGATTGTGGAGTCAGAAGGGACCACAATGGATCATCATGTCCAACCTTGTGCCCCTGGCAGGAAAGAGGACTGAGACCAGATAACCCCAGCCAGGTGACTATCAAGCCTCCCCTTGAAGACTTCCAAGGTAGGTGATAGTACTACCTCTCTTGGGAGAATCTCTTGGCCAGATTCTGGCCACCCTTACTGTAAAAAATTTCTTCCTAATGTCTAACCTAAATCTACTCTCAACTAGTTTGCACCCATTATTCCTAGTTACTCCCTGGATCGCTTTGGTAAATAACGCAGCACCAATTCCCTGTTGTCCTCCCTTGATAAACTTATAGGCAGCTACAAGGTCTCCCCTCAGACATCTCTTGTGAAGGCTGAAGAGATCCAGATCTCTCAACCTCCCCTTGTAGGGTCTTTCACAGAGGCCACTGATCATGCAAGTGGCCCTCCTCTGAACCCTCTCCAGATTCTCCGTGTCCCTCTTGAAGTGCAGCACCCAAAACTGGACACAGTACTCCAACTGCAGCCTGACCAATGCCGTGTAGAGGGGGAGCATCACCTCCCTCGATCTGTTGGTCATGCATCTGCTAATACATGACAAGGTGCGATTGGCCTTGTTGATGGCCTCGTTACACTGTTGGCTCATGTTCGTCTTGGAGTCAGCTATGACTCCAAGATCTCTCTCAGCCGCTGAGCTGTTGAGGAGGTCATCCCCCAACCTATAGGTGTTCTGGGGATTCCTCCTTCCTAGGCATAGTAGCTTGCATTTATCTTTGTTGAATTGCATTCTATTTCATTCTGCGCATTGATCCAACCTGTCCAGGTCGCCCTGTATCTGCTCCCTGCCCTCTGGTGTATTAACTTTGCCCCATAACTTGGTATCATCTGCGAACTTGGAGAGGGTGCTCTCCACACCCTTGTCCAAATCGCTGATGAAGATATTAAATAACACCAGTCCAAGGGCCGAACCTTGTGGTACCCCACTGCTCATCTCCTTCCAGGCCAAGAACGACCTGTCCACCACCACTCTCTGGGTGCGGTGCCTAAGCCAGTTGGCCACCCATCTGACTGTGTAAGCATCCATTCCACAGCCTGCTAGCTTCCCTATGAGAATAGGATGCGAAACTGTGCCAAAGGCCTTCTTAAAGTCCAGGTAGATGACATCAGCCTCAGCTCCTGTGTGAAGGCAGTGATCTGGTCATAAAAGGCTATAAGGTATCTCAGGCAGGATCTACCTGTGACAAATCCATGCTGGTTTCCTTTCAGCATCATTCTCCACGCTAGGCCTTCACAAATGTGCTCTTTGATTTTATTCTTTTCCCCTCAGTATTTTCCTAGGGATAGAGGTAAGACTGACTGGCCTAAAGTTACCTGGCTCATCCCTTCTCCCATTCTTAAAAATGGGCATCACGTTGGCCCTTTTCCAGTCCTCAGGGACCTGGCCGGAGCACCATGAGTGGTCAAATAGCTGTGCCAGTGGCTCAGCTATGATACTGGCCAATTCCTTCAGCACCCATGGATGGAGGTCATCTGGGCCAGCTGACTTGTACCCATCCAGCCCTTCCAAGTGCTCCTTAACTAAGTTCACACTAACCTTTGGTGGTCTAGTGCCATTTGGACATCTGTCTATGCCCAAGGTAGGGGAACTGACTTGGTCAGTACTTAGGAATACTGAAGCAAAGAACTCACTGAAGAGCTCCATCTTTTTCCCTGCGTCAACCACCAACTGTCCTGATTTGTCCTGCAGGGGCCCTATGTTACTCTGCGCTTTCCTTTTGCTCACTATGTATCTGTAAGGACAATAAAAAGTCCTTCTAATTGTTGTAGCCAACCTAAGCTCCAGTCCTGCCTTGGACTGGTTCCCTGCAATAGCACGCCAGGGAGGTGTATGCCTCCTTGGTGGCTGCCCCCTGCTTCCACTGCCTATAAATCTCTTTGCTCCCAGTCTTCCCTGGAGTTCCCTGTTCAGCCAAGGGGGCTTTTTTATCCCCTTACCCCCTTTCCTATGTAAGGGCATAGACTCCTTGTGTGCCCCAAGGATCACTCCCTTGAGAAACTTCCAATCCTCCTGGACCCCCATTTGCTCAATGCTCTTGAGTTCCACCACCTCACTAACAAGCCTTCTAAGTTTACTAAAGTTGGCCCTTCTGAATTAGCCTCACTGGATATTTTTCCCACCCTTCCCACCTCAATATTAACTATGCTGTTTCCTTTTTTGCTTTCTTCCCTATTACACAGCTGCAATACTGTTCATCTCCTTGATGCTGCCTTGGCACAAAACTGATAGAACGGGGTGGGGGAATAGACCCTTTATCTAAACCAGTGTTTACAACCTTTTTAGGCTCAAAGCACCCCTCACGAGATTTGAGCCACCTTCAAGCCACCCCTCAGAAAATACTGGTTCTTAGTTTTCATTAGTTTTTTGACTATAGAAAAAAATAGAGTAATTCTTCTCTTGTAAAGAACTCTGAAAGACCACAACAGGTCCACATGTTTTTAACACTGTTGGGTCACACTTGAAATCTCTGGGTTTATCATGTGAGTCACATTTGTACACCTAACAGTGCTAGCACTCCAAAGCACCCTTGAAAGGATTTCAAGGCACCTCAGGTTGCTGTAGCACCGTGGTTGAGAATCTCTGATCTGAACCCTGATATTGTTTCTAGCATTGGTGATGACACTCAAACCCAGACCCTGGACCCTTTCCCACAAACTGTGGTATTCTCATTTCACTTTGAAAAACTGGTGATTGTTTCCAGAAAGCACAAGAGCAAGATTTTGTACCTACTGGTGGAAGATGAGTTTTCAGACCTATACTTCTTGTGTTTAATGCCAGAACAGGTCAACTGCTTTACAAATGTAATTAATGAGTTACAAGTATTCCAGGATCCCAGTCCCTGGCCATTAGCAAAGCTTGTGAGTGACAGAAAAGAAAACTAACACTACTTTTCAGTTAAAGTGATGGGATTTGATTAATTAAAATAAATTGTAAATAATTAAGAATTGGAGGTTGCCATTGAAATGTCAGCATTTCCCACCAAGTTGTTGGACTCACAAACGTAAGGAATTATTATGGGAGCAATTATCTGCTAGCATGAATCAGTATGATTCCATTCAAGTCAGAGCAGATGCATCCATTTGCCTTGGCAGACAATTTGGTTTAGCAGTTTCAATATCACTAGGTGGTAAGTGTAGAAAAATGCTGACATTTTAGGAGTGACTATTATGAAGCAATGGTCATGATTTATATGCATCTAAAATAGTAATGTACATTGTACTTCAAACTATAAGATATAGATACCATCTTTAGCACCTCTCATCCCAAAGAAGTCAAATTCAATTTGAGTTCTTAAGGAATACTTTATAGTAAATCAGGGGCAAATTTTAATTAAAATATGTCCTTTATGAAAAACATATCCTACATATGATTTTAGCATGATTTATATAGAAGTATGAAAATTATTAGCATTAAATAACATTTTATTACTTTGGGACCTGATTCAGACTCCCATATGAAACCAGTGGGTGCCCTTCATATGACTTAAATGGGTCCAACCCTTACTTAGAACAGTGGTTCACAACCTTTTTGGACTTGAGGCACCCCTCACTTCCAACTCTCAGTCCCCTGGCCCTGCTGGTACCCCTCACTCTCAACCCACACCCCACCCCAGGCCCCAGTGAGTGGGGCAAGGGGTG
>NW_017729024.1:48446531-48447246 GCF_001723915.1 Gavialis gangeticus | reverse complement strand
TCTATATAGAAGTATGAAAATTATTAGCATTAAATAACATTTTATTACTTTGGGACCTGATTCAGACTCCCATATGAAACCAGTGGGTGCCCTTCATATGACTTAAATGGGTCCAACCCTTACTTAGAACAGTGGTTCACAACCTTTTTGGACTTGAGGCACCCCTCACTTCCAACTCTCAGTCCCCTGGCCCTGCTGGTACCCCTCACTCTCAACCCACACCCCACCCCAGGCCCCAGTGAGTGGGGCAAGGGGTGGATATGCACCCCCTCTCCCCGATTTCTGCACCCTCGATAGGCATGGAGGACTAGGCAGGAGCCACCTCCATTCCCCTTGGGCCACTCACACTTCCCTGCACCCCACCTCCCTTCCAGGGTAGAGACATGACTTGTGGGGAGCATCGTCAGTGGCTGGGACGTGATGGTGGGGTAGAGCTGCGGCCTGGTGCACGAGCAGCTGATGGCAGGAGGAGGCAAGGGCAGCACCCTCCCCCCACCCCCCCACCATTACCCCTCATGCTGCTGGCAGTGCAGTTGCCATGAGGGTCCCAGATGTGGCAGCAGCAACAAGTCTCACTGCCCTGCTCTGCCCTCCCATGCCAGGTCTTGCCTGCTAGCCCATGGAGGTGGCTCCTGCCCATTCTGATCCAGCCAGGCTGCAGCCCCCTGCCCACTGTGGGTGCAGAAATTGGGAGGGGGGGGGGGGGGGAAGTGGG
>NW_017729024.1:48442233-48446278 GCF_001723915.1 Gavialis gangeticus | reverse complement strand
GAGGGTGCAGAAATTGGGAGGGGGGGGGGAGGGGAAGTGGGCATATGTTCCCTGTGGTCCCCTGACCTACCTGCAGAGACCTGCAGGACCTGCTCTCCACTGCTGCCTGGCTGCTACATGTATGTGGTCCCCCTAGTAGCCTTCCTCTCTTCCCCCCACCCCAAGCATTTTAATGTTTGTTTGCAACCCTTTGATATGTTCTTGTAACCCACTTTTGGGTTGCTACCCATGGGTTGAGAAATGCTGCTATAGAATATTCAACATGTCTTACTTTAGACAGTCCGCTATGGCCCTGAACCAAAGTCTATGAAGTCAGTGATAGGCTTTCTATTGAGTTCCATATTTTTTGTACTGGGGACAGTGCAGGTGACTAATGGCTCTTCACACCACACACTACAACTTTACCTTTGCCTGTAAATAAAAAGTAGGGAGGCGAAATGGTCTTTTGGTTAAAGCACGTGCCTGAGAAATAGGATATTTGGATTCCATTTCCAGCTGTCCTGCAGTTTTCCTGTGTGATCTTCTGTGCTTCAGTTTCCTATCTGCAAGATGCACATCATAACACTTCCTTTCTCAAAGTGCTTCTTTTTTTAGCTCTGGAGATTGTATGCGCTCTGGGACAATAGCACACTTGAGACTCTGCTCTATATAATAACCATCTAACTGCTATAAGGCATAAATAGGCAAGGAACAGGTGGACCCCCAGAGCTAAAAACTTGAACTCTTGTAGCTTAAGATAAAGAACCAATGCTTTGGGGTTGGGCCCTGTAACAGCCATGTATTGTTATAGACAATTTTCAGACTTGCATAGCTTTCTGAAGCTTTCTTCTTCTAGGCTAAAATCTTGCAACCTTTTCCTCACCACTCTGAAACAGCTTATGACAGAAGGATGAAGGATCTAACCCCAGTAAAGAAATGCCACTGAATATTCTTGGGAGAAACTGTTTTTGATTTCACTTAATTTTGGCAGAAGGAAGATGGCATTTTGCAAGCGTGCTGTATGTTTTCGGTTGTTATGTTGGCATGGAGTTCAGTGATTGCATCTTTCTATCCAGCAATACAGTTGGGGGTGATAAAAATGAAGACTATGCTTGTCAAAGGATCATATAATCTAATGAGAAGGAACATAGATGTGATTCTCTATTTACACTATGGCTTTTCTACCCCAGTAGTGCAACTTAAAAAAGGGAGAAATTACATTTAAAGTCTCTTTTACATTATCAAAAGTTTTAAAGGACCTTAATGGGAAGGTCAAACTTTACTAATGCATTCAAAGTTATGTACATGCTGAAGTGTTTCAGTCAGTCTGTAGGTCTGATCAAAAGCCCACTGAAATCCTTGGATTTTCTGTAGGTGTTGGATTAGGTCATAAGAGTGTGTTTTTGCAGGTTACTGGTTGATGCCATGACTGGGCTGTGACACATGAGGGCAAAAGCTGAGTGATACATTCATAATTTTATAGTGTGCCTCTACAAAAACATATTGCTTTTGAAGTCTGGTACCTAAGGACAGAGACCCTCAAAATTTTTCATGGTTTGGTTTGCATCTTAAGAAACTGTCTAGCTAAGAAGGATTACGCTGTGCCTGGCTTGGTTAGCTGCAACACTGCAGTGAGAAGGAGCAGCGAATGAAGCAAGGGCACTACAGCATTTCATGCCTTACGCAGTTTTTGTCTTTCAAGGGCCATATGTAGAGAAAATGAGAGGTGTGTGTGTACGACGCTTTAAAGCAGGCTAAAGTCTTTTCCACCACTTTAATGGTGTCAGTGTTTGCATGCTTTGTATTGCACATTAATTCCAGCTGCTGCAGGAAATTCAGCGGCATGATGCACCTTAAATGACTTGGGGATCAGCAAACTAAAACTCCTCCAAGGAGTTTCAGTTTGCTACTCCTACATCTGTGGAATGAAGCACTGGGCTCTGTGCAGCATAGGGGCTCTGCAGGAAGCCCTGCAGGCAGCCTGGCAGCAGCCCAGGAAGGCAGGCAGTGCCCAAGGAAAGCAGGGGGCCTGATCTTTTTTTTTTTTTTCTCTCTCTCCTGGAGCCTGCCTGCCTGAGCTGTGCTGGGGCCCGGTGCTTCCCTCTGCAGCTGTCCTGCCTCCCAGGACCGCCCAAGCTGGGTGCCTGTGGGCAGGTGCCACCGGGGGCAGGCTGTTGCTGCTGTGGAGGGAAGCACCTGCCCTTCCCTCCCTGCCGCTGGAGAGGCAGGTAAGTCAGGTGTGTGCACAACATGGGGGTTTAATCAGCCCTAAATTGAAATGGTGTATTTAAAAACCCATTGCTTCAATTTAGGGCCCCCATTTTGTCTGCGCACATCCAAGGTGAACACTTTGGAGCTCTTTCAGCTTAATATGGAGATTCCTTCCCCCATTCGCACCATTTGTGTTCTTCAAAATGTATAGAGGGGAGGAGTCTTGTAAGATCAAAGATGAACAGTGATCTAACTATATTTTATTAATTTGTTAAGAAATTCCACAGTGCACATTTTTAAAAGTACAACATATAAACAGACGAACACTGCAGAATTCCAAAGTGAAGGCTTCAGATACATATTACAGGATGCTGTTTTGTACTACTTCAGTTACACTTTGTAATAGCATAATTGACAATAGAATTGTAATGCACCCTGTGAAAGATGTTGCTTTGGCATTTCCTGACTCTTGAGCACTTCAACAGTGTGATCTCACTTACACTGTCTGACAATTTTCTGCAATCTCGCTTATGCTAATGTTGAACTGTGGTAATAGAATTTACATTGCTATGGAACTTAGTGCAAAAGCAGAGAAAACAATTGCATGTTAAGCAATTTAAGACTTAAAATTCACCTTTGGTTAGAAAATAGCCTGCAACTGGGGTTTTTTTTCTCCTCAAAACAGGGAGATGAAGTAGTAACACCAATTTACAATTTAGGCCAAATTTGGATTAATATTTATACAGCACTTCACTTTCCCAAAGCCCAGTACAAAAACTGAATCACCACATCATCTCCTTCATATATTCTGCCCACGTAAGGGGGATGAAAAAGAATAGAAAACCTATTATTTTGATTCATGTGCAATTAAAGGCAGGAAGCTAGGCCAGGAACACAGTCTTCCCCACTCCTTCCACTGAGAAGTAGTCACATAACTAGCCCCTTTCTCCATTTGGACCTTTGTAGTGTAAAAGAGACCTAACTAGGCATGTGATGGAGAGGCAGTAACACTGTGAAGAGTTATTGTACTCTCAACCTACACACATACCCTGCAGAGTATGCAATTTCCCTGGAGAAGGTGACTTTGATTAATGGCGAGCAGGCCTACTAAACCGTAAGACATACTCCACTCTCAGTGAATTACAGAAATACAGCCTTTGCTCACCCTTCCATGGGATAGAATGAAGGGAACTCAGCTAGCTGAAACTGATGGAGTTACCTAACCCTGGTCTGTTTCTCCCCATGGACTGCCAGGATTTGAGTCATTGACTAATTTTTCCTTGTAATAAGTCTGGAGAAGGAGATGCAGATTGGGGATCTGAAATCCAGAGAGGTGAAGAAGAGGTTCATAGATTCATAGATGTTAGGGACCTCAATAGATCATTGAGTCCGACTCCCTGCATAGACAGGAAAGTAATGGGTTCAGATGACCCCAGCCAGATACCCATCCAACCTCCTCCTGAAGATCCCTAGGCTAGGGAAGAGCATCACCTCCCTTGGGAGCCCATTCCAGACCTAGGCCACTCTAACTGTGAAGAAGTTCCTCCTAATGTCCAGTCTAAATCTGCTCTCTGCTAGCTTATGGCCATTATTTCTTGTGACCCCCCAGGGGCGCCTTGGTGAGTAGAGCCTCACCAATTCCCTTCTGCGCCCCCATGATGAATTTATAGGCAGCCACAAGGTCGCCTCTCAACCTTCTCTTGCGGAAGCTGAAGAGGTCCAGGTACCCTAGTCTCTCCTCGTAGGGCTTGGCCTGCAAGCCCTTAACCATATGAGTGGCCATGCTCTGGACCCTCTCCAGGTTATCCACATCCCTCTTAAAGTGTGGCGCCCAAAACTGGATGCAGTATTCCAA
>NW_017729024.1:48440336-48441643 GCF_001723915.1 Gavialis gangeticus | reverse complement strand
GGGAAGACTGAGATCAAGGAGTGAAACTGAGTGTGTGAACTGGGAATAGAAAGGATTCTTGGGCTCACTTGGATGGGGGCAGACATGGATTGACAAGTCACTTCACTATTGATCAGTTGCACAACTGAGGGCAAAGTCACTTCATCCTGCCATGGACAGCCATAAGATTGTAGGGGGGCTGTAAGAAAGGCCAAGGTGGAGATGGAACTGGGACTAGCAACCTGGATCAAGGATAACAAGAGGTCCTTTTTTAAATATATAGGGGATAAAAAGAAGGTTCTGGGTAACATGGGGCCTCTGCAGGACACACTTGGAAATCTGGTGGTCTCACCAAACAACAAAGCTAACCTATTTAACAATTTCTTTGCCTCTGAATGTATTTAAATCAGCTGGTCCTGATGATCTCCACCCCAGAGTGCTGAGGGAATTAGAAGAGGTCTTTGCGGGACCCCTGGCACAACTTTACGAGCACTCGTGGTGCTCTGGTGAGGTGCCAGAGGACTGGAAAAGGGCCAATCTGGTCCCCATTTTCAAAAAAGAGAGGAAGCTGGGGAAGAAGCTCATTTCTCATTTTTTTGAGAAAATTATCCAGGCACATATCTGCGAGGGGCAGGAGGGGTAGTGTATGCTTGGGGGCAACCAGCATGGGTTCATTAGAGTAAGGTCCTGTCAGACCAACCTGGTGGTCTTCTATGACCAGATCACACAATCATTGGATGCAGGTGTCGTGGTGGACGTAGTCTTTCTGGACTTTAGGAAGGCCTTTGACACTGTCGCACTCCATTCTCGTTAAAAAATTAAGAGATTGTGGTGTCTATGCCTATACAGTCAGATGGGTCGCCAGTTGGCTGGAGGGCCGCACCCAGAGAGTGGTGCTGGCTGGTTTTATGATGTAAATATCTGTCTACCAGGAAACTAACAGCTACAAGATGGCACCTGTTCTTTTTTGTTGTCTGTTTTGGGGGTATTGGGGGGGGTTAAAAAAAAGCTTCCGACTTACGACCTTGTCATTCAAGTCCTCTGCACGAAGCACTACAATGGACTTCAAGGAGAATACAAGAGTTTCATAGCTAATGATCTTAAGAATCAAATATTTGAGATGAAACATCCAACCATCTGAACCCTCTAGCTTCTTTATTCAGAGTTTTTGTTAGTGTGTATCACATCACACGGAAATAAGTAAAGTTGTGATTGCTGTATTTTAGCTGCTTTTCTAAAATACTTTATAATAATGCTGGTCAGCTCACACTCACCAGAATGCTCCCGTCCTGCAAATTCTATCCCCAAATCCTGTAACGCACCATTTA
>NW_017729024.1:48434231-48435336 GCF_001723915.1 Gavialis gangeticus | reverse complement strand
TTGAAACTATAAGAAGTGGAGACAGTAGTTTATGTTTGATCCTTTTTGAGTTGCTGTTGAAGAAGTTTCCCTAAAGCTAATTATATCTATGCAATGTGTACTCAGTGTGGTCATGTTGGCTCTTGATTATCTATTTTATCACTCCATTTACTTTGACAGTGTTACAGTAGGGATGAATTTGACTTGCAGTCTATTTTTATACTGTCATTTTCAGTCTATGTAGCACTTAAGTGATTTACAGTGCTTTTTATGCACTGAGAAAACAATGCATTTTATTTGAGGCTTCATCGCACACAACTCAATAAACATACTCTGTAAAACAGAAATACAAAAACATGTGGTTGCTAGATTTCCAGAAGTGTAACATTGCAGGCAGGGTGCATTTTACTTGCATCATTTTCACAGAGCATATATAAGGAAAGTATAAAGCAACAGCCAAGAAGGAAATATTGGATATGCATAAACGAACAATAAAAATACACTCCCTTAAACCTTTAGATATATAGCATGTAATAGTAATGTTAATGGGAAAGGCATATGAAAGCTGCTGTAGTATTTGAGATGGAGCAGTCAAGAAAGCTGGATTCTGCCTCTGACTGTTGTCTTCTGGATGCCTCTTGACATGTCCATTCACATATCTTGTCAGATTCCTGATCTTTAAAATGGGGCCACAAAGCATTGTGAGATCTCCAGCGGAAAACTGGTACATAAGAGCTAAGTATCTTTGTTATTACAAAGCAACAGTATGAAGAAACTCCCTAAGATCTTGATCCAGGCAAAACTCTGCTTTGACTATAAGAACATGAACTTTAAGTCCAATTGAAATTAAGGACATAAATCTATATGCTTAAATACTTTGCTTGATTGAGGTCTTAAAACTCAAAATATGCTTGAAATATGAAAATGGGCTGTAAGAGGGAAGACAAGCTACTTTCTGCTTTAAGTTTTTATGGGGGATAGGACAAAAACTATTTCAGATTAGTTATCTGCTCTTGAAGCACCATAACACAATGACTTTAATGAAATCAAGCAGAAGGTGGGGTTGATTTGCACATTTATAGACTAACTGAATCAGAGATGTATAGCAGAGAGTTCATTTCATTGA
>NW_017729024.1:48421115-48429231 GCF_001723915.1 Gavialis gangeticus | reverse complement strand
CTTTTGTGGGGTTGATTTGCACATTTATAGACTAACTGAATCAGAGATGTATAGCAGAGAGTTCATTTCATTGATGCTGTGTGTGTTGATGAGGGGGCACAGCTGGTATTTGCATCTGGAGCAAGGTAACATCTGCTGAACATGTATAATATTAAGGTAGAAGTATAAATTTTACTTCTGCTGTATTAGTCATAGTTAAATTTGTAAAAATCTGGGGTCATGTTCTGCTTTCCTTCAGCACCCCAAACTTTCATGTAAAATCAATGGGAATTTTGAGTGTACAAGGAATGCAGGATCTTGCAGTACCTATACATGTGCTTCAGGGAGGGGAGGGGGATGGGGAGGAACATTTTAATTAGAGCAGCTCTTGGGAGCTGCTTCAGTTAAAATGCTATACTGTCTTGTGTATTCAGTGTCCTGTGTTTTGAAATGGCAGCAGGGATGCTTTAACTAAAGCTCATTGGATGAACTTTAGTTAAAATACCTCCACTGCCACTTTGAAATTCAGGAAGCTGAATGCATGAGATGCTGCAGCATGCTGGAGTGTTCTAATTGGAGTGTCCAGCAGACTTGATTAATTGATTAGATTAATCTTTAGATTAATTAGATAATGGTGCCTAGACTGAAGGCATTTTCACCCTTTGTCAGAATAAGGAGCACCAGTGTTTGGGTTCTAGAGAGAAGCTGTATTTTATCTGCTTCTGTTGTTCTCTATCTACTGAGCTGCCTCCACAAATGGACAAGAAGAAAGGTTTCTTTAGTAATATCTTTTATTGGACTAACTGTATAGTTGGGAGGGATAATAGACAAGCTTTTGGGCACGAAGTGCCTTTCCCAGGGAAAGAAAGAAGAAGGGACAGCCCAAGTTTAAATAATAAATTAAACAATGAGAGATACTTATTAGAGCCCAGTCAAAAAATCACTTCTCAGGTTAAGTCATTTTTTTACAAAGAAACTTAGTAAAAGAAATGACAGATCCTCTCTCCCCAGCACCGATCGTCCTGACTCCCTTGTTAGTTCCTCATAGAGTTTGAGGAAGCAGTCAAGTCTCAAATATTATTGTTCTCTCTGAAAATAAAAGTCAAGAATTTACTCTGTATTTCCAGCTATGTAAGAAAAGAAACCCTTGAGCCTTAAGATCCAGTTCTGTGCAAGTTGTATGGGGAAAGTTCTCAGCCCTGACTGCTACTGGAAAAGATGAAGTTGCACAGGTCAAATTAGAAGAGGGAATGAACAGGCATGGTTAGGACTAAATCCAGTCTTTTAAATACCTGCTCCGCCCCCACTACTAAATACACTGGTTTGTATGGGGACCATCAGGGCTGCACTTCACCCCAAAAAAGTGTGTATGTGGGGGGGGGGGGCATGGGCCATGGGCCATGGGTACAGGCTAGCATTGTCTTTCATTGCATGTATACAGTATGTGACAGGGCCAATCTCAGTTGTGGCCCCTACACTAGATGCAATTGCAAAAAATAAAAATAAAAAATAGGGAACTGTAATGTGGGCTAGTCTTAAATCTTACCTGAAGTCTAGCCCTGAAGTGGAAAGAAGGCAAAGGAAGCTGGAGGTATGATGCAAGATCAGCTTGGAGCTATTCTCCTCATATTTATACAGATTCTGCATGGCAGAGGACCATATCCATGTGTTTTGTGCCCATAAATGGCTCTTGGAGGCATTAAAAGATCCAGTGACAAATGGACCTTGCACAAGCATATATTGGGCTCTTCAGCTTTGAGGGTGAGTGATGCTGATTTTTCTCCAACAGGTTCCAATACTCAGTCAGGAGACCATATACTTTGTTGACATGATTGTGTTTAAGTCAGTGAAACTGGGTCAGTGCAATAACTGGTCCTGTGTTCCCCAGAAGCAGTTCCAGCATATCTGTAGAAACTGCATCCCTATCTTCCAGGTGCATAGTGGTCATAAGCATGGTGGTGAGGTGGTGGAGCTTCTACCAAGGCCCCACCAGTCAGATGGATATGAGCACATTATCCACTTAGAAGAATAAACCAGTGTTTTACAAAATTCACAATGTGTTGAACATCAGCAAAATCATCTCCTTTAATTTAATGGATATGTTTGAGAGAGACAGATGTCTAATGGGTTTGTTTTCCTAGCCCAGTTCTAGGTTCTGAAAGAGACAGTTTGGTAATGAAGTTCTGACAGGCCTTTAGTGGTAGTCTCGCGAGATTAAAAAGATATTTTTAAAAAAGCATCAATAGAATTTGTGAGTGCATTTTCCTAATACACCCCTCTTTCTCCCTTCCCTCCCCCCTTCCCTCACATGGCTGGGATGAATCTGCAATTGTGTGCTCTGGTCACAAAACCATCCTTGAAATACTAAATTAGTTGCTCACATGCACCCTTTACTGCCATCTGCTGGCCCTTAAATGCTAGTTTTATTTTTACCAGTTGGTTTTGTTTTGTTTTTTTTCAAGCATGTGTTGTTCAGCACTTTGAAATAGGATATAAAAGCACCAGCCTTCACCTAGTCTTGATTTACCTTCTAGTTGGTGCTGTCAGTGTCTTTGTTGTGCTCCTAGCAGTAGATATCAGTCTACTTGGTTCCTACCCCTATGTGCCTCCTTGA
Organism: Gavialis gangeticus; assembly: GCF_001723915.1. Taxonomy (NCBI): domain Eukaryota; kingdom Metazoa; phylum Chordata; order Crocodylia; family Gavialidae; genus Gavialis; species Gavialis gangeticus. The sequence continues at coordinate 48,426,638 of NW_017729024.1, read as the reverse complement.
GATAATTTCATGCAAACAGGTTAACCTTTAGAGACTTCTCTTAAAATAACGCTTCCTTTTCTGTTCACCCCAGAAGCTAATCACAGCCGTGCCATGATCCTTTGCCCAATCAGTGACATATGCTAGTTAGACATCTTCAGTTTGACTGAGCTATGTAGAGAATGTGGAATGAAGGATTAAATGCTGTAAACCAGGTATCTGCCTACCCATGTATAAGAAGGGAGTGAGAAGTTAGTAGTTAGAAAACCTGGAATATGCAGGCCCTAGGGATTGTGGGATGGCATTGGAGAAGGGTCTGTTCATGACCTTGGCTATCCAAGCTGTAGCTATACCCTTACTGGAAAGCAGGTAGGTTGGAGCATGCACTAAAGTAAAACACATGTTCTAACTCATACCCCCAGCTTTACAACAAAGCAAAGGTTTGAAGCATATACAAACACATGCTTTTAAAGCAAAAATGGATAGCAGGGGGCTTTGGAACTAAAATATGCATAAGAACATGAAGTGGGCCAGTAGACCTGCAGTGAAGACATACCCAAATGATTAAGCTACCAAAAATCCTCTTTGCTGATGTAATGCTGGTGAGGTGCTGCTTCATATTTGATGTACCTTGATCAAACTGCTGCTCAGACCAGATGGTAGAGAGAATGAAAACAAAACTTTTTTTTTGTCTGGTTCTTTTATGAACCACCAGAAGTCTGTCAAAAACCTTAGGCACACTTATTAGAGTTTGTTCACTGTATTCATCTTTATAAGGTGGTTTCATTGCCCCTCACAGTTTGCCTTTTGTGGAACAAGTGTGCAGGGCATTCTTCGTGACTGCACTTCATAGCATGGCATAGAGGTGGAGTAGGCCTGCCCATTCTTTCTTCTCCCAGTGATTTTGGAGATTGTTAAAGAACGCCCCTTTCAGTGCTTGGAATCAGATGCTGGCCTCCAGTGGAGACAGGATGTTGAAGCAGAAGTACTGCTGCCATGGCAATGCCTTTGTTCCTATAAACTGTGTCACTGACATTAAAAATGAAATGTGAGGCTCTGGTTCTAATCGTATCATTCTTGTGCATGCACTTGTGTTTCTGTTGGTTTTTGTAGCACTGCCTTGGTACCCTATGGTTAAGATAGGGGACAGGTCACCAGAATTCTGTGAATGGCTTTTCCATTATCTCACTGTGGACGTGTCTAAACAAGATGCTTTACTGCAAAGTAGACTAATCTGCTGTGCAGTAAAGTATCACTGTCTACACATGCACATCATTTACAGCTGAGGAAATTAGTCTACTATGCAGCTAGCTACTACCTGTAAATACAAGTAGTAAACTAACTGCACAGTAGCACAGGAGCAAATTTACTCCCAGTCAGCCCAACACCAGGGGGCCATAGGAAATGGGCGATTTCCCCTGCTCCTGGTGCTGCTCAGCTCCCAGTGCCTCCCAGAGGCTGGAAGGAAGCTAAGGAGAGCCAGGACAGAGTAGCAGCCTGTCCCAGCGTTGCTCAGCTCCTGGCTCTCCAAAGGAGCCAGGAGCCGAGCAGCACTAGGACTAGGGAACTCTTTGCTTCCCCTCCCAGCCAGGAGCTGTCTGGGAGCTGTCCCACTTCTGGGGCCTGTCCTCTTGTACACTGGGCCAGAGATCTCTGCAGGAGCAGCTGTTTGCCAGCTCCATACACATCAGGACCCCTCCCAACGTGCATGGGGTCAAAGGACAGCTGCCGCTGCAGTTAGCAGAGCTCTTCTAGCCCCATGCACTTACCATGCAGTAAGCTTCACTACTTGCAAGTAGATTTGGTACCTGCAAATGCAAGTAGCAGATCTACTCACAAGTACTTACAGCATACTAATGCTCATGTAGACATCATCCAGGAGTAGATCTGGTCCCGGTCAGCTCTACCACTAGGGGACCAAGCATCTCCTGCCCCAGGGCTGGCCCACCTCTGTGGCAGACCTAGCCTGCAGGCATTTTGAGCCCTTGGGCACAACAGCACAGAGCCTGGTGGGGACTCTTGGCCTCTGCTGCCCCTGCACAGACTGCAGGCTACCTGTGTCAGACAGAAGCACTGGGGTGCAGGCAGCTTGACTCCACAGTGCTCTGCAGCTGCCAGGCCCACACCATCTAACCCTGCAGGCTCCTGCCAGTCACATGGAGGCCCAGAGAGCCAGTGCGGGAACCCTGATGGCCTCATCGTAGACACCATTTGCCACTACCTGGGACACCAGGAGGACACCTGAAACCTCATGACACTGTGGGATGAGATGGTGGTGCAGCAGCAGTTCACATGGGGTGGGCATTCCAGCACCCACATCTACAAGGGGCTGTCAGGCTGGATGCAGGAGTGTTGGCACAACTGGTCAGCATGGCAGTGCTGCATAAAGGTCAAGGGGTCACCATCACTGACCACAGTTGTTGGTCAAGGAAGTGACCACAAGACCATACCCTTTATATGGCAGCAGACTGAGATCCTTGTGCCCCGGGACCCAGGCCACAGCCGTGTTGTGTATAGCAGCATGGGTAGCCTGCCCGAGTCCCCGCTGTGGCCTAGCACCCATGGTGATGTGTTGTTGAGGGAGGGCCCCTTGGGGTTCCAGCAGCCCGTCCTTCCAAGATTCCTGGTCACAGCCTCCACCAGCACCGCAGGAATCCCAGGTCAGTGCCTTCCCCAACAGATCTGCAGCCTCACCCCTAGCCATGAGGCATGACCACACGTCACTTCTGGCTGCCAGCGGTGCCAGCTCCTCCCTCGGTGAGGGGGGAAGGGTCCTAGCCAAGCATCCACACAGTCCTCTCCCCCTGCAACTGTCTGAGGGCACTGCTGGGAGCCATACACTGTTGCTGTCAGCTGGGACTGACTGGAGCCACCAGGCACACCAGCCTCGCCCACATGGTAAGCCCCACACTGCGGGAAATGCCTTTTCCCTCCCCCTGACCCTCCCTCACTGCTCACTCTCCCCACCTGGGCTGGCCCCACTTCCTTGGGCCCTGGGTCCCCCACCCCACAGCAAGCAGGGAGGGGGGAGATAGTGCAAAACTACAATGAACAGCCCATGCCCCTGCAGCTAGGTTGGGACAGGCCTCTCGCACACCAAGGAACATGTCAATGCTGGCAGGGATGTTCTCCTCGGCTGCACAGGGCAGGGACATGTAGCACAGCCACAGGTAGCCCTCCAGGCAGAGGTAGAGGTAGCAGGGCAGCCCAAGTTTGCCCCTTCTACCGTTGAAGCTCAGGGTCCCATGCCAGATGCACCTGGGGCATCATGGCAATCAGCAGGAGTAGGATATAGTGGGTCAGGCACCCCTCAGTCCATGCCAACAGCTCCTTGCGCAGCACCGGGACATATGCAGCAGGGGCACACTTGGGGCACAGTGATGGTACAGGGGAGGGCTGGCCCCAGGTCACCTCCATGAAGAGACCCCTTGCAGGGAGGGTGGGGACACAGGCAGCTCCATGACCAGTCATCCAGGAACCCCATGCCCCCTGAGCCCAGGTGCCATGGGCTAAAAAAGAAGCATAGGAGACAGGCTCACCTGCAGAAGGAGAAGGGGAGGCCAGCAGTTTCTGGAGCGGTGGCAGCAGATGCTGCTAGGAGCCTGGCCTGTCCCAGTCTGGGAACAGGAAGGGGGAGGCAGGCTGCCCATGGCCAGCACCCAGTGGCCCGCTGGCCCCTAGGGAGCAAGCGGGGATGGGGGGCCTGGCCAGTGGTCACCTGGGCCCAGGCCTGCCTGACTGACTTACCATGGCTAGATTCCATACCTGGAAAAATATGGGAAATGTATACATTTTCCATATATAGAATCTAATTAATGGGGGGGTTGTCTTATAATCAGGATTATCTTACATTTGAGGAAATATGGTATGTCTATCCTGGACTCCTGCTGCATTAGGCGCTGGACCATTTGCATTTCATCTTGGTCGGTCACACGAGAGGTCCCCCTTTCTGGGGAAATTTGTTCATCCTTCTTTGTCATCTCCAAATCTCCTAAGTCCCCACTGGCTGCCCTTGTTTGGGGACTGCACTCCCTTCCTTTTCTTGCAGCAAGAATAGCTCTCTCAGCTGCTGTCTTAGCTGACCCATCTCTTACGCATTCTGCTCTACCCATTGGTCCCATGTCTTATTCCAGCATTCCAGGAGGGCTGGCAGGACCTCTTCTTGTAGGGCTTCACCTCTACCGAAAGCTTCTCTGGACTGCTCCTCTGCAGTGGCCCCGGTCCGGCCTCCTCTCTTGGATCTTCCGGGCCTCGGCATCCAGGGAACTTCACCTGCTCTGGAGGTTTCTGGCCCTCTAGCCATGCGGTCGTTAGTTGTGCCTCCACTTCCCTCAGAGACCCTTTCACCACCTCCATCTCCTGGTGCTGCTCTTGTCATTCGGTCTTAACCGCAATCACACACTCCACTAATTGGGCTCCTAGTGTCTCCAGCCGCTCTCGCATAGTGTCTGCAAACCTCACTGCTGGACCTATCTGTCCTGCTTCTGTCTGTGTTGCTACCCCTGGCCCCTCTGTCTCCCCAGGACTTTGGCCTGTCATAGCCGTCTGACTGCTTGCCACCCGTAGTGTTTTGTTTTCTGCTTCCAATGCCTGGATCTGTTGCCTTAGAGTTTGCATTTGAAGCTGTGACTGCTCCCTCTCTGTATTAGCCACTGCTTCTTTGGCCAAGCTGTCCTCTAGGTACGTTATAAGGAGCTGTACCTGTTCCCCAAGGTAGTCTTTTTCCATCTTCCCACTCTGCAACTGGGACCATAACCCATCGCTCTCTTTTACCCTGGCTTCTAACTCCTTTTCAAGGGACAGGTTCCGATTGTGCAACGCCTCATAGTTTGCCATGTAAGCCTTTACCTTCTCCATCTCCCGCATGATCCTCTTACCATCTTCTGTGATCTGTGTATGATTTTCCATCAGCTTTTCTTGCAGCTCTTCAGCCAGACATTTGGCTCGCCAACATCTCTCCTGCCAGATCTCTAGGTTGTCATGCAGGCCTTCTATTTGGTCCTCTTGGCTCTGGACTTCTTTTTGTAGGATGTCTATTAAGTTCCTGGACACCTCCAACTTCTGCTGTACCTCCTTCTGTTCCCCTGCCTGGGTCGTGCAGGCTTCAGGGGCCCTTGCCATCCACATTTTCATCTCTTTCTGCATCATCTGCAGCTTCTCTTCCCTCTCTCGGCTCTTCTGGACTTCATTCGCGATATGTTGTTCTAGTGCGTGAGTTCTTTCAGCTTCCACTGCTATCAAGCGCCTAATTTATTTGGAGCCTCCTTCCTTTTTCTCGGCTTTTACCCGCTGTTCAAGCCCCATGGCCTTTGCCTCCACTTGTTCTTTCTGGGCCTTTGCCACTTCAAATTCCCACTCTAGCCAGGCCGTCCTCTCCTCCAACTCATTCACCTGCAATAGCCAGGCAAAATTCTCCTGTCTCAGGCTTTCTATGTCCACTGCCTCTGCCATAGCTAGCCTGGTCTTATTCCCTTCCTGAGCCACAACTACCCTGATCTTGTCTAGCACTAAACAGTAAAACAGTGGAATTTATTTTTTGTTATT
>NW_017729024.1:48409033-48416115 GCF_001723915.1 Gavialis gangeticus | reverse complement strand
GTCTTCCTCAGTCAGGGCCTCAGTTTTACTCCCAAAATTCTGGGCAATGGGTATAGTATCCTTCTTTCAGCCCCACCTAGTGAGCTGTGGTCCCACTGCCTTCCTGCCAAACTGTCCATCGCTCTATTCTAGCCCATGGGTTCGTTCCCCTTTTCAGGGACACAGGTTCCTTCCCCGTGCACAGCCAGCTTCCCAGCCAATGCACTGACTTTGTCACAGAGCAGGGTCTTAGGGGTGGCCGTGATCTCCCCTAGTGCCCCCTACTGTGCCAAGTTCATCTCAAAGCACCCTCATTCTCTCCCACCACATCTTGATCTTTTATATATATAAAGGAGGCTGCCTTTCGTCCCCTTGGACATGGTGCTTTGTAGTATACTGTGCCCTGTTCTGTACTGTGTGACTCGGTGCACCGCAGCCTTGTGGGCTATGTGTGGCTCCAGCTGCCCCTGTACCACACTGCAAGGCTCGCTGATATCCAGGACATTGTTCGGTCTATCTGGCTCTCTGCGCCCTCTCTGGTGCTTGGACTCTCCGCGGCCCTCATCTCTCACCACGCCCTCTGGTGCTCCGGCTCTCCGCAGCCCTTGTCTTGCAACTGCGCCCCACAGGCGCTCGGGCTTTCCACAGCCTTGTCTTGCAACTACACCCCATAGGTGCTCTTCAATCATTGCCCCCTTGCTCTGGAGCCTCCTTGTGCTGCCCCCTTTGCTCTGGGGCCTCCTTTGCGCTGTCCCCTTTGCTCTGGGGCCTTCTCATGCTGCCGTGCCCTCTGACGCTTGGAACTGCCTGCCTGGCCTCAGCCTGGGTTTAAATGGGAGCCAGGCCCTGCCCCACCTGGTCAGCTGACTCACTGGTTTCCCTGGCAACCCGCAGCTGTGCTTCTTTATCACTACTCTGCCTACCCTGGTAACTAGCAGGTGGGCTTCCCACTCATTGCTAGGGGTCTCTCCCTAGCTGTTTCTGCTCTAAGGAGCAGGGCACCTGCGTGCTCTGCGACACTGTTCCAGACCTTGGACACTCAGATTATAAAGAAGTTTTTCCTTGTATCAAGTCTGAATCAGCCTATTAGAAGTTTGTGGCCGTTAGACCTAATTATCCCTTGTGGGGCCCCGGTGAACAAATGTCCTTCCAGATCCTGATGCACTCCTTTTACACCGTGGGCGGCATGTCTACGTGAAACATTTACTGCAAGTTGACTAATTAACTGCACAGTAAATGTCTCAGCAACTATACACGAGCCCCTATTAAGGTGCATAAAACTAATAAACTCCACAGCAGTTGGAGGATAAACTCATGCTGTGGAGTTTTTGTGCATGATAGTGCACATGTAGGTGCTGCCTCAGCTGGCTAGGGCAGAGAGTGCTTGCTGGCAGGCATCATGGAGGCTAGCCAGCAGGTAACACCCATGCTGTGTGCTCTGTGTCCCCTGCTAGCCCTGGCTGTTCCAACCAGGCTTCATGTACTGAGCATAAATAAACTCTGGAGCAATATGCTCCAGAGTATTTGCTCCTGGGCTGGCCATTCAAAGGTCATGCCCAGGAGCAAAAAACTCTATAGTTTATTTGTGCTTATTAATCTCATGTGAAGACATGCCCTTTGTGTAGTTCCTGTGACATCATTTATTCTGTGCTGATTTGCACCAGTATAAGATCTGACCCATCAACCCTGTTTCCTTATCTCTCTGCAGTGCTTTTTGTTCATTTTCTCTTTCAAACAAGTGCTTCAGTGTTGTTCTGGAGTAACCCTCAGTGTAACAAATGGGCATGTTCATGAGATCTTGGGGAAATGTTATGAAAAGGAAACAGATTTCTACACTTCAATCAAGTGAAGTGCTGAGTGCTTCTACCAAATGGTCCATGCCTCTTGATTTCAGAGAGGGCTGACTCCCCAGCCCTAGCTTGATCTAGCCCTGGGGATGGGAAGTCAGCCTAGCTGGGCTGACTTCCTGCCCCCGGGCCCTATCTAGCACTGGGGATGGGAAGTCAGCCCAGCTGACTGACTTCCCATCCCCAGCGCTATGGTGGAAATGTTTTGATTTTTTAAATGTTTTGACTAGCCTCATTTTGTTTAGAGGCTGTTTTGACGCCCTTTGTTTCGTTTCAGTTTTGCTGTTTCAAACCTGAAATGAGTTGAAACAGTGTCGAAATGAAACATTGGGTGAAATTTTGCACAGCCCTAATATAAATTGACCATCTTAAGGATTTGGCCATGGATTTTAGGGGCCTTGAATAACACTCCAATTTTATGCCAGTGCAACTTCATTGATTTCAGCATAGCTCCATCAGAGCAAAGCTGGGGAGCTGTGGTTATAAATCAAGTTGTTTATGAGCACATTTATTTATTCATTAATGCACTGTAATTGTGGTGTATTAAGTTAGTACCTATAATAACAGGTACTAACATAATCAGCGCTACTGTGCATTAGTGCAGATGCATGTTTTTTGTGTGTCATTTAATGAATATTGGACTTATTTACTGAGCATTAGCACAGTTTTTGCCAGCTGCACAAATGCGCAGTAGACTCAGTCCAGTGGGCATCAAGTGTCTCATGTGGACGTTCCCCATGTCTTTCTTTTCAGTGTTAGGATCATAGGAAAGTAGGTCTGGAAGGGACCTCAGTAAGGTCATCTAGTGCATTCCCCTGCTGAAGTTATCCCTGACTAAACCTTATTGATCATAAATAAAACCGTTTAACAGAATCAGTGGGCCAAAATCAACACTTATTTATACCAACGTGAAGCCAAGAATAACAACCATAATAAAGACAGTGACTTAATTATGAAATAACTTTAGCAAAACTGAAAGCCAGTTTTATCTGAGGGAGAGTTTCTCCACTTCTAACACCTTTGTTCCTCCTCTCTACAGTGTTCTGTACACTCTTATTTCATATGATCATGCTACTCTTCCAGGCTTGGTCTGCCATCTGACAAATGTTCCTTCTAATTGTCGCTTGAGCAGTTTTCATTGAAAACCTAATTATAAATGTGCCATTAAATCTCAAAGATAATAGACTTCAACTTGAATTATAACTGCTATTTGTAAATTTATTTTGGAGAGGTCATTTATGGATACAAAGTCCCTGGGAAAGTCCTGGGGAAGGCATTACACCTCTAGGGTGAGCTTAGTTAGCCACTGGATATCTCTCTCATGAGTCAGAAATCTTGTCTGAATAGGTAAGGCTAGATCGGGGCGGGCAATTATTTTGGGTGGAGGGCCGCTTACTGAGTTTTGGCAAGCCATCAAGGGCTGCATGACAGGCAGTCAGGGGTAGATAAATATTAATTTTCTAAATTTTTTAGGGGCCCTGCAGGCCAGATAGAATGGCCTGGCAGGCCACATCTGGCCCACGGGCTGCATTTTGCCCACCCCTGGGGTAGATCCTCTTCTACCTACTAGGTGCCAAAGTCATCTTAGGTATCTAAGTGCAATCTTTTCCCATCCTATCCAAGTTTCTGAAAAAAACACTAACAAGTTTACTTTTATAACATGCCATCTTAGCCTGATGATGGTGTCACAAAAAGCATTAAGAAGAAGACCCAGAACTAGGGCTAGATCCAGGATTTGGCAAAGGGAGGTGCAGGACCAGCCACCCCCACTGTGGGGCTGCACCCCTTCTTCTAACCTTCTCCCCCCTCCCCTCCAACTGACAGGAATACACCCTGCAACAGCAGCCTTTGGGGACTTCTTAAAGTCCACAAAGCACATAAGAATCTGTACCTTCCCCTCCATACTAAGAGGCACATCGTGACATAAGAATTGCCATTTACTGAATCAGACCATAGGTTCATTTTGCCCAGTATCCTGTGTCCACTGTGCCAAACAGTGGATGCTGAAAGAGAGAGTGAAATGGGTATGACCAGGGTTTTTTTTCACTGTTCCACTCTCACTTGTAAATTCTAATTCAGGCTGTATCCTAATATTCCCTCCTCTACCTGCTACTGTTCCCCACCCCCCACCCCCTGTACTTGGAGGGGTAAGGAAGCTTGGAAGCTGCTCCTGTCCTCTCCAGCTGGTGTACCACTGGGAATAGTAACAGCTGTAGCTGTCAGATGCTCGGGGTGGATTCCACCACCCTGCCTGGTTGCCTAGGGAGCAGACATGGGAAAGGGAAACCCTCTGGCCATCACCTCTCCTGCTTTCACTGCTCCCTACCAAAAGCTACCAGTTGGTAGCTGAGCCTACCAACTTCAAAGGATCTGCTTTGAAGTTTTATCCCACCCCAGACTGGGGGGAAAGCAGCAGCAGCAGTAGGAGGGGTAAGGAGGGGAATAGTAGGGAAGGGGATGTGTCTGAACATGAAGGGGAAGGAGGGGGATTCTTACATGGTTTGGAGACTTTATAAATGTGTCCAAAGGCTCTTGGGCTGGATCCAGTACAAAATGGGGGTGCAGCCACACCACTGCACCCCCTGAGGATCTGCCCCTGAACCTGTCTACTGGTTTCATAGATTTCATAGACATTAGGGCTGGAAAGGACCTTGGAAGATCATCAAGTCCAGCCCCCTGCCCAAGGGGGAGGAAGCCAGCTGGGGTCACAGGATCCCAGCAAGATAAACGTCCAATTGACTCTTGAAGGAATCCAGAGTAGGTGCTTGCACCACCTCTGATGGCAGGCTATTCCAGACCTTGGGGACTCAGACAGTAAAGAAATTCTTCCTTATGTCCAGCCTGAAAGGGTCTTGCAGGAGTTTATAACCCTTCGACCTTGTCATCCCTTGGGTGCTCTGGTGAACAAAGGTTCCCCCAGATCCTGATGTACACCCCTTATATACTAATAGGCAGCCACCAGGTCCCCCCTTAGCCTACATTTTTCCAGGCTGAAGAGTCCAGTAGCTCTCAGCCTCTCATCATAAGGCCTGTTTTCCTGCCCTCTGATCATGTGCGTGGCTCTCCTCTGGACTCACTTGAGCTTCTCCACATCCTTTTTAAATTGTGGAGCCCAGAATTGGATACAGTACTCCAGCTGTGGCCTCACCAAGGCCGTGTATAGAGAGAGGATGAAATCCTGAGATTTACTGGAGATGCAAGCCAGAATTTTGCTCGCTTTGCCAGCTGCAGCATCATATTGGTGGCTCATATTCATCTTGTGGTCAATCATGACCCCCAAGTCCCTTTCGGCCGTGGTGCTAGCAAGCATAGCACTGCCGAGCCTACAAGTATCCTGCAGGTTTTTCTTCCCAAGGTAGAGTACCTTGCATTTTTTGGAGTTGAAGGCCATCAGGTTTTCGTCTGCCCATTTTCTGAGCCTGTCGAGGTCAGCCTGGATCACCATCCTGTCCTCAAGTGTTCATAGATTTCATAGACATTTGGGCTGGAAGGGACCCCAGAGGATCATCAAGTCCAGCCCCCTGCCCCAGGGGCAGGAACTCAGCAGGGATCCCAGGATCCCAGGAAGATAAGTATCCAAATGTGTTTTGAAGGCGTTCAAAGTGGGTGCTTGAACTGCCTCAGGTGGCAGTCTGTTCCAAACCTTGGGGGCTCGGACAGTGAAGAAGTTTTTTCTTATGTCCAGCCTGAAATGGTCACAGTGGAGTTTGTGACCATTCGATCTTGTCATCCCTTGGGGGGCTGTGGTGAACAGTCGTTCCCCCAGATCCTGATGAGCGCCTTGATAAACTTATAGGTGGCCACCAGATCACCCCTGAGCCTGCGCTTTTCTAGGCTGAATAGCCCCATTGCTCTCAGCCTCTCATCACAAGGTCTGTTTTCCTGACCTCAAGCCCCACCCAGGCCCCTACTTGGCCCAGCCATGCAGGGAGAGAGAGAGGTAGTGGGGGTACTCACCAGTCCCCCTCCAGTAGGGCAGGGCCCCCGAAATCCTGGGCAAGGCCCCCTGTGCCCATGAGCAGCTTCCCGTACGGCAGGCCCACTGCGCATGCACGTAGTTTAAAAGGGCCTGCCAACAGCGAAAAAGCCCCAGTTAGGCTCCAGAGCGGCAAGAGATGCGTGGGTGAAAGCCCACTGTGCCCCTGCTCCCCCGAAGTCCCCCAGAGACCCCCCAGCAGCCATGGAGCCTCTGCCAACCCCCAGCACAGCTGGAGGCAAGCGGGGCCCATGGTGGGAGGGGGTCAACCCCTTAGTGAGTAGGAGGAGGCGGCTGAGTGGAGCTGGGCTGGGTCAAGCCCCACCCAGGCCCCTACTTCACCCAGCCCCCCAGGGAGCCACGTGACCAGGCTGCGGAAACAGGTACACTTGTCTGCTGGTGCGTGAGTTAGCAAGGAGTTCACACAGGAGGGTGTGTGGGAGGGCCTGAGACCCTGCCTTGAACCCCCCAGGGTAGACAGTCCCAGCCATAGCCAGTCTACCAGAGGCATAACACAAATGGGCACACGCCGCAACCTAAGGGTCCCCTTGGGGTCTGCAGCCCCTCCCCCGGCACCTCAGAGATGGCCACCCAGACGGAACCCATGGTTCCGGGCTCCATGCAGATGAAGCCCCTGGAACTCGGCTGCGGGGGCTGCCTGTCCCTTTTTCAGGCTCTGGGGCCTGGGAGCATGGCCACCTCCCCTTGTGGGGTCTGCTCCCTTTTGGGGTCTCTGGTGCGCCAGCTGGAGGAGCTCCAGGCCACAGTCCAGAGACTGCGTGCCATCAGGGACTGTGACCAGGAGATAGACTCCTACTGCTGGGCCCTTCTCCCCCGGGAGCCAGAGGGTAGACCACAGTGTCCCTCCAGGACAAAGGAGTACTCCGGGACCTCCCACTCTGTCCAGTCAGGGGCATGGACCAAGGTGGTCAAGGGCCCTAAGGCGCACTGCACCAAGGCCCCTGCCCTGCCGGAGCTTAGCAACAGTTACGCACCTCTTGCTGCTCCAGCAGAGCCTGCTGAGTTGCCAGCTCCTGCAGACAACACAGGCCCAACTGCAGCTACCGCCCCCACTCTCCCCAAGGCAAAACGTAAGGTGTTTGATGTGGGAGACTTCATCCTGAGGGGGACGGAGGGGGCAATCTGCCGCCCTGACTCCTTAGTCCAGGAAGTCTGCTGCTTCCCAGGGGCCACATCTGGGACATTGCGGAGAGGATCCGTAAGCTCCTTCAGCCCACACACCACTATCCTATGCTCCTTATTCATGTGGGCACCAATGA
>NW_017729024.1:48408688-48409022 GCF_001723915.1 Gavialis gangeticus | reverse complement strand
CACCAAAAAATGCAAGGTTCTCCACCTTGGGAAGAAAAATATGCAGCATCCTTATAGGTTTGGCAGTGCTACGCTAGCTAGCACTATGGAAGAAAGATTTGAGGGTCATCATTGACCACAAGATGAACATGAGCCTTCAATGCGATTCTGTGGCTAGTAAAAGCACCAAAATGCCTGCCTGGGTCCAAAGGTGCTTCTCAAACCAATCCCCGGGCGTCCTTCTTCCCTTGTACTCAGCCTTGGTAAAGCCACAGCTGGAGTACTGCGTCCCGTTTTGGGCTCCACAATTCAAAAATGATGTGGAGAAGCTTGAGAGAGTCCAGAGAAGAGCCAC
>NW_017729024.1:48402705-48403688 GCF_001723915.1 Gavialis gangeticus | reverse complement strand
TGGAGAAGCTTGAGAGAGTCCAGAGAAGAGCCACGCGCATAATCAGAGGTCAGGAAAGCAGACTTTACGATGACAGGCTGAGAGCCATGGGGTTCTTTAGCCTGGAAAAGTGCAGGCTCAGGGGTGATCTGATGGCCACCTATAAGATTATCATGGCTGACCACCAGTATCTGGGAGAACATTTGTTCTCCAGAGCGCCCCAAGAGATGACGAGGTCGAATGGTCATAAACTCCTGCAAGACCTTTTCAGGCTGGACATAAGGAAGAATCTCTTTACTATCCAAGCCCTCAAGGCCTGGAACAGCCTGCCATCGGAGGTGATTCAAGCACCTACATTGAACACCTTCAAGAGCAAATTGCATGCTTATCTTGCTGGGGTCCTATTACCCCAGCGTACTTCCTGCCTTTTGGGTGGGGGGCTGGACTTTATGATCTTCCAAGGTCCCTTCCAGCCCTAATGTCTATGAAATCTATGAAATTATTGATGAAGATATTAAACAGTATAGGCCCTAGGACACAGCCTTGTGCGACCCCACTGGTCACAGAGCGCCAAGACTATTGGCTCCCATCGACCACCACCCTCTGGGTCCTACCACAGAGCCAGTTACCCAGCCAGCGATCATGGTGACGTCAAGGCCAGTTTAGCCAAGAGGTGATCGTGGGATACCAAATCGAAGGCTTTTTTTGAAGTTAAGGTATACAACGTCGATCTCTTCCCCCTTCTCCAGGTGATAAGTCACCTGGTCATAAAAGAAAATGAGATTGGTCAAGCAAGACCTACCCACAACAAACCCATGCTGGGTATCCCTCAGGATATTGCCTTCAGCTAATCTGTTAAGGATGGCCTCCTTGATAATCTTTTCCAAGACCTTCCCCATGATAGAGGTCAGGCTGATGGGCCTGTAGTTTGCTGGATCTACTTTCCTCCCTTTCTTGAAGATAGGCATGACATTGGCCCTCTTCCAACCATCGGGCACTTCACC
>NW_017729024.1:48393202-48397705 GCF_001723915.1 Gavialis gangeticus | reverse complement strand
CACATTGATTGACTTCCATCAACTACCACTCTCTGCGTCCGGCCTCGAGGCCAATTCCTGAGCTAGCAGGCTGTGACGTAGCTGATACCGCAGTTTGCCAGTTTCTCTATAAGACGATCGTAGGATACCAAATTGAAAGCTTTTTTAAAGTTGAGCGATATGTCTTCAATCCCTTGTCCAGGTGATATGTCACCTGGTCATAGAAGGAGATGAGGTTGGTTAGGCAAGACCTATCCTCAACAAATCCATGCTGGCTATCCCTCAAGAAGTTGCCTTCAGCCAGTTTGTCAAGAATGGTCTCTTTGATGATTTTCTCTAAGATCTTCCTGGGGATGGAGGTAAGGCTGATGGGCCTGTAGTTCCCCGGACCTACTTTTCAGTTGACCCATATGGTTTAGGAGGGGCCCAGTGTTACTCTTGCTTTTCCTTTGGCTCCCCACATATCTAAAAAAAGGACTTTTTATTATCCTTCAAATAACCGTAGCCGGTTAGAGTTCAGTTGCAGCCTTGTCTCTCCTGGTTCGCTCCCTACAGGTCCGGACCAGTGCAGAGTACTCCTCCTTTGGGGTGGATCCAGACTTCCATACATTATAGGCCTTTCTTTTTAGATGCAGGAGGTCCACTAGTTCCCTGCAGAGCCAAGGGGGCTGCTGTGCACTTTTGCTGCCTTTCTTCCGAGACGGGATAGACATTGCTTGAGCTTCCAGGATCGCTCCCTTGGGGAGCAACCACTCTTCCTGAACACCCCTCCCCTTTGTGTCATGGTCCCTTAGGGCCTTTCCAACAAGCCTCCTGAGCTTGTCAAAGTCAGCTTTCCTGAAGTTGAAGACTTCTGCTTTGCTGATTGACTTGCCTGCTTTACGGCAGATGGTGAAGCTGATCAGCTCATGGTCGCTGTCTCCCAGCTTCCCTTCAATCATTAAGTCACTGATTAAGTCCTCCCCTGTTGCCAGTACCAGGCTGAGCAGCGCTTTGCCTCTCGTCAGTCCATAGACTTCTTGAGCCATATAGAGCTCATCCACACACAAGGAAGCTTTGCGGCCGTTCAGATGTGGCTGAGTGCTCTTCCCAAGAGATGTCAGGGTAGTTGAAATATCCCATGACAACCATGCACTGGGAACATGCAGTCTCAGCTAGTTCCCTGGTGAATTCCTGATCAAGATCTTGATCCTGGCTAGGAGGTCTGTAGTAGACCCCCACCATTATGTCTCCTGTGCCTTGTTCGCCATGAATTTTCATAGATGTTAGGGTTGGAAGGGAACTATTAGATCATCAAGTCTGACCCCCAGCCCTTGGCAGGAATGAGTTCTGGGGTCAGATGACCGCAGCCAGGTGTCTGTCCAATCACCTTTTAAACACCTCCAAGGAAGGGGACAGCACCACCTCCCTTGGAAGCGGATTCCATATTTTGGCAACCCTCACTGTAAAGAATTTTTTCCTGATGTCCAATATGCATTTGCTATCTTCCAGTTTGTGGCCATTATTTCTAGTAACCCTGAGGGGTGCCCTGGTAAACATTTTATCCCCTATTTCTTGCTGGCTCCCTTGATGAGTTTCTAGGTGCCCACGATATCACCTCTCAGCTTCATTTTGACCCAGAGATTCTCCAATCATTCCCCCTGGTTAGACATGTCAGCTTGCAGGAATGTGTAGCTTTCTTTGACATAGAGACCAACCCCCTTGCCCCTTTTGCCCATGCAATCTCTCCTGTACAAGGTATAGCCATCTATACCTGTGGCCCAGTCATAGGTGGAGTCCCACCAGATCTCCATTATTCCTATGAGATCATAATCCTTTTAATTTAGCAGGAGGACCAGTTCCTCCTGTTTGTTCCCCAGGCTCCTGGCATTGGTGTACAGGCGTGTAAGTGTCCCATTAAGGGCCCTTGCCTTTCCTGCACATTACTCTGGGGCTGGAGTAGGGTGGGTTCCCTTGAGTTCCTTAGTCTGCTGGGTTTACAGAAACTGCCCAATGGGCTTGCAGTGGTGGTACTCCCCCACATCCCCCAGTGGGCTCAGTTTAAAGCCCGGTTGAGCAGGTCAGCAAGTCTAGCCTAAGAAAAGCCTCCTCCCCAGTACAGTGAGGTGGAGGCCATCTCTTCCCAACAGCCCACTGCCTCCCTTACCAAAGAGCAGGCTGTGATCATGGAAGCCGAAGCCTTTGTTGCATTAACAAGTTCTCAGGGACTCAAGCAGGGCAGAATAGGATTGTACTGAGATGCCTAAGTGAAATTTGACACTCAAGAGAAGTAATAGGATCTGAACCTAAGACTCAAGAAATCACAGGACTAGTTGGACTCAGCAAGGCTTTTCCAAACATACACACATTTATTGGCAACATTTTAGCTTGAATCTGTTTTTGAGCTTGATGGTTAATTTGCTACTGCTGACACTAGAGGTAGCCAAAGTTCCATGGTACAGATGCTTTAACTTTCAAGTCAGCGCTTCCCAAAGCTTCCTTATTTTTATCCCTGAGCCTGAGGAAGGGCATATGTGTCCAAAAGCTTGCAGAAAAAGATAGTTTTTGTTGCGATTACTTACTTGGTCTAAAAAAGGTATCATCTCTGAACCAAGAGTTCTAGAGTTTGGCATTTCTTTTTGTCTCAGACCAACACGGCTACCAAATACACTCCTTCTTATTCTTATTTCACTTTGTTGTAGCAATATGGACATTATTTTTCCCTATTTAAAATGCCATGGTTCAAGTTTTGGTATTGCATATGATCCCAAAGTTGATGTTTTCAGTAACTTTTATGAATATTCATATATAATCAAGTGTCTATCTATGGTCCTCTGTATCTGAGTAATTTAAATTTAAAGATGGGGAAAGATTTCTTAATGTCAAAGATGAGAAATATATTTGGACCTACAGAAGAGACTGCACTGTTAACCCAGTACTTTAAACCACTTAACTAAGGTGAGCTACAAAGTGATACTGTATGCAGAGTATATCACTATCCATCTGTTGGAAAAGAAAAAAAGATTTTTTTTCCCAGATAAATTATAGATTTGGACAAACAAGGTTTGTGTTTGATAGACTGGAAAACTTAAATGGCTGTGCTGTAAACATATTGGACATGCCATTATTTTAACTACCCATTTTATGAACAAGCAGCAATTAAATTAATTTATGTTTGGAAGTAATCCACAATGATAGTCTACTTTTCTCTGTTTCTCTCTCTCTCCCTAATTACTTGGTGCCTTAAATAATTATACATAAAAAGCAGTCACACTTGGACTAAACTCTCAACTTTACTTTATGCCACTTTTAAAGGCAATAGTATTATTCGGGATTGAAATAATTGTAAAGAATGATCAGAAATTGGCCCAGCATCTGTTAGCACCCTCCCATTGCCAAAGCAACCAGGGCATGTCTATATATGCATTTATACTGGCTTACATTTATTGCACAGTCAGTTACTGAGGGAATAGGCCAGTGTCTACATGTGCAGGCATTAAAGCATATTAATGCTGTGTGGGGGCTGACTTAGGGCTAAAGTTAGGTGCACAGCAAGGTGTCTACACTCATGAATGCCTCATGCTGCCTGAGTCTGGAGGGGCACGGCAACTGCCCACAGGTGGCGGTGGCAGTGTCAGCAGGCGGGGCATGGTGGCAATGAGTGGGGACCACCTGCAGGTGGCCACAGTGATGTCGGTGGTGAGGGCAGGCCGAGTGGGAACCGTCCGCCGGTGGCCGCAACAGTCTTGGCAGTGGGGAAATCGGAGGGGGTGGTGAGTGCCAAGCGCTGATTATCAACCACTAGCAGATGCCAATGGCAGCGTTGGCAGCAGGGGAACGGTGGCAAGCGGCAACCACCTGCCGCCACCGCCAGCCAATCTCAGGGGGGACACGGCCAATTTTAGGGGGTGCACCTGCATGTGCACCCCCTATGTGTTGCCAATATCTACATGTGCATTACTGAACAGTAATTAATTGGCATGACATGGATATCAAATTTACTCTTAAGCCAGTGTACCTCAGCATATTTAGTGCACAGTACAGGTTTGCACGTATAGATGCGCACCCATACTGCTCAGTAATTTAGGTAAATGTGCCCCCCTAAGATCTGTAAACGTGCCCAACTTTATTAGCTGTTGTGACCATTATAAAGTCACTAGTCCTGCTAATGCTACTGCCAAAGCTTCCTTGTTTGCTTTCTTTACTGGTATGTTCACAGCAGCCATATTCTCTGCATTACTTAGTTTGTAATCAGAAGTCCTTGAAGTCACTGGAAATACTCAGAATGGTTTGAATACCTGGAATTTTGTTCCTTTAGAATGCATGAGTTATTACTGTATTACTCCAGTTGAGTTACACCTCATTTATATGCTGTAATTTGTCAGCTCTTTCATCTTTTCCATTATTTCTAATCCTGTTTTCAGATGCTTAAGCCCCCAAGTCCAGTATGGTTTTGATAGGTACTGGGCTAAGATATCAGAGATAGTTAGGGTGACCATATTATTTTTAAGGAAATCTGGGACTTTGCCCCTCCCCCCCCCCCCC
>NW_017729024.1:48382873-48392965 GCF_001723915.1 Gavialis gangeticus | reverse complement strand
CCCCCCCCCCCCCCCCCCCAGTGCTGGTCTGCCTCCCTGCTGGCCAACAGTGGGGGGAATGTGAGGAGAGAGACTGCCCATGCAGAAATGGGATGAGCAAGGCCAGGAAAGCAGATGACTTGGGCTGTGCTGGAAAAGAGATCAGGAGAAGGAGAAGGAGGGCTGAGCTGGAGGCTGCTGCAGAGCAGGGAGACAGGTGACCTATTCTGTGGGAATTATGAGTGCAGTGTGTGTGTGTGTGTGTGTGTGTGTGTGTGTGTGTGTGTGTGTGTGTGTGTGTGTGTGTGTGTGTGTGTGTGTGTGTTATTTTCTCCCAACAAAAGGAGTACATTCTCCTGCAGTATAAATCTTCTGAGAACTCAGTAGGCAGGATGCAAATAAAAGCTATGGACTTTATACATGTTTGATGGGGAGAGGCACTTTAATTAGAGTGGCTCTCATTTGATGAACTTTAGTTAAAGCACCCCCACCGCCATTTTGAAATGCAGGGACACTGAATACATGTAACCCCAGGGCTACTGGAGTGTCCTAATTACCCATGCAGCCCTCTACAGCTCACCAAAACTCATGAAGTGGCCCTCCACCTGAAATAATTGCCCACCCCTGCTTTAAGGTGTGTTGCAAAGCTTGAGGCATCTAAAGTTACTTGTCTCTTTTGAAAATCTTGACCAAGATTTCCAAATGTTCTATCTATGTAACTGACTGAACAAATGGGGAAAATGATTAGGTCTGACCTCTGGAAAGATATGAGCCAAAAAAAAGACTTGCTGGGTAGGAGATTTAAGAAGTTGAAACCATGTGAATAAATTTATATGCCACACTTCCCAATTCTTAAGCCACTTCTTTTTCAACTTTTTGTTGTTATACAGATAGTGAAAGATAATCCAGGTTTGCTGTTGGATCATCTCCAAATCATTTGTATCCACTTGACTATACAGGAAAAACTGTAAGGGACCTTTGAACCTTGAGTTCTCACCACTATGTGACACATGTTCTTCACTTTCTTGAACTCTTTCACTGGGGGCAGCTCCCAAAGATGAGAAAGTAACTTCAAGTTTCCTGTGCAAATCCCTGATTTTCATGCATAACTTTACGTAGCAAGCTTCATAGCCTTCAGACAATCACGTTTCAGATCACTTAAAGATTTTATAATGGGAATTCTTCAGTTATTTGAAAGCTGTTCTGCTTGAAAGAGAAGCATATTGATTTGGGTCATCTATTTTTGTGGTGCATTGTTTTGTCGTGGCCACTGGGTTTCAGATCTAGTTACCACACTGTTGGAAAGCTGGAGATGAAAGTCCAAAAGGATGCAGTGGAGAAGTGCAAGCAATGAATGTTGCCCAGGTTGGAGACAGTTTAGAGATGAGCACTGAGAATTGTTACAGTGCTGGGAAATCTAATTTAGGAAGGAAGTTCTAAAAAGCTAAATCTAGCTTAAGGAAGGAGATGATATAATGGTCTCCTTTGAAGGGTATAAATATCAAAAGCAGTTTAAAGTGGTAAAACCAACATAATTAGGAGTGAATGGACCAAATTAAGATGAGATAAATTAACATTAGAGAGAAGTTCCTGAGCATTAGCTCTGTTAGACTATTGTACTCCAAGAGAAAAGGTGGAAGTCCCATTGCTTGGGAAATTTAAAATTTGCCTGTACAGCTGTACAGTAAGAATCCTTTTCTCTTGTTCTGTTCTATTCAGGTTCTTAGACTCTACTCACCAGTTTGGTACAATATTTCCTTCCATAATTAGGAAAGTTAATAGATGAATATTGTCTAGCAAATATGGTTGCTCCTTTACCAGTCCATGGGGGGTGGGGTGGGAATTGTGTGCATGTGCATATAAAGAAATGTTGCTTTTTTTTTGAGGAAGGTAATGTGCATGTCATTCTGTGACAAATTGGAATAGGCTGGTAGAGGATGAACTAAATGATCTTGTGTTTTTTTCCCCAACTCTGATTTCTATGAACCTTCCAGTTCATATTCATGTTCATGTTGTGAAGAGTGTCTGTGAGGAACAGTTGAAGATAGCACCATGTCTTAGAGAGCTTTAAATTTGATATGTTAAAAATACTTTAATTTACTGAAAATTAATATAAGAAAAATTAGTATAACAAAAAGTAATATTGTAGGCGTTTAGGTTTCCCTTACTGAATGTTTTCTGTTTTGGGGTAGTGTAGTTATCTGAAGTTCTCACCAGAGGGTGCAGTGCACTAACCTTTGTAATAATAGTTTCAACAGCTGGCATACTGCAATATTGAATGAGCGCAACATGCTATGCACCATTCTGTTGCAGCCTGGTTAATTATCATTTATCCTGTGAAGCTGAGTGCTTTGAATGTTACATTGTACAGAGGTGGCCTTTTTTTCCACATCTGTCTGTTAAATAAATTGCTTTAATGATTTTTGGTGGTATTTAAAGGAACCCAATTCATTTTATAAGGACAGAGACATAAACATTTGCAAGACATGATGAAGTGAATTTGGGTTCATGAAATCTTGAATTGAGCATTTTGGGCCCTAAAGCATTGTTCAGAAGTCAGTGAGTTTTATACAAATGCGCATATTCTGGGGTTTTAGGCCCTGGAGCCTCTGGAAGACAAAATTAATTTGATTAAGCACACGGTGAGAGTTCAGGAGATGTGGGTTAGATTCTTAACTCTGCCAGGGATTGCTTACATGACTTCTGCTGAGTCACTTAACCTCTTTGAGCCAAGAAATTAACATAATGATAGTGATTAATAAACTGCAAAATTAGTATAATAGCCACATGATAAAGGTGGAGATTTAAGAATACCTAGCAGTCCTACTATGGAAAGTGTTATGGAAGTGCAATACACTGTTTAGCTTTCTTTACTGAGCTTGGTAGTTTGGTGTATTGGTTAGTAGGGCTATGCGAAACTTCAATCCCTGATTCAATTCAGCCTGATTCGGTGGCCAAATCTCCAAATCTGAATTGAATCAGGAGACCCTTTAATCTCTCCAAATCAAATCAGAACCCTCTGAATTGATTTGGAAAGATTCAGCGATTTGGACACAGATGAAGCTTTAAATGTTTTTTCTACATACCTCAGGGTACCAAGCGGCTTGTCAGTGCTGCAACGTTGGGGCAGATGGAGTGTCCCACAAGAGCGCGGGGGGATCCCCGGCATGCTCGGCAGCAGACCTGAAGCACCTCCAGGTCTGCCAGGGAGCACGGGGTGGGGGTCCCCATGCCCCCCCCCGGCTCGGTGACTAGTGCTTCCTGGGTCTGGGGGGACACCCAGGGTCCCCCTGCAGCTGATTGCTGAACCAGAGGGGTGCAGGGGAGGGAGGGGCAGTGCGCTCCCCAGCAGACCCGGAAGTAGACCAGAAGTACTTCCAGTCCACTTCCTTGTTCACCTCTGAGCATGTGCCCCCCCCCGCACTCCTGTGGGACGCTCCATCTGCTTCACCATTGCAGTGTTCACAAGCCATGCCTAGTACCTCAAGGTATGTAGAAAAAACATTTAAAGCTGTGTCTATGGCTGAATTGCTGATTCTCTGAATCAGCATCGAATCTTCAGGTTCAGATTCAGCTGAATCTAATTGGGGACAGTGATCCAAAACCATGAATCAAATCACTGTCCCCAGTTTAGGCTGAATCTGAACCAAATATGGCCTGTTTCACACACCCCTATTTGTTAGGCACTGGGGAGGCAGGAGCTCCGGATCCTTTCCTGTTTCTACCCTTGGCTTGCTGCATGACCATGTACGCTTCACCCCTCAGGGCCTTTGTATCCCTCCTCACTGTTGTCTGTCTCTTCTGTCCAGAATATATATAGTGTGGACCCCTGCCCCCCGACCACACACACACATAACCCTTCCCTTACACTACAGTGTTATTTTAAAACCTCGCCATTAATACACATGGCACATATATACATGGTGCATTGCTAGACCCTAGTCTCTCAGGAGCAGACTTGGTAGAGTAGTCGCCTCAGACTAGCTGTTCCTTCCATTGGGACACACCTACCCTACTGAGCATGTGTTTCACAGATCAGCAGTAGTTCTGCAGTGGAAATAATGAAGTATACAGCCACCGTTCTCTTCCACAGAGCCCTGATTATAGATTTGTATTTCACATCTCCTTGTACAGTGGACCCCGATCGCAACTGTAGCCTCCAGGTATGACACAGATCTATAAAAAACCTGAGTTGCTATTTGCATGTATATGAAAAGAACCTTGACTTTGGACCTCTTGAGATTTTTTTTTTCCTCAGAAATCATTACTAAGTCATACTAAAAGCTGCAGGGATAGGCTGTTTCTGTCATGAATGAAATGATTTCATATGCTGAACCTCAGTATTACCAGTGTCCTTTGTCCCCACTGGAGCAGTGATGTGTTTTTGCTTGAGCTGATCAACCTAATCCTGAACCTGAAGGCAAAAAAAGAAATGTGGTTGTGTTAATTCCCTATATGGCCACAGAGAAATGATTTAGGGCCACATTTTCAGAGGGAACCCAAACCATTTCCGTGGCTTATGCCGATATAACAAGCTCAGAAGGGCTCACAAGCACCCCTTGTGTTGGAATAGCAGCCTTGGAGAGGGAGCTAGCTCTGAAAGCCTCACTATTAATATAAGTGGCACTCTCACACTGTACATTTTTAGACCTTAGTTTCATGGGAACATACTTTGAAGATGAGCTGCCCAGGCTGTCTGTTTTTCCCTAGGGACACACCCACCCTACTAAGGATGTGCTTTGGAGTTATTAGTACTTCCAGAGTGGGAAACAGCAGATAAGTAGGCTTGGCAGGATTTGATTTTTATTGATAAGTGTTGATAATTATTGATTTCACCTCACATTCACAGCCTGACAAAAAATATTTTGATCATTAATAATCAAAATTTATACAAGAGGGATGAAAGAAAAATGATAGCTGATGGAGTGTGGGGAAAAAGGGTAAAGGAAAAAAAACACACCAAAACGTCTGCATCAAAATTTTGTTACGATATTTTCTAAATGATATGGTTTAGCTTTTCACTTATTTATTTTAATTAATTTATTTTTTATTTATTTAAAGCTTTACATAATACAATAAGTTATAATTTAAATTGATTTTGCTTAATATATGTTGATCAATCAAAAATAAGTTAGAAAAAATATTCCATGGGGCATGTTGACATTTTGGGTTTTATTCTGAATCAGAACTAAACCAGTTTTCAAACTCCCAAAGTTTTCCACAGTAGAATTTCTGTTTCTTGGTTTGGTAACTGTGCTTTTGTTTTTCTCCCTGCTGCACACCAGAGGGAACTATAAGATCCACTGAAGCCGGTAATAATAAGAAAGGGAATTTTTGGGGGGTGTTGAGGCTTGGAAGAGGTTTTAAGTAGGTATAATCTGACAGATCTGGTGGTGAAGAGAAAAAAACATGGAGGGAAAAAGCCATTTAAGCATTGCTCTCCTCCTTCAATCTAATACTGTTATGATTTCCTTGTGTCAACTTTGATGAATAAATCTGTAATTACAGCTCATGAGGGTGCAAAGCTTTGTCATGAATGTGTTCCACTGTCAATGGTCAGTGAAAATACCTCACGATCGCTAAGTATCACTAACGTCCTAACTGGTAAATGGGTAAATCTTCTGATGCTTTTACTGCCAGCAGTGTGAATCAGCTATGGTGTATCCAAAACACAGATTAATATTCTCTTTGGAGAAAAATTATTGTTATCTGTAGGACAACTACATGTAATTTTTCTGTTCCAAAGAGTATCCAATGTAAGTAGACAAAAAAGTATTATTAGTGCAGGATGGAAAACAATTTTCTCATCCTATAAGAATTTCTGAGATTTCACAGACTCTTTTTTCCTAATTGAGATGAAAACTGGAAATCTTTAAACTTTCTGAGGATAGAAAATCAGAAAAACAGAAATTGGGAGTTTATATTCTACTGGGAAATTATCTTTTAATTATGAAATATTTCATTTTAATATCAATTTTTCCCCTTTACACTATAAATTACCTATAAATTATAAGTTATTTTGACCCAACAAATATAATTTTTCCTTTTAACATGTCAGAATGTTTCAATGATTTTGAAATGCTAAAAAAATTTAACTGTGAAATCCATTAAAAATAATTCTTTCCTGTGAAAAATCAAAACAAATCCTGATCTATGTGGCTCAACAATTCTTTTACTTCCCTATTCCACAGCTATTAGAAGAGAACTATGTCAAATGTCTTTTTTACACATAAGAATTTTCATTTTAGATAGTAATGATCTTGGGCAGGGGACCACCATTTTGTCTTTGTAGCCACTTGCCACTATTATACAAATACTAATACAATCGATAATTAATAGTGGAGGCTTGGATCATATTCCCTGACACCAAAAATCCTTATGTAGAGCAAGTTTAATGGTACAAAACTAAATGCATCAAATAAACACAATTTTTGGTCAGAGCTTTCATTTCATTTTGCCTGTGAAATATAACAGATGTACCATCATCACCACACCAGTAAATATATAACGTGAGTGTAAATTGTATTTGTATTGGCAGAATTAAAGTAAGTAACATTTTGAAAGTGTGGACTAGCAGCAGATCAATCACTTGGGCTGAGAGTTTGATTGCTGTTATGAATATACAATTCAGTCTCAAGACCCTAATCCCAATTCCCAACCTCTAAATTAAGTAAATTACTTTGGCTTAGCTATGAGTTTATGTCCCACAGGAATATAAGATTTTGTCAACCTGTGAGGTTTGTGTCTCAGCTTGGTTTCATAGAGCAATGTACTGGTTACCTGTGGAACCTCAGATTGAACCATGAGGTTGATCATTGTGATTGATACATTTGCCTAATGCTGAGAGTGGATACCAGGTAAGCAAGAAGTGGGAGCAAAGGAATAGCTAGAATACATAGTAGCAGGATTATCTTGCTATAAAAACAGAGTGATTATTTATTCATGTAGTGTGAATAAGTGAAGATCCATCGATAGGGTGTCACTTAAGGCTACTAATTCATTTTCATTTAGACAGACACCATAAAAAGAATACCAAGATTTAAAATGATCTTTTTGGCTAGATGGTCCATTGGACTAGTATGGCTAATGAATACAGTTTCTATAGCCAAAAACATGCTAGGGGAATGAGAAAAGAGCAAGTAAGGTAACTTCCAGAGCTACTTGTAAATAGGTACATAGTAGGCCTGTGCGAAGCTTAAGTAGCTGATTCGATACAGAGGAGATTCGGCCCGATTCGGTGACCGAATCTCCTCATCTGAATTTAATTGGGAGACCAATTAAAAGCTCTGAATCAATTCAAAGTATCTGAATCAATTCAGAAAAAGATTTGGAAAAGATATGGTGATTTGGCTATAGACTAAATAGGCAGCTGGCAAGTCTGTTGGCGTTGGTGGAGGGGGGAAGAAAGGGGCATGGGGGAGGAAGGGATTGGGGCTGCGACTGGGGTGGGGGGTGCGGGATATGGCAGCGAATCTTTCGGATCTGATTTAGCCTAATCGAATTGGGACAGTGATTCGAATCTTTGAATCAAATCACTGTCCTCCAAGTTGGCCAAATCCAAATCTGAAGTGAATACTTGCCTCTTCGCATAGGCCTAGTATATAGCCATTGAGAATGGAAAGTCATAGTATCCAGCCATGAGGCTGGCCACATCATTCCCTTGTATGCTATTAGCTAGAGCAGTGATTCTCAACCAGGATTCCATGAAGCCCTCCCTCAGGTATGCTACAATGCAGGTACTGCTGCTGGGGTGGCAACCAGGTAAAACTGGCCCATGAACAGGGCTGTGGCTTATGCACACTCCAGCTGCATTAGGGCTCACTGAGCATCCTAATGCAGATGGAGCTGGCTCTAACTGCTGCCCTTCTGTAGTCCATCTTCCCACCTCCAGTTCCACCTGTGCACCTCTGTTTCTGGGAGGAGTGCTGGTGGGGGGTGGTGTGGACTGGGAAGCCAACTCCTACTGGAGGAGGATGGCGTGCACATTCTACAGCCCTTCCTAGGTTGATTGTGCTGCAGGCATGTAGGGCACCTTTACCTGGAGGCAGAAGCACCAAGTTAAGCACTGAGGTAGGCTAAGGCAGCACCAATAGTGGTTTTCAACCACGGTTCTGCCACATTCAAAAAAGTGGCAGAGGGGTGCCATGAATGAAAAAGTTGAAAATTACTGGGCTAGAGAAGCTGGCATGTCATACTTATGCTAGCCCAATAGCTGTACACAGAAAGATCACCACTGCTATTGTACCTGAGACCCTGATTTGTGGACACTAGCTCTTCCTTACCTCTCCTTAGAGGTGAGGTAGTTTTGTCTCTAAGATGATAGATGTGATATTCCCCAGACAATGATCAAAGGCTATCATGGTCAAATTAAATACAAGATGTATATGGTGTACAGTGAAAGCGTTGGATAACAGTGAAGCAAACAGTTTGCACATTTTATCTCGTCTGGCATCTGGTTCAAGTTAGGCTATGAAGGTACATTGAGTTTAGTTACAGTCCATAAAATACCTTGAATTATAGTATATTTCCCCTTGGCATCTCTTTGGTCTCAAGCCCTGCAGTGCTTGACCCATTCTAAGCAGAGTTTTATGAAGGATATAAGGGCACTTTGTTTTTCTTTGACATTTGCTATCTTTACACCAGCAGGCTAATATACAGGTATATTCACATGTGGATTCACTCTTCCATGCTTAAGGAGACATGTGCTTCTGTGCTTCTTGCTTCTGTAGATTCTTTGCTTTTTTTTTAGTTCCCTGCGGGCAAAGCAGAATTAGAAAATCCAGGTCCCAGGTCAAATATTAAACCAAGACAGATGTGCTTTTTACTCCTATATGGTTCCCAGATGACTCCTTGACGATTTTTTAAAATCTAATATGACCGCTAATATTGATGTGTAGAGTTGTTAAGTGTTTTGAACCTACCCAAGTTACAGGAAACCTTTAACATTTCCATTTAGGAGTGTGTTGTAGCCCTTCATTCTTCAACTTTTATGCATCCTAGGGATGTTTTTTGTCTCCTTCGTCAAGAATGCCACGTAGAATTATTCAACATAGAAGTAATCTCTTCTGTATGTTTATGACACTATTGTTTAATTCTGTCTTTATTTATTCACAGTCGTATTTGTTTTGATGGTATGATATAATTTTGCTCTCAAATGTATCGATGCAAAAATGGCATCCCTTCACTCAGGATTTCTGCTCCTTATGTGCTTTCAAGCTTAAAACTGAGGATTTAATAGGACAAAAAAGTTGTCAAAGGGGGGAGCTTATTGGTTTTTATGCTGCTGGTCCTGGAGAACCAGCACATTAAGAGAGTAGGAAACGGCACTAAATTCTGTTCAGTTTTGTGCACCCTCCATAAAGCAGTCTACTAACTTTAACCTCAGGGTCAAGGGTAAAAGTGAATGTGTGTGCAGGTAGAGGAGATGAGGAGAATGGGTGAAGGAGCTGACCAGAAGTCTGCAAAGCTGGGCAAAGAGGGTCTGATGGACACTAAACCCAGGCATTCTTAGGTTTTATCTGCTTTCATTGTTGTGCTAGTTTTAATTTTAAATCAGTTTTAAAAATGATTTAGCTAGACCAATGATTCTCAAACAGGGTGTTGCAGCACACAGGGGGAGGTGTGCAAACATTTACACATGATTCACAAGATAAGTCCAGAGATTTCAAATAGAAATCCTTAGTGTAAAAAAACTGTTGTGGTTTTTCTGAGTTGTTTGCAACACAAGAAATACTCTATTATTTTCCCATAATAAAAAAAAACAAGTAAAAAGTAAGAGCTGGAATTTTCTGTTTGTTTATTGTAAACCACTTGGACCCTATAGATAGAGGGGGATATAAATTAGGACTGTGCAAAACAGCACCGTTTTGGTTCAACTTCCATTTTGTCATTTGGAACAGTGTTTTGTTTTGAGTTTTGTTTTGTTTCAAAAGCACTGTTCCATGTAGTTTCATCGAAACTCTTTCGCAGTTTCAACGCTGTTTCAATGTTTTTCCCATAGGCTATAATGGGGAAGCATGAAACTGCTTGTAACTTTGTCATTTCCTGCCTGATTCAGATGAAACTTGCAGGAATGGTAGCCCCTTCTGAGGCCATGAAGCCTGCCAAGTTTCA
>NW_017729024.1:48375487-48377873 GCF_001723915.1 Gavialis gangeticus | reverse complement strand
ATGTAGTTTCATCGAAACTCTTTCGCAGTTTCAACGCTGTTTCAATGTTTTTCCCATAGGCTATAATGGGGAAGCATGAAACTGCTTGTAACTTTGTCATTTCCTGCCTGATTCAGATGAAACTTGCAGGAATGGTAGCCCCTTCTGAGGCCATGAAGCCTGCCAAGTTTCAAAGACATAGGTGCAGGGGGTTCTGGGAAAACTACACCTCAAAATCTTGAAAGCAAAACTCATGCCATGTGTGAAAACTGCAGGCATAGTAGGCCCCTCTCCCCCTCCCCCATGGCCATGAAGCCTGCCAGCTTTCAATGAAATAGGTGCAGGGGTTTCTGGGAAACTGCACCTCCGGCTGCTGACAAGCAAAACTTGTGACATGGGTGACACTTTGTATGTGTTAAGGCACACCCTTACTGGTGCTGGGGCCTCTACACGACATGGTAGTGTGCCCTAATGAGGCCTCCTCCTCCCCTACAACCTCAGTCCGGTCCACCATTTTAAATGACAACAAGTCTAAAATAATTTGGTGAGCACTAGCACAGTAGTACCAGCAGCATCTCAGGCAGCCAAACTGTGATAGAGCCTTTATTTCCTCTCCTGCAGGAGCTTCCTCTCCAGTCATTGCCAGAGAACTCTCCCTGCCAGCCCCAGTCCTGAGGCATAGATGTGCTCAGGGCCCTGCCTCCTTCTGGACAGGTGCTAGAGGTGTTGGTCTAAGGACATGGCACTTGCAGACAAGGTCCTTTGGCTCAATCTAATCTGGTATTTTTTAGCAGACCAACTGAATAGTTACAGAAATATATCTTAGCCAGCTTTCAGGTTGAAAAACCCTTCATTGGGCTGAGGAAGCACCTGCAGTTGGTGTGTGTGTATGCTTTTCCTGGATGGAATGAATAGTAAAAAAGCCAGAGGCTGGCATGCAATGCAGGCAGGAAAGCCAGTCAATGAAGATGGATATAGAGGTGTCAGGGGGTGAGGCACAGGCTGGGGTTGGGGGAAGGGGGGTGTAGCAGGCAAAAGTGAAGAGGTACCTGGGGAATCAGATATCTGGCAGGTTGTAGTGTGTGAGAATTCCAATGTATATATTGAGTCCATGACTTTCTGTACCTAGGAGGTTGATGAAGTGCAGTTCATAGGCTCGTCTGTGAAAAGTGGTTTGTAAATTCAAACAAGCACTGAACCTCACTAACCTCATCACAAGAAGCCAACTTCCTATAGCCCAAGGCACACTGAATGGATCCAGGCCATGCCATGACAAGACACGCAAAACCTGCCAACAATATCTCTAGTATGGAGATATCTTCACAATATGATACATATCTCCATCAGGGCACCAAGTGCCCTGATTAAAAATACGTGGAGAAACCAAGCAACAACATGCACCTGAATGAACGCACACCGAAAATCTATCAAAGACAGCAACAGAATACCACCTGTCTCCAATCTCTCAGGCCTGATCCTCAAAGGGAATTTACAAACCACTTTTCACAGACAAGCCTATGAATGCTCTTCTTCCTAATCTTTAAATTACTATGTATAGCAAAGGGTGGAGACCTGTCTTTGCACTGCAGGCTGGCCCCCCTACCAGAGTCTCCTATAGCCTTCCAGTGGAAGGATCTTGCTACACATCTGTTTTATGGAGATGGGGGCGTTTCCTCCTAGCTTGCTTCTTTAGCCTCTTGGTTAAGGGCAAACAACACTCAGAGGCATTCAAGCCCCAAGACCTCCAGGCTTGGGACTGCATGTAGGATTCCTGCCATGGCTTTGGAAGTATTTGAAATCCCAGGCTGAAAGTCTGGGAAAGAGGATTCTTGCTGCTGGGAGTGCCACATGGATTTGAACAATTGCATTTTGCTTAATTGATAGGATTCGGAACTGATTTGGCTAATTTGACCTGGAATATGAAATTAAATTTAAAAAAAAAATCAGTATGCTTGCCCAGTGTGGGCCAGGTGTTTTACAGTCCTGCTCTGTGTTGGCTGCATTCAATCAACTTCAGAGCTGGTTTCTGTTGCTGAGCACATGCTGCTTTTGGCAATAGTTTAATGATAGACAATGCATTTAGTGAGATGTCCTTTTATGTGATTATAAAACAAGGGGCTTTTTTTCCCCCTTGCGAATTGGGAGTAAAAACCTTGTCCTGTATTTGAGTAAACACAGTATTTAACTTAAGTCTTTCCTAAACATATATAAGCAAGATTTCGAGGCCACTATGGCTGAATGCAAGTACACCCTTAAAAAGGTAACTGATATTTTTGACTACTTGCACAAATTTTAGGTCCTGCTTCCTCAAGATTGTAGATAGTTGTAAGCCACAGAAAAATGAAAGGTGTGTGAGTTCGTGCTGAATTATATAGGGACTGAATTAAGCACAGGCTCAGACCTGGAT
>NW_017729024.1:48374456-48375476 GCF_001723915.1 Gavialis gangeticus | reverse complement strand
GCTAAATCCCTGGAGAGCCAGGGGGGCTGCTGTGCCCTCTTGTTTCATTGTATGCACGGTCATTTATAGGTTGTTTATTTCTTTTCTTGAGCACCTATTGCTGTGGCAGCTAGAAAAAAAAAAGGTTAGAAGACAGGAAATGCACACAAAAAGCTATAAAGCAAATGAGAGTAAAATGCCTTGAGACTAAACTGATAGGCCACATGTTGTACCTTGAATTTGACCAAACAGAGAATTTCCCAGGAGAACTATACCAGCATAATTATTCCACAACAGTTACAGGAGAGTAAGTCCCCACATAGACACTGCATTATAGAATAAACTTAACTGTCCATTTGGGGACTTATTCTGGTGTGGCTATGTTGGGAGGAAAAGCCCCGAGTTGACAAGCTGTCAGGCATCCTCATGCTATCAGACAAAAGAGGTTGTATAGGACAGGATTCCAGAGTGGTCAAGAGAATAAGTCTATTTCATGACCTTTTTTGAAGTTTCAAAAATTGGTTTTGTTCCACACTGCACAAAAAACAACATCTTTTGAATAGGTAAAAATATTAAAATATTTTTCCATCAAAAGAGGTCCAGTTTCCATTTTGGAGATCTCTCTCTCTCTCTCTCTTGCTCTCACATGCTCTCTCTCTCTTTCTGGTCCAACTTAAGAAACGTTGCCATCAAAAATTTTTGTTGAAGTCAATACATCCCAAAAAAGTTTCAGTTTTGTCCTAAAATGCATATTTTAATGGAAATTTGATTTAATGGAAAATGTTCTAACCATCTGTTCAGAATCCTTTGTGGAGAACAGGGTGGCACGGGGCCTACAGGATTCAACTCCCATCAACCAGCTGCAGGACTGAAGGGATCAAAATAAATCTTAGATGATATGTAAGATAAAGTTGTGATTTATTAGATTACTGAATTTCAAAGTAAGGGATTTATAATTAGTAATTAATGCCTTGACATGAACCCAGCAATGGGGAGCCAGCCAGCACCATATGCAATATATCAGGAATGTCCCAAATGTGG
>NW_017729024.1:48366813-48369456 GCF_001723915.1 Gavialis gangeticus | reverse complement strand
TTAGATTACTGAATTTCAAAGTAAGGGATTTATAATTAGTAATTAATGCCTTGACATGAACCCAGCAATGGGGAGCCAGCCAGCACCATATGCAATATATCAGGAATGTCCCAAATGTGGCATGGGCAGCCTCTATACATAGCACTTGGCACTTCAGGAAGGGGAAAGGGAACACAGTAGCAGATAGGACAGGAAATTAAGTACATCAAGCAGGGACCACAGGGCAGGGAGCAGAAAGCAGAGCAGCAGATTGGGCAGAAGAAGTAGGTCAGAGTGTCACTCGCAAATGGTGCAGCGCTAATTTGTGACATGTCTGCCAAAAAAGTTTTTTCTTCCAATGTCCATTTTATCCAAAAACCATTTTCCATCTAGAAATGTTTAAATGGAAAATTGTTGACCTGACCTATTTTAAACTATAACTCCCTCGCAACCAAAAATATCTTTTTTTGGCAATAGTGTGTTTGTGTATGTGTAGTGGGAGGAAAATAATATTAATTAAAGAGAAATTAAATGAATAGTTTTTTTGAGGCTCTGTTAGAAGAGCCCATCTGGGTATTCATTAATGCCTACAAGCTTGGCATATAATGAAGCTTGTCCTCAGTACACCTTCTTCATGACACACTCAGTTAGATGCTATTCACTCTTTTTCTTACCCCTCATTAACTTGCAATTAATGGCAAGAGTTGTAGTTCATTCATCACTGCAGTTCAGATCTGAAAGAACTGGGGTTAAGAGCAATCAACCAAGGACAGAAAAAGAGGAGCATGCTCTCACCATCTTTCTCCCTTTTCTACATATATGGAAGAAGGACTGGAACTACCTAATTCCTCTGACAGAAATTCCTCACTGAATCCTTCCTCCCTTGTATAGCCTTGATATTCAAGCATTCCTGAAAGAGGGAGGCGCTAAATCTCTTGTTGAGATCCTCACAAAGCTGACATTGTCCATGACTCTGATATCAGTGGCACGCTGTGACTGCTCTTCCCTTTTTGGTCACATATACTCCCGCCTCTTTTCCCCATTTGATTCTTCATTTAGAGAGGACCCATTGTTTGTTTGTCCATAAGGGCACTGAGGACCTGCTCCTCTGAATAAATCAGCACTCCTATCCCTTCAGCTCTTAATCCAGTAATGTCCATGCAGTAGCTTCTTATTCATGCCGTGGTTTTGCTTGAGCTAATGGCTATATAAGCTACTACATCCTGTTGGTATGACAGCAGCAGAATCTCAGAATGGAGTCTAATGTCAGGAATTTAAAGGCATATCAGCAACACTGGGGCAGTGGGGCATCTGGAAAAAAACACCTGATAACCCACCAGTTCAGATCACATCAAACATTTGTAAAAGCTGCTAGCTGCACAGTATAATGTTTCTGCCAAGACTTTCTTTGCAGCAATATCATTTTGTATAGTTTTATATTTATATCTTATACCTTGCCCTGTCATTTACCATAGTGCACTTCATGTATGTATAGATGTTATACATGTATTTTCCTCATGTGTGAGCATATTATACATGTCATATTTATATATGATGTTTTTAATTTTTCACTCCTCTACAATTAGAAGTTCCCATGGAAACCCTGAGCACCTGTGACAATCTTAAAATACAGGAATAAATAAGCAGACCAACTGGTTACCCCCCACAAAAATATCAGTAATAACAGACTTAAAAAAATCAATTATTCCTCCCCTACACAGTTTTCCCACCTAAGTGTCACATTGCTGTTAAGCATCAACCCGCCTGTTCTGCATGAAGGAGACAACATAGGGACCAACGGGAAGGGACATCCAAAGTCTCAGGGCTCTCATGGAGAAAGCCCTGCCAGAAAACCCTCCTCCCCTGGCGTCAGTGGGGTTCCATTGTCAAATACCTCTGTAGACTAAAATGGTAATAGTATTTTGAAGGAAAAAACGTCTCTCCAAAGATGCCTGACCCATTGAAGAAAATTGAAAAATCCCAATAGGCTTTGTACGAGGTCCTAGTTGGCCTTTCAAGCAGGTTCTATTTTTATACAGCCTACTTTTAGCCTCTACGTGCCATATTTACTCAAATGTAAGATAATCCTGATTATAAGACAACCCCCATTAATTAGTTTCTATGTATGGAAAATGTATACATTTCCCATATTTTTCCAGGTATAGAATCTAATTATTGGTGGTTTGCTTTGAATTTCTCCCACTCCCATGGCTACAGCATGGAAAATAAATCTGGGAGGGGGTCCTGTAGCCCCTTTACTCTCCAACATCTTCCTCCTGCAGCCCCTTCCCCACCTCCTTACTGTTAGACCTTGTTCTCCCTGAACATATAGAAGTGAGGAGCAAATCTCAAAAAGCTGATCTTGAATTAGCTCCAGTAATTTGCATATAGTACCCATCAATTTAGTTCACCCAGAATTGATGTACTTCACTTTTTTTTTTTTTTAAACTGCTGCAGGTTGTGGCACAGGTACTCCATAAAGACACTTTTAACTGACACTTTGGCACCTACTTACATATTTTACAAACTATTTTTTTCTTATTTACAAAAACATCCAAATTCCATTTAACTCTTTCTTCCTTTCTCTTCCACTTCCAAAACATACGTTCCCGGAAATACAAACTGTTCTCTTACTCTCTTATTTTTTTCATATTTTATGTCTTA
>NW_017729024.1:48357177-48366786 GCF_001723915.1 Gavialis gangeticus | reverse complement strand
CCACCCCCACCCTTATTTTTCCTTTTTTTGCATTTTTCTTTCCATAGGATCTATCTACAGACATCAGAACCCATGCATCTTTCTCCTAGACTGTGTCTGCTTCTTCCTCCCCTCTCTATTCCCAGTCACTCCATAGGTACATTTTCACCCCACATAGGTCTAGCTTTAAACTGTTTGACAGACCACTCTGCCTTTTTGAAGACCAGCAAGTTTTGTACAGTTCAGAATGCACTTCTGAAACTGATTACCACCTTCTGTCATCTGCCCACTCAATTTTGTTCTGCTTTTGGCATCTCTCCTCACTGCGCAACTTTAGCTGTCAGCTTGGTGCCTGTTACTATCACTCTACCTTTCCCCACACCCTTTGTGCAAAGGCACATTCCTACAGCAAGTGCTCATGCATTTCCTCCCTAGTACACATGTCCCTTG
This sequence comes from Gavialis gangeticus, assembly GCF_001723915.1. Lineage (NCBI taxonomy): Eukaryota > Metazoa > Chordata > Crocodylia > Gavialidae > Gavialis > Gavialis gangeticus. The sequence continues at coordinate 48,366,357 of NW_017729024.1, read as the reverse complement.
GGCACTTTTGGGTCCAGCAGAGCTACCAGTGATGTTGCAGCTCACAAACTTGCAATATTCCTTGTGTGTGCCAGCATCCAACTTCGTTCTTGGTGCTCTTTTAGAAAGTCTGTTTTTCACACACCTCCTTTCAGATGGCATCTACTTTCTCTGCAGAGAGTTTCCCAATCAGAGCTGTTCTATCTCAGGCATGCACCTTTTATTGAACCTTATGATGGTCTTTCACTTCCTCAGGATCTATTTGCTGTAAATTATATTGGAAAACATTTTTTACCAGATATCATTTAGGGGCTGCCATGCCCAGAGTCACCTATTCCCTATTTCCTCCATAGTATCAGACAAAGCATGCTAATTTGGACTCCCCTCCCACAGCTAAATTACAACACAGGCTCATGTACTTGGCCATTATGAACAAAAATGCATCTGAAAAGTTTCTTGCCCCATGTTTCTTCTGTCTGTATAATGTGTTCTGTGCCAATCTTTCCCGTTGTAACCACCAGAAGTATACACACATGCTCTTTAATGCACAGGCTATGCTACATGCTGGGGAGAACACCAATCCTGTATATAAAACCACAGGCAAGATCATAGCTTTTAGCAACCTCACCTTTCCCTCTAGGATAGGCTTCCACCCACTCCAGAGTTCCAGCTTTTGTATGACCCTTATAGTAGTTTTCTGCAATGCCTCCCACTCTTTAAACTCTGCATCAAAATGTATTCCCAGTACTCATATCCCTCCTTTTACCACTGTGACCCCCATCCCCAACAGGACCCCTACTTCCCTGCATACTATAAAAGTACTTTTCACAATGTTGAGTTTTGCCCCCGCTGCTTTCTCATAAAGCTGAACATGCTTTATCGCTTACCTAATCATCCTTTGGTCCCTACATGCCATATTTGCTATCCATGTATGTGATGCACTTGGTTTGCCTTCTGCCAGTATTTGGACTCCTACCATGTTTTCACTATACTAGCTGTTCTATCACACAGATGAAGAGTAGTGGGGTTAGGGGGCACCCCTGCCTCACCCCTGATCTCACTTCTACTGGCTGTATCAGGTGTCCGTTTATTAAGACTTAACTTTTTGTACCTGTGTACAGCATCTTCAGCCAGTCAAAGAATCCTGTAGAGATCCTCAGCTTTCCCAGCGTTTGCCATAGGAATTCATGATTGACCCTATCAAAGTCTTTCTCCAGGTCTGTATTTAATATTGCTAGGTTTAAGTTTCTTTCTTTGCAGTATTGCATGCCATCTCTTAGTTATACCATGGCCTCGTGAATCCTCCTCCTGAGAACTGCTCATGCTTGATTTTTTCCCTAGCATTTTCCCAATTACTTCTTCTAGTCTGTTCACTATCACTTTGGCTAAGAACTTGTAGTCAAAGTTTAACAAAGTTATTGGCCTCCCGTTCTTTATCTGGTTGTTGTCCCCTTTCTTGAAAATCAGGGATACTGACTGTTCCTTCTCTCATGCTTTTTGAGTCTTTTTTGTCTCCTGTCATTGTAGACTTCTATCAGGTCTGGTTCAGTTGGACCCAGAGCGTTACACAGAATTCTTTTGGCAGTCTGTCTTTTCACAGTGTTTTCCTGTTTTTCAGACTTTTCAGGGTGTCCCAGACTTCCTGTGCCTTCCAATCTTCTTCCAGGGGTTGTTAGTCTTCCTCTGTTAGCTTCCTTTGCAGTCCTTCCAGACAGATCAGTCTGGCCTCCAGCTCTACCTCTCTCTCTCTGTATAGTTCCTGTTAGAAATCTTTCACTGTTCACAGTATGGCTTCTTTAAATGTGTGTTCTTCTCCTTTCTCATCCTGGAGGCACCTTATTCCCTCTTCTGCTCCTCTTCTGATCTTGTTGAAGTACTCCATCCATTCTTCCTTTCCCTCCACCCATTGCACTTGCACCACAAATGCTTTTTCCCTTCTTGCTCTTTAAACCATTGTTCCAATTCCCCTTTTGTTTCCTCTGGGTTTTTTTTTCACTTCAAATCCTTACATGCTCTGCTGGTGTAGTCTTTGCAGTTTCCATTACAATTGCACCGTGTGCTTCTTTCCTTTTTACTTGTTCTTTCCCTACTCGGATAAGGTAGCCCTTTGTGCTTTTTTTTTTTACCCACTCCCACCAGTATGCCACTGTTTCAAAGTACCCTTTTAGTGCTTTCCATCCTGTTTACAGTTTTTTTGTACTCTTCTTGTGTTGTTTTATTCCAGTAGCTTGGCATTTGGCTTCCAGATTCCTTTCCCTTTCTGCATTTGTTTTCCTCCTTCCAGTCCTGCTGTAAGCATGCAGTGGTCTAAGGAGAAATTAGTGTTGCTTCTGCTTCTCTCTTTGTCCGGTGCTTTGATGTCAGGATAAGGTCAGTTCATGAGAAACTTTACCCTGCTGCATCTCCGCTTGTAAAGGCGACTTTTTCCCTTGGTCCTCTTTTTCCTGTATCCTGCAAGTCATTGTGTGTGTCATTCTTTTGTTTAGGATCATTGCCATGGTTTCTGCCTGCCCCTTGCCCTTTCTGGCCTGTGCTTGTTGTACGCAGTTGAAATCACCTACTAATAAACAAGGTGTTCTGCTAGTCATGCTGATTTCCACTTTTTCCAAGAATGTACACTTCTTCTCTCGATCCACTGGTGCATGGGTATGTATGATCTCAAATATTTTCTCATTCATTTTACATACTACTTGCAGTACTCACCCCTCCAGCACCACCACTTTTTTTGTACCCTTGATCTTGATGCTTAGGGTCTTTGGGCAGCTATATACACATGACAGAGCTCTTCTCTGACGCATACTAATCATCATGTGTTGGCACAGACTCAATTAATTAAATCTGCTGGAGAATGCTAATTAGCATGTTCCAACAGCCTCTGCTTCACATGTATCATCATCCCTGTGTTTCAAAATAGCGGCAGGTGCACTTTAATTAAAGCTTGTTGAAGAAGCTTTAGTTAAAGTGTCCCCACTGCCATTTTGATGCACGGGATGCTGAATACAAGTGACTCTGTGAGCGTTTTAATTAAAGCAGCTCTTAAAGCCGCCCCCCACACCCCATCCCCAGAGCACATGTATAGACACCCTTAAATAGTACTGCAACACCTGTTGCTTTGTTAATGTTTGAGCCAGACCAGCTAGATGGCCTCCATTTCTACCATCTCTCATTCTATGTCATTTTTTCTTGCTGGTATTGCATATTCTTGTATATAGATAATATCTGCCTTTATCTGAGATAGATACACTTCGATTATATCCCATCTGACCTTAATTAGTACAGATCATACATTTAGAGAAGCTATAATTAACCTTTTGGTTTAAGATTTCAGTTTACCTTTCCTGATGTTAGCTTCTTTCTTTACAGGCTTTCATCCATCTTATCCTCCTCCTGTGCTTCCTCCTCACCCATTCTCATATTTGTTGCTTTCAAAAACACTTCTACATCTGATGTTCTAGGAACCTGTCTCCTCACTCCTCCTGACTGATAAAAATCTCTTCTGGGCAATCAGTGCTTTGTAGTGGGAAGAAAGCCAAGAAGGGGAGACTGCTGGCAGAGGTGCTTGGCTGGGGCCCTGCTGCTTTCCCCTCTACCTTTTTTTTCCTCTCATTTGATTTCTCCTCCTCCCTTCCCTTTCTTTCTCTTTCTTCTAACTTCTTCCCATTCTGTCTCATTTTCCTCCTTGTCTGATCCTCCATTTTCTTCTGAGCTGCTCTCTTTCCCTCCTTCCTTTTTTGGGGATGCAGCGATCCCCTTCCCTTCGTTTTCTCTTCTTTCTCCCTGACTTCCAGTGTTTTGAGGTGGAAGAGTCCTTCTGACTCTTCCTAGCTCTCATTATCCCCTTCTGATTCTTTCACCTGTTCCTCAGGCTCTGCAGCCTCTTCTGCAGGCGCCTCTCTTTCCCTTTCCTCTTGCTCTTTGTTCTCCTCTGTGTAATGTTTGCAAAGGACTGGGGGCAGAAACAGAACACATGCCTTTCTTCCCCACGGAGGTTGCAATGCCTTTTCTCCTTACAATTTTTTGTCATATGGTCCTTCTTACTACATATTGAGCATATGGTGTAGAGGCAAATGAAACTTGTGTCGCCTTCACTACATTTTCTGCACAGCTTTGGTTGGCCTTGGTAAAACATAGACCCACTGTTCACCCCTAGGGTGACTGCTACTGGTGGGAAGTGTCTCATTCCTTCAGTGTTTTCTGGGTCCCTGCATAACACGGCATGAGCCTGACAAGCCCCAGTCCAGATCTTGTTGGGCTCCTCTCCTTTTTTGATCTTGCCAACCTTTTCACAGTACCTGATGAGCCAGCTCTTTATGTCTTCCTCCCTTATTGCCACATTAAACATCTTCACAATAACTACACGCTCATAGTTCTCCTACAGCTCTCCAAAGTCAAAGAACTGAAGCTCTGGGTCCTCTCTCTTCCTCTTGTACATCTCCCAGAAATCCTTAAAGTGCTGGCTGTCCCAGAACACAAAGTTCCAGTCCAGGTCTCTGGGCAAGGCCACCAGCCTAACCAGATCTCTGGCGTTTACCTTCATGATGTTCTGCACACTAGCTGGCTGAAATCCAGTGAGATTATGTCCAGCTTCAAAGGTCCGGTCTGGTATTCAGGGAGGGTCTGAATGCTTACCAGGAGCATTTTTATTTCTGCCATAGTCCTTTCTCAGCCACTGCTTTTCTCCCTTCCTGTGCAAGTACTCTGTCCAGGTGGTCTGTCTTCACACCATCCACTCCATCCTATACCTAGCCATTCTAACTTTAACCCAGGCAGGTAAAACTGCACTTCACCATAGCCAAATGAACTATTCATGATACTCATTTAAAAAAATATATATTTCTATATCTACATTGGCAGCACTGTCTCATGACAGTAGCTGTACCTGTGCACCCATACACCTGTATGTCCATCACCATCTCTTCTATCCATTACAATCATGCCAAACCACCTCTGATCCCTCTACCTTCCCTTTCCCTTCCCACCTTCAATCCCACAAGCCTTCTGTTCCCTTTCCCACTTCTTAATCCACATTGTCTTAGTCCTCATTGTCTTGTCCTTGTTGCTTAACCCCTCTTCATCACTTTCCACATCCTCTTCCTCCTCATCTTTGTTGTTGTCGTAGTCTTCTCTGGGACTTTTGTTCATGAACACTCTGTGCCACTCTCTTCTCTTCCATATGATTTCCACCATTGCCTCCCATCATCTTCGACTGACTTTTTGAAGTAGACCTGCATCTCACTTAGTCCCATTTTGACACAGTCCTCAACTGAGAGGTTCATGTGTCTGTACATGAACAGGTTCCTGGTCTACCACAGGGCATTCCTGAAACAGGAGATGAACTGGTCAAAGCGGGTGGTTGGGGTCCCTTGCCGCTTGGTTGTGTGTCCAAACAGTGCCTCCTCTCTGGTCAGGGTCTTGACCCCGGTCATCATGAGGAGTACAATTACTCTCCTCCACATCTCCCTGGCATAGGGGCAGTACCAGAAGAGGTGGTCGATTGTTTCCACATTCCACAAGCAGGTTTGCCTGGGGTAGTTTGGTTGACCTTTCTGCCCCTCTGTGTTTTTCAGTGCCCGCATGAGGAGTGCCCCATGGGCTACCTGCCAGTTCAAGTCTCTGTGTTCTTCTGCAAGTTCTTGTGGAAGACTTGTTCCCAAATGGCCTTGCTGCTATCACCAGGGAGCACGTCCATGGTTGACATTCTGTCCCTTGCTCCTCCCACCTCCTGTAACTTATGGCAATTTTTTAGGTTTATCTGGCCTTGTTTTTGTAGCATATATCTGCTTTAGGTCTTTCCAGGACTTTGTAGAAGCACGGCAGTTCTCAGGTCCACCGGCACATATTGAGTGGCATGTACACTCCCCAACATCGCAGCAGGTTTCTTGCAAAATATTTCACAAAGCAGGCTGTTTTGGAATCTGCCCCAGTTGCCAGGTTGCAGTTCTGACTTATGTACTTGGCCTAGAGGAACATCTGGGCATCCTGTATTCCTTGGTCCCCGGTCTTGTTTGTCTTATATACTTTGACAAAGTATATACACTTTGATCCTTGCAACCTTCTCCTATATGGTGCCTCAGAAGATGACACACATGGCCCTTTGGATTCTACAGATGATTTGCTCTGTGAGGAAGACCAGTGTGGTGTACAGAAGCACCGATAGCACCATGTCCCTCATGAGTGCAACACGCTGTCCTCCCCCCATCAACAGGCAGCACAAGTTCCACAGTGTCCATTTCTGTCTGACTGAGGCCTTGTTCTTTTCTCACATTTTCTGCCCTTTCAGCTCTGAGTCAAACCACCCTGAGGATTTTTACCCCTTCATGGGGGACAGAGACTCCCAGGGTAGATAAGTCTCTGAGTTTGCCCAATGCCAGGAAGGTACTCTTGGCCACATTGAGCTTGGCCCCTATTGGTGCTCTGTATGTCTGGGAATGTGCAGAACTCTTTCCATCAACAGTTTGTCTCTGCATAAGATGTTGAGGTGGTTCGTGTAGTCCAGGACTCCTCTCTTCCCTGCTGCCCATGGGGGTCTCCATTCCATTGATCCTAGGATCTTGCCTGGGTAACTGGGCTAGCAGTTCTACCTCACAGATTAAAAGGATTAGAGAGAGTGGACATCCCTGCCAGATGTCTAACTCTACTTCAATCAGGTCAGTCAGGAACCTGTTCACCAGCATCCTGCTGCTCACATTAGTGTACTGCATCTTTATCCAGGTGATCAAGGTCAGGGGAACCCCTGTCTTCTTCAGCATCTTGAGGAGGAATTGGTTAGGTGCCCTGTCAAAGCCTTCTCTAGGGCAAGGTTTACCATGACTATGTTCAGCCACCTCTCTCATTGGTACCACGGTGAATCCCACAGCTGCAACAGGACTCCATGGATCTGCCACTCCAGCACCATGCATGACTGGTCCTTATAGATTACTGTACCTATTAGAGAGTTGAGGCACTCAGCCAACACTTTGGCCAGCAGTTTATAATTGAAGTTCAGGAGCATTATGGATCTCCAGTTCTTCAGATCCTCCCTTGGCTCCTTCTTGTAAACAAGGGTCATGAGACCCCGGTCCATTGTCATCCCCAGGCAACCCTCCTGCAGTCAGTCCCTGGCAACCCTTCTCCGGCAGGCCAGGCAGAGCCATCCCTAGGGTGTGGCAAATTGGGGTGACCACTCCAGGCTCCGTGCTTTGGGGGGGCCCTGCAGAGCTGGGTGGAGTGGCTGCAGCCCTTCCCACTGGGTCTGCCTGGAGCTGGTGGCTCAGCCCTGCACCATGGAAGAAGCATAGAGACCCCTCCCTTTGAGTGGGTACCCAGGCCCTGTGCAGTGTTAAGAGAGGCCCGCACAGGCTGATTTGCCCCAAGCCCCACACCCCCCTAGCATTGGCTCTGAGGCCAGGGACCACCTGGTCCCAGAAAGTGACATAGATCTCCTTAGGAAAAGCATCTGCCCAAGGAGCCTTACCACTCTTGAAACTGTGGAGGGTTTTGTCAATCTCCAGAGTCCAGTCCTCCACCAGTTTCTGTCTCTCATCCTTCCCAAGGGTCTGGGTGAGCTCCTGCATGCATTCTTGCAAGGTCTGTCTCCAGCATACAGTGCTCCACACCTATTCCGTCTATCAGATTGGTCATAGCCTTCCTCTTGGTCTTCTTTAACACACTAAATGGCAGCGGGTGCTTCAACTAAAGTTTGTTTGATGAGCTTTAGTTCAGCACCTCCACCACAAGTTTGAAGTGCAGGGACACTGATACGCAAGATGCAGGAGGCTGCGGGAGCACAGTAGTTCTCACATTGTTTGGCATCTCTTCTGGTGATGTTTGCCATAGATTTAAGGTGGGTGAAGAAACAGGAATTATTGGAAATGGAAAAGAAAGGCACAGCTAAACTGTGGAAATGAAGAGGGATTCAAATGTATTCAATGTAGTGGTTCATCGACTTAAAAAAAAAAAAAGAGTAGGTGCTGCAGATGGCTGTGCTCAGTAGGCAGTTCAGCTTATTCAGATGAATTACACTAATTTATCTTTGTGATAGGTTCTAGTCAGCATTTTTGGCACTGGGGAGGGTGTTGGAGCTGGCTCTGGGGTCTCCAAATACCGGCCTGGTATTGCAGTACTTCCAGGCCTGGTACCCGTTTCTTCCTGAGAGAGCAATGGCCTGTTTGTTTGTTTGTTTGTAAGGGCTCTGCACACCCTCTTCTGCCACCCCCCAAATAAAAGTTTCTTATCAAGATGCTTGCCCAATATAGGCCATATACTTGACAGTCATGACCAGTGTTGCCTGCATTTAATCAACTTCATAGTTGGTTTCCATTACTGAGCACATGCTGCTTCTAGACAATCTATTTAATATGGCTTTCTTGTATGTGAATGTAAAATGAGGAGAATTTTTCCCCCATGTTGACTGGGGAAAAAATTGCTCACCGTGTGTTTGAATAAATGCAATAATATAAGAAAGCTGTTTTAGCTTGAAGAGGGTCCAATTTGCCTCAGAATGGCCCACATTTTAGGATTTAGTTTTTATTGTGTTGTAACATCTGTTTAGCTTTTATTGTCTTTCATAGGTTTGCTACTAAGGCCCCAGCATAAATTACACTTAGGATGTGATTAACCAGTTAGTCATGTGTTAAGCTGTTACCCACCCACACATTAATGCAATCAACAGTGTGATAAAACAAGGAATAAGCCACAAAGTTATTACACAGAAAATGTGTAGTAACTTTGTGGTTTGTTCTTATCACTCCATTAATTGTATATGTGAACAGGCTGGGACTCCCAGCCATAAGGTGCGCCCTTGTGGCTGGGAGTCCTGTCAGCCGATCCACACTCCCAGCTGCATGGGTGCACCATGCACCCATAGAACTGGGATCTGTTAGCTGATGAGGCTCCATGCTGCAGGAACGCATTGCAATCCCATGCTTCTCCTGCACCAGCAATAAGGCATGATGGGATTGATGCTGGATCCCATAAACATGTCTCCTGCCATGCATGTGTGGCATGGCAAGAAGTGCAGTTGTAGAGATCCCACATCAGATCCCATTGTGCCCTCACTTGCACATCTGCAAGGGACCTAACATTCCCAATGTTCTTCTTAGTGAAATAGCCCACATACTGGTTACATTGAAATAAATTAGGAGCTTGTGGCAGGGTGGGGCCTGGGGGTCCGTGACCTCCCCTAGCGCCCCTACCTACCGTGCCAAATCGGGTCTTGAACGC
>NW_017729024.1:48354760-48357031 GCF_001723915.1 Gavialis gangeticus | reverse complement strand
TCTCACCTGCCACATCTTGCTGGTATATCATTAATGGGAGGCTGCCTTCCTGCCCTCCTTGGCACGGTGCCTGCCTTGCTGTACCAGGGCTCTGTCTAATTGCCTGCCTGCTTGCTCTCATGGGTGCCCCCTCACTTCTCTCACGGCCCTCACCGCACCGGGGCTCCTCAATAAGCTCGCCCCCTCCCGGGGCTCCTCCCGTACAGACAGTGCCCCACTGGGGCCTGTCCCTCCGTGCTCACGCTCTCGCCCCAACTGGGGCCTGTCTCGCGCCCCTCCCCGTGCTCTCACCCCCAGCCAGGGCCTATGCCTTGCACTTCTCGTGCTCCCTGCCCACACTCGGGCCTTGCTCATGCTTCTCGCCCTTGGGGCTCAGGTGGCCTCGGCCTTACCTGGCCCCAGGCCCCTTCCTCAGGTCCTACGCCCACTGGGCTTCTCCCAATTGGGGCTCAGGCAGCCTCAGCTTTACCTGGCCCCCAGACCCCTTTCCTACGTCTCATGCCCCACTGGGGCTTCTCCCTACGCCAAACTCTTCCCGATAATCGCCCACACTGGGCCGGGGTCAGGACACCCCAAGTGAGGCCTCCTCCACCCCTACAGCTTCGCCCGGTCCTCCGGTGACACCACGCTTCTCGCGCCACAACAACTAAAACCATAAGCACAAAAACCCCTGGGCTATAATATAAATTCCCAGCCAACCTGGCTTGTTTCCATATACATCCCCATCAGGGTTTTCTCAAGCTCCTACCTCCTTGGCAGCCAGAGGGGGACTGGGCTCTGGTCTTGGCCTATGCTGTTTATAAAGGCCAGGCCCTGCCCCCTTCCGATCAGCTGACCAGACCAGTTGTCATGGCAACCCGCACCTGTGCTGCCCTGGTGATTGGCAGCTGAGCTCGTAACACTGCCTCCAGTAGCAGGCACCTTAGTGCCCTGCTACAGAGCTGTTGGTCATTAAAACTAGTTTGAGTATGGAGATCCATTGTGATAGGCACCCTATTAATGCCAGAAGCAGATTCCATTGTGAGCCCAACATTGCAGTTGTGGCTGGGAGGCATGGAGGAGAGTTCAGTTCTGCTTATACAAAAATATATGCACATATCTCATAAAAATAAGTTCTCTAGGTGGAGCTGGTTGAAAATTTGCCAACATTTTTCTGTCAGAAAATACTGATTTGTTGAAAATGAAATGTTGCATAGAAATGTGGTATCTTTGACAAAAAGTTGTTTTGAAAGAAAAATTGAAAATAAGTTCTCAATAAGGTATAAATTATTCAGGAATGGAATATTTCAATTATCCACTTCAAAACAGTTTTTACTTCAGATTTTTTTAGACCTTTCTGCTATAAAATGATTTAAAAGCTGAAATCAGAATTAAATATTTTGATTGACTTAATTTAAAGAAACACTTTTTTGTGGAATTTCAATCTATGGGAATTCTTTTCCAGTTTTTCTATTAATTCTGGAATGGAAGACATTTCAAACTTGCAAAAACTTTACTTGAAATGAAAAATCTAGTTTGCACACAGCTCTGACTTTGGGTCTGTAATCCAGAACACTCTTATCAATGCAAAGACTCCAGATAAGCCCTGTTCCATTATGCCTGGACAATTCAGTATTATGGCGGACACAGAAAAATAGTTTCACAGGGTCCCCTGAAATGCCATCCTTACTGATGGCTTTTTGTATAATGACCACTGTAGAATACTGCCATCCTAACTTCTATTATAATCATATATTTTCCCTCAATTTCTGCAAAGTTTTATTCCTAGGGCCAGGACTTTCTCAACTCCAAGGTAATTTTAAAAAAAATCTGCAGTGGCATTTTTTGGTTATGTAAGTAGGAGAAAATATACTATTTTAAACAAACAAAACATTGGACCTGATTATACCGTACCTTGTCATGCATCCATAGATGCATCTCGAGCAGGTCCAGAGAGATGATCCTCCCCCTCTATGCGGTACTGTTCAGGCCGCAGTTGGAGTACTGCATCCAGTTCTGGGCACCGCACTTCAAGAGGGATGTGGACAGCATGGAGAGGGTCCAGAGGAGGGCCACTCACATGATCAGGGGACTGCAGGACAGGCCCTATGAGGAGAGACTACGGGACCTGAACCTGTTCAGCCTCCACAAGAGAAGGCTGAGGGGGGATCTTGTGGCCTGTTACAAACTGGTCAGGGGGGATCAGAAGGCATTGGGGGAGTCACTGTTCCCCCGAGCACAGCCAGGAGTGACCAGGAACAATGGTCACAAGCTAGCAGAGGGTAGATTTAA
>NW_017729024.1:48341927-48354699 GCF_001723915.1 Gavialis gangeticus | reverse complement strand
GTCACAAGCTAGCGGAGGGTAGATTTAGGTTAGACATCAGAAGACACTATTTCACAGTCAGGGCGGCTAGGTTCTAGAACCAACTTCCAAGGGAGGTGGTGAAGGCTCCTACCCTGGGGGTTTTTAAGAAGAGGTTAGATGAACACCTTGCTGGGGTCATTCGACCCCAGTACTCTTTCCTGCCATGGCGGGGGGTCGGACTAGATGATCTTCTCAGGTCCCTTCTGACCCTAGAAACTATGAAACTATACAAAAAAGAGATTAAGATGATAAATGAAATAATAAATGAATAAATGTGTTGCTGTATTTAAGGATACTTTCTCAGGCCACTTCTCTCTTATTCTCAAAGAAAAAGAACCCCAAGATGCAATTACTCAATATGAAGAAATTGTCCAGTACTCGGAAAGTGCCCTCCCAGAATCATAGAATCATAGAAAATGAGGATTGGAAGGAACCTCAGGAGGTCATCTAGTCCAACCCCCTGCTCAAAGCAGGACCAGCAAGTCATTCTAGCCAGAACTTTGCCAAGCTGGGCCTTAAAAACCTCCAAGGATGGAGATTCCACCACCTCTCTAGGTAACCTGTTCCAGTGGTTCATCACCCTCCTAGTGTAAATTTTTTTTTTCCTAATATTCAATCTAAACTTCTCTTGCTGCAACTTAAACCCATTGCTCCTTGTTCTGTTATCTGCCACCATGGAGAACACTTGAGCCCCATTCCTTTTGGAACCATCTTTCAGGTAGCTAAAGGCTGCTACCAAATCCCTCCTCAGTCTTCTCTTTTGCAGACTAAATAAACCCAGTTCCCCCAGCCTCTCCCCATAAATCATATGTCCCAGTCCCCTAAACTATTTTTGTTGTCCTCCACTGGACTCTCTGCAACTTGTCCACATCCTTTCTTTGGTGGGTGGCCAAAACTGGACATACTACTCCACATATGGGCTCACTAGTGCCTAATAGAGGGAAACAATCACTTCCCATGATCTACTGGCAACACTTCTACTAATGCAGCCTAGTATGCCATTAAGCCTTCTTGCCAACAAGGGCACACTGCTGACTCATATCCAGCTAATCTACTGTAACACCAAGGTCCTTTTCTGCAGAGTTTCATAGATTCATAGATTCATAGATTAAGGGTCGGAAGGGACCTAGTAGATCTTCTAGCCCGACCCCCCGCCAGGGTGGGAGAACAACAAAAAACCCCAAAAGAGAAAACGGGACTCAAATGAGTCCAGCCAGGTAGGCATCCAGCCTCTTCTTAAAGACCCCCAGGGTAGGGGCCAGCACCACTTCCCTTGGAAGTTGGTTCCAGCTCCTAGCCGCCCTAACTGTGAAGTAGTTTTTGCAGATGTCCAATCTATACCTCCTCTCCATCAACTTGTGCCCATTACTCCTTGTTATGCCAGCGGGCGCTAGGGGAAACAGCGTCTCCCCCAAACCCTTCTGGTCCCCCCTAGTGAGTTTATAGACGGTCACCAGGTCCCCCCTCAGCCTTCTCTTGTGGAGGCTGAATAGGTTCAGGTCCCGCAGTCTCTCACTGTAGGGTCTGCCCTGTTGTCCCCGGATCATGCGGGTGGCCCTCCTCTGGACCCTCTCCATATTGTCCACATCCCTCTTGAAATGGGGCGCACAGAACTGGACACAATACTCCAGCTGTGGCCTGACCAGCGTCGCGTAGAGGGGGAGGATCACCTCCTTGGCTCTACTCGAGATGCACCTGTGGATGCATGACAAGGTCCAGTTAGCCCTGCCAACCATGACCTCGCATTGTCAGCCCATGTTCATCTTGGAGTCAATAATGACTCCAAGATCTCTTTCTGCCTCTGTGCTCTCGAGTAGGGAGTTCCCCATTGTGTTGAGTTGTTGCTTAACCAGTTGGTCCCCAGCCTGTATCAGTGCATGGGATTGTTCTGTCCTAAGTGCAGTTGTCCTTGTTGAACCTCATAAGATTTCTTTTGTCCCATTCCTCCAATTTGTTTAGGTCACTCTGAATCCTAGCCCTACCCTACAGCTTTTACCACTACCATATTTTGTTGCATATAGCACTCACCGTTTGTTCTAAAAGTCAGCTGCTGGAAACTTGGGCTGTGTATTATAGGTGAGGAAATGTGGTAATAGCAGTTTCTGTATATTAAGCATATGCTCTACAGGGAGCAGCATAATCAGCACACTGGGCTCCCTAGCTAGAGATACTTAGCTACTTCCTGCAGTATTTTCAAGGAAAGAACTGGGGTTTTTTCATCCTGTCTTTCACAAGTAAGGTTAGGTGTCTTATTTTGGAGCATGTTGTATGCAGGGAAAGTATGGTATTTCCATTGTTGATTTTGGGGTCCAGAACAAGAAGGTAAAAATTAGAGGTGGGCTGTTTAAAGGCAATCAGTATTGGCTTCCATTAGTTGACAGTAGAAACAGGAAGGTTTTTTGCTTCAGTAAGAACAAAGTAAAGACAATTCTGAATACTTTGAAAATCTTATCTTTGGATTCTTGGATCCAGCTCTGTTCTCATTTATATAAGTGTTATTTCCTTTGACTGTAATGAGGGCAGGGTTGGACACTAAAAGAGCAAATAGTTGATATATGCCTTGACCCCTTTGGTATTCTGCCTTTTTATCATCCTATTATAACATTGTTTCCCAGCAGGGCATAGAATCTGTTGTTGAGGAATGAAAATAATCATGAAAATGAGCCAATTAAAATAAAAAATGTTGAAATAGATACAAAACCACAAGAACTGTAGATGAGACATTAAACTTTCCTGCTTTGTGCCCACATTTACATGGCAATTGTTCCCATATGCAAACTACTCATAAATAATGTTGAGGCTGTGACACTAACCAAGAACAACAATCCTCTACAAAGAGAGAATGTTAACCAAGGCTTAGACCAAATCAGATGGAAAAAAGCTGAATGAACTCAGAAAGGTTCCTGCTTTAAGTTTGGTGTCAGGAGATTTGTAGTTGTTCTGTTTCTACCTTAATCATGCAAATACTCACTTTAGTTGCATGCTTTCACAATCAGTGATGGCAGAACAACACTCAACATTTTTATGTGTAAACAGTAGTATTCTTCATTTGTTACCTGGAATTCAATTTTCAAGCATTTCAGTGAGTCAATTCAGTGGCTTCACACTCCAAAGGCATCATCACACACTGCCCAGGACAAAGAATGAATAGGAACAGTCTCACTCAGTAATGGGAATTGAATTAGGTCCTAATAGAACAGTCAGCATGAGTAAGCTTACCACATGCTAAAATTTGCTCACGAACTGTATATTGAACAACTGCAAATAGTAGATAAATACAAGTCAGAGATATTCACGAGATAATTAAGAAACAGGAAAATTATTAGATTCCTCATATAATTTTTTCACAATGAACAGTTTAAACTTCTTTACTTACAGCCATCACAGGATTTTAAATATAGCCTATGTGCAGTTCTGTGTAGGAAGTCTGAAATTTAGGCTTCATGCTTAAATGTAGATGGAATCAGAGTGGGCAGCCCATATGATTACATTATAAACTGACCCAGACAGGTAAGAAAATGGGATGCATTAGCACAGATGGGATCAGAACTCAATGTAACTCCACGGGAAATGCATTTTCTTTGCCTATGTCTTCAAAAGGCCCTTAATGATCTTTAATGCATACACTGCACTGAGTGGCTCACCTAAAGTGAACTCTAGAGTTATGCATCAGCCCAATCCAAATAATGACATATTTTTCAGCAGAAGCTTACTTTGATCCTAATATGAGTCTATGTGGAATCTCAATCTGAATTAGCACAGAGTCTCAGAATAACACTTCAGAGCATCAGAAATTTGGCCATGTCTCAGATCAGTATTGTCAGTGCTGAGCCTTCCAAATTCATGAGATTGTTTAAAAAATGACAAGGCGGCTATTGTTTTTATATCAATCTGGGTGTTTTTATCTCTTTTTCTCTCCAGCTATCATGTCAGTGCCCCTTTCAGTTATCCCTCGCCGACTCTCTGTGTGGACCCTTGTTCTTCTTTGTATTTTAGTTTAATCAACGTCTTAATTGGATTAATCTAAACCATAAAAGTCACTCAGAACGGAATAAGAGTGTCCACACCAGGAATCATGGCACAATACCTATTGGGCATTAAGTTCACACCCTAGTTTATTCATCAGTAGCATTCTACTCTCTAAGTGCAAAACTCTTTAAAAAGATGGTAGCAACTACTCTGCCTTCCTAGAACATATGCTGTACTTGTGTTCACATATTCCCTGTGAAATTCCTTCACAAGTGTGTAAGATGCATCATGAAAGGAATTCAAGAAAGATCAAATTTCAAGAAGGATTTCTCTTGGCATCACGCTTACATTCATAATATTGATGTTTGTATTGCAGTGTAGCCAGTCCTCTGAAAATCCATCTCTCCTTAAATGTAGAGGTATATCTCTTTGCTGGGGCATGGTCTTGGGAGACCATAGCTTAATATCCTTCTCCATCAGATTTTCTGTGTGGCTTTAGGCAAGAATTTGCTCTCTGTCTCTCACTTCCCATGTTTGTAAAAAGGGGGATAATAGCACTTCCCAACCTCACAAGGCAATTTTAAGGGTAGATATATCAAAGACTGTGAGGTGGTTAGATGTCCCAGTAATAGCACCCATTGGTTAAAGATACCATGTAAACATAGCTACAAAAAGTATGGGAGCCTCAACCAGGACATGCATAGAGTACCAAGCAGTAGATCCTATTCGTTCATTAGTCCTGTGTGAAGGGGAAAGTATTCATTTTGGATTCGGTAATTTGGAGGGACAGTGATTCAGTTTGGTGATTCGAATCACTGTCCCAATTTGATTCAGCTGAATTCAAAGATATTCAGCACCGAATCTTGTTCAGCCATAGACTATAGAATCATAGAAGTAGGGTCAGAAGGGACCTTATAGATCTTCAAGTCCGACCCCCTGCCAGGGCAGGAGAAAAAGCTGGGCTCAAATGATCCCAGCTAGGTAGGCATCAAGCCTCCTCTTAAAGACCCCCAGGGTAGGAGCCAGCACCACTTCCCTTGGAAGTTGGTTCCAGATCCTAGCCGCCCTAACTGTGAAGTAGTTCTTACAGATGTCTAATCTAAACCTACTCTCCAACAACTTGTGGCCGTTATTCCTTGTTATGCCAGGGGGCGCTAGGGGAAACAAGGTCTCCCCCAAACCCTTCTGGTCCCCCCTAGTGAGTTTATAGACGGTCACCAGGTCCCCCCTCAGCCTTCTCTTGTGAAGGCTGAACAGGTTTAGGTCCCGCAGCCTTTCAATGTAGGGTCTGCCCTGTAGTCCCCAGATCATGCGGGTGGCCCTCCTCTGGACCCTTTCAATGTTGTCCACATCCCTCCTGAAGTGGGGCACACAGAACTGGACACAGTACTCCAGCTGTGGCCTGACCAGTGTTGCATAGAGGAGGAGGATCACCTCCTTGGCCCTACTTGAGATGCACCTGTGGATGCACGACAAGGTCCGGTTAGCCCTGCCAACCGTGACCTCGCATTGTCGGCCCATGTTCATCTTGGAGTCAATGGAGGGATTATTATACAGGCAGGCAGTGCCAGTGGGAGCAGCTGAACAAACCCTGGCTTGAACCACCAGCCCTGGGAGAAGCTGCGGCTCCCTCAGCTACTCCCCCAGCTGCCCCCCCTCCACCCCCCCCTCAGGGCAAGACAGGCAGTGCTGGCAGCCCTGGGAGAAGCCATGGAGAGTTGGGGGAAATGATCAGGGAGCTGGGGGTATTGGACAGGGGGCTTCCCCCAGCTCCCAGTTCAAATCCCCAGTTCCAAATTCAATTCCCCAGCTCCCTGATCATTCCCCCCAGCCCCTGCAGCTTCTCCTGGGGCTGCTGGCTCAAGTTGTGGGTCATCCAGCTGCTCCCCCTGCTGCCCCCACACTGGGGCAAGGCAGGCAGTGCTGGCAGCTTGGGGAGAAGCTGTGGGGGCTGCAGGGAATGATCAGGGAGCTGGGGGGGAATGACTGGGGAGCTGGGGAATCAAACCAGGAACTGGGGAATCAAACTGGGAGTTGGGGGGAAGCTCTTGTTTGTTCCCTCAGCCCCTGATCATTCTCCCCAGCTCCCAATTCAATTTCCCAGTTCAGTCCTCCAGCTTCCAATCATTCCCCCAGCTCCCCAATCATTCCCCCCAAGCCCGCGGCTTCTCCCTGGGCTGCCAGCAATGCCTGCCTTGCCCTGGCAAGGGAGCAGCCAGGGGAGCCATGGCTTCTCCTGGGGCTGCCATCCAGCTGCTCCCCTGCTCCCACCAGCACTTCCTAGTGCCTACCTGTACAGTCTATGGCTGAATGTCTGAATTTCTCCTAATCTCTCTGAATTGATTCGGAGGCTTCCAGTTTGATTTGTAGAGATTAATTGGTCTCCCAATTTGATTTGGATTCAGAGAGTCAGCCACCGAATCGGGCCAAATCTCCTCCGAATTGAATCGGATACCAAAGCTTCACACATGCAGGACCTTACTAAAGCAGCTACACTAATTCTGAATTGGGAGGCAATATACACAGAATAGGCACAGTGGGTCTGAGTCTTAGGATGGTTTAGGCTCAGCAGTGGTAAAATACATGCATTTTTAGGGAACAAATATTTTAAACAAGGAGGGTTTTCTAAAATTACTTCAGTATGCTGGAACATCTGTTTTTAAGCTGGCACTGTCTCAAATAAAATGGGATGTTTGGTAGTTATAATTTTGAAATAATATACATGCAGCATCATGTTACTTGAAAACAGCAGTCAACTTATTTGTACGCAAACTTCTACAACAAGAATAGAGTATTTATTATGACAGATCAGCCAGCTTCCTCCTTCTTTCATTTTATTCTTATAACTGGGTGGGGTAAGGTTCTGTTTTCAATTCTAGAGCACTGTGATTCTTGTATATTAGATTGCATATCAAGTTTAGATTTAGTAAAGAACATAAAGCGATGCAGAATTCTCCTGTTACTAATGCAAAAGGCAAGGATTTTTTTGGGTGGTACCTTTTATTGGAACAACTGCACGGCTGGGATAAAGTTAAGACAAGCTTTTGAATGCAAGGCATTCTTCCTCAGGTCTGAGGTGGGAAGCAAGCAAAGGGATTGTTAAGAACAAGTGGGCTCTAGAGCTGTGAAATTGGAGGTGGGGAGAAATTCTCAGGGGTATCAGACAAGCAATTAGCAGAAGAAAAGAAGCTTGATTACAAGGAAATCAAAACCTACCAAAAGGCAGAAGGATCATTATCACCTGTAGTGTGTAGAAAGAATTTCAAGAATCAAGTAGATGGTAGTGAGTGCATCTACATGTTCATTAATGCGCTTTTGATACTGTGCTTTAAGTTTAGTACCTCTAATTTGAGGTACTACATAAAGGCACATTAGGCTGCACTAATACTCAGTAGCAAAAGCGAATGCTTTTCTTAGTGACACTAAATGCACAGTAGCCTATTCTACTTCACATTAGTGTATTAGCACAGTTTTTTATGCACACTTTCATGTGCAGTAGAATAGCCTACGGTGCATTAAAATGCACATGTAGACACACCCAATGTGTCATAAAATTAATATCTGTGTTGTCCTTGGCTCCTAGTGTTCAGCCTGCTTACCTTTTAAAGGTACTTGGTAGATTTCCTTTGAGCATAAAGATAGTGAGGCCATAAAGGGATTTGTTGGATCATCACAGCTACATCATTCCAATGCTATCATTTTATTCATAATGTAATTTTGGAACATCAGAGATGAAGGAGAGAAGAAAGGAGAAGGGAAATGTTTTCTAACCCATCTGCTTTAAGCAACATTAAGGACCAAATTAGTTATCAGTATAACTTTATATAATGTGAGTAGAATTATAGTAGCAGTAGATCTTGTTCACTGACTGCAAAATGTCATAATATATATTGAACTGTGAAGGACAATGGCACATTCTCATAGTTCTTATTCCATAATTGCTATAACTCCACTTAGAATAATGTTTTTTTGTCCCAGATGGTGCCACTTGCAAGGCAATCTAATGGTGTTCATTTTCAACCCAGACAAACTTGAACACCAGATCCATTGCTGCAAGCCTCAGAGAAGGCTGAGGGGGGATCTAGTGGCCTGTTACAAACTAGTCAGAGGGGACCAGCAGGCATTGGGTGAGTCCCTGTTCCCCTGATCACTCTCAGGAGTGACAAGAAATAACGGTCACAAGCTGGCAGAGGGTAGATTCAGACTAGACATCAGGAGGCGCTACTTCACTGTCAGGGTGGCTAGGATCTGGAACCAACTTCCAAGAGAAGTGGTGCTGGCTCCTACCCTGGGGGTCTTTAAGAGGAGGCTAGATGAATACTTTGCCGGGGTTGTTTGACCCCAGTACTTTTTCCTGCCATGGCAGGGGGTCAACTTGATGATCTGCTCAGGTCCCTTCTGACCTTACCAACTATGAAACTAAGATCACAACTACCAATATTTACTCAAAGAATATTCTTTTACTAAAAAGGTCACTGCTTGAGTAAGAACTACATATAAAATCCTGTTTGTTAAAAAGACAACTAAAAAAAGAACATTAATTTGGGGTCACCATATGTACCCATGACCATACCCATGACCAGTGTGCTGCCTGGCAAGCTGTGTGCTTCAGCTGGGCAGTGGGGGGTGGCGCATGGTAACACAAATGGGGATTTTGTCACTGTATGCACAACAGCTTATCAAAACTCTCCTCTTGCCTTACCCACCCCTGCATGAAGAGGTTTGGTTCTATATCTACACAGTCCAAGTTTCTACCTGGGCCAGTATTGCAAAAGCCCTCCAATTGCCCTGGGATGGGTAAACATGCTTCAAATGCATGCTTATTAATTCCTACTAAGACTATGCTGTATTAACTCAAATCTAAGTCAACTCTGAATTTAAGACAACTCCCCCAATAATTAAATTCCATATATAGAAAATGTATACATTTGTTATTATTTTCCAGGTATAGAATTTGATTATCAGATGGTTGTCTTAAACTTGTTGCAGGGAAAGCAGTGGCTAAGGGGGTCAGGTTGCTGGGGGGGGCGGGGTGGGGTCCTGCCTTTTCCTCTACCACCCCTATGCTTCTTTCCCCTACATCAGGGGTGGGCAAAATGTGGCCTGGGGGCTGGATGTGACCCACCAGGCCATTCTATCCAGCCCATGGGGCCCCTAAAAAATTTAGAAAATTAATATTTATCTGCCCTGGGCTGCCTGTCATGCGGCCCTTGATGGCCTGCAAAAACTCAGTAAGCAGCCCTCTGCCCAAAATAATTGCCCAGCCTTGCCCTACAGTCTTCCTGGTCCCCCCTGGCACCTGCCCAACCCCAGCTTCCCACAGCCTCTGCCCCCCTCCCCATTCCCCACAATCTCTTCCCCTTTCTCCCATGCTCCCTGAAGTCTCTGCCTCTTCTCCCATGCCCATACTGTCAGATGCTGCTTGGGCAGCAGGTAGAAGCTCAGTCCTTGCTTTACCATGCAGCAGTGTTGGCTCTGCTGATTGGCTGGCTAGGGGACAAAGTTTCCATGTGCTCCATGCCTGGGAGAGAACCCAGCCAGAGCCGAGCTGTGCCTGACAGAAAAGAAAGGAGAGGAGGCTTGGGGAGAAACTGCAGAAGACAAATGCGGGGGGAGGGGGGCAGTGCAGGAGACTGCTCTTGCTCTGACTCTGGCCCTGACCTGGGGTGAGGGCCAGTCAAAGACTCAGCAGTTGCCTGCCCTCTGCTCCACTTTATATGAGAATCTAAGATGAGGAGCTTCCTCCCCCACCTATGCTGATTGGGGAAAAAAACCTTGTCTTAGATTTGAGTAAATATGATAAATGCTTCCAATGGAATGCACATTTGTGGCTGATAACGTCCACTTCCTGTCCTGTTCCAATCTTTCAGTCTAAGCATCGGGCCCCAGATACCGCAGAACTGTGATGGATCCACTTTTCAGGAGTAGTTAGGCCTAGAAAATATGCATAAGTAGTGGCATTATTATAATCAAGTTATATCACCAAACTGAGGCAGCCAAGAGATACGGAAGGAGTGAGCTGGAGTCCTGGGCATGGACTACAACGGAGAAGTTGAAAAAAACAGCCATTATATAGGAGAGGGACTATGGATATAGAAGCCACAGGTGAAGCTTTGGCATCTTGAGGCCTATGACAATGGTGACTGACTGTCCCTCTGATCTCTAGGAAGCCCCCATTTACTCAAGCATTGTACTATGCAACATGACTTTTACAGCAATACCTATTGTAGCAGTTTCCCAAGGACTAATGCTAACAGCAGGCCTAAGCCAGTGGCTACTAGCTGGTTAGCCACTGATAAATGTCTGTAGAGGGAGACATGATCACATGAAGCTAGTGTACTGCACATATGTATACACTCGTTTCAGCAGAGATCAGACAATAGTTCCAAGTGACAAAAGCCAAGCAAGAGCCACTGGCTGGAAGCTGAATATAGCAAAATTTAAAATTGCAAATGAATCTAAACGTTATGAGCTGAGGAATAGTGAACAAGTGGACCATTTTTCATATTTTAAAGAATATGGTAAGAAATGTTCTACTATCAGTCTATCACTTGCAATCTCTGATTCAAATCTGAATAAACCTTGGTTACTGCACAGTCATTTAGTACTTGGTTATACAAATACTAAATGACTGTGCAGTAATGACTGCGCAGTCAGCATCCTGTGTAGATGCAGCCAGTGTATAAGTATCTGCATGGGAAGAGAAAATTGATAATTGAAAGCTTTTTAGCCTGACCAGCAAAGGGATAATATGGCTCAATGGCTAAAAGCTCAGAAGTGACATGCATTCAATTTAGAACAGTGGTCACCTAGAAGTGGATCTCAATCCATTGGTAGATCTTGGAGCCTCTTGCAGTAGATCCTGGAGCCTCTTAGAGTTGATCCAAGGCTGGGGTGGGGGGCTGAGTGCCTGCATGCATGCAACGCATGTGCCCCAGCCCAGCAGGTCAGTCCGTGGGGCAGGGAAAGGGTGGGGGCTAGATCGAGGCCCCTGTGGTGAGGGACAGCACTGCAGAGGCAGGAGCAACAGTAAATTGAGTTGGGCTGGGTGGGACTTACCTGCTTGGGAGGCGTGCCCCCAAATAATTTTTTCTGCCTCAATCTGCCCCTCCTTTCCTCCCCACAGACTTACCTGCTGGGCAGTGGGGGGTGGCGCATGGTAGATCTTGGGGTGCTTTTAAGTGCCAAAAGTGATCTCCTACTTAAAAAGGTTGGAGACCACTGATCTAGAAATAAGTGTACATTTTTAAGTGTGATGATAATCTTTGAAATGAATTATCACAGATTGTGATGAGTTCCTTGTTTGTGTATGTGCATGTGTTTTAAATTAAGACTGACTGTTTTTATGAAAAATATACTCTAATCCAAAGAGGAATTAATTCAGAGTTCTGTTGCCTACATTATACAACAGGTGAGATAATGTTACCATAACAGCTCTTTCTGGCTATATGGTCCATGAAGCAGAATATTATTAAGGATTTAATCACAGATAGTGTATGTGGAATTGGCATGAGAAAATAGATATCATTATGGAATTATTAGTAGAAAATGGCTACAACTATAGGAAAAAACTGAATATAGAAGCAAAAGATAAATTTTAGTTACGGAACGATCATATTCCTGTGAAATTAGAAAATCAAGAGGAAGCAATTTCAGTTGCAATTTTAAAATATCTCTTATGCATAAGGGCAATCAGTCATTTTGTGACTGAGAACAAGTAGGTCCCAGTCATGCCTCAGGGCTCAGTAGAACTTTCCAGGAAAATATTTGGACCTGTTCAATGAGCAGCAGCAATGACATTCCAGTCATGCGCTTTTGTCCAGTCAAGAGATCTGCATGTGGCATCCTCTAAATGTTAATTTCTCAACTCACATCAGAATGGCTTAGAGTAAAAGAACTGAAATGTAAGTGAAGCCAAGGTTCTTGTTCTTTCTTTCTGGCGATTTATTAATTGCTGGATGGATATAAGCAAATAAACAGTCTTGGCATTTCCATTTGCCCAAAGTGGATTACTTTTCAGTTCAAATCATGATCATTTTCATGAGCAGAACTTTATCTCACTGAGGATTGGTTAGAGTTTTTGCAGTGGGTTGCTGGAAAGGATAGGAAATTACCTGGAAGTGGTCTTATGTTTCTGCCAGTGATGATAGGGCTGCATGACAGGTTCATAAGGCAAGCCCTCAAGCAAGTGTAAAAAGGAAACAGAATGATTTAAATGTACGTGCAAGAGACCTCCCCTTGTTGTGGCTTTGATTTAGTTATATTTGTTAAATCAGCTGGACACAAAGAGCATGTCCACACATGCATGCATGTGCGCTTGCAGCAGGTCAAATAGAAGCGGCGCAAATCTGAGCTGGGGCTTTTTGCCTCAGTGCATGTGCTCAGACATGCACTTTGTTGTGGAGCAACTTGTGCCACTTAGGGCAAAATAACCCTGCCTGGCTCCCCCTGGATCTGCAGTTAGGGGGAACTAGAGCCTGGGGCCAGCACCTGTGCAGGCAGGGATCGGCAGGGCTTGGGGGGCAAAAGGGGGGTTGCTGACCCAGTTTGGTGGGGGAGGGTAGTTCTTGTGGCGGGCCAGTAGGGGGCACTCCTCACTGCAGCCAACCATCTTCCAGGCTCTGAGTGCCTCCCTGGGGGTGCCTCATGTCTGGCTGACCCCCTTCCTGGAGCACACCAACTAGCCTGGGGGTTCCATTGCCACCACCCAGGGCTGGGCTTGATTCTGGCTCTGCACACCCTGGGAAACACAGGCCTAGTAGCCCTTTGAGGGTACTTGATT
>NW_017729024.1:48329600-48336927 GCF_001723915.1 Gavialis gangeticus | reverse complement strand
TCAGGGCACAGTCTGGGACTGTGCCCTGCCCTGCTTTTTTAAACTCTGGTTTTTTTAGACCCCTGGATATCCAGGGGTCTAGTTTTCTCTCAGCACTGCAAACCTGCAGTGTGGGGAACATTTGTTCATTTCTGCATGTGCCTCTTGTCCCATCTCAAAGGGTTTTGAGATGGGGCAAGAGGCACATGTCTTGACACACCTAAGGAGCTCAGTGAAAATTAAAATTAAGTGCACACTTCTTGGATAAGCCAACCAAACAGTTGGAGACCTTACCCCTCCAACGACTATATTAAGGAGCAGAAACAGGATCACTAGCAGGAGCAATGAGTAAGCTACACCCAATAACGATAATATTGGCAGAAGAGACACTGTGGAGATGGAAAAGGTAACAGATAACCTGATGGAGAATATGGAGAATATTAGGGAAGTAGTGCCGCTGGAGGTAGCCCATTATAGTAAAGGGAGCAAATCCTTTGTAAGAGTGTGATGATACTGAGGTCAGTATACTTGGTTACACTATTCAATAAATATAAATGTAAAGTTTCTGCTCTTTCCCTTACCATTAAAGCCTGATCTGTGCTGAAAAAGAAATAATTCTGCAAAATTAGGATAGGATAATTTGACAAAATTAGCAATAAGGAGTCCTGTGTTTACAGTTTCTGCAATGATCTGGGTAAATGCTACAATGCCTTTAATTCTAGCCACCACTGGTACTAGGTCTTCACTGATCATGAGAGTGACTTTAAATTCAGTGTTTGAAGTTGAGCCTGTTCCCACTTACTTTCTTCAGTGTGTTTTGATCTTAACATGTGCACGGCCATCTTGAGCAAAGGGTCAGCCAGCATCACTTCCAGAGCTTCCCTTTCCTCGCTTCTGATATTCTGCACCATACTTCTTCCTGCTGGCCAGTGGGAAAGATAACCTGATCAAGAAATGCTAATAGTCTTCAGAACTTCCTAGAAGGGTAACATTTTGAAAACAAGCAGCACAACATGAAGGGTTTTGGTGCAAGCTACAAAATGCAATGTGCGGTGATGGGTGACACATGACCAAAAATGGTTAAAAGTGACCTTCAAATTGAACTCAACCTGTAGATATACCCTAAGAGTCAGGCAGGATTTATTCTCAGCAAAGTGAAATTACAGATCCAGGAAAAATTCCAGTGGGAATGCTTTTAACTGAATAACATATTTTTCTTTAACCAGAAATTCTAAATCTAGCAAAATATTTGGTTTAATTTAATTTCAAATCGCAATTCTTACTTCATTTTGTTTTTGTAAAAAACAAAAAATGAGGTTTTGGATTCCCTTCCTTCTTAAGACATTTTTCTTTTTTGCCACTAGGAAAAAGTAGAAGCAGGGATACGAAATTCCAGCTCTTTCTTTCCTTTTTTAACTGGCTGACACAGAAGGAGTGCCTGTGGCCCAAGGTGAGTTTGATTTCCTCTGCTCTACAGGAAGTGTGATCCTTTGAAGATTTTAGACAGTTTTTTGTAAAATCTAAGGGGATTGTGAGGAATAACCACCTCAGTTAAGAGGTAGGCAAATCTAGAACACTTCCTAGTGTAGATTATGCATCATTTCCCACTTTAATAGGATTACATGTCAAGGACCATCCTTTCTTACTAAAGATGTAGTCTTCTTACTGTGCCTGATGTATAACAGAAACAGAACTGTGGTGCTGGTCATGTTTTTAAGCATGAAAGGGTTGAAAGGACTTGGGGGTAGTTAGTGCAGAGCAAGACAGAAGTGTAAAAATAAAATACAACTATGTTCAAGTTATAGTCCCATTTTCCCCATTCCTCTAAATTCCATACTACAGGCCAGTATATGTATTACCTGCGACTGCTGGCAGGTGCAGGAAAGAGAACCTGCATTTTTGTAACCTTTTGGAGACTGACATTTTTTTAATGATATATATTAATAGATTCATAGATTGTAAGGCCAGAAGGGACCTTGGAAGATCATCGGGTCCAGCCTCCTGCACCAAGCAAGGAAGACAACTGGGGGTCAGGTGACCCCAGCAAGGTGACTGTCCAGTCTCCTCTTGAAGATTTCCAGGGTAGGTGATTGCACCACCTCTGGAGGGACCTTATTCCACAGTCTGGACACCCTGACTGTGAAGAAGTCTTTTCTAATATTGATTCTTCCAGGAGTTTGTGGCCATTATTCCTAGTTTTCCCCTCAGGTGCCCTGGTGAACACTTGCACAGATGCAAGAGTCCTTGATGTATTCCCCTAGTGTATGTAAGCTGCATATTAATGCATGTATGCATCGCCTTTGCTACATATAGTTAGGAAATGCATATTCTCTGCTAAACCTGCTTGAAAATGTTTAGCTAAAAATGTTTCGTTACAAAATGTGCAGTACTTTTTTAAAATTTTTCTCATATTTTTAATTTTGTGGGAGACAGATGATTGATTTTAGTTATTTTCTTCTTTCAAAGTCAGAATTTATTATTTAATTTAGGAATATGTAATACATTTTATACCAAAATCACACCATGTGTTCCAGATGTATCGACAGGCCTTGTTTATAGTAGGACTGTGTGAAACGGGCCCTATTCAATTTGGTTTTGGATTTGGCCCGAATCAGGGACAGTGATTCAGTCTGTTGATCTGGATCACTGTCTCTGATTCGATTCAGCTGAATCCGAATCTAAAGATTCAATGCTGATTCCGTGAATCAGGGATTCAGACACAGGCACAGCATTAAAAGGTTTTTTTTACATACCTTGAAGTAACAAGTGCTGCTCGTGACCGCTGCGGTGTTGGGGCACGTGGAGCATCCCAGAAGAGCACAGAGGTTTCTCCAGCGTGTTCCAATTTTTTCCCATATATTTAGCATTGCTGTAGCACATTTATGTGTTCAAAGTGCAGCTCCAGACATCATTTGGAGTTGTAACCTCTCATTATCACATACTTCTATCCTGCCTTTGCTACTGTTCTAATCTAGTCCTTCTACCTGTCTATAGGAGTCAGAGCAAGGGTGAGGATCCCAGTTCTCTGGTAGTTAATGTCTGAAGGCTTCCATATTCATGCTAATTATATTAAATCAGGCTGCACCGTCTTTTGGGCAGGGTGTCTCTTCCTCTAGATATACACTAAGCTGAGCTCAAAGAGCCTCTAAGCCTGTGTGGTGCTTTTGGATATTGCTTTAACACAAGCAATACATAATTATTCTTATAAAATGGGAGATGTGCCTTGAATGTAGATTTTGGATGTGGATCTCAACATGTCTGTGTGTCAGGGAGGGTAAAGCAGGGTGGGGGGATTTCTGGGTCAGGCCAGTTTTTTTAGATAAGCTTTTAATAAATAGAGCAAACAAGCTTAATAAGGTATTAATAAAATCTTAATTTTATAAATATTATTAAGAAAAAATAAGCTCTTAATAGAAATCCAGAGTGATATGACAAAGTAAATACATAATAGTGCAGGTGCAGAAATATAAGCTGGAATCCACCCCACTCAGCTTCTCAAGCATACAGAAAATAAAGCCATTCCAGTAGCTCTCAGTCACTGGTACCAAGCTCTCCTATTATTCCCTTATGCAACATAACTGAAGTGAAACAAAACCGCCTTGCTTCTTTTCCGGCTGGATGGCACAGATGTACTTGAGTGTCTATTGCAGACAGAACGTACATCCTGCCCATCACCCATTGTGAAGGCAAATGTCTGTGTTAAATGCATAGACTTAGTTTTGTTAAGTTCCTTTACAAATAATGTTGTTTGCTCAACAGACCAGAAGTAAGTAAAAGCTTGATGTCATACATGGTAAAACTGAAAAGGAAAATACAGAATAATGGTTGCTGTAGCGGCGTTGATCTACCCCCCACCCCCCATACTCCTTCCCTCCCCGCTCTGCCCACCACAACAGACTTACCAGCTGGAGGCAGCTGTGTCCAGCATGGTTGAGGACTGCTGTCTGTTTAGTTTATGGCCAAATCTCCAAATCAATTCAGAGGCTTCAGCAACTCCCTGATCCTTTTATGTATGAGCCGTTTAACTCACAGGAGTTAGTCCAGGTGAGGTTTCACAGATTTCATACTGTTGTCTTTAAAAGATTTTTGGAGTAGTGACTAGAAAACCAAAAAACTGTAATGAGTTACTCCATGATTGGTATTGCAAGGCATTTTCAGCAAAGCACTTATGCACATATTTAATTTTAAAGTTAAGCCAATGCATCTGTGTATTCCTGAGTTGGTTTCATAATTAAGTACAGAATGGGCATGTCTACATGTGCACATTTACTGTACAGTAACTGAAATTACTGTGCAGTACACATACTGTGCAGTAAATATGGTGACTTATATCAGCTGCAGCAGACAGCCTGCATCTGCCCCCACCTGGCACACAAATCTGGGGGGCATATGCCCCCTCATGCCTCCCTCCAGGAGTGCACATAGTGGTAGGGAACCAGTCTCCCCACTGACCCCTGGATGAGCTGCCTGTGATTTGGCCCATGGGCCTCAGCCTGACCCTATGTGCTTCAGGTTGGCCTCAGCCTTGCATGCTGTGCAGAGCTGGTCTAGCAGACACTGCATGTGGCATGTGGGTCTGGATCTGGCAGTATGGATGCTGCTCAGGTAGCCAGCACAGGGTTCATGCTGCATGTGCTGCCTTCACCACTGCATGCTGGCTCTGGGGCCGGTCCAGATCGGGCCCATAGACCATGCCAAAGTTGGGCTGGTTGGTGGTGTGCACTGCATGAGGTACCCATACTGGACTGGCCTTGTTCACTGGCCCTGGTGCATGGTGCAGTCCACAGACCCTTGGGGCCAGATGAGTTTGAGTTTGACATAAGAGAAGGCAAACTCCACACTCCCAATGAAAAAACAAAACACACCCTTTATGTGTTTGTACAGGAAACCCTTGCTATTTGTGGGTTCGGCATTCCTGGTTTCAAATATTCGTGAATGCCGAACCTGCATTTTAAATGTTTAAGTGTTTAAAGGAGCTCCTCAGGAGCTCCGCACTTAACGCCACCAGGCTGCCGCCACGTTCCTGCTGCTGCTGACACAGCTGTGGCCCCCCTCCCCCCCTCCAGCCACCAGGGGCACTGTGTTCATGAATGCAGATGGCGTTAATAAATACAGTGCCTTATTCACGATTTCGCCATTTGCGGGGGATACGAGAATGTATCCTCAACAAATGGTGAGGGTCTCCTGTATTCCTCTACCCAGGGCTTGATTTGGGCCTATGTTCTATGGCATTCAATTCAGCTCTATGACAGGGCCTTGCATAAGTGTTCTGTACTGAAATGCAATGAAACAATAGCTTTTCCTATTAATTCTAGTGTTAGCACATCATTAAAACATGAACTCTTAACGTAATAGACTGTAATGTCTAAGTCCTATAGTATTATATATTTGTTGGACCAAAGCCAGTTTTGGTTGGTAATTTATGAACTATTGATCAGATAGGTCAGTTGTGCCAAGGTGGCTTTCCAGGAGAATCCCTGAGATACAAATTCTTATAACATTTATATCATTATGAATAGAAGAAGGCAAAACTTTGCTCAATAATGAACAAGCAAAATTAGGTCCATTTTTTGAGTGCCAAGTAATCTGGAATTAAAACTATGCAAATACTTTTGTGCAAAACCTGCTATCTCCTGTTTTAAAAATGTAATCCTTCACAAGTTCTCCCCAAATGAAGTTGAAAACATATGCAGAATAGGATTAAATGGAAAAGCTTTCACGATTGAACACAGCACCCATAATAAAGTTACCAATTAATAGCATTTAGTATATAACATTTCACAGTCATTCATTCGTTAGTCTTTATAGCAACTCTGTTACTAAGGAAGTGGTGGTGATTGGTTGTTATCATCATCACTATTATTTTAATTTTTAAAATATTCTTATCACAGTAAACCCTAGAGGTCAACCCGTTTCCAAGCCTGGTCCCTGCTGGGCTAAGAGCTGTATAACCAGCATACCACCTTTCAGTGGGAAGAACTGAAACCAGGAGATTTGGCTCAAATATTCAAAAGTGCCCAATAATCCCAGGTATCTTTTTCTTTGGTCCTCAACCTGTAGTACCAAAGATGTGAATAGGGAAACTCTCACACCCAACTGCAGTCAGTGGGAGCTGCAGGTAGTTATCCCCTAGCAAAAATGCTGATATCTCCATCACTGTGTGGGTATGTGGAGGCACCTAAAATTAAAGATATTTTAATATGTTTTCCTCATGCTCTTTTGGGGCTCTCAGTCAACCAGCACAACAACTGTGTTGCCATAATGAATGTATTGCAAATGTTTATATGCTGGAAATTAATATCAGCTCTGTTTGGAATAAATCAGTGCTTTGCAATATGCCTCCAGCAAAACACATAGATGTGTTGCTCCAGGTATACCTAAGGGACTCATTTGAGAATCAAAGGCACAATCTGCCTTTCAGTCTTCTCCTTCTTCTCCACTGCACTCCTGGTGGAAATGCAGAATGAAAGGCATGTGCCAAGGACAGTGCCTGCCACCTGCTGTAGGGGCATTGGCTGGTACATTGGAAAGGCAGAGCCAGGTCTCCACCCATCCCTTGCTTTTTCCTACACAGCTGGGTATCAAGGAAGTCATGGTTCTGCAGAGCCTACTTTCTCTCCCATGCTGTAACACATGGAACAGCTCACAGGTGAGAGAGGTCTGAGCCCTCTCGCTGCCTTGAACAGTCACAGAGGTTTAGTGAAAATCTTTCTCTCCCTCTGTGCGAAAAGACAGTTTTCAGACAACAAAGACATCCTCTTACTACCGTCCTTGATTGGATTTGAATCAGTGCTCTAAAGACATCATGCTGCCTAGCTTATAAGACTAGAAAGTTGTGTGTCTGCATTCTTATAGGTCCTCTATTATTGTGGTAAACTGAAAGCCTATTTCTTTTACTGGTGGGCTTTTCTACAGTGCTCCTAAAGCTGTAATTACTGAGCACCTCAAAACACCTCCTGTAAAATGGAAAAGCAGCAGGTTTCCTTCACAGGTGGTAACCTGAATCAAATAGAGAGACGAAGGACCAAACTTTAATGATATTTCAGTGGGACATAGGTGCCTAAATACTTTTAACAGTCTGGCACCACATAACTTGGCAAAGGTTGTTCAAGAAGGCATAGTAGAACTGCAAATGGAGCCATGATATATCACATTCTAGTCCTTTATTGAAGGACAAGCCTTTACTTGAGTTCTCTCAGTTTTCTTATGTCAAATGTCTCATCCTTTTTAAAATTATTTTATTAAAGCTTTCAAAAATGCTTAACCATATATATGTATATCATTTGTATTGCCTTTGTCCTCCGTTCTCCATTTCCTACCCAGTATATATACATAAAAACTATATATA
>NW_017729024.1:48328584-48329578 GCF_001723915.1 Gavialis gangeticus | reverse complement strand
TATATATAAGCTACTGAATGAAAATCCCAGCAACTATACATTTTGTTTACAAATGTAGTAACCACTGATACAATTGAATCAGCTCCCTGCATTTAGGTTTCCTTTATTAGCTATGTCAATTTATTTTCATAATAATTTTGTTATATCAAATTGTTCTATCTACCTTCATATCAAATGAGCTTTTATTGTGCCACATAAATTTCATTGCTGACCAAAATGCTTGAGATGTCAATCAATCTCTTTGCTGCCAGCTAGTGCTGAGTTTGTCTTTGAAATGACAGAAAAGGTGGCGGGAGCTGACCAATTACTTTTTGATTAAATGGTGGTTTTCTATGGGCAATATTCAAATCATCAATCAAACCTGCCAGAAGCAATTGAAAATGATTGGAATCAAGGGAATAAGTTGTGTTATTTTTAAATACAATTGATTTCCTACCTGAGGTTGAGATTGAATTATTTATTCAGTGACTAAATTAAATAGAAGCACTGTCTTGTAACCTGATCATTTTTGACACAATCTTGCAATTGTACGTGGGCAAAACTCTCTTGGAAATCAATGGGAGGGTTGCATAAGTACAAAAAACTGCATATGAGATGTGGAAAGATCATGGATCAAAAAAAAAGTCTACTTCTATTTGTTTGGGATGAGAACCACAACCCAGTGAGATGGGGTTAGTGTACCAATGAGTGTCCAATCATTCTCTAGATGTCTCAATCACCTCCTCCCCTTTCTTGCCAAGACAAATATCAGTTCATTCTCTTCTCCTCTCCCCCACCCTTCATCTCCACCACATGCAGGGGCTCCAGCAAGTTACTTTGTGTCTGTGCTCTGTCCAAAGCATAGAGCACAGGTGCCCCACCCCGGCCAGCTCCAGTCCTTTAAGAAAAAAAAAGCCAAGAAAAGCCCTGGGACTCACCACTTCCGCAGTGGCCTCAGGGCCATCTTCAGGCCACTAGTTCCCCCCTCAGCCTTCTCTTTTGGAGGCTGAACAGG
>NW_017729024.1:48323325-48323784 GCF_001723915.1 Gavialis gangeticus | reverse complement strand
CGCAGCCCCCTCACCAGGTCATCACCCGTGGCCAGCACTAATGTGCATTAAATTTAGTACCTCCAGGCATTTATACATATACATTTTTCTGCTCTGATGTGCCAGATATTGGCACGTTGGAACAGACTTGATTAATCAAGTCTGCTCTGCACGCCAGCTGATGCACCTGGCAAATTGTCACATGCATTTGTATAACCAATGAAATGCACCAGTAATGAGAAAATGGTGGTGGTGCACTTTTGAACTAAAACACCTTCAATGTGTTTTAGTTCAAAAGCATGCCACCACCATTTTTTCAGTGCTGACGCGCATTTCGCCATTTAATACAAACGCATGCGCTGCAGCACCATGTGCTTTGGAGGAAAGGCAGCAAGAGGACACAGCAGCTCCCCTGGCTCTCCAGGGATCTAGCAGACCTCCTAAGGCTAAAAAGAAAGGCCTACAAAGGATGGAGGATGG
>NW_017729024.1:48316638-48322402 GCF_001723915.1 Gavialis gangeticus | reverse complement strand
TCCTTCCAGCCCTAATGTCTATGAAATCTATGAAATAAAAGCACCCAGCGCTGCAGCACAAACATATGTACAAATGCCTGCCAGTGTCAGGTACTAAAGAAATGTGCATTAGGCTGCCTTAATGTGCTGTAGCAAATGTGCACAGTTTTTAAGTGACACTTAATGCACAGTAGCCTATTTTACTGTGCCTTAGCATAATTGCAAGGTTTTTTACATGACACCTTAATGTGCAATAAAATAGGCTACTGCACATTAAAGTGCATGTGTAGGTGCACCCAGTGTTTAGGCTCTTTGGCCAGATACAGACATTATACTTTTACCAGTATAAGTGATTGGAAACTGGTCT
Organism: Gavialis gangeticus; assembly: GCF_001723915.1. Classification (NCBI taxonomy): domain Eukaryota; kingdom Metazoa; phylum Chordata; order Crocodylia; family Gavialidae; genus Gavialis; species Gavialis gangeticus. The sequence goes on along the minus strand of NW_017729024.1, from coordinate 48,322,056 downwards.
ATACCTGTAACAGAACAGCAGTTCACCACACATGGACTGTTTTAAAATGGTGGAACCTGGTCTAAGATTTACCCTTCCCACCAAAGGGCAAATGTGTGTTGTGTTTTCTACCAATCTAAACTACACTGCTTACAGAAAACTGCATAACTTGAGTCCACCTTGGGCTTTTTGAATGTCTGTACCTCACCTGTATGTAAGCAATTACATACAGGTAGCGCATCTGTGTATTTATATCTGCTTTATAACAGCTGTCTTTCTTACTACTGGTGCCGTGTGGGGGGGAGCCGAATAATCTAAGGTAGGTACCAACATGGAAAAAGCCAGGGTTGGAGATGTTGTTATAGTTTCTAAGAAAGTGCATTATCCAATTGCTTCCCTTTTTGTTTGCAGGCTGTGCTGAGACATCCTTAGTGTGTGCCCTTCACGCTCTCCAGAGAGGAGGTAGAAATCAGGAAGGGAAAAGGAGCTAAAAAAATAAAAGAGTTCAAAGCTCCTCCTCACAAACAACAAAAAAAGGCTTGGATAAAACCGACACAAAAATCACTAAGTGTCAGCTAGGGCTGCAGCCTGAACACACACACAGCTAAGGAGGAAATCCACACCCCAGCAATGGAGTGAGTATTAACGCTCTCTATTCCTACGGCTACTACCCCTTTTCCCTGAGCATGTTTCCATGGTGACCAATTCATCTGGGTTGATCTAGTAACACCAGTAACTGTCTTGATTTATTTGGTTTCATTTCATCTTTCCTACTCACATTCTGTGCATCTCTCGCAGGAGGTGGGTGGGGTGGGTGGGAATGCAGTGGTGTAATTTTAATATGATAATAAACAGGTAGTTTGGTTCCTCCTGGAGGTTATTTTACAGATTCCTGATGCAGGAGTCAGCTCCTCCTGGCTCACTCTTGCATCTCAGCACTGTATCACCAGCCTGCTCTTTCTTCGCCGGTTAGCTGCAAACAGCCATTATTTCATAACTGCATCAGCACAATTTGCCTGAGATTCAAAAAGCCAATTAAAACAATCAGGGACAAAGATAAGCTATTACAAAATGATAACACAGAAAGTAACCTGATGGGAGGATAAAAGAATAGAATACCTGACTCACTCTGGCAACCATAGATGCAGTTAAGGTCTGAGCCACCCTGATACCTAGTAAAGGGAGGGGACAGGGGTTGCATAGGAAGAAACAGTGCAAAAAAATGGAGCAAGAATTTTGCAAGCACTTCTGCTATAGAATGGAGTAGGGAGTTAGGAACACAGACATGTGGGCAGCACAGGAGTTATTAGGAGAAAAGGAAAATGGATAATTATGTTTCTGAATGGGTAATGATTTCTTTCACTTCTGCAGCCCTGCCCTTTCCATTCACAATTGTTGCACATCAAGAGAGCATAGTGCACAGGTTCTGTAACAGGGTCCTGCATAGCCTTCCCTTGAACAACCAGGCTCTTGATTTTGACCCCATTATGGGCAATCTAGAAAGCAAAGATGGTGTGGTGATTAGGGCACTAGGTGGAGGCTTAGGGGATGGGTGTTGCTCTGCCACAGACTTCCTACATAACCTTTGGAAAGTCAGTCTCTTGGTTGCTCAATCCCCACTTGTAAAATAGGGATAGTAGCACTTCCTTACCCGGGGCCGGCCCATCCTATATTGTGAAACCTGCAGCCACAAGGGGCCCTACAGCTAAGGAGCCCCCTGTGTCCGGCCACTTGCCACCCTCCACACCCTGCTGCTGTGAGCTTCGTGTCCAGCTGCTTGCCACATTTCCCCTCCCCCCCCCATACCAGAAATGCCTAATCCTCTCAATGAGAAAGGTGGGTAGGAGGGGTTGTTTAGGCCTTACTGCCCTCTGTCTGTTGTTGGCTGACAAAGTGTCCATAGGAACTGTAGCCCAGCTAGGGAAACTCCTAGAGGAATGAAAGGGGCTTTATCACATAATGCATAATTAGACAGTGGAACTCCTTGCCACAGGAAGTTCTTGAGGCCAAGAACTTAGCAAGATGGAAAAAAGAAATCATATATTTAATGGAAAAAGAAAATATTGAGAGTTATAAATAATGAATGCTAGCATATCATTTTAGAAGGGATATTACAATCATACTTTGAGAGCTATAGAGCCAATCTGTATTTATTACAGATCAGTATAAGATATAAAACGTGGCCAGATTATCCCACATCTGGCTGATGAGAGGCTCTTATTCCTTTCTCTAAAGCGTCAGCTATTAGCTGCTGTCAGAGCCAGGGCACTGGCCTGAGATGGTCTGATTCAGTCCCTCGTATTCCCTGGCAGCTCTAAACAACACACACTAAACAGTTTAGAGCAAATGCCAGGATGTCAAGAACACATTCCTTTTTCTTCCTGCTCCAGCTCACAAAGGAAATCTTGACTGATATCCCTATAACTGAGAATGAGGTTTCTTTCAGTTAGATGGGAACAGGTGATATCAGAGCTCTCAGATATGTGTGTGTGTGTGTGTGTGTGTGTGTGTGTGCGCGCGCGCATGTGTGCGCATGCGTGTGTGTGTGTGTGTGTGTGTGTGTGTGTGTGTGTGTGTGTGTGTGTTAACTCTTTGTTCATTGGCAGACAGTCAGTGAGACCCTTTCATTGTTTGTCTGTATGAATGATTCTTGCAAGCTGGCAGCAAACAATTGACAGTCGCTGCTCTTCATAATAAGATGTTCTTTAGAAGCTCAGTTCTCTAGTGACACTGCCTTGAGAGTAAGATAGGTGGCTTGATGCTCCACTATTTCAGCTTTGGTTAATGAACTGGAAGGGCTGCCAAATCTGGGGATTTAATACTCCGCGTTTTTTTCAGTTCTGACCGCTGTTTTAGTAAGAACGGACAACAGTGCTAATGTTACCTGTTTGGGATTAAGCCCCATGAGGTGGATTATCCCTGTGCTGGTGCTAGTACCAAGCACCAGAGATGCAGTTTGAGACCAAGACCTTTACCCAATGACTTTAAGCGAAACACTCATGCATTTTGAGCCAGTAGACATGCTGATTTTTGACGTCAAAATTACCTGTTCCCAAGACAGCACATTGACAGGAGTGAACACAGATTCTTACCTATATGTAAAGAGGTGGATAGATGTGTTAGTTTCAAATCTGGCAGAAAGAGACAATTCAGAGAGGCATGAACTTCCATGGGCAACAACCTACTTTGTCAGATGCTGTCAAATGACATAGGTCATTGCCTGCAAAAGCTCATACCAGTTAGTCTTTAAGGGCACATCCACACATTTGGGCATGTGTGTTTGCAGCAGCTCAAATAGGAGCGACACAAATTTGTGGTGGAGACTTTTGCCTCAGCACACATGCCTGGACATGCACTTTGGTGTGGGGCAAGTAGTGCCAAAATGATTCTGCCCAGTTCCTCCTAGAGCTGTGCAAAGCTTCGGGCAGTGATTCGATTTGGAGGAGATTCAGCCCAATTCAGTGGCTGAATCTCTAAATCCAAATCAAACCAGAGGACCAATTAAAAGGTCCGAATCAATTCGAAGCTCTCCGAATCTTCAGAAAAAATTCAGAGAGCTTTGACGATTTGGACAGTCCCCAGTGGCTGCAGCAGGGAGCTGGAGCTGGAATCGGAGCTGGTAAGTAGGGGCGGGGCAACGGTGCTGGGGGAGTGGAGAGGGGACCATGGGGGAACCCTACCAGGCCCCATCTGCTGCCGGCTCCCCCAGCCCCCTCTGACCACCACCCATTCCCCCAGCCCCCCCATGGCTGCCCTGCCCACCTCAGCTCCTGGTACTTTAATAAAAAGCCCCCAACTCACCGGGTACTGCCGGGCAGGGGGGTGATCCCTGCTTCCCCCCACTGCCCCACTGTGCATGGGAGGCTCTGCCACAACCCCCCAACCCCTCCCTTACTCCCCCAGTGCCCCCCTCCTATGGCTGCCCTGCCAGCCACCAAGAAAAACCCTGGGACTCATTGCTCCTGCAGCAGCACTGGGGCTTCAGGGGGCTCGTGCAGAACCCCCACATGGTGTGAGGCAGCAGGGGGCAGCGGGGATCACCCCCCACCAGGCAGGAACCAGTGAGTTTGGGGTTTTTCTCGTTTTCTTTTTCTTAAAGGCCCAGAGCTGCAGCAGGTGGGGCAGCTATGGGGGGGGAGGGGCCTGGGACAGTGAGGGAGTCAGGGGGCTCATACAGAGCCCCCCATGCAGCATAGGGCAGTGGGGATCACCCCCTGCCCAGCAACACTTGGTGAGCCAGGGCTTTTTTTCCCCAAGTGCTAGAAGCTAGGTCAGGCAGGGCAGCCATTGTCAGGCTGGGAGAGGGGCAGGAGACAGGACGGTATGATTCAGGGCTTTGGCAGCAGCTGAATCTCCGAATCAGATTCAGCCAAATCAATTCAGGACAGTGATTCAAATCACTGAATCGAATCACTGCCCCCTGGATCGACTGAATCTGAATCTGAAGCAAATACTAGCCGCTTCACACAGGCCTAATAAAAACCTACCATATGCTGGCCTCAGCAATTTATTAAAAACATGCATGGGTGAGCAGCTCAGGTCTGCTTGCCCTCAGGAGATTCTAAGGCTCAGCCACTTGGCATCTGGGGGCACTACCTCTTGTGCCAGCTGGACTGCTGAAGCAGCCCTAACCTGGAGTGGCCCCTGCACCCTCTAACCACTGCAGCAGTCTGGCAGTGGGGGCTGCTGCCTGGCTATAACCTGCTGCCACCTGCGACAGCATCCACCCTCTTAGACCTATGGCCCTATGGCTGCGCACCTGCCAGACCCAGATGGGGTGCCCCCGCTCTGCCATCTGGACAGCTATTGCCCAGAAGATATGCTCCTTGCCGTGGCCCACTTTGAACTGTCAAAGTGTGCCCTCTTGGCCCCTCGTCTGCCCTCCAGCTGGGTCCCCAGTGCTAGCCCTAGACAGGCTCCTCTGTCTGAGTCTCACCACTTGTCTCACCAACAGAGATCCTGGTGTTTCCTGTTTAAAATTGCAAAATCTTTGATAAGAAACCAAAATTCTCTCATTAAAATGCCCAAAATAGTGTTCTTTCACTATTAAAATGAAATGCAACTATATCTAGAGAAATCAATCGAGCAATGTTTTATTGATATATTTACACGTTTAAAGCAATTTGGAAGCCTACCAGTGCCCCTATCATCATAATAAAATGGATTCTAAATATCTGTACATTTTGGCATTTACTTTTGGTTTTTCTGTCATAGAAAAGTCAGAGCTGCCCCTACCCCCTTCGCTCACACAGATGTGCAGCACTGAGCAGCACCGATATGACAGTGCCCTTCCCCTGCCCTGCCCCCTCACAATCAACCCATAGCTCCCCCATCCCCCAGTCCCCTCACTCCTGACCCACAGCCCTTGCTTGGCCCCACTACCTCCCTTCCAGCCGCAGCTCTGTCCCAGCACCAGGACATGAGTCAAGCTGCAGCTGT
>NW_017729024.1:48310106-48311638 GCF_001723915.1 Gavialis gangeticus | reverse complement strand
CCCATCCCCCAGTCCCCTCACTCCTGACCCACAGCCCTTGCTTGGCCCCACTACCTCCCTTCCAGCCGCAGCTCTGTCCCAGCACCAGGACATGAGTCAAGCTGCAGCTGTCCCACCTGCTTCTTTGTGGCTACGAGCAGTGCCAGCCCTTGCTGTTATGATCCCTGCTCCATGCTGTCCCTGGGAAGCCCCTGTCTGGGGATCAGGGACTGAGCTGGGCCTTTTCCTCCCAGGCTGGCCTCCCCCTGCACAGGCTGCTCTAAGCCTGGCTCTGGAGGCCTTTCCTACCCAGAGTGCTCCCCCACCCCTGACCCCCATCTCCCTCTCTCACACCCCTGCTGCCATCTCCACCCCTCCCCACAGCCCATCACACCCCGCAAGTGGTTTCTGGGACCAGGAGCACCCCTCTCTCCTAAGCCTGGGGCCACATGTCCCAACAATGGTGTGGCCCCAGGGCAGGGCTGCAGTTTGGCAGTTGCCCCTGCAGCTGTAGCTCCCACAGGTCCTGACCTATCCCATGTGGCCAGCTGGGCATGCAGAGTGTGAGATTTGTGGGGGTATGTGGGGTTTGGGGAGTGGAAGGGATGTGGGGGGTTTATAGGGGTTTGTGGGTAGGTGTAGGGTTTGTGGGGGTGAAGTTTGGGGGGTATGGGCCTAAGCAGGGGATTGCGGTTTGTGGCTGGATATGTGCGTGAGGGGTTTGTTCGGATAGTTTGGGAGTGTGGGGTTTGTGGGGGGTTGTGGGTGTGGGGAGACTGAGTGTGGAGGGCTGTGTTGGGGTGGGGCAGCTGCTCAGGAGGGGTGGGTCCTCTGCCCCCCCAAAGGCACAGCTCCCCCTGCACTGCACACAGCACACAGCCCCTTCCACAGGGCACATGCCCCCCCATGGCACACATGCCCCTCCAGGGCACATGCCTTCCCACCAACATGGCCCACAGTCCCAGCCTGTTACCCACTGCCAAAGATACCCAAATGCAGTCAAGCAGGCCTTATCCTTGATTGGCTGCCTAGCACTCCCCTTCCTCAAATCTTGCACCACCCCCAGGGGGGAACAGTCCTTCTTGCCCATGGCTGGCTGGGTCCCTCAGCCCCAGAGAGCATTCCCTGCTCCTGACAGCACCTTCTCCCCTCCCCCCCTCCAGTCCTGGCTCTGGTGTAGAGATTCCTAGAGATTTTCTCCTCCCTTCCTTGTTACGAGACTTAATATTAGACTTTAGGGTGAAGGGAAACCCTGACCACTGGACCCCCAACTGAGTGCTGCCTGGTGCACATGGGGGGTGGGGGGAAGGGGGAAAGACTGAAGTGGGGGCTGTGCTCCCTCTTCCTGCCCAGAGCCAGGAGTGATTCCCCTAGCCATGTCCCCTGATCCTGGCTAGGTCTGCTGTTCTCACACTGAAGGACCATCTACCAATTAATATCTCCCTCAGTCTTCTATTAGGAAGTATCTTTAAATTATAAAGATATATATAGTCAGAAATAATATAAAAATTAAACTTTCTTATGCCACTGAAATGAAAAAGTAGCATGTTGGT
>NW_017729024.1:48303553-48305106 GCF_001723915.1 Gavialis gangeticus | reverse complement strand
CTCCCCCCCTCCAGTCCTGGCTCTGGTGTAGAGATTCCTAGAGATTTTCTCCTCCCTTCCTTGTTACGAGACTTAATATTAGACTTTAGGGTGAAGGGAAACCCTGACCACTGGACCCCCAACTGAGTGCTGCCTGGTGCACATGGGGGGTGGGGGGAAGGGGGAAAGACTGAAGTGGGGGCTGTGCTCCCTCTTCCTGCCCAGAGCCAGGAGTGATTCCCCTAGCCATGTCCCCTGATCCTGGCTAGGTCTGCTGTTCTCACACTGAAGGACCATCTACCAATTAATATCTCCCTCAGTCTTCTATTAGGAAGTATCTTTAAATTATAAAGATATATATAGTCAGAAATAATATAAAAATTAAACTTTCTTATGCCACTGAAATGAAAAAGTAGCATGTTGGTTAGAAAAAAGAAAGGGGAAAAAAGAGTAACCGACAAACTAAAGTCAAGTTAGTCCTGAGGTCACTGTGACCTTAGACGCTGTAACAACCCTCCTTTACTCTGCTGTGTTTGCCTAGCTTTATGCACTCTGTCAGTTGAAGCCCCATCCAGTCATTAATATTGATTGCCCAGCACTTCGTGGGTCTACCTCTTTTTCTTTCCCTCCACAGCACCCTGCATTATGATGTTGGCAAGGGTATCTGACCTTCTCATGATTTGTCCAAACCATTGCAGCTTCCTTCGTCCAACAACAGTTCATAGTGTCCAACTTCTTGACTGATTTGTTGCTTGATAGACTCTTTGGTCTGGTGCTCAGTATATGAGACATGCAGCAGTCTCCTAAAGCAGTGCATTTCAAATGCCTCAATTCTGTTCTCTAATTTCTTGTTAAGCATCCATCCCTCACAACCATAAGGCATCTCAGAGATGACCACAGCATGCTGCAGATGTGACTTTACCTTCAGTGTAATATTGCTGCTTGTCCAAATTTTCTTTAGCTTTGTTAGTTGGCTGATGGCAGTAGCTATTCTGGTCTTGACTTCTTTTTCAGATGTTAAGTCTCCTCTGATACTTAAAACTTGTTACTCTTTCTTGGTTTGCATTGCCGATCTTCACATCAACGTTGCTGTCAGTGATCTTGGAAGTTGTCGTCATTTGCTTTTCTCCGTGCTTATTTCCATTCCATAGCTCTTTGCAGTTTTGTCTAGCATTTCTGTAAGTTCTTGAAGATCTTCAGATGTCCCTCCTATCAGGTTGATATCAGCAAAGCACAGGTTGTTGATCTTCCACCTTCCAACTGATACAGTCCCTGTGAAATTTTCTAAGGCATCTGACATGTTTTGCTTGAGGAAGAGGTTGAAAAGGCATGGTGAGAGCAGGCAACTGTGACACACTCCTACTGAAGTTGCAAACCATTCGATGATGTTGCCATTCACCAACACTTCACTACCTGCATTGTTGTCCAGTTCTTCTAGTAGTGTTATCAGGGAGCTGATATTATGCTACCAAAGTGAGCCAAAGTGCTTTGTGACACACCCTATCAAAAGCTTTTTTTTTAAGTCTATAAAGTTATCAAGGAGACGATCCTCCAAGCCCAAAGAGAGGTAATCC
>NW_017729024.1:48291201-48303542 GCF_001723915.1 Gavialis gangeticus | reverse complement strand
GTAATCTTTCCTGCCACGGCAAGGGGTCGGACTAGATGATCTACTCAGGTCCCTCCCTACCCTAGAAACTGTGAAACTATGAAACTATAAGTTACGATGAAGTTCTTTTTGGAGATCACGGTACTTTTCACACAGTACTTCGATGCTGAAGATTTGCTCTGTGGTACTTCTCCCTGCCCTGAACCCAGCCTGCTCTTCTGCCAGCATGGTCTCGACTTGAAGCTTGAGTTTGTTCAGTGTTATTCTTAGAAGTACTTTGCTTGGGTGGCTAATGAAACTGATGGTGTGTTAGTTTGTGCATTGGTGGAGATTCTGCTTTTTAGGAAGGGGAATGGTGACTGACTTCATCCACTGGGTTGGCCAAGGTTTTTCCCTCCATATCATGTTTCAAATTTTGTGAAGCATGCTTGCAATGTTGTCACCTGTCTTCAAGAGTTCTGCAAGTATGTTGTCTACCCCAGGTGCTTTGCCATTCTTCAGGCTTCTCATGACTTCTTCTGCTTCTTCTCTTGAGATGTCTGGATCTTCCTCTTCAGTACTTCCAAGTCATCTTTTCTCTAGTTGGTCAAGTACTTTGGGTTCCATTTGTATGTTGTAGCTGTAGAGTTCCTTTGCATAATCTGCCCATCTCTTGTGTATTGTGTTGCTTTCAGTAAGCATTTTTCATTCTCGTCTTCTACTGCCATTGTTCTTGCTTGATGTGTTTTGATTATCTTCAGGCTCTCAAATGCTTTTTTGCTGTTGTTGTTCTCAAAACTACTATGAATTTTTTCACACCTGTTTAGAATCCAGTCTTCTTTTACCTTTCTTATTTTATTTCTTACATTCCTGTTTGCTTCTCTGTAATTGAGACTGCCAGATTCTGAAACAAAATGTTTAGTTTTCAGTGCTCATCGTGCATCACACATTTCTATGATTTTGTTGTTCATCCACCATTCATTCTTTTTCTTAGCTCTTCTGAGCAAATCTTCTGCTGTTTCTTTGATTGCTTGAGTAAATCTGTCTGTAATGTTTTGTAAGTCAGTTAGCATTAGGAGTGGTTCAAATTTTTCTCCAATTTTTTATGTTGAAGTCAGCCTTTATTGTGGGATCCCTGAGCTTTTCTAGGTCATATTTGACTCTTGATGTAGTTTTGTTTGCAATCAACTTCAATTTCAGCTTTGTCATCATTACTAAGTTGTGGTCACTGCCAACATCAGCTCCAGGAAATGATCTTAATGGTCTTATTCAAGTTAATGCTTGATCGGAATCAATTAGACATGAGAATGTAGTCTAATTAATTCTTGCAGGTACCATCAGGAGACATCTATGTCACTCTTCTTGATGATTTATGCAGGTAAAGTGTGTTGGCAAATACAAGGTTATGCAGTTATGTGAATTCTAGTAGTCTCAGGCCTCTGTCATCGGTTTCCCCCAGTCTGTTTCCCAGCTATGTTGTGCCATTTTCTATGTGCATCAGTACCAACTTTCGCATTCCAGTTACCTTGTATGACAAGACTGTTTTTCTTTTATTTCTGAGCTCTTGTTTCTTTGAGTTTACTGTACATTTCTTCAATTTCTTCATCGGTGTAATTGCTGGTTGGTGCATATAATTGGATGACGGTGATGTTGTTTGATGATATTCGGATAGAAATGATTTGGCTTCTAATTGGCTTGCACTCTAAGGCACATTTGACCAAGTCTTCCTGTACCAGAAATATAACTTTTCTCTTGTGACCATTCCACTGTATCAAAACTTGTGTCTGTCTTCTATCAGTGTCTACCTTCTCCTGAGTTCTCCCACTGAACTTCTGTAAGCCCAAGGAAGTTAAATTTGTAATGGCTCACCACAACACCAAGTTCTTCAAGTTTACCTGTTGCATACAGCATTTTCATATTTCAGGTTGTGATTGAAATTTCTTGTTTGGTGAGTTTGATTTTTACCCAGTAGCATTGTTGCCTTCTCTACCCTGGGTGTGTTCAGCAGAGGAGGTCAGCTCAACAATAGCAGACTTTTCGACTTCATCCTGCTGAGCGCTAGTGGAGGACATGTTCATTGTAGACCCAGGCCTTGATTGATCCAAGGTTAGTTGAGTTCCTTTGCATCATTGGTAATTCTTCAGGCAGAGTGACCTGGTGGCCCCCATCTCCTCTTCAGGTATGAATGGCTGTTGGCTTGCAGGGAACTCATTTGCCCTTTGACAGGTCCTGTTTTTAGCATAGGTGTCTACCCACCCTCCTCACCTAAGCTAACCCAGGTGCGGGTTCTAGTTTAGTTGCTAACAACCCAACCATGGAGCAGGCTTTACTGATTTATAGGGTTCCAGATAGCAGACCAAGAGAAGCCTGGCCTGACATATAAGCAAAACCAGAGGACTTATATGACAGTTCCTGGCAAAATGGAAACAGGCTAGAACAGATACACTCTTAAAATGCTACATTTACATTATTAATTGCATCAATAATATTGGTGTTTTTATGCCACCTTAGTGGCTGTTTTGTTTTTTGTAGGTGTAACAAGTCAGGCTTTGAGGGCATGCCCCTAGTTGTCTTCTTGATCCTGCTTTACTCTGGCATCTCAGGGTTCCATCCTACTGTCTCACCTGCCATGGCTTGATATTAATGTAACATGGGGAGGCTGTCATCAGAGGCCAGTGAGCTCAGGGTGCTCTTTCACCAGGGTTCCACTGCCCTAATTACTTTAAGGGCTAGAATCATGGCTTCTATCCTCCTGTATAGCCATGCCCATGTCTTGCAGGTGTCATTCGATATGGATTAAAAGGAAGCTCCAAGTGACCACTTGGCTCCTTGGGCTTCAAACCTTTGTCTGGGCTTCAGCCCTCTGGCCTTGGCCATCTTGCTCTAGCTGGGCCCCTCAGCCCCCAGGTCCACTGCCAGGGACCCTGAGCTCCTGGGCCCCCAACTCCAGTCTTGTCCTCCCAGGCCCTGGGCCCCTCAGCCCCAGTCTCACTCTCCTAGACTCTGGGCTTATGCCTTCCTGGTCTCTGAGGCTTCAGGCCCTCCCTCATTCTCTGCCCCCTTGGGGTCTGGGCCCACACCCACAGCTTATTTTGTTACAGGCTTGGACCCTCAGTTGCATCCTGATCCTCTGGTAACGTTGCAGCTCCCCAGCACAGTCTATGGCCTCCAAGTGCACGATCCCACCCCCAGCCACTTCCAATCCTCTAGTATTAAACTCAAACATAGGAATAAGCAAAAACAAAACAAGCCTCAATATTCCCATAAGGTCAATTTTTAACCCAGTGCTGAATGTGAGAAATGGATGGTGATAAACATCCACATTACCCATAGTTGTGTAGTAGCTGTGGAGGCTACTGATGCCTGGTGATGTGAACCTACATACCCCTTATGAGTTATAATCAGAGCATCTGGAGGGCAGCAGGCTCTTGGGTCATGTCTGCAGCTTACACAAGTCTGGCCTGCTGTCAACCCAGAAAACAGATCTTTCCTGGAATGGAAGGCACACACCTTCCAACTGTTTAACACAGAAAGCAGTTTATACCTGTGACCAAACACAAGCGCATGGCTGCAGACAGCTTCAAAAATGGCCAATCAAGTGAAAATCTGACATTACACTGCATCAGATAAAGACATTTCAAAATGTAGCATCTTTTGTAACTTGTGTCTGTGGAGCTCCCAGCCTGTCACTGTTTTTATAATGGGAGGGAGGAAAGGGAGTGCAGGGAGTTCAGTTGGGGGGGGGTTCAGCCTCCCCACCCTACCCCCACCCCCGGAGTGTGGGGCAGGTGTTTTGGAGCCCCCCCTTGAGGAGGGAAGGGCTTGAATTCACCCACCCCACCCTTCAGCACCAGGTGGGAAGCCCCAAGAATGAGCTCCCTCTGCTGCCTTTCCCCCCCTGCCATTCTGAAAACAGCGAGCACTGACAGAGAGCCCTGGTCATTACTATGGGAACCTGGCTGCAGGATCCCAGCCCACAGCTAAATTCCCCCTGGAACCAACAGTGAACTTCTGTTTAGTCTGGGGTAATATTGTAAATCAGAACACTTTGCAAAAATCTCTAGTTACAGCTGGGAGCTGCACTTCTGTCTGCACCCTGTGTGTGGCATGTGGTACATTGGGGGTGGGGGGGACAGGGAGAACACTGGCAGATAGGGCAAGGAGCAGAAAACAAAGCAGTAGATCAAGAAGAAAGTACAGTACAGAGTGCAGAAAGCAGAGCAGCAGATGTAGCAGGAATAGAGGATCAATTTGGGAGGGTGTGGGGCTTGGATTGTGGCAAACCTGCCAAAAAAGAGTGTTCCCCACTAGTGTATTTCATAGACATTTTCATAGACATTAGGGCTGGAAGGGACCTCAGAAGATCATCAAGTCCAGCCCCAATTTTTTTTGTGTTTCTTTTTTTTTTTCTCTTGTTCTTCTCTGTACAGGATGTGTTTCAACAGGCTTTCTTATACAGTAATGTAATTCTCTGCAGTGGAATTTATGTCAAAGTACCCTTGATGTGCTAGCATAGGCACTTTCTATTCCTGAAATACACTCTAGTTCTCTGCTGTAACACAGGCTTATAGTGAAAAGAAGATTTTCCATGCCAAAGCTCTGTGTGGTATCAAATGTCATACTTCCTTTGAAGCCATGATGATACCAATTTAAGAGATGGGTCTTTAGACACATGACATTTACAGTGATTGAGAGCAGAGCCAGAATCTGAATTGTCTAAATATTAGCAAGTGCCAAACAAAAGCTCTGGATTTTTGGGAAGACAGAAATTAAGATCCAAATATTACTGCTTGAGGCCATCTCTGAAAAAGTCTATTTGACATTCTGAATAAGTAGTGTTGGTTTGATAAAATAAATGACTCTTTATTTAAAATTTAAGTCACACCTACTTGGAGAATCTGAATAGTTTTTCTAAATTCTATTTAGAGATTAGCAAAAGTTAGAATGTCCTTTTCATGGGAAATTCCACCACTTTTTTTCCAGTTCAGAATAATATTTTTTCTGAATTTAACATTTTATCATTTGTTTGAGGTTTTTGTTTTGTAAAATGTTCTTTTCTAAATCTTACTGTGAAAAGTTAATTTTGAATTCCAGAACTTCATCTCAAATTTTATTTAATTTTTTAGCTTTATGTTTTATTATCTTTAGGTTATTTCATGACATATTATGCTAATTACTACAAGTATGACCATATCATAATATGACACTATAGTTGAAATATTCTGTTATTTTTCATTTATTTTTAAAATCACCGAGAGCTTTGCTTAAATTCCTTACTTTTTTTCTAGATCAAACTGTCTCCTGTTTGTTGTTATAAGACATGTTGGTTTATGTGTCAAATTATTTCCTGTTTGTGTGGTAATGAAAAAATTATTAATATTTTGCTCAAAAAAAAATTAGATGTCTCATTCAGTACTAACTGGTCACTGCCTTTAATGATGTTAAATATGAAATGAAAAGAAAGTAATCATAAAAGGAAGTAAAAAGTAATACAAAATGAAAAAACATAAATGTAAACATAAAATGAAAAAATAAATTATTGAAATATATTGAAATAATGTTTCTATGTTTTTTTTTCTAAATTAACTTTAGAAAAATTGAAATATTAACAGAGCACTACTTTTCACCCAGAAAACTAACAAAAATATTCAAGTTGCCATGTATCTTCACATTCTTTTTCATTTCACAGGGTTTGGCTTGTTTTGATTTCCTGCTGGGGCTAGCAGCAGGAATATCAAAGCACTTCAGCAAGTTCTTTTATTGTATTTCTGATGTGCCCACAAACACAAATCAATCTGACTCACTAATTGATTAGGAACTTTCTGAGACTGAACTTACAACGAACTTTTCACCGATTTCTGTTAGAGCAGGGGTGGGCAAAATACAATCTGCCAAGGGATTTTGTCCAGCCTGCAGCAGATCCCTCTGTCCCACCCAGCCCAGCCCAGGTGTGGGGAACAGCTTGGGCCTTGGTGTGTGCTGCAGGTCCCACTGCCCCTGCAGGAGGACTGGGGCAGTGCAATGGCTGGACTTTCTTCCTGGCAGCCCCGGTGGCAGCAGTGGCTCCTTCTGGCTGCCGCCACCACTGAATCTGGCTTTTCTGGCTGGGCATCCAAGCCTATTCACCCTGAACCCACTGCTGGGGGTGGAATCTGCACAGGCAGCGTGCATGGCAGGACAAATGGATGGGGCCTCAGGCAGGTGGGGAGCAGTGTTTGGGAACAAGAGAGGTGGATGAGGCTGGGATCACAAGGCTAGATCACAGGGCAGTGATAGCTTAGGGCCGGGGCCAGGGCAGAGCTGTGATCTGCTGCCCACACAGCCCTGGGTTCTGCGGGCAGGGGCATGAAGAGAGTGGATCACAGCTCTGTCCTGGGCCCCAGCCCCTCGCTGTCACCACCCCCAGATCCCAACCTCAACCCCAGATGCAGCCCACCTACAGCCCCATTGTTTTTTCCTGGTCTCTGCCTGGAGACCTTGGGATCAGTGGGCATTGACAACCTGTGGCCGGGGTCTAGGGCAGAGCCATGATCTGCTCCCCACATGCCCCCGCCCCCAAACCAGTGCCCATTGCAGGCATGCATGGGCAATGAATCACAGCTCTGCCCTGGGCCCTGGCCCTGTACTGTCAACACCCCATGATATCAGCCCCAGCTCCACCTGCCCGTCCCACGCCCAGATGCCACTCACCACCCACCCGTGGCCCCATCCAAGCTGCCTAGCTGACCATGGAGCAGAGCCACTTAGGGAGTTTTGGTAAGCAATTGCATGGGTGGGGAGGATGCTGACCTGGCCTGCAACTTCTCACCAAAACTTCATATGTGGTCCACAGGCCCAAATAATTGCCACACCTGTGTTAGAGTGACATTGTAGCTATGATGATCCAAGAATTAAAACAAACAAGAGAAAAAGAGAAGGCAAATAAAGAGAGAAACAGGCTTACAAGATAGGATGCTGAGCTGTTGGTCAAAAGATCTGGGTTCTGCTTCCTAGATGGCAAGCAGTCTACTGGATTACTTGGCCAAAATACTTCACACGTTCAAATGCAGGACATGACCTGATGAAGAATGTTGTCCATTTAAAAGCTTATCTGCCTTTATTCCAACCATGCAGTTGGTCCAATAAAAAATATCACCCCAAAAAATCTATGCCTCTCACGTGTACTTTTGCAAGTGCATATTGTCTGGGAACAGCAGCAGATAAAACAGACAGAGTGAGAGGGACACAGAGAAATTAAGTGGTTTGCCCAAGTAATACAAGCCTGTTTCTCTCTTCATTTTGCCTTCTCTTTTTCTCATTATTTTTAATCTACCTCCTAAATCACTGTTTTAATCTGGCTGTCAGAGTAAGAATGCCATGGCAAAACTGTCCTTCACTGCCTGGCCATGTTCAAAGCCTGCTGTGTAATAGTGTGACACCCAGAGACTTCAGTAGACCTAGAATCAAGGTCTCTGTCCCTCTGTATCAAACAACAGTAGCAGATGATATAGAAGTAGAGTAGATAGCAACCTGATCCAGAAGCCAAGCTCACCAGCCCCTTGGTCTCTCATTTTTCCAGGAAGGGGGAGCATCCTGAGGCCAAGAAGATTATTTAACCATTTCTCACTACTTTCCTATCAACCAGCAATGAAAATTGTGGCAAAGGTTTTGAAAAGGAATGCAATGGTTTAAAAATAATGTGGGAAGAAAAAGAAAGAATACAATCACTCTAGTAAATGAATGTATTATTTATTTTCATGGTCTCTACCTCAGTAATGGAAAAATGGGTAGAATAGTCTGCTGAAGAAGTTGTAAATCCTTTCTTGAGCATAAACCAAGGAAAGTACTGTGGAATTAATTAACCTCATTAATTCGGATTTCTCTATTTTCACTCATCTCTCCCTTTGCTTGCTGATAAATAGCTTGCAGTTACGTTTGTTTAGACATTTCCTGCTTTTTTTTACTTGTAGGAGACATGAGGTGAATGAATTCCAAAGCACTCTTTAGATTCTTCTGTCAAAGAGTAGTGAGTTTCAACATCATTATTTGGAATGGGAAAAAAACCCCAAATAACCACAGTAAGACAGAAGAATATAGCCTGTGTCATAAAAGAGAGATTTGAGAAAGATCAATAGGTTAATTATTGGGCCAAGTGAAACCCCAAAATGAATTTGTTTGAATCTGGCAGGCAGCCCCTGGGATAGATGCATATGGAAATTTGTTGCTGTGTTGCCAATCCCAGTGCACCCCAGCCTTCCCGTTCCAATCCTCATGGTGTTTGTCATGCCTGGAAGGACTCTTGTTCTGCCAAGTGTGAGCAGAACTTAGAACTGATCAAGATACTTCACATAATGCTGGTCAGAAAGCAGATTTTCTACACTGCAAAAAAATCACAAGCTTTTGTTTTTTTCTTATCCCAAAGCAGGACCAAAAGTCAGGGCTTTGAAGTACAAGTGTTCTTGAAGTTTGTAGCAGTAGTGTTCTTGAAATTACATTCTGAGAAAATGTCATTTTGGATCAGTTAAAATATTTCATATCAGTTTTATTAATTCTTATGTAAAATAGAATAAATGTATAATTTAAACTTCATTTCAAAATTTAAAAATTGAACTTTTAAATTTTTGTTAAATGTTGGTATAAGGTGTCTTGACGTATATAATGTATCCCCCAACATTTCTCAAAATGAAATTTTATCAAAATTTTGTGGCAGATTTCAGGTTTGCTGAAGTGGTATTTTTGAATGGACCAGTGAGAAAAAAATTCCAGACAGCTCTAGCCACAGCTATTCCAAACCTCCCTAAGACAATCCAGATGACATTTTTGTGGGTATTTGGGAACTTATTCTTGATCTTGGGCTGAAAATACTGGGAGTGATATCATACAGTATGGACAGATGAACTGATCATAATGAATTAAGAGAGGGGATTTATTGTGTATCACCTACCTTCAGTAACTATTTCATGTTTCTGTGCCTCCCCTGCCATAAGTGAAAACTAAACAAGGGCATCTTTCCTCCTAGTGAATGGGGCAAGCTACTACAGTCAAGCTTCTACTTACCATGGGGTAGGATTAGCCATGGAGTATTTGATTTATGGTAAATCCTCCTCTAGTTCAACCACAACTAAACAGTTTGGTGCAAGAATCCAAGATCTCGGTGGTATGCTAAGTAAGAGGCAGATTGAATCATCATAATGGGCACCTATACATGTGTAGGATGTCTGCTCCATGTGCTAATTAGCAGATTAATTGAGTCTCCTGGAGTGTGTTGATTAGAGTGCCCCAGCAGTCTCTGCATCGTGTATTCAGCATCAGGGCTGGATTAAGCTAAGCACATGCCTAGGGCCCTAAGTGAAGAAGAGGCCCAGTTGTGTTTATTTTACATATTATAATTATTAAGTGAAAAAAATAATATAAATATACAGTATTAAGTGGGGGCCCACAAGTTTGTTTACCTAGTACCCACTAAATGGTTAATCCAGCCTTGCTCAGCATCAAACAAGGTTTAGTTCAAGTATCCCCACTGCCATTTTGAAGCATGGGACACTGAGTACATGTGACACCGTAAGTGCTTTAATTAGAGCGGCTCCAGGAACCACTCTAATTAAAGCGCCCTCCTCCCCTCACCCCTGAGCAAGGGTATAGATACCCATCCGTTCCTTCTGGCCTTCAAATTTATATTTCTACTGATAGATTTGGTGCCATTCAGAGTTTACTAATGCTGAAAATATAGTCCGGCCATTGGATCAACCTAGGATTTCTTGTCTTGTAAGAGGCATACATAGTCTCACACCTACTTCTATCTCCCCATGCCATAGAAATGCCCTGTGAGAAGCAGCCTGCTAAAGTATTGGGAGAAGCCAAAGTTATGGCAAAGAACCATGTTTCCAGTAACATGTCAGAAGTCTATCCCTTTACATAGTATCTGTCTGAATGCCATTGTGTTCTCTATTTTAGGAAATATCCAGAGTAGCACATGAATATGCAGCTAGGTTTTCCCTGTTGTGTATATTGGGCCACCAGGGTTTTTTGGACTCCACTGTGCGCATAAGGTTTCTTTAAAATATTTGTGTGTGCAGACCGATGCCCTTAATATGATAGGCTGTGGTATAATAAGACTTCTTAGTCCTGTACAATGGCTGTAGTGGAAATTAAGAGTTTCCTTTTACTCGGTTTTCCCAGCAGAATTGTTTGTATCAGGGGTTCTCAACCTTTTTTTCCCCCCTGAGATTCCCCCCTAACATGCTATAAAAACTCCACGGCCCACCTGTGCCCCCAGGCCCCACTCACTTGAGCATCAGCAGCATGGAGCCTCCCTCACCCACCCACAGCGCTGCCCACCAGATGGAAGCTGTAGGGCTGGGCAGGGTGGGTCTGCCCCACCTCTTTCTCAGGTCTTGCCTCAGCCCTGGAGGGCCAAGGTGACTCTTCCCTGTACTGGGCTGGGCTGGGTAGACCCCCTGAAATTTGTTCATGGCCCCCAGGGGGCTGCAGACCCCCAGTTGATTGGTTTGTATGACTGCTTAACTGGGCTGCCTTCCCTTGAATACAGAGACATCCATTACCTCCTTGTAGAAATGTTTATGTCTACTTTGCTGATGATAACCCATCATATTTGGACCAGATAAGCTAGTTCTGTGAACACAGGACAGTACTGAGCAAGTACAAATACACTCCTCTGCATTTCAGCCAGTGTAGCTTATGGAGATTTTGAGCTAGATGTTGAGAGAGTGACAGCTGATAGTATGTATTATTCTTTCTGGCTCTGAAGGCTACTGGGGTGGGGGTAGTAGGGGGATGGGAGTAGGGTGCTAGGATTACATTGCCAACTGCTCTTAATTATGAAAACCTTCTTGTCTGGGGGTAGGATGCCAATTTTCCCATAAGTAAGCAGCGAAGATGCTCTTAATTACCATGTTTCAAACCTTCCTGCATTGAGTAATTTGATTAGGAAGGCTGTGATTTGACTTCTAGTTGGACTTCAAGCCTGAAATGGTAAGGAGAGTGTATGAATTCCTAGTTAAGCTCCAACTGGCACTGAATAAGGTTAGCTGTCCAAACTGATTCTCTTACCTCAGACTACAGCTTTTGATTCCAAAAATCATGAGGTTGTTATCAGAGACTGTAACAGAAACAATTTAGAGGCCCCATTGTTTCCATGCTCCTACAAATAAACACAAGATTAGGTCAAAACAAGGTAAAAAATTATGTAGTGAGAGTTCTAACCCAGGTCTTTCCTGTGACTTGCTGGGTAGCCTAGGACAAAGATACTTTGCATCTCTCTAGCAAAGAGGCAAGTTGTGAAAAAGAATTAGTTAATGACATGTGGGCCCTTCCATGAGTACAACACTATCTAAGCACTAAGTGTTGTAAACAGCATGGCCCTGAATGTGACTTTTTTTTTTTAATATTATTTTAGTATGCAACTGGGGAGGAACATGTGGTTTTTCCATCATGGCTCCAAGATGTATGTCAATGTATTTGTATTCCCTTTCTTTCCTGGTAGCAATATTAAGTTATAGGCAGATTCTGTCTGAAAAATGAATAGATCGTTCAGGCTTTTTCTCTTATATTTTGTGTGCATAGAGGTGGGTTTGGAATATTTCCCTTTTGAGATCTGTGGTTCTTTACAGGAGCCTCTTAAGTTTTTAAAATAGGTTAGAGGTAGAGTAGAATGAAGTGGATGCAATGTATTTCTCTTAGTTGGTCAAACGGCATGAATTCTTATTAATAACTAATTGCCTTCCAATCTCATTGCACTCCTGTCTGGCAGCATCATTGCTTTGTTAAATATCTTAATGCTGTATTACTCCACATAGTCTCACATATTTGTCAAAATAATGACAATTTTGTGGTGATTTGAAACCCTTTCTTATTGTGGCTTTTGTTTGATAGTGCTGCTAGGGAGGCTGATTTCTACAACATAAGACAAGTGTTTTCAACCTTTTCTAACAAGTGTACCCCTTCTGTCTCAAAGTTTCATCTCATGTACCCCTTTATATTAAAATAATTGGGGGGCTAAGTTCACGTACTCCCCCCTCTGCCCCCCCAGCAGGTAAATCTGTGGGGGAGGAGAAAGGGCCATGGGGGGAGGCAGATTGAGGCCCCTGTGGTGAGGGGGGGAGTGGGGCACAGGCAGGGGCAGAGGCTGAGGTGAATGGGACCCTAGCTGGCCCAGGACATGGGACAATTGGAGCCCAGGTGGATTGTCCAGGGGTGGGGGGGGGGTCTCCTGCCACTGCATGCGCCCTGGGGAATGTGTCCCCCTGATTTGTGTGTGGGGCAGAGGTGGCTGCAACTACATGCTGGGTTTTGTGTGCTGCTGGATTTTTCCCTTGGGTTTTAGCAATTTGGTCTCTGACTCCTGAACTTTGACCTGGCTTATGCTTTGGTCCTTGCAACTGGAT
>NW_017729024.1:48277054-48286201 GCF_001723915.1 Gavialis gangeticus | reverse complement strand
CTGGGGCAGCTGCAGTAGTGTGCAAAGCCCAGCGCACAGCAGCAGTTGTCTCTGCCCCGTGCACAGGTAGGGGAAGCATGTGCCCCCCCAGGCTTCTGCCAGGGTGCACGCAGTGGCAGGAGCCCCCACCCCATACCCCATATGACCTTTTTAAGTACCCCTAGGGGTACACATACCCCAGTTGACAACCACTGACATAGGAGTTTGCTGCATGTTTTAGAAAACGGGGGAGAGATGCACATACTTTAACCCTTATCCTAAGCTTCTATTCCTGACAAGATTCCCTTACTTGAGTCTTGTATTAGAAATGAGAGCAAGTTCCTTTTCTTTCAGCTTGCTTTATTGTTCAATGCATTTCATGCTGTTAAAATGGAACTTCAAGAAACATCTCTTTATTCATGTAACAGGTAAGTCTGAGGAAGAGATAATCAGGGCAATAAAAATCAGTGGAAAAGGTCAATTTTTTTGTCAAGATAACTGAAAAGTTTTTGTTTAAAAAAACACATAAAATAATTAGTCAGCACATTTTAGTGAAAACTTTTGATTGTTTTTTCCTTAAAAATCTTTGAAAGATCATTCTTCATTAAAAACACTTCCCATTTGAAAAAGTTTTGCTAGAATGAGAAATCCAGCAACCGGAATGCTGCTGACTTCTACAATAAAAGCAGGAGTTGCTCATACGCATCCACTTTGAAAAGTATTTTAAACCCCAATTCTCCTACAGGACCCATGCAAGATGAGGCTTTTAAGAGTTCATGGAATTGCTCATACATGATTCTAGTTGCAAGATTGAGGCCTGAATAGCTGGACAATAATCTTTACTGTTGAAAATTAAATTAGTGATTTCTGAAAACCACCTTATAACTAACAAGCAAGAAAGAAGTTTTAATAAGATAAAAATAAAATAAACCTAATGGAAGAACCAGTGACTGGTGCTAAAAGCAGGTATTTTGGGTTCAGACAGAGATGAGCCTTGGTCATTAGCATTTATTTCTGGTAGTTTCAGGAGTGGGTGATTAGGTCTTAGTCCTACTGAAGAAATCAAATGGGGCTTTTCATGGCTGGGGGGTCAAAACACTCTTGAGTCATTAAGGCCTCAGTGGAGAATTCTTTTCTTAGGCATTCTTCCGCTGGATATAAATTTCTTCACAAATTCCAACAGTGTTTATAATTTTTGTCCCTGGTTTGAGGGAGTGTCACATAGAAAATATTTTGTTGGTGTTACATTTGATTTTAATGTAGGTCCCTTTTCTTTGACAAGTAGCAGTTTTGATTTAAATCTGACTTGACAAATTCTGACTTTATTTTCCCCACAGGGCATGGTCTATTATCTCCGTATTTATTTTGACCTTGGACTTTGTCACAGGCAGAAGCACATATGCCTAAATATTACTAGAGGGTGTGAGTGTGTATGTAGATACTGACATAAGATAAAGGCAGTGCTACATGATAATACAGGGGCATTTTAAAAGGATCCATTAACCTTTTTTGGTGTAAGTACATGACTATAAAAGAAATACCTGAAGTTGCATGTGCCTTTCCCGAGAGTTGGTAAGCTATTTGCCATGATGTGCAGACACACATTTTAGGGCCTGGTGTGCTAAGGAAAGTTTCTAACTTTGATCATTATTGTTTACTGATAAAGGGTCCTGAGAAGGTGGAAAAAGATACTTTAAGGAGGAACTGCAGCTGCATGTAGACAAAATGAGGGGCAGGTGTGCATGACACTTTAAAGCGGGTTAAATGAATTGCACCCCTTTAATGGTGTTGGTGTTTGCACGTGTTGGCGGCGTATTGCGCAGTAATTCCAGCCACTGTAGCAAATTCAGCAGCATAATTCACCTTAAATGACTTTGGGCTCAGCAAACTAAAACACCAAGGAGGAACTTTAGTTTGCTGCCCTACAGCCATGGAGTAAAGCACAGAGTTTTGTGAAGCTCAGGGGCTCTGCAGGAAGCCTTTGCAGGCAGCCTGGCAGCAGCCCGAGAAGGCAGGCTCCACCCAAGATTTTCTTTTTTTTTTTTCCCCTGGAGCCTACCTGCCTGCCTGAGCTGCACGGAGGCCTGGTGCTTCCCTCTGTGGCTGTGGTGCCCCCCGGGACCACCCGAGCCAGGTGCATGCAGCCTGGAGGGGTGGCACCTGCTGTGAAGGGAAGCACCAGCCTCCCCCCTGCAACCCAGGGACCACTCCACCCACTGGCAGCTCTCCCTTCCCTCCCCACCACCAGAGAGGCAGGTAAGTTTGGGTGTGTGCATGACACGGGGGGTTAAAGAGCCATAAATTAAAGTGGAGCTTTTAAAAACCCACTGCTTCAATTTAGGGCCCCCGTTTCATCTACACATGCCCTGTGTTCCCAACAACTTTTGAATTGACACTGCCAACTAGGGCTGTGCAAGATGGCATCGTTCCATTTCGACTTGCATTTTCACATTTTGATGGGACAGTGTTTCATTTTGAATTTTGTTTCGACTCAAAACCGTCGTTCCGCTTCGTTTCGTCGAGATAGTTTCACTGTTTCGATGTTTCGCCCGTAGGCTGTAATGGGGAAGCTCAAAACAGCTTATAACTTTGTCATTTCTGCCTGATTTGGCTGAAACTTGCAGGACTAGTAGCCCCTTCTGAGGGCATGAAGCCTGCCAAGTTTCAAGGAGATAGGTGCAGGGTTTTCAGGGAAACTGCACCTCAAAATCTTGACAGCAGAAAACTCATGTCACGCGTACGTGTTAAGCCATAGTAGGGTCAAAACTGCAGGCATGCTAGCCCCTTCTGAGGCCACAAAGTCTGCCAGCTTTCAAGACAACGGGTACAGGGGTTTCAGGGAAACTGCACCTCAAGCTGCTGACAAGCAAAACTTGTGACGTGAGTGACACTGTGTGTGTGTTAATGTGCAGCAGGGTGAAAACTGCAGGCCTGCTAGCCTCTGCTGAGGCCACAAAGCCTGCCAGCTGTCAAGGAGATCAGTGTAGGGGGAGTCTGGGTTCTGGGGCCCTGCACCTCTGGCTGCTGACAGGCAAAACTCGTGACATGGGTGGGTGACACCATGTGTGTGTTAAGGTGCACCCTCACTGAACTGACACCAAGGCAGAAAGCAGGGCAGTTCAAACAATGCTGCCTTTTATGAAGTTTTTCCATTCCCCCACAGCACTGGGATTGGAAGAGACCTCAGGAAAGGATGACAGTCCTGGCCAGCTACATGGTCAATAATGAGAGCACTCCTTCCCCCTCCCTCTCCTTACTTTAGTTTCTGTTTCCCTGCAGGCCAGCCCATCTTGAGCTTTGAAACTGAAAACATTTTGAAAATTTCGAAATGTTTCAACTTGCCTTGTTTCGTTTTGAGGCTGTTTCAAAGCTCTCTGTTTCATTTCGATTTTGCTGTTTCAAGCTCAAAACAAGTTGAAACAAAACTGCTGGCAAAATTTTGCACAGCCCTACTGCCAACTTGAAATCTGAGCTTTGATCTTTCACTTGCTGATACTAACTTTTACATTTCAAAATGCATATTGTCCTGTGAAATCAATGGGACAGCTCACATAGTTTGATAGTTGTTAGGGGCTGGAAGGGACCTTTCTGTAGGTGTTTGCAGGATTGCATCCATTCAGACAAATGCTCCAAGACAAGCCTACTAAAAGAAGCATTTGTCCCCCAGTGCAGTAACTACAGATCAGCAGCTGATAGAAGCGCTGGCTCTGGAACCTCTGATTATGAAAAAAGAGGGCATAACTGGCGGGGCTTTCTCTGGGAAGGTTCTGATATTCTGGAACTTGGTGCAAAGGTCTTCAGTGTGTCTGAATTTGGTAACACGCTATGTCTATTTGTGATGGAAAGGTTTTAGAGAGGGCTGAGACTTTAATTCCATAAATAGCAAAGGGATAAAATGGAGTTTTGTTATAATGGTTGGTCCAGTTCCTTTTGGAAGGTTCATTTTAATGCTGCTTGGATTTTTCTTATATTAACAAAGATGTGTTAGGCCACCTTCGACAGGATTTTTTTCCATTTAACTATGTAGATGAAATAGAAAATCAACATAATTTAAAGGCAGTAGTAGCTCTTGCACCTACCTCTTTGTCCTTAATATTTCATGCATGTTTTTCTGCCACATACTCCCTTGTTTTTTTTTCCCAATGTTTTTCTTACACATTTTTTATGCAAAAGACACCCTCAGACAAGAGTCTATTATAGAGGGGTATTTTGTTAAGTTAACTCAGTGAAAATAAAGACAGGGGAGGGGGGAGATTTTGTCCACTAAAATGAAGGAAAATAGTAATCCCAGATTTCCTCATAATCATAACAGGCACAACAACATTGAAAATGTACTGTGATTTTTAAGTTAGTGGTGTCACTTTAAAACATGAGAAGTATTCTTCACCATCTCTGCTGACTTGATTTCTGTCAATCTCAGATGCTTCTATTGCTCCAGTTAGTACAGTATTTTAACATCTTACAGTCTTCAATGTGCTTATCCTCTCAATACCCTTGTCAGGTAATTGTTGTCTTTTTCTACTGTATGGGTGGGGAAGCAAGGCACACAGACTAAGTAAAGACAGTCAAAAGCCCCAGGTTGAATCAATTCAATCTTTGTAAATTAATCTAAGCTGCATGGACCGAACCAATAAGCAAGTGAACAGATATTCACTTTTGATACTGGAAATGCAGCCACATGCCTGCAGTGGCCCAGGCCAGAAGCCAGAGGGCACCAGGGCATGCCTCCTTGCTGGACCAGAGCAGACAGCTTGGGACAAAACTAGCTTGCCCACCCTGCAAGGGGGTGAAGGGGCTTGTGGAGAAGGTTCAAACATCTTGGGATGCCAGTAGACTGTGAGTTAACTTGAATCTGGAGGGAATCTGGGACAGAAGTTCAATAAACTAATTAGGTTCAGTGACCTAAATCAGTTCAGTCTGATACTACATCCATCCAGGTTTATCTTAAACCGGTTTTGGCCATTTTGAAAGCGGTTTATGTAAACTGAACTTCTGTTGTGTTAGAGATTTGGCCCAGTTTCCTGTCACTTATACCAGTCTCTGTGTAATTTTTGTCCCTAGCTAGAGAGGCTAAAGGTGATCTCTAGGTCAGTAATTAGTGGCCTAAAAAGGAATTTAGGTGAAACATAGATACTTAAGTCACAAATAATTATTCAGACTAAGCTTGCCTTTTAACCACATACATTCCATAACTTCCCTAGGCAATCTACTTTATACTTTATTTTCATTTTTTGAATTATAGAAAAGCATTAGAAAGGACCTCTGAATGTCATCTATTTCAACCCGCTACCTGAGACAGTGTCATCCCTATCCAAACCATCTCATACAAGTCCTTGTCTAACAGATTTCTAAAATTACACTATTAAACCTGCTGCACAGCTATAAGGCATATTGCCTAACGACACCCAAAGCACACTATTCTGGCACAGGTTTCATAGTTTCATAGTTGGTAGGGTCGGAAAGGACCCGAGCAAATCATCAAGTCCGACCCCCTGCCATGGCAGGAAAGAGTACTGGGTCAAACGAGCCCAGAATGGTGTTCATCTAGCCTCCTCTTAAAGACCCCCAGGATAGGAGCCAGCACCACTTCTCTTGGAAGTTGGTTCCAGATCCTAGCCGCCCTGACAGTGAAGTAGCACCTCCTGATGTCTAGCCTAAATTTACCCTCTGCCAGCTTGTGACCATTATTTCTTGTCACTCCTGGCAGTGCTCGGGGGAACAGGGACTCTCCCAATGCCTGCTGGTCCCCTCTGACTAGTTTGTAACAGGCCACAAGATCCCCCCTCAGCCTTCTCTTGTGGAGGCTGAACAGGTTCAGGTCCCATAGCCTCTCCTCATAGGGCCTGCCCTGCTGTCCCCTGATCATGCGAGTGGCCCTCCTCTGGACCCTCTCCATGTTGTCCACATTCCTCTTGAAGTGCGGCACCCAGAACTGGATGCAGTACTTCAGCATCCTGACCAGTGCCGCATAGTGGGGGAGGATCACCTCCTTGGACCTACTTGAGATACATCTGTGGATGCACGACAAGGTACGGTTGGCCTTCCTGACTGCATCCCCACACTGTCGGCCCATTTTCATTTTGGCATCAATGATGACTCCAAGATCCTTTTCTGCCTCTGCACTGACAAGAAGGGAGTTCCCCAGCCTGTAGGTATGCTGCTGGTTCGTTCTCCCCAGGTACATCACCTTGCACTTGTCAGTGTTGAAAACCATCCTGTTCTCATCTGCCCACCCCTGTAACCTGTCTAGGTCTGATTGCAGCCTATTCTTCCCTTCCGACCTATTCTGTTCTTCTGCCCACATTCCCCCACATCTTAGTGTTGTCAGCAAACTTGAACAGGGTGCTTTTTACCCCCTCATCCAAGTCACTGATGAAGATGTTGAATAGTGCAGGCCCGAGGACCGAGACCTGGGGGACTCCACTGCCCACATCCCTCCAGGTTGAAAATGACCCATCCACCACCACTCTCTGGGTGCAGCCCTCCAGCCATTTAGTGACCCATTTGACTGTGTAGGTGCTGATACCACAAATAAAGCAGGGGAAGGAAGACAGGCAGTCTCTCACTGCTGCATGGCTTGTTAAAATGCACTTGAGGGAACTTCTTCTATAGAGGAAAGCAAAAACCCCCACAGTCAGTACCAATTCCTTCCTGACCTCAAATATGGCAATTAATCTGACCTTGAACAGAGGAGCAAGATTTTCTAGCCAGGCACCTCTGGGGTCTAGTCCCAGGAGGAGCAATGGAACGCTTCACTCAAAGTCCCCAGCCTTGGCTGCAACCAACACCCAATCCTTCAAAAAAAGAGTTAAAAACCCCTGACACCTGTAGCAACAAGAGACGGAGAGAAATCCTTCCCAGCCCCATGTGGCAATAAGCAATGCCCAGATGCATGGGGAAACCAAACACCCTATATTTTGCTCTGCAACCTGGGCATGTCAAGTATAACTCCACAGATCACAGCCTCCTACTAGACAACCAGAAATCATCTTTCTGTATACCCCCCAGAATCTTATCCTAGATGCTTTATCTTTCATAACTATGTCAGTTGTAGAGTTCTGGTTCATTCTTTTGCTGAGTGTGGTCCTCTTCAATACCTACATACCTTAGGCTGTAGAGCTCTTCTCATTACAATATCCACCTGCTCTAGGCTTTAGAGCTCTTCTTGTTATCTCTCAAAGATCTATATGTGGCAAGGGGTTGGGGTGCTCCTCAGCTTCCCCCAGGTTACAGCTCTTTACCATTCACTTGCAGGCATAGCTACTCCTACATCTTCCTTGACTAATGCTTATCCAACCTCTTCTTGAAAAATATTGGTGATAGAGGTTTTGCAACTTCCCTAAGTAGTCTATTCCACTGGCTCACTCTTCTAACAGTGAAGAAGTTTTTCCTGATATCCAATCTAACCTGCTTTGCTTCAGCTTAAAGAAATTGATACCATCCAGCTCTTTGCATAAATGGAAAAAATGCTATTCTCCCTTTTCTTACAGCAGCCCTTTCAAGTATTTGAAGACTGATGTCATGTCCCCTCTTAGTTGCTACTTTCACATGCTGAGCATGCCTGTTTCCTTCAGTATTTCCTCAGGTTGCCTTCCAAGCAACCTTTATTGTTTTTTGTCATCTATCTCTAGATCTTCCCTATGTTGGGGCTCCCCTTTTTGAATGGGGAGCTCCAAGCTGCATTCAATAAATATTCTAGACAAAACCTAACAAGTGCTAAGTAAAGAGGCACTATCAGCTCCTGTCTTGTACCTAATGCTTCTCTTAATGCAGCCCACCTGCCTGTCTTGTAGGTAGATACTTGTGGCTATATAGAGTCCCAATGAAATCAGTATGAATCATGGCCTTAGTAACTGTGTGGAATTGATTCAACCTGAATTAAGGTTGTTCTGTTCTGCAGTATACCTTTCTAAGGCTCCCCTTTAAATTAGGCAGAGAAACACAGCAGCAGCCCTGAAGTATCCATTATATACATGGTCGCAACTTTTTGTATTTCATTCTCTTCCAGTTGGTGAGTACTCTGAAGTTCTGTAATGTTTTCTTCTGCACATATCTGAATGAATACCACACCCCAACCAAAATCACAACCCAAAGAAGCTTGAAAGTGTGTAGATTGCTAAAGACAGAAAAATGTTTCTGAGATCCCAGTCCTTTATGGAAATTGCTTTACCTTATAGAGCAGACTTTGAAGGAGAATTTCAAAGAGAAGGAATTCTTGAGGTTGTTTGCTTTTTATGTTTCTTTATGATTTATACATGGAGCCAGTAAGACCTTGGAAAAAATGTAAGGGGTCTCCTCTTCTGCTTTTTTATTTTCATATTAGAAAATCTGGTCCTATTTATCATAAAAGCTTCTATCATAAATGGAAAATTATTGAAAACATGGTAACATAAAACTCAAGACAGTAGAAGCTGGGGGGGTTGTCTTTTTTTGTTTTGTTTTTCTTTTTCTTTTTTGGTCAAACCATTTCAAGTTTGTTGTTTTATGTTTATTGCTTCTGGTGTCTAGCAGTCATTTGAGTGAAGGAAGAATTTGTTAAACATCTACACTTCCACCTCTTCCATTAAACTGTAAGACTCATAACAAATATGTCTGAGACTTAAAAAGGTCTCCAACAAAATCAGGAAAGCTCAGAACTGATATTCTTCATTAAGGGTGGAACAAAAATTAAAACCCTAAGAAAAACCTTTCGGGTCTATAAAGAAGGGTGTGGGGGATGGCTCAAATTCTCTTTAAAAATCCCTTTGAGGTTGTTTTATTTAATTTAAAAGTGTAAGCCACAGATAGTTCAAGAATGTTCAGTCCATTGAAAACATAGTCATAATGGATTTATGATTATATATAGATTTCTGTTTCTCTGTGTACTGCACACTTGTTCTTGTAAATATGAAAGTACTTTCTATTTTCCAGTGACAGGCAAGTAGTCTGTAGGGTGATATCTTTTATTTGATTAACTGTGTAGTTGAGATAAAGTTAGACAAGCTTTTTAATGCAAGACATTCTTTATAATGTCTCTCTTCTGTAAGCAGGAAAGAGATTTATTTAGCTGATAAACAGAATCTTTAAATATACAAGAAGAATCTCCAGAGTTTGAAGACAAAACTTCGTCAGAGTTAATTTTGACATGTAGATTTTATAGTTTCATAGTTTCTAGGGTCGGAAGGGACC
>NW_017729024.1:48275817-48276777 GCF_001723915.1 Gavialis gangeticus | reverse complement strand
TATAGTTTCCCGGGTCCTCCTTCCTCCCTTTTTTTGAAGTGAGGTGAGACTGATGTTGATTGATAAAAAAGCAGCACAACAAAGCCTGTACAGTAAGAAGTAAAATTGGAATCTACAGCTGGTGTTTGTCTGTCTGCTGTTTTGGGGTTTGTTTGTTTTCTTGCATGTTGACTATGTTGTAACACCTAATGAATCTGCATGTTTTGTACACATTTGCCTAGACTAGCCACATTTAACACTAAAGTTCATTCTTCTGTGAGTGTGCTTGAGAAGCTGAAAGTGTATTTAAAGCAGCCGTCTGTCAATACTCACTGGTATACCTTCATCTTAAAATGAAGGAAAATATCGGTAGAGGAAGCTGGTTCAGTAACTGTAGCTAGGGTTTATTTGATATTTTTTTTTTTTTTTTTTAACCTTTCAAAGTGCTTTAATCTTCAAAATATTTCATTAATATGAACTTTCCCACAGGGTCCTACTGGTTACAGAAATATTTGAAAATATTGCAAATATTTATCAATATATATTACAGATATTGAGGTAGTTCAGTATTGTCATCCCAGCATCACAGATGGATAAACTGTGGATGACAGTAAAAGGTATGATATGCCCTAAGCTGTCAGGGAAAGTCAATGTCAGAGCTTGATGAAAGCTTAGGATTTCTAGTTCCTGGCTCCACACTTCAGATGTCAGACCATGCACAAGTTGGTGGGGTTTTTATTCTCAATGGTCTATTATAACTTTGAAACAAGGTAACCTAAAGGTATAAGCTGCATCAATATTCCAGATGTGTGTGCTCACACACGTGTCTGTGTGCATGTGCTTATGTGTGCTTTCTCTCTCATCTATCCTCATTCTAAGGTAAGAGGAAAATATATCTAAAACTACTCTAACTATAACTGCACCTCCTCTGCCAAGCCAGCAGGCACTCCAATATGGTGTACAAGAGCAAGCCTAAGTGAT
>NW_017729024.1:48266549-48270817 GCF_001723915.1 Gavialis gangeticus | reverse complement strand
GTCTGTGTGCATGTGCTTATGTGTGCTTTCTCTCTCATCTATCCTCATTCTAAGGTAAGAGGAAAATATATCTAAAACTACTCTAACTATAACTGCACCTCCTCTGCCAAGCCAGCAGGCACTCCAATATGGTGTACAAGAGCAAGCCTAAGTGATTTACTGACTCAGGCAGTGAGAAATAGCCCAGTGCATAAAAAATAACTCAATATTTGCCTTCAGTCTACAAAAACTAATTGCTTGTACCAGCCTGGATGTGGCAAGAATATGCAGATGGGGAAAGGGTTTTTTTTTTTTTTTAAATCTCTAATGCATAACACAGATTTTCCTTTAAGTAGGAAAAAAAGGCTGTTTTTTAAATTGAACTATCCTTGGAATACAGTATGTATTTAGCAAGGTGCTTTTGTGAGCATTACACATTTTACAGATGCAAAAAAAAAAGTGTGATTAATTAAACCCAAGCTCTGT
This sequence comes from Gavialis gangeticus, assembly GCF_001723915.1. Lineage (NCBI taxonomy): Eukaryota > Metazoa > Chordata > Crocodylia > Gavialidae > Gavialis > Gavialis gangeticus. Next base: position 48,270,352 of record NW_017729024.1, on the reverse strand, counting down.
GAAAATCACTTATCCCCTCCTTAAAAAAAATAATCAGGAACAAAACTGCAACTAACATAGGTGTGTGTACACAACTGCTGCCACTACCACTGCGGATGCCTCTGGCCAAGCTTGGCTCCACATGCAGCCAGGCAGGAACAGCTCTGGAGCCCTGCAAACCAACCCTCCCACCCCCGCATCCTCAGTTGGGGACTGCAGTGATAGAAGCAGCAGTGGGGAGGGGAGGGGGAGAATGGGAGGGGAGCGGAGGGGATGTGCCCATGTGCATGAAGGGCAAAGGAGAGGGGAGGGAAGATTGTTACCTGATTGAGGGATTTTAAAAACATCCCCAGCTACTGTTCCCACAGTGCAGTCTGTCTGTCCCAGTGTGGGAGGCTGGAAGCAGGGATGTAGCCACCTCTGCAGTGCCAATCACTGCTCCCACACCTCCCTTTTACAAAATCTTGGATCCACCCCTGCTCATACACATGAGAAAATGCATAGTTAAGGGCAAATGCAACAGTGGGATCCAATCTCTGGTCCGTTTTACCTAATTGGAATGGAAATGAAGTGAAATTTATATACCCATGTCTGAAGCGCAGATCTTGAAAGCTCCCACTAGGGTGATGCTTAACCCTGAAGATGCCTGAACTCTTAAAAGATATGTCTTTGCAGTCTCCCTCCTGAGCCAGGGTCTGCTACTGCGATAAAAAGCCTCACCCACTCTGACGTATCTTGCATGTGTCTAAGGCAGAGGCAGGCAAAATATGGCCCACAGGCTGGATCTGGCCTGCCAGGAACTTTCATTCAGCCTGCAGCACTCCCCACCCTAATGAATTATGCCCTGCTCAGCCTTTCCAGCCATGAGGTTGGGAGCGAGGCATCTACACCCACCCCCAACATATCCTATTGTGCCTCGGTCCCACTGTCATGGGTGGAAGGGCTGGCTCCACAAGCACAGGCTGGGGCTGCTGCTGTAGGCTTCCCTGGTGCCCTGCTCCCTCCAGACAGCAGGTAGAGAAGCTGGGGTGTGCACGGGCTGCAGCTGGGCAGGAGTGTGCTGGGGCTGGCTGCAGCATGGAACCCATGTCCCTGGGCAGCAGCAGTGCGGAGCTTGGGTGGGCAGGGTGTGGGTGTGAGAGGAGAGGAGTGTGGGGGACTCCTCCCACATGCCCCCCCACCATGGGATGCAGCTCTGACAGGCATTGGGGGGTGGGGGGGAGGGTTCTGCTCCATGCTGCTTCCTGGCTCCGGCCAGTGCTGCAAGAAGTGCAGGCCACACTGGTCTGTTTGTTTCCCTGGAGCTCCCTGCACTTGTGGGGCACAGGAGGGAAGCCCCAGATACTGGAGTGGGCTGGGTGGGGAAAGCTCCTGGTTTGGCGGGGGCTGCACTCTTTGCTGCGACATGCAGTGCTGGCCAGAGCTGGGCACTAGCACCCTACCTACGGCTGCACCATGGGGGGAGTGTATGGAGGGGTGTCCCCACTCCCACTCACACACCAGTGTTGACTGCAGGAAAGGACAGTGTGTTTCAGAGCCACGTACCCCACAAATGCCACACAACCCCCCAACATGCCCTATGCCCCCCCCACACATCCACCCCCACCATAAACACACACACGCTCCCATACACCGCCTTACCCCCCCCCCCAATATAAAAGACTAAAAATGTATTTCTGAATTATTATGCAACCTACTCAATATACGATACACAAATCAGGACAAAACATTTTAATTTTATTACAAAAAATGTTATAGTAGGCATTTGATTTTCAGTGTATGATGTGTTGTTTTTTCCTGGTTCTAAGATGGCAACCCCCCCTCCCAAAAGTAGTATTTCTGGGGGACAAAGGGAGGGACTTCTGGTGGCAAAGGTCAGGGGTTAGAGGGTGGGATTTCCAGTCCCAAGGTGGTGGCCAGGGGGTAGGGCACCTGTCAAGGGGTGGGGCTATCCATGCAGCCCTTGACAGCTCACCAAAACTCTGCCTGAAATAATTGCCTGCCCCTGGCCTAAGAGTAGGAATTAGGTAGTATGCACAGCTCAGAGAGGCCTTGAGTGCTGTTCTTAGGCTCACCCAAGATAGCGTGAAAGCAGCAGCGGGGTATGAACTCAAGGACATTCTAAGCTGTTTATGGTGATTAATACCCAGGCTTGGGCCAGGGTGGCGCAGAAGCAAGTGAACAGGCCTTATTTCCTTGGTAGCAGGCCTAGACTTAGAAAAGAAGCTATATAGAAATAGCCAGTCTTTCCCAAGCACCTGAGAAGTCATATTTATGCACATGCTTAGAAGCACCTCAGTTTTGACAGTTAAGGCACTTAGTTCACATCTAAACCTGATGACACTCCAGAAAGTAGGTGTCTGTCTACCATAAGAAGATCACTTCTGGTGTAGCCATTCTCAGGGTGGAAATGGATGTTCTCATTTGTGCTTCCATAAAATTGGGGGGGGGGAAAGAGGGGCAGAATTGGGAGCAAATAGACATTGCTACCCTTTGTTGAGCCACATGAAAGGAAAATCAGTGGCCTGACAAAAGGCAGTAATTTGGGGTACCTCTACACATGACGGAGCTCTGCTCCGACACATGCTAATTTGCATACATAAGAGGAGACTTGATCAACCGAGTCTGTAGGAGCATGCTAATTAGCGCACCCCAGCAGCCTCCGTATTGCATGTATTCAGCGTCCCTGCATTTCAAAATGGCAGCAGGGGCACTGTCAATAAAGCTTGTCGAATGAGCTTTAGTTAAAGTGCCCCTGCTGCCATTTTGAAGTGCAGGATGCTGAATACACGTGACGCTGCAGGTGCTTTAACTGGAGAGGCTCTCAGAACTGTTCTAATTAAAGCTCCACCCTGGAGCATGTATATAGATGCCAGTTGTGACAGGCATCTGTTAGCTCTGTGCCAAGAGAATACAGGCAGCCTGAGGTGCTCCTACTCTCCAGTCACCCCAGGCAAGTGTTCTGGGGGCTTGAGGGCCCTGCAAGTCCTCAGAGCTCCTGTCTGCTGTCCCCACTTACAAAGGTATCCCAGGGAATCATGGGATGCCTCTCCATAAGTGAGGAAGTTGGGTTTCCCTGCTTAACCAGACCCATCCCCTGTGATCATAGGAATGAGTCTAGCTGAGTGGGTAAAGCAGGGAGATTGTGTTGTCCCTTGTCCCACACCAGCAAGCAGATCATCTGTGACAACCCAAAACAACACAGCTGATTCACTTGATTTGATGACATGTATTTCTAGTTTCAGAGCACAATGAACGTGCTCTTTTCACAGTGCAGCATTGGCTGCTGCTTTCTCTTTTAAAGCAGTAGGTGTGGTGATGTCCCCATCTTTGCTAATAACCTAATGGTTAGAGCACTTCTGAAGGTAGTGGGATGTTGATTTCCTACCTCTACCTGAGAGGAATTCTAATTCTTATCTCCCACCTTGTGGGATAATGCCTTTATTATGAGGCTGCTGGCTGTCCTGGGATGAGGGTTTCCCTGCATCTCCTGTTCAAGTCCATGGCTACTATATAAAGAAGTGGAGACATCACAACTATTTGAAAAAGTGAGGCTTGCTTAGCATTTTGAAAGAAAAGGTGTAGGTGCCTGCCCTTGGGGTAGACCGGTCCAAAATTGACAGATGTCCTTAGGAAGGTAGTTTTCAGACTCCCTCCTGTCCTCAGCATCTCTCCATTCTTTAATTTAAGGCAGCTGCCTGCTAAGCATGACATCCTAAGACCATTCCTTTCTCAGTGTGCTGCTGTTTTGGATCCCATTCTGAGGGGCCTAACTCTCTTTGTACATTTTCATAGATTTCATAGACATTTGGGCTGGAAGGGAC
>NW_017729024.1:48248138-48263865 GCF_001723915.1 Gavialis gangeticus | reverse complement strand
CTTTTTGAATTGCAGAGCCCAAAACTGGACACAGTACTCAGTGTCTAACAATACCCACTCCTCTATCTCTTTTGTCTTATACAGTTCCATTCTGGCAAGCCTTTCTCCTTTTGCTTTCCAAAAGAACACTCAAATTTCCCTCTGCATTTTCACTAACTGCCACCATGATGATGGAAACACAATTCTGGTGTACAAAATGATTACTAGTAGCACCACGTCAATTGCTGCCACTTTTCCAGCAAAAGACGGTGTCTTTCCCATCCATGACCAAAATACTTGTAGTGCTAAATTAGTTTAATTTAGCCTCAGTTGATTCACCGTATTCCGTTGTATGTTTTAGTACCCTTTTGATCAATAATTTGTCTCTTGCCATTACATCGATGTTGTCCATATAGAGTACACACTTTACCTTTACCTTTCCATCTCCCACTATTGTTACCCCCCTTACGATTTTAACTTTCCTTATTCTTTGCACCAGCAGCCCCATTGCATATATGAACAATATTGGTGACAATGGGTACCCTTTTCTTATCTTTTGTACTTTTAAAATATTTCTTCAGTGTTTTCCACCCCTCATGCTGTTTTGTGTATGCTGGACACAACTCTGAATTTCATAATGGTTGTACACTGAATTTCCATACTCCATTTCCTTTTATGGAACCCTTACCAAGACTCATTCCTGCGTTCAGCATATGGTGATCACTAAATGCCATGCTTAGGGGTGTTTTTTTCCTGATTTCTTTCTTTGGATACAAACACAGTCAGTTGCTCTTTGCTTCTTTCCACTAGGGTCTGCTCTAATGAAGGCTTTCTCCTCTGCCCACATATGTATTAGTGACCCTTATCTTATTATTTGTGTTTTAACAAGCTGGATGTACTATCTAATGTTCCATCTGCTCCTTCCCCTGCCATGTCACCCATTTCTATTATACAACTGAAATCCCCTGCTATTATCCAGAGTATCCCTTCAAACAGTATAGCCTTCCTCTCCTGCTCTGGTGGTGCATATATATTTAAAATGTCTAATTCTGTTCCCTTGACTGACAGTATCTTTCATTGTAGTCTGCCTGATAATATCTTCTACCTGCTTTGCGCTCAACTCTGGATTTTTGAAAAGTATTGCTGTACCTGCTGGTTTGTTGTTATTTATCCCTGACCACTAAGACAGTCCCCATCTCCACCTTTTCTCAAGGCATTTATACTCCCTTTCCCCCAGTATTACCCCACTCTTGTAGGCAGATTGTCTGCCCCTACTTCTTTTAACGCTGGTGCACTCTTTTCCCATCTTTTCCTTGTTAAAGAGATTCCTGCCATTAACTGATGCTATTATCAGTGCTCTTGTGCTTGCTTTAACTGACTGCACCTGGCCCTTTAAAGCTGTTCAGTGCTGTTGCTCACCATAGTTGACTCCACCCCCTCCACCACTTGTATGCCAATTGCCTTTGCAAACAGCTTCATTGCTTTTGCAGTCAGGAAGCCTTCCATTTTCCCACCGCCCTGGCATTTTCTGCCTCCTGCTCCAGGAGCATTAGGATCATAGAAACATAGAAAATGAGGGTTGGAAGGGACCTCAGAAGGCCATCTATTCCATTTTTCTGCTCAAAGAGGGCCACCCCCAGCTAGATCATCCCAGCAAAAGCTTTGTCTAATGGGGTCTTAAAAACCTCCAAGGATGGAGATTCCACCACATCTCTGGGTAACCTGTTCCAGTGTTTTACTAGCCTCCTAGTTAGAAAATTCTTCCTAATATCTAACCTAAACTTCCCTTGCTGCAACTTGAGACCACTGCTCCTTCTGTCACCTGCCACCACTGAGAACAGTCTAGCTCCATCCTCTTTTGAACCCCCGCTTCAGGGAGTTGAAGGCTGCTATTAAATCCCCTCTCTGTCTTCCCTTCTTTAGACTAAATAAGCTCAGTTCCCTCACTGTCTCCTCATAAGTCATGTCCCCCAGGCCACTCACCGTTTTTGTTGTCCTCCACTGGACTCTCTCTAATTTGTCCACATCCTTTCCTTAGTGGGGGGCCCAAAACTGGACACAGTGCTCCAGATGTGGCTTCACTAGTGCTGAATAGAGGGTAATAATTGCTTCCCTTTACCTACTGGCAACCTACCAATGCAGCCCAGTATGCCATTAGCCTTCTTGGCAACAAGGGCACACTGCTGGCTCATACTCAGTATATTGTCCACTATATCCCCCCAGGTCCTTTTTCTGCAGAGCTACTGCCCAGCCACTCAGCCTGCAGACTATATTGGTACATGGGATTGTACCGTTCTACACACAGGACTTTGCACTTGTCTTTGTTGGTCCTTATGAGATTTCTGCTGGCCCAATCCTTCAATATGTCTAGGTCACTCTGAATCCTAGCTCCACCCTCCAGCATATCTACTACTCCCCCCCAGCTTGGTGTCACCCTCAGCAAGCTTGCAGATGCACTCCATCCCATCTCCCAGGTCATTGACAAAGACATTGAACAAAACCAGCCCCAGAACTGACCCCTGGTGCACTCCACGTGATACCGGCTGCCAGCTAGACGTTGAGCCATTGATTACTACCCGCTGAACCTGAAGCTCCAGTCAGTTTTCTCTCTACCTTACAATCCATTCATCCAGGCAATACTTCCTTAGTTTGCCTGTGAGAATGCTGTGGGAGACTGTATCAAAAGCCTTGCTAAAAATTGAGGTATAGCACATCCACTAGTCACCCCACATCCACAGAGCCAGTCATTTCATCATAGAAGGCAAGGCTTCTTATGTGGGCAGCCCTGCCTGCTGCCTACCTACTTACTCTGCTGCCATCCCTTGCTGAGCCTCCACCACCTGACACCAGGCCAGCATCTTGGGTAAACAGACACACGTGCTGCCTTGTGATAGCCCATGGGTTCCTTTGCTACCTGCAGCCACTGGGGCATGTGTGCCCTTCATACATGCATACACTCCCACACACACGCACGTACATACACTACACACACCTCCCCCATACACCCAATGCACAATTTTCTCTGAGGATGGCTCTGGTTTAGATAATACTTTTTATAAGAAATCAACCTTTTGGCATATGAGCTGGATTCCATGAAGATGTACTCTCAGCCTTAACTATATTTTAAACTAGAAGTTTAGTTTTGTTTGTGAATTGTTTTAATTTGTATTTGGCTTGATCTTGTAGTCTTCCCTCATGAAAAGAATCCCATATGCTTCAGAACTGGGTAAAATGGATTCAGTTAACTGTTCCTATTAACTGTGCACATTGTGTGCTACTTTCATCACTGCAATGAAATTTTAAAATGCTACCAAATAGAACAGTAGCATTTTATATCCATTTGGTACTCATGTAAATGAGAAGATATAGGGTCTAGTATCTGGTTGCTGTTAGGGCAGTGCGAAATTTCACTAGGTGTTTTTGATTTCATAGCTGTTTCGACGTGTTTCAAGCTCAAAACAGCGGAATCAAAATGAAACAAAAGGCTTTGCAACAGCTTCGAAATGAAACAAGGGCACTCAAAACTTTTCAAGTTTTAAAGCCAGGCTTACTCGTCTTCAGCAGCAGCCTCTCACCCGGCATGCAGATCTGGGGTCCCGCACCCACGGGAGGGCTCTGGGGATGTGCTAGACTCCTCCCAGGGTGTGAGCCCCTGGATTTGTGTGTCGGATGAGAGGAGGCTGCCACCTGGGACCGGTGGCATCAGCAATCTTCCCCGACACTAGGTGCAGGCTGCACCCAGTGCCGGTCCCAGGCAGCAGCAGCAGCAGCAGCTTTCTCTTATCTGGTGCACAGATCTGGGGGCTCGTACCCCTGGAAGGAGTCCAGCACAGCCCCTCAGCCCTCTCAGGAGTGCAGGCCCCCAGATCTGCATGCCAGGTAAGAGGCTGCTGCCACTGCCGCTGCCAGCAGGTGTCAGGAGTTGTGTTTTGAAGTGTTTGAGGTGCAGTTTCTGAGAGAAACCTGCACCTATCTTCTTGAAACCCGGCAGGCTTCATGCCTTCAGAAGGGGCTAGCATCCTTGTTGTTTTCATCCAAATCAGGCAAGAAATTACCATGTTTTAGGCATTTTCATGATTTCCCCATTATAGCCTATGGGCAAAACGTCAAAACAGTGAAGCAGTTTTGATGAAACAAAATGGGACAGTGCTTCAAAACTAAATGATGAAATGAAACACTTGTCCCTTCAAAACGGATGTGGAAATGAAACGATGGTGTTTTGCACAGCCCTAGTTGCTGTCAAACTAGCAGATTCCCCTTGAAGTAAATAGATATTTTTAAACATAGTAAAACTACTAATAAATCCTTTAGAAAGTTCTAATTACTTGACTTCTTATCATTAAACTGAGTGTACTATCTGCCCTTGACAAATTAACTTAAATGTAACAGAAGGGAAAAAATAGCAAAAACCCAAACTTGTTTAAACATAAATTAACTTGTGTGAAGAGATGAACTCACTGAAGTGGACTGTCACCAGTTTGCCATAAACTACTCAATACCTTCTGACTGCTTTAAAATATTCATCTAGAATGATTTTTTTTTAAGGTATTGCATTTAAAACTTGCTATTGCCTATTTGGATATGGTAATAATGGAAGCTTTGGAATGTATAATAGTGTGAAAATCCATTAAGCTGAGCTAATGTTGTGAACTATTTTGTTTGTAAAGATCCTAGAAAAGTACATAGGCTTTAAAATATGTAGCTTTTACTGAATGCCTTCCGGCATTGTGAATCCTGAATCATTAAAATCAGTGGGACCTTTGTTCACTTTTTTTAATGAATGTATGTAGAATAAGAAGCCCCAGGTAGGTAGTAAATATGGCTTAGTGGAAACCTAACTATTTTGAGGTGGTTTGTTTGGGTTTAAATATCATGATTTTTAAGAACTTGGCTTATGATTTTGAATGCTTAAGGCTGATGATACTAAAACCCAGCTTAAACATATATTGCATTATAAAACAAAAACTGAATCTGTTCTCAGTTATGTCAATGGGAAAACTCTAAGGAATGTAAGATCAAGCCCAAAATTATAGCATATTTACTTAAATGCACGATTACCCTGATTTATAAATCGCACCCCCAATAATTAGATGCCATAGATGGAAAATTTATAAATTTGATATAATTTTCCAGGGATAAAGGCTGTAGCCATGTTGGTCTAAAAGTAAAAACAGTCAGTGTGATAGAGGCAATTATCTTGTATAATTTTCCAGGTATACAGTGTAATTATTGGAGGTGTGGCTTGAATTTATCCCCCTCCCACTGATACAGTAGGGGAGGGAGCAAAAATCTGGGGGGTCAGGTAACCCCTTTGCTCTCTGCTATCCCCCACCTCCAACTTTTTTTCCCTGCAGCCATTCTCCAGCCCTTCTTACTGTCAGCACATGGAAGTGAGGAGCAAATCTGAAAAAAAACTGACCTTGAAATTAATATCAGTGTAGCAATTTTCATATAGTACCTTTACACTTGGTTCAACATAAATTGACACATTTTACCTTATCTGAAACTACTACAAGTTTTAGTAGTACTTTATAAACAAACTTTTAAGTAGTACTTTTGTAACTACTTATATATTTATGCAGGGACAGTGGCAACAACATGAAGCAAAGACCAGGCTAGAGACTAAGGAAATGAACAGAGGAGTAGCATATTTGTAACAGTAAACTGAATGAAATCAGGTGCACAAGTGTGAGATTTGGAACAGGTGCATGCGAGCATTTATTGTCATGGATATGTGAGTCTGTAACTACATGCCTGAAGACTGATAAGGCTGTCTATATGGAAATATACTTTGGCAAAAAATGTGTGTCTGTGTATGTATATGTGTAGAAGCACGCACACACACTTTGGCAAAAAAAATCTATTATTTCTATATCGCTAGATAGATACACACTACTATATTTTTATTTTTATCTTTTGCCGAAGTATATTACTAGATCAATAGATAGTAAAGATATACACTACAGCCTTCCCAGTCTTCAAGCCCAATCGCATTCAGTTACCATTAGAAATATGCTGTTCCTCTGTTTGTTTCCTCTAGTCTTGTCTTTAATTCATGTTGCTGCTGTTGTTGTTGCTCAGCCTGCTTTATTCTTCACTGTCCTCCCCTTCTTTCTTGAGTGGCAGGGGGGAAGCCTTTGAATAGTTTGTGCCAGTGGAACCTCTGCCAGATGACCTACTTCTATAAAGTACAAACTGCATAAAATTAGTCCAAAGCCTAAAGGCCCATAATATACCATATAGCTCACTGAGCTGACCCCCAACCGTCAACAGCATTTTAAGTCATGGTGAACCCGCAGCTCAGCACTGCTCAGTATATTTGGACTCCAGATATACCCTACATAGGATCCACATGCTAGTGGATCCAACTCATGACTGGACCCGGGTATTCTTGTCATAAGCCCTGGGGTCCTCCAAAAACTTATTGCAGATGAGGTATAGCATAGGGCAACCTGGTCCACCTTCATCTCATGGAGGGCAGGGCCACACTAATACGTGAGCGGCTGAGAGACGGGCCAACAGAGGGATTCTGGGTGAACTGCTTGGGTCCAGTTTTGTGATGTTTGCCAGACATTTAAGGCTGATGAAGAAACAAGAATCATTGGAAATGGGAAAGAATGTGCATCTCAACAGTGGGAGTGAAAAGGAAGTCAATTGGTTTTCACTAACCTATTCTTGTGGTAGGCTCCCATAAGCACGGTTGCTCAATATGGGCCATGTGCTTTATAGTCATGCTCAGTGTTGGCTCCATTTAATCAATTTCATAGAGCTGTTAAAAGAAAAAGATAGGCAGTGTACGTAATATGGTTTCCTAGTATACAAAAATAAAATAGGGGCTTTTCCCCCCATGCTAAATGGGGGGGGGGGGACTTCCTCTGTATTAGTGTAAATACATTATTGCTATTTTGAATCCTTGTATTTATGACAGATTCCTAGAGGTGGCATGTTAATTTTGATGAATTAATTACAGATGGTCATTGTATCATTTGCTCAACAAAAAATCAAATTTAAAAGTAAAATGACAGCTTCTAGAAAGAAAATCATTTTGATTGAAATTTGTCTGGTTTTTCAAAAAAAAAAATCAAACCAATGATTTCTTAGTGGAAAAAAATGAGAGCTTGATTAAAACTTCAGAGTTTTTAATCACAAATCATTTCAGAAACCAAAAAGACAAGAGAGAGAAAAAGACAGTTCTATTTTTTTCTCAAATGGAAAACTTTCAAGAAAAACAATGGAATGTAAGTGGCATTTTCCAACTAGTTTTGGAATTAAATTAAATTAAATTAAATCCTTACAAAAGAAGTCAGACAATTTGGGGGGTTTCCTGTTTGGAAATGAATGTCACATAATGATTGGAAGACAAAAATGGCAATGCTTATATCAGGAAGGTTATTTCTAAATAGTGTTTAAAAACATGAAAATCTGTGCACAGAGTGGGAATTTGATCAGGGGCCACAAAATATTAAGAACATAAGAAAATTTACTTTCTTTCTAAGGAACAAGAACTTATGGGAAAACAGTACACACCTTGGTTACTGTAAGCATACAATTTGCTACACTTTCCTTTGGGTTTCTTCCAGCAAGTCAGGTAATTCTATGGTCTTTGCTCTGCTAATACCCTGGGAAAGTCAGATATGAATCCACTTTGGTATTTGCTTATTTAATCAGATGAAGGAAAGGAAATTAAATGTTTGAAAGGAGGAAACCATGGTGATGCAACTTGGGCTTCACAAAATGAGACTGTTTCATCCCAGCAAGAAACTCAAAAAAATTAGTAGCATTAGTTCTAGAGCAGGAAAAGTTTTAGATCTCTCAATATTTTCAAAATATAACTCAGTAAACAGTGATAACAAATCCTACTGGCTTAAGTGTTCAATTTAGGATGTTCAACAGCATTGGAAACGCTTCAATTTCTGATGAGTTTATTTTTAGTCTCTTCTGCACATGATAACATTTCAAAAACAAAAAATAGCACCGTATATAGATGAATGGGGTCATGGCAGAGTGACTGATTTCTTTCCTTTCAATATTTAACAGTGAATCCAATGGAGCTAGATCCTAGCCATGCTGAAATAAATGGTTACACTCCCACTGACTTTACTGGGAATGGACATTTTATTCTTTGCATTGAAACCACTTTTTACTTAAGGCAGTTTGAGTCTATTGAAATGAAGGAGAACTACGCACTTTTGAAAATTAGAACAGTTGTTTAGGTACCTAAGGGTACCTATACATGAGCAGGGAGGCTGCTCCGATGTGCTGTAATTCCAGCTTGTCAGAGCAGACTTGACTACTTGAATCTGCTGCAGCGTGACTATTACTGCATTCCAGCAGCCTCCCACATCTTGGGAATCAATGTCCCTGCACTTCAAAATGGGTGGGGGGAGGACTTTATCTAAAGCTCATTTGACAGCTGCCATTTCGAAGCACAGGGACGCTGAGACATGAGATGCTCCAGGCACTTTAATTAGAGCAGCTTTCAGAGCTGCACTAGTTAAAACACCACTCCTGGGGCATGTGTACAAATGCTCCATGTTTCTAAATAACTTAAGGGCCATTTTTGGAAATTTTAGCCATTATCTTTTTTTCCTGGATGTTATATGAAGAACCCTTAGGGTAAAAGAAACAAATATTGACATAAAATGGTCTACCATAGCATGGAAGATAGCAAACTCTGTCACATGCAGTGGGCTGGACCATCATGGTACACCACCACACTTACACTAGCATAATATTTTAAGACAGTGTGAATGAGGTATATCTGACACTTCACTCTGTTGCTATCAGTCTATTAATTCTAATTACCATGACCTTCAAAGAGGAATCTTGAACATGGTAGAATTCCACTGATTGTATTGGAATTCTACCAGAGATCAACATGGCCCTTTATAATCCCTGAAAAACTATTTATATTGTAGAATTTAGATCAATGGTGGTCAATCATCTTTGGCAGGTATGCCCAAATCAAGACCAAATCCTTCCCCAAGTACTACTCTGATCCCACCCCCAGGACCATACCTGATAGCAGGCACATCCTGGGGTTCTGGAATGGAAACTGGTGGGTTGTGGGGGGAGTGGAGGAAGACTTGATCTTTTGGCTGTGCAGAGTAGAGTAGGGGCTGGATGCTGCTGCAAAAAGAGGCGCCACTACCAAAAGCCAGGTTAACTATTACCTGGCCTCCCAGCTGCCCCAATTTTACGTAGTAAATGAGGATATAAAGCCCTGAGTTTAATGGCAGCTGCAGGTCCAGGGAAGGGTTGATCTGGTTCTTGGCTATGATGCCTAACACCACCTCCAGCATGGTATCCTGTCCTCCTCCCCTCTTCTCCACTGTGGCTGGGGGCTTGACCTCCATCCTTGCCTCTTCTTTACTGAGTACCTAGGGCTCACATGCCTTATGAAGCAGTAGCAGTCTGTGCCACTTATGGCATGTGTGCTGTGGATTGGCCACCCCTGCTTTAGATTATTTTACTAAAACTCATAGGCAAAGGAAGCCACTGAAACCAAGACTTAAAAAGAGACTGGACACATATGTGGAAAAAAAAAATGTAAAGGTAGAGTATCTAATTTTAGGGAACCTGCTGGAAGAGATATTAAAACTGCTGTTTCAAGTCTTATGCCAATGTCTGAGGGTTAAGGTTCAAGATGAGAACTAATATGAGGGGGGATAATTCTATATCTGTCTACTGCAGAGTTCTCATCCTTTTGTCTGAAATATTTGGCTTTGGCTAATGGTGGAAAAAAAACAACCAAGAGCTTGCTGGACCCCAGGTCTGATGTTGTAGTATGCAATTCATTTTTTTTGAGACTTTGTGCAAGTTTCTCATCTATGGTTGCATTCACAGGTGTGATTGCAGCGTGTCCAGATACATGCACATGCAAGCTAGCTTTCTGTAGATAGCTTGGATACATCAAAAATGCAGCTTCAGCTACAAGGGCTCAGTTGCTGAGTAAGTTTCCAGAGTCCCAGGTGGGTTTATGTAGCTCAGATTAAAGCTTATGCTGCTGTAGTTTTGCTTTGCTTTTCATATCCATGTGAGCTAAATTAAAACTAACTTGGATATTTCTACATGGGCTGCCCCTCCCCATTACATGTGGAGTAAGGTCCCTGCTTAGCATAAAAAGGCCTTTCAGTTTAAAGGAGAAATTAAGCCAGCTTATGTTATGCTGTCTGAGGGCAGTAATAAATAACAGTAATAAGAGGAAGATGAAAGAAATTATAGATCCCTTAAGAAATGCAGAGGGAAATCAAGTTACAGATGACACAAAAGGCTGCATTATGTAATACTTTTTTTCAGTTCAGTTTTCACAAATAGACACAGCTACTAGATGACAAGTGCAGTTGGCAGCAAAGAGAAGGCAGGAGGCAAACAGTCCAAAACAGGGGTTTTCAACCCATGCAGCATGCCTAGGGGGTCCACAAAAGGTGGTTGTAAAGATGGCAGCCCTGTCTGAAGAGGAAGCATTACCATTGCTGCTGCTGCTGCTCCTCCTTCTCCTCCCCACTCTCCTGCTCCAGCTCCCCCAGCAGCCAGAGGCCACCTGAGCACAAGCAGCAGGCAGCCCAAAGCCAGAGGGAGCTGGAGCAGCAGCACATGCTCTGCCTGCTGGCACTGGGCTACCTGGTGCTGGCACTTGGGCACCCTCTGATCAAGGGAGGACCTGGAGCATCCACAGCAAGCATCCCAGCACCAGCAGACAGAGTGCTGCTGGGTAGCAGCAACTCATCCTGTCCCCACTGCTGCCTCGGGTGGTATCCAGTGTTGCTGTGAGAGAGGATGTGTATGCACATACTAACCTTCTGACAGTTAAGCCAGTTTCACTTTTTTTTAAATTGACTTAACTGTCAGAGTGTACACATGTATGTGAAGCAGAGGCGACTTAAATGTGGCACAAGATAATACAGCTCTGAGGTGTATTATCTTGAGTTGCATTAGTTAAGCTGACTTAGCTCACAAGATGGCTGCCACCATGTCAAGCAGCTGTGCATGTGTACACTCCAACGTGGCTTAACTTTAATCATCTTAGTTAAGTAGCCTTATTTTAAGTCGACTTGATATGTGTGTACACACCCAGAGAGAGAGCGATCCAACGGAGGTCCATGCTTCCATTCCCCATTTTTAGAGTAAAAAATGGGGAACTGGAAAAAAAGAGTAGTGGTAGAACAAGTTTGGCATTACTTAGAGAAGCTAGATGCTTTCAGCTCACCAGGGCTGGGTGTGATGCACTCAAGAATACTAAAGGAATTGACTAAGGTAATTTTGGAGCCATTAACTGTCCTCTATGAGAACTCTTGGAGGTTGGGTACAGTCCACATGATAGGAAAGGGAAAATAAGTTGCCCATCCTTGAGAGAGAAGGAAGAGGATCCAGGGAATTCTACAGAAGGGTGATTATAGAGAAGGTGGAGATGGGCTTTTCTCTGTGGCTGCACCTGACAGGACTAGAAGCAATGGCCTCAAGGTGCAATAGGGGAGATTAGTTGGAGATTAGAAGGAACTTTCTGACTATGAGAGTGGTCAAGCATTCAAGCAGGCTACATAGAGAAGTTTATAGACTCCTCATTCCTGAAAGTTTTCAAGAGCAGGCTGGGCAGACACTTAGGGACGGTTTACTCAGGGATGATCCTGCCTTGAGTAGGGAGCTGGACTAGATGACGTCATGAGGTCCCTTCCAGTCCTACTTTCCTGTGATCTGAAAGCAGTGATGTACAATTCACAGATAACTGTGGCATGTTTTTCCCCCTTCTGTAGGGTAGATCTACACCACGTCAGTACCATAGCAAGGAGTGAATGCAACTGCTTCCTCCCAGCATGGAATTATTGGAGTTGGTTTACTGTGACACTTGGCATGTGCCAATAACACTGCCTAAGATGGGCAGAGAGACTTTTTTTTTTTGGTCACTACATTACTTTTGTTCAAGGAGCTAGCAATTTCACGGGAGGTGCTATGCTTATTTATGGTGCTCCTCCCTTGAATAGATATGCCCTTATAACAATATATCCTGATCCTGGTATTTCAAGTTGCCCATTCACATATGCACTTGCTGTGAAATGCATCATGATGCTCTGAGCTGTCTCCTGGGAAAAATCATCAGTTAGCTTATGCTCCATTTCAGGTTCTTTTGCTTGCTCCAGGTGTTCAACTGATCATTTTTCTGCATGTAAATATTTGAAAGATGGCTTTCTGAAGAACCCTATGAGCCTTCCTATGAAATCTTTAAAGGCTGTTAATGAATCCCCAACCTGTTTTGTACAGGTTTTATATGTTGCAACCCCCTCAAAAAATGTAATGGAATTAAAGCTCTGGTCCATTTGTGTTGTTGCACCATCTATGAGATTTCATGGTTAGCCTTTTACAAAGAGTCCCACAGGAACAAACTGGTAACTTAAATGAATAGCTTATTAAACAAAAACAAACAGCGTAATAATACAAGACATGTTAGGGCATGGATGATTCATGTCTGATGCCCTGAGCTCTGATTTCTTAAAGATATACTGTTACCCTTTATCTTTTGTATCAAATTTTGATAGCTCTGGATTCACTACTTTTCCTCCCATCTGCCATTGCTTCAGTTACAAAGAGAATAACACATATTAACAAACTCTGCAGTATAGAAGCTGCTGCTCTGCAAAGCCTTCTTTAGAAAATAGCCTTGTCTGGTGTCATCCTTCCCTTTTCAAACTGGCTATATATAATTAGAATTTTGTATTGAACCTCATATTTACAAATAGCTGCCTTTCTCCCACCCCCAGGTCTCAAACTTGAGTTAGTTTAGTTGAGGAAAGAACGGTAGAGGAAGCTAACAGAAAAAGGGATGTGGTGGCTTTCCATATTAAAAACAGGAGACACAGATTGGAGAAAAGCTCTGTGTTCTGCACCCTCTTCATTGCATTTATACCACAAATGGCATCGTCTTGTAGTCTTATTCTCCCGAACGATGGAGATAATATTTACTGTTTTTAAATGCAGATGGTAGGGAGGAAGTATGCCTCAGTTTCCCTTCTGTAGGAATGCCGTGTTCTTGGAGTCCTTTAAAAAATTCAAGTTTTGATCTTGCATATTGAACACCATTTCAAAACTCCCTTTGCCTTCAGTAACAGCAGGATCAAGAAGAAAATGAGAATCTTGCCTTGGCCTGTTCACCCTAACATTTCCTGTTAACACATTTGACACTGGTTTTAAACTGATGTTAAGATAAAGGGCATACCCAAGTAGAATGCTTTGTTTGAACACAAATATAATACTAGGGATAAGACAAATTTAGGTACAGGCAGTACATTTTATTGTTGACTTCCACAAATAATTATGAAGTTACCTAACATAGGCAATTTTGGAACTTTATTGTATCTGAGAATTTCAAGGGGTCATGTAGAACAGAGAACCCTCTTCTGTAAATTTAACTAGAGCAGTTCTGTTCTTAAGAACCATGTAACCTGGCTTGTAACAACTAATTTACTTCTTTGGACTTCTGACAAAAAGAAAGAACCTACTTAAACAAATCAAAGCAGATGCTATATGTGTTTAAAAAGTGCAGGGGTCTCTAATGCTATATTTACATTTCCCTAGTATTGTACAGTGAGCACAGAAATCCTGAGAGTGAATGTTAGTGAATCAGGGTCCAAGTTAAATATTTAATATTTCTGTTCCATTTATTGGCCAGGGCCAACATAGCTCATCATTCATCTTTCTACCTAAAAACTTACATTAGAAGAACAGCATTTGGATATACATTTCAGCTATAGATGGGTTTATGGAAATAGGTACCCATAAAAAGATGTATATGGATGCACTGTACTGTACACCTTATTCAGAAGCTACATAATAGAAAGGGGAAATAGTGGGTAGAAAGGGTAATGGTTGACAAGAATGCTTGCCCAGGGGTAAAACGCTAGCTTAAAACATTGGGAAAATGAGTTTAAGCTTCTGTTTCACCACTGATTTTTCTGTATGAATTTTGGGCAAGGCACTTCATTGCCCATCTGTAAAATGTACTTATCTACCTCACAGAGGTTTTGTGAGGATAAATACATTAAACATTGTGTGGTGGTTAGATACTACAGTAATTGGAGCCATATTGGTAAGCTGAAGTAGATAGTTATCTGACACTTCTGCTGTGTGAGAAGTCACTCCCTCCACGTATCTCACTGCAGAAACAAAGCAGATGAATGGTCTCTGTGGCATCTATTCTTCTGACTTGTAGAGAGGAAAATCAGTTTTCGTTCCTGAAAAATAATAGTGCTGCAGTAAACAGTCAATGCCGTCTTAGACACAAGAGCCCTGAAAGGGGGATTTTAATGTGAGACCCAGTGGTAAGTACTAAGTGGGGCTAAGCAGAAATGAAGGGTAATGCTTTGCTTTCCTTGAAGTCACAATATTATGAATTCAGCAAAAAATGCCTGATCCCAAAGGGGCCCTGTGTGGTGCCTGACAGCACCCTCACCTTGTGCTGCAATCTGCAAATGTAAAGTCCAGGAAGTCTCTAAGTGTCTAGAAGATCTGGGCCACAAAGAAGCAGTCATGATGGATTTATAATGGGAAGCCTGTTTGTGATCAGAGGCCAAAATCGATGATGCACTCCAAATAGTTTTAAATGATCTGAGATTTTACCAGCCTCAGATATGTTTCTCAAAATATTAACCTGTTAAGAAGTCAAGTGCATTGGGTCTCGTACTCATTGTCATAGTGAATATAAAGCTCTACAGTTTTGATTGTGGATGTACTTTGATTACATTTGTATTTTTACACTCATTTAGACCTGTGCAGAATAGGTCCATGTGCTGCAAGGCATATGGGGATCTTAATATAAAAGATGATTCAGCTATTTTTATAAGCTTATATATGACTTCATCTACTAAAAAGGCAGTTTCTTGTGGTATATATTTCTTGTGGTATATATTTCTGTGGAAGTGAATAAGAAGGAAATGTAGGGCCTGACTGAGCGTAAGTTCTATTTTGGTATCCAAAGTCTATTTATGACTTGTGTGCTTATATATGAGGGAAAATTGTCAAGAACAGATCATTCTGGTGAAAAGTAGTTCCTGGTTTATGCTAAATAAAGACCCTAATTCATGTACTCAAATTATATGCCAGTGAATTCTCATCAATATTAAAAAAGAAGATGCTAACAAGGGATTAATGGACCTATTTGTAATATTGTTTCCAATATAAAATTATTGAAACTGATTTTCACTGGTTCTCAGAAAGAAAGGTAATTCCTTGTTCCTTCTTTTATCATGTTTATTAAATAAGAAAGGTGATGTGCAAGCCCAAGTAGTTTTTGTACAAACACATATCCATCTGTAACTGTTGGATTTAGAGAGAGCTAGAATAGTTTATCTACAGTATCGTAAAAGTCTGTATAACATGTACTTAATCTATATTACTGCAATAAAAGCAGTTTATTCAACTGTTGTTAATACTCAAGAGAGAGACCCTAGAATCCCTGTAGGTATCTCTCTAAATATGTGGTCACCATATGGAGTGCTGATCAAAGGAGCCAATGAAATGTTAGCTATCATTAAGGGATTGAAGGAAAGACTGAAAATATCATTATGCCATTGTGCAGTCACATTTTGAATACTGGAGGCTATTCTGGCTTCCCTATCTCAAAAAGGTTGTAGTTGAATTAGTAAAGCTGTAGAGAAGGTCAACAAGATGATCAAGGGTATGAAGCAGCTGCCATACCAGGACAGACTGAAAAAGTGAGGACTCCTCATTTGAGAAAGAAGGCTGGGGGGGGGGGGGG
>NW_017729024.1:48222544-48248068 GCF_001723915.1 Gavialis gangeticus | reverse complement strand
GGGGGGGGGGGGGTGTTATGATAGAAGTCTGTAGAATCACGAATAGTGTGGACCAAGTGAATAGGGAACTGTTATTCACCAAGTCTCAGAATACAACAGCAAGGGGGCACCCACTGAAATTACCAGGAGGCAGGTTTCAAAGAAAAAAGGAGGTACTTTTTTACATGGCTAATAGTTAAATTGTTGTCACAGGAGGTTGATAGCATAATCAGGTTCAAAAAGGACAAATTCATGGAGGGCAGGTCTATTGCTAATTAAATAGTACATTTGGGGATGCATATTCTGGTCTGCTATCACATTACACTGCCTTACTCTCTAGTTAGCACAATACATGGCCTTACTCTAGTTATACAGTGAGGAATGAGAGAAGAAAGCTGTGGTAAGTTTGGGCCCCACTAAGGGAAGGATGGAAAGAGATCCTCCCTTAGTGAATCAGGCTCTCCTCAGGTGAAGGAAGGCTGAAGGGGAAAAAATCCAGGGAGAGGCTTAACCAACTGGGGACATAAAATATACATAAGAATGCAGAATAAAAATCACCAAGTTAAATCAAGCTGAGAAATGCACACAGAAAAGGTCACATGACATGATGTTTTCTGTTTTAGCTTTTAAAGTACATTTGTATATATGGTGAAATGCATGTCAGTGCTGAGAAAATGGCAGCAGTGGATTTTTGAACTAAAACACCTTCAATGTGTTTTAGTTCAAAAGTGCACCACCGCCACTTATACAAACACGTGTGAGACAGCACCAGGTGTGTCAGTTCACATGCTCCACAGATTCAGTTAATCAAGTCTGCTGTGACATGCTTGATTTCTGGTGCAAGCTGGGTGTATCTGTGTAAGTGCCCTAAAAAACTTGCTATTTAGTTAATGTGCATTTAAAATAGGCTAACGTGCATTAAGTGTCACTTAAAAACCATGGGTGTCTATATACATGATCCAGGGTGGGAGTGGGGGGCACTTTAATTACAGTGGTTCTCAGAGCCTCTGTAATTAAAGCACCCACAGCATCATGTGTATTTGGAGACCCACACTTTCAGTGGTGGTGGGGGTGCTTTAACTAAAGCTTGTTGAATGAGCTTTAGTTAAAGTACCCCTGCTGCCATTTTGAAATGCGAGGATGCTGAATATGCATGTTGCAGAGGCTGCTGGAGCATCCTAATTAGCACACTCTAGAAGACTTGATTAATCTATATACCTATACACATAACAGACCTCTGCACAGGAGAGTTCCATCATGTATATAGATGCCCCATGCTCTTTAATTAACATGCATTAAGACAGGCTAAGGCGCAATTTCCTAGTACCTCACAATAGAGGTACTAAATTTAATTCGCATTAACGAAAACACATTAATGCACATGTAGACATGCCCACTTTGTAGGGCTGGGGCCCTTGCTTGTTCTGGAGTGATCCTTGAACCACAAATGACCATTGTCTAGCTCTAGCACTTCTGAACTAAATCAGAAAATACCCCTGTATCATAGCTACCAATAGGCATTTGTAAATGGAATTCTTACTTCCCCATACATGATGCTTTATCAGCATCTGATACCCATGGGGTGTCAAATCATTGGATGTAATCATCCTTAGGTATAATGATGCTTATCCAATGAATGTCATTTCACATTCAGTAAGAACAGTAGATAAACTAAATGCAGTTTTTTTCCTGATGTAATTTCCTTTTTAAAAAAAAGGATTGATAACATTGGAAAATGAGATACTATTTTGGCACATTGTTAATTATCTTGGACTAGTTTTGGCAATTAAGTGGAAGTCATTAGTATAACCACTTTTAGTTTGTAATGAGGTGCATGTTGATTTATAACACACATTAAATCTTGAAAATGTATCTTAGAAAAGTAAATTGCTTGTCCTGTAATTGAATTGAATGTAACAGAAGCTTTCCCTTCCCTGACCGCTGTAAACATATGCACAATTAATACCAGTGAATCAGTTAATTGTATCATGTCCTGATTCTACAATTAAATCCAAGTGGATCTGGGAGATCGTTTGTACGATTCTCACTGTGTTTTGGGGAACAGCATAAGTAGATGGCTTTTACTAGGCACTTTTCTGTACTTTGGAAGTTTAAGGAAGAAACCTGGTCTCACATCAGACAGGATATTGCATGGGCAGAGAAGTGTTTCCTCAACTTTATGATGTGTTGTTCTATAAGTGCAGCTTATGATGCCACATTACATAACAAATCATAAATGTAGAAAAGTGATCTTTTGTTAGCATAGGCGTTCACCCCAAAACCTTGGGATGATAGAAAGCTGAGTGCTCTCAAAATGCTTGCTGATACAGACACAAGCCCGTTTCAAAACAATACCAAAAACTGTCATTCCCATTTAGTAGGTCACAGTTCCTTTCCAGAGTCACTTTTTTAGGACTGCAAATAGGCTTCAAAGCGTTCTTGTAGTACACATGGCATAGCTGGAATCTGTTTCAGAAATATCTTCCAATATCAAAGACTATTAAAAACAGTTACAACAGTGTCTACAAAAAGCTCTGTATATATCTTGGAAGAGTTTGACATTAAGTTTCATTTCACAATTACCTCAAGTCTTTGGTTTTTATAGCTGCTTAGAAATAAGGAATTTGGTCTCCTAGAGATTAACAAGCAACAAAATTACAACCCCAGAAGTGGTGGAATTAACATCACTGAACTCCTGGCAAGTCCCTGTAACTTTATAAAAAGGGAAAATTGTGGCATGAAAACTTTTGCCAGGCCACAGTTATTTAGTGCCTCATGCCCTGGAAAATGAATGAGACCCTTGCTTAAGAAATCCATCCCTATTAAGGACAGCATGTGCTTAAGATTCACTGACTTAAGTGAATGTTTAAGTGCTGTCCTGAAAAGGGGTACTTTGTGGTATAACTAAATCTACATTATTTTCATCCTGTGAAAGAATCAGGATGGCTTTCACTACCAGGCTATTAGTAAATTAAACAGCTTGCAGAAGGACTGCAATAAGAAGCTGGTCTTTCCTGTTTTGTTAAACTAATACAGAGTAACAAACCTATGTTTGGCTGCTGTGAATAATATGTATTATTAACTCAGACTATACAGTGTTCCCCTTCTCCAGCTGGTGGGGTAAAATTAATTTCTACTGCCAGCCCTTTTAATTTGGTTGTAGCAATTCTTAACTATAGTTCAGAAGTGAATTGATGTGAATAAGCTTTTAAGAACCAAACGTTATTCTGGCACCAAGTTAGAATGAGGCCAAAGCCTGATCTTGAACTCTGGGCCCAATTCATTACTGCCGATTTATTCCATGTCCATGAGCTAGACTGGTCCAAATGGGGCATGGGTTAAGCTGTAAGTCCCCCCTATAGATACCTCCAAAGTACAGAGCTCTTGAGCCACCTTCATAGCAGTCCCAGACACACAGACTCTTAGGAGTCAGATGAGAGCAAGGTTTGAAGGAAAAATGGGTGGGCCAGGCATGCATCCCAGCACAAAACCATCTATATAATGGAGTTTTGAGTCCCTGTCTATTACTCCTGTTAGCACAACTAATTGATTAGGGTTTTGATCCATTTTAGATAATGCTATAACTATCAAAAAATATACAAATATTTGCATTTGTTGAAAAAAAGGTTATCTTGCGAGTCAGAAATCCAGGTGATGCCTTGTTTCCACTAAAGAGTGGTTTGAAAATAAGCTAGCAAAGGAAATGCTATGAATCTAGCAAATCCTAAAAAGCTGTTTGGGTTTCTTCCCCCCCTCTCCCCCCCCATATGCAAAACTATAATCGGTTTTCCAAAAAGATTTTGTCTTAGGAAAAATGTGGTCATTTTGAAGCTTCCCTTGAAACAGGCTGTTGCCAAACAGTAAAATACTTCAGCTTAAGACTCTGCTTACCTTTCACTTTGTTCCACTGAGATATTGTCTCACTGATGCAACAAACTGCTGTGACAGCTGTGTAAATGAACTGACGCTAATGTAAGCCTAATATGTATCTGCATATCATTCCTGAGCAGTGATAGTTCAGTTCTCTCTCCAGTATTTGGGCAAGTTCAGACTTTCTTATTTAAAAAAACAAAAACAAACACAGAAATAAAACAAAACAAAACATGTAAGGCAGCAGTATGACTGCATAAATCAGAGAATCTCTCAAAGGGGCATATTTGCTCTGCAGCTTCTTGAAGCATTCCCAGAGAGAAGTATATGAGGCTTTGCAATGGGGTCCTTTCAAAATTCCAATTTTGGGGCTTAACTTGAGACATCAAAAAGGGGCCTGCTTTTCAGTAAGGTAATAGTGCCCATCCCTTGAGCATCAATCTGTCTTACAGAAAGATAATCAAGTAGCAACTTGATTACTGGGGGTAAGATCCTTTGTGGGGAGGAAACATTGGCAACTACTGGTCCTTCTATTTAGCAGTGTTTCTCAACCTTGTTAGACTCAAGGCACCCCTCAGAAAATGCCAGGTCTTAGCTTTCAGTTGTGTTGTGTTTTGTGTTGTTTTGTTTTTTTTACTGTAGAAAAATAATAGAGCAATTCTACAGCTGAACCCCGCCCAACACACACACACCCAAACCCCAAACAAACTCAGAAAGACCACAATAGGTCAGAATCTCTGTGACTCTATGAATCTCTGTTTAAAATCTGTGGGTTTATCTTGTGAATCATGTGTAGGTATTTCCATACCTAATATTGTATAGCACCCGCTCACCCATCAGAGGATCTTACCCTGGCACACTGGCTGAAAATCACTGATCTAACAGAGCACAAACCAGTGGTTGTAAAATGCTCAATGGACATAGTGAAGTCAGAAGTACAGGGGTACTTATAATAAGGATGACTTATGAGGTACATATAATGAAGATAATTTGAATATTGAAACAAACTATCAAGATACCAGTGGATTGTTCATCTCTGAATGTAATCAGATCAAAGCAATATTCCTTTTTGGAAGATATGTTTTAGCCTGACACAAGTTATGGGGCTCACTGGAAGGATTACACAATGAAATCCTCTGACCTGTGTTATTCAAGGCATCAAAAGAGATGAACTAATATCCTCTGTGACCTTTATATAATAAAAATAATCTATAGAAAATATATTAAATTAGGCATGGTAAAATTAGGCACCTACAATTGTTAGTTACTATATATGCATTCTTCCTACTCTGTTTTATTCAGTTGGTCTCAAGTGGTTCTTGTAAGGGTACAATCTTTCTCCCCTTGAATTTAGTTTGAGTTTTGTCATGCTTCCATACAGATGGGATTGGCCCCCAATAGCTAATTAGTTGTTAGTCTGTAAAGGTGCACATCTACCCTGCCTTCTATCGGGAGGTGGCCACTGAATGAAAAACCCTCTGAAGCCACAGATCTGTCCCATGTTCCTGTTTGGATTCATATCCAATGCTTCCATAGAAAACATACAATTTTATTTCTCTCTGTTCTTTTTGGCCTTTACAGTTGGGAGAGAATGAGCTGGTTTCTAGTCCTTTGTGCTTCCTCATCTGGACTGTTTCCATTCCCTCTGTGCTAATCCAGTGAAGGTTTCTGGATTTTGTAGGTGTTCCTGTCAAACAAACATTACTGGCTTCCAAAGCCTCAGTTGGTAATGTGTGGGAAGGACATAGCTCAATCTAACCTTCAGATCCCATATTGGTAGGGTAGAATGAATACAATCTTTTATCCATAAGATGCATGTCTGGTGTATTAATGCATGAGATGCAGAAACCAGCATGCCCCACAATACTGTTTTTTAGAACAGAACCACATTTTTAAACTTACCAACTTTCTGGCTTGGGAATGGTGCCAGAAAAGCTATTCAGGTTCCTTGGAATTCTTGTGATATCCAAGTGCTTTATTTAGTTCCCAACATTTGAGTAGTGGAGTCACTGTAGCTACAACTATTCATCTTTTCTTTCCTGACTCTGTGTACCCAAATATTGAAAAAAGCTTTCTGAACTTAACTTGTATGGAAAGAAAGTATATTTTTAGCTCGGTCTAAAAACTACTACTACATCCTTTTAAAATAAAGACTAATCTTATATGACTGGTATACAGTCTGAAATATGTGATAACATGTGGAAAATATTTGAAGTCATAAAATAGGCTCAACTTCATAATCTTTCAAATGTAGACATTTTATATAACCTCATATTTAACATATGGCTTGTTTCAAAAATATATACACTACACATCTCAGGGGTGCAATATTTTAAAATAAATTCAGTGCTGCTGAAAGGCTCCAGGCTGATATCACTTGAAGCCAATATCCTTGGTTTACTAGCAGATCTGGTGAATTCTGGGAAGTGCCAGTGAAAACCTGGTTACCAAAGGAAACTTTGAGCTGAAGAGACCAGGGACAACTCCAGAAAGGTTGGAAGTTCAGAATAGCATCCAAACAAAACACAGGGGGAAACCCACATCTCTCCATTTCTCCCTGCAGTGTTTTCTGCAAAGAACTGGGTCCTTCTCTGGACTATAACAACTTCTAGCTTGAGTTGTTCCTCCTGCCTCTAAAAATGGTAGGATCTTTGGGGTGGGGGAAGAAAATGCTGGTGTGACCGTCCACCTGTAGAGCAACAAAGGCAGTTACATGGATTTCTATGCAGCACTGCTAGAAGTGACCTCCTCAAACATACCCTCCCTCCACATAATCCCTTTGGCTTCTAGCAATAGCTGTAGGGGAAATCTGGATGCTGTGAAAGATGTGGACCATCCCAGGATGTAGACCTGAACTGAGTGGGGTCTTCCTCAAAATCTGAGGGAAGGTGCCATATTCCAGGACAGGCTGGCTAAGAGATAAGAACAAGTTAAATTGATCAACAGAGAAATGAGGAAGACTGAAGTCTGTAACTCCTGAGCCTGGAATGTGAGTTTAAAAAAGTAAATGTTTGTGTTTTCTGTGCTTAACTGCTCCAGTTTTTTCCTGATCCTGTGTTCAGTCCACAGGTGGCTGCTCTTTCAAGTAGCAAAATTGACCAGCTCATGCTATTTCCATATACAGTAATGTACAATCCTCAATTCTTCTGAACCCCCAATGACCCAGTATAATTGTGAGCGTAGACTGTTCTACATTCCGTGGAAGCATAAAGCAGTTTAAGGAGTTGTGTTCTTTTTTCCCCTGAAGGTTTTCATACACTGTGCAGGAAAAAAAATATAGTTTGGTAGGAGAAGGGGGGCTGATTTAACCAAGTAAAATATACCTGAGTTGCAAGCAAAACTGAGGGTTGAGGCAATAATATAAACAAAAAGCCAGGTTTTTAAAAGAGCTCTTTTGAATAGCTGGCCAGCTGTTCAGCTAGCTCAGTGCTGAGATTTTGGAAAACTGGACACAAAATATCCTATTTGTTACTAAATAGTCATTCTGTCCTTTTTTTTCCCCCCCATCAAGTGAATTTCAACATGCATGAAAGTGCTGACTTCAAAGCCATAGAGAATTCAATCCCTACTTATCCTAAAACAGGCTGCTAATTGAGAAAAAGCAGCATAAACTCCCTCCCTCCCCCCCACCCATTTACCTAGATGGACTATATCTACCTGAAGGAAGGGGAGCTAATTTGCTGTGGTCTATTCAGCCCTCTCCATTTTCACTGAGCCCATCAAAGATGCCGCTTGTGAGGGATCCATTTATCTTATGAGATCACCATCTCTATAAGGTACTTATGACCCTCATTAATGTAATATTGTATTACTTCATATTTTCTGAGATTATCCCTCTGTTACAGATAGAGTGCCAAAGCATGGGGAGACCCAGCATAGGCCTACACATCAATATGAAAATGGGATTGCAGAATGGGTGGGCACTCCCAAACTAGTTTTAATGTAGCTAGCACAGGGAACTATAGTAAGGAAGGTGTACTAACAGCAGCTTTGGAACAGGGTAAAAATAGAGTAAAAATAGAGTGCTTACCCAGCGTTGTTGAGGAGCTTGTGTTAGTTTATTTTTGTGTTTGTATATTTATTTCTATTGTTACCTCTGCTAGTTGAACAAAAACTAATGTAGGTATGCATGCATTACAGACAGATCTTTATTTTGCCATGTAGACCTGTAACAGGGCAGAGAAGTGATTCCAGATCTCCCAGATCCCACGTTGGTGTCCTAATTACTGCACCATCCTTTCTCTCTGTCCAATTAACTTCAAGTGGGCCACTCAACAGCTTTCAGATGCCAATGAGTTTTGCTTGCTTCAAGTAGCTGACTATGTAGAGCTGAAGGGTTTTGTGTCTTGTAACAAATGTACAAATGTGGTCTAGTGTTCAAAATAAGTGTGATAGAAAAATTCTTTTAGGGGGAAAATCAGGGTGAAAACCATGTGCTCATTGTCCTTTTGTGATTTAACATTGTTACAAATCGTTCTCATGGATAGCATTATCTTAGAAATAAAGTCAAAGCAGGATAGTCCCTGCTCCCAGTTCAGTTAGTGTAGGAAATATGCATAGAGGTTCTGGCAAGGCATCTAGCTGTTGTTTGTCTTGCAGGAATATGGAGTACCAATTACAGTGGCTAAAACACCTTGATTTGGATCCAGAGGACTGAATTTGAGATTTCCTAACCTTGTACAGAAGCTACCCCCAGTTGACCTGTTCATTTGGGTCAGGGAGTTAAAGGCTGACTAGATGTGATGCTGACCACATCACTCCCTGATGTGCCATTGGCTATGGAAAGTGGCATGCCTTAACCACATTAGTCTGATCAGCAACCTAATTCAGGCCAGCTTTAACTGCCCAAGAGAACTAATCAGGCCTGGATTGTCTCTGCTACTCTCTGTGCAAGCGCAGTGAGATAATCCCTTCTCCAAACAGGTTATGTTCCAACAACAGAGAGAGAATCGATTTAAATATAGCCAAGTGAAATGCAGTTCCCTGATTGTTTCAGTGCATTCCAATTTGCAAGTTGTAGTAACCCTGTGCTTGAAGTGGAGATTTCCTGTATAGTAAGTTGGAGGATGGAGGGGAGTTCACTTCCACTCTTCTGTCTTGTTTATCTGTTCATAGAGTAAATACATTGTTTCAGGCAGACTCTATCAT
The DNA here is from genome assembly GCF_001723915.1 of Gavialis gangeticus. Classification (NCBI taxonomy): domain Eukaryota; kingdom Metazoa; phylum Chordata; order Crocodylia; family Gavialidae; genus Gavialis; species Gavialis gangeticus. Next base: position 48,239,071 of record NW_017729024.1, on the reverse strand, counting down.
TTTAAGTGAAAGGAAATGGAAAAAAAATAGCAGCTGCTTCTGTAGCCAGATAGGTTGCTTGGAAATTTAAGGTTAAGCAGGATTCATAATACAGTAAGAGACTTAGGAAAGTGGGTAAGTTAAACTCAATCCTATTAAACCACTTGAGGTATGTCTTTACTGCATGGCATCCATAGTAGGGCTGTGTGGAGCTTTGGTCGCTGATTCAATTCAGCGGAGATTTGGCCCGATTCAGCAGCTGAATGTCCAAATTAAATTGGGAAACCCTTTAATCTCACCCAATCAAATTGGAATCCTCCAAATCAATTCAGAAAGATTCGATGATTTGGACATAGACGCAGCCTTAAATGTTTTTCTACATACCTCTAGGTGCCAGACATGGCTCATGAATACTGGGATGCTGGGGTGGATGGAGCATCCCATGGGAGTGTGGGGGGTCCTCAGCATGCTCAGCAGCAGACCCAGAAGTGGACCAGAAGCACTTCCAGTCCACCTCAAGGTTCACCACTGAGCAAACAGGAGGTCCTCTTGCACTGCTGTGGGACGCTCCACCTGCCCCAGCATCTCATCATTCACAAGCCGCGCCTGGTGCCAGAGGCTCAAGCTCCCTTGCCTCCATTCTGGTGCCTGAACGTGCAAACCCTATCAGATATGCATCTGCGGGGTGGGGAGATGAGTGGCACTTGGGAAGGGAATGGGGCTTAACTTTTGACGCACCTGTCAGAAACGGCCAGCACTGTGTCAGGGTAAACATGGGCTAAGAAAACATTTGAGTCCGTACGTCAGTGCGGTTATAATGAAGTTAATACAGTTGCACTGAGGTAATTGACAGCAGTTAGGGCTGTGGGCTCAGTGACAGAAAAAGACTATTATTCAGGCTATTTTTTCCACATGCTGTATTTCCAAGTGCTTTTCCACCGTTGTTTCCGTGATTGTCTTATAGTACAGACCCAATTTCAACCACTTCTCTTCAGGAACAGTCTAATAATGCAGTTCATTTTCAAAACATTTTTCTTTTTCTTTGCTCTTCAGCCTAAACTTGCCTTTGCCCAGTTTCATCCTATTATTCTTGATTATACCCCCTTTGACTAGGCAAAGCAATTTCTCTCCTGGCATGTTTTTACATCCATCAAATACTTGGCATAACTCCCTTAATCATCATTTTCCCAAGCTGCAGAACATTAACTTTTAAAAATATTATTATTGATTTCCCCCCCCCCCCCCCCAAATCAGTTCTGTCATTTTGTAGGGTGGGATTACACAGGAGAGAGCCAATAATCAACACTTAATAATATTACTCCTAACATTTTCCTTGTTCTTCTCTGAATGGTCTCCAACTTAACACCTTGTGTGTACTGAAAGGCCCAGATTTATTGCAAATGTAATCCAACCAAAGTCAGAGGAAGAAGGGGAGGGCAGGGAGTATATCATTTAATGGACTTAATAACTGTGTAAATGAAGCACCATCCTGGGATTGCATTGACTTTTTGATTGTTATATGCTATCTAATTTCTTGTTTGTCATCACTGTTAAATTATTTTAAGTGCCATTGCTTCCAAAATATCTCTGATGGTTTGTTAGCTGGGGGCAAGCTAGTTTGATACTCCATTCTTCTCTCTTTGCACAGATGCTTTACTCTAAGAACCACGATTTTGTCACATTGCAGTTACATTGGGAATACCTGCAATTTCAGACATAAAGCCAACAGGGTTTCTTAGATGCACTGGCACACAATTATGCTTCTAGTAAATCACTGACTATCACTGACATATCTGGCAAAGAAAGGAATCTCGTGAGAAATTTATCGGCAACCAGAGCTGCTTGAAGTGACCACAGTGACTTCTGCTACACTTGGCATGCTCCCTCCAGTCATAGGGGAACCTATAGATTTCTCATGCAGTGCCTTCAGGGAAGAATTTTCATCCTGGTTGGCTAACTGGCTTTAATGGCTCCCTAAATGCATTGGCACCATGTCCCAACCAAGGTTTTTCAAGCATCTTTCACCCTTCTGCGTCTACTAGCATGCTTCAACCCTAATAGTATGCTGATACTACCACATATCCCTAAGATGTATTAGGTTATAGACAGCATGATTTGTACTAGATGAATTTCCTTGCCCATAAGTACATTTTCATAGAAGTGTAGGCCTGTAAAAGCCTGTGAGATCAGTTAGTTCAGCTCCTTGCACTGAGGCAGGAAGATGAAGTATAACTAGACCTTTCTTGACAAATCTGTCTAATCTGTTCTTAAAAACTTGCAATGAGGGAGATCTTATGATGTCCTGAGGTAGCCTGTTCCATGGTTTTACAGTTGGAAAGATTTTTTTTTATTTCCAATCTAAATCTTCTTTTCTGCAAATTAAGATGCTTGCATCTTATCCCCCAAGAACAAAGGAGAACAGCTGATCACTGTGCTTCAACCTTTCCTCATAGGTCTCAGTTTTTACACCTCATTATTCTGTTGTTCCCCTCTAGATTTTCTAGTCAGGAAGAAATTTTACCTCCTGGTCAGATCAATACGAACTGTGAGGGTTGTTGCCTTCTTCCACAGCAGGGAGCATGGTCCTCTGCCTAGGATCTCTTGAGCATACATTGACAACATTTCATAGAAGCAGGACATTGGCTGCTGTGGTTCCCCTGCTTTACCTGTGGCAGGTTAGGGTGTTAGGTCTGTGTTGTTTCAGCATTGATGGCAGTCTTATGTAGAGTTTTTAGATTATGGTTTGTATGGGATGGTTTGGATAGGGATGATCCTGCCTCAGGCAAGGAGTTGAAGTAGATGACCTCTGGGGGTCCCTTCCAGCCCTGCTTCTCTATGATTGTAAGGTGTAGTATTCAAAACTCAGATACAGTATTTCAGCTGGGGCTGTACCAGGCCAATTAAAATGGAATAATTGCCTCCCAGGTCTTACATGCAACAGTCCTGTTTATACTTTCCAGAATGATATTTGCCTCTTCTGCAACGGCATCATGTTGTTGACTTGTTAAGTTTGTGGCTCACTCTAGCCCTCATATCCTTTTCTGCCTTACTGCTTTCATGGTGTTAGTTCCCATTTTGTATTTGTGAATTTGATTATTCCCTTCTAAACCATAGCACTTTGCTTCTGTCTATATAGCATTTCATCTAGTTGATTTCAAGCCATCCCTTCAATATGTCTAGATCATTTGGAGTTCTGATCCTATACAGGTTGACCCTTGCCATTCCCAGGGGATACATTCTTGTATCCCCACGAATGGCAAAATCCCCTGGCGGCTGGGGGAGAGGCACGGCTCTGGCAGCAGCAGCAGCAGCACAGTGGCAGCAAGCACAGCACTCCCAAGGAATTGCTGTAAGTGTATAAAGTGTATTTAAAATGCGGGTTTGGCATTCATGAATATTTGAAACTGCGAATGCTGAACCCGCAAATAGCGAGGGTTTCCTGTACTCCAAAATGCTTCTAACCACTTCAAGGTTGATGTAGTTCACCAATGTAATATATGCTCTCTATTCTGCCTTCCAAAGTGTTAGTATAATTTAATTATTTGATTTAATTAAACCAGGGCTTGGGCAGACCTCTGGGGAACCTTGGAAATGTTTCCCAGGCTAAGAGTCAGCCATTGACAGCTACTTTTGCAGAACAGTCTTTCAACCAGTTAGGTGACCTATCTTATGGTGACTAAACCTAAACCATATTTCCTTAGCTTGCTTATGCAAATGTCATGTGGTATTGTATCAAAAGCTTTACTAATGTCAAGCTATCTCACATCAACTGTTTTTCTTCCCTCTTAAGCCAATATTATATAGGTCTTATGCAATTTACTCTTGACAAATCCATGAGGACTATTTTTTACCCAATTATCTTTTGGGTATTTAAAATTGACTGCTTAATAATTTGTTTCAGAATCCTTTTGGGAATCAAATTTAGGCTGACTAGATTGTATCTTGCATCTCACTCTTTTAGCTTTACAGAGAATGTGTTAGCTCTTCTCTAGTCTTCAGGGATCTCCCCCTGTCTTCCATGAGTTCTCAAAAATAATTAACAGTCAGTTACCATTTAACTAGGGTGAATTCCATCCAGCTGGGCTGACTTCAGTATATCTGTCTTATTTAAATACTCTTTATCTGGTTTTTTTCCCCTATATTCTGGCTTGTCCTTTTGTTAAATTTAATTGCAATTACACAAATACGCTTTTTTTTCCCTTGTGAAGACTGAAGCAAGGAAGGCATTCTTTTGCTTTCCCCTTTCTTCTAATATATTTATATCTTTTGCTGGTTATAATTTGTCTTAAGATCTTAGCCTTTCTGATTTTCTTTGCATACTTGTGCTCTTCCCTTATATTCTTCTTTTGCACTGTGCTCTTGTTAACTTTTTGTATAATTGCATTTTGATATTTTTTCAGATCACGAAGGAGCTGCCAATGCAGCTATGCTGGTTTTTTTTTTTTTTTTCCCCCCCCATACTTTCTATCCTTCCTCTGCATTAAGATAATTGGCTGTTATCTCACTAATATATCTCTTCTAGTAACTGATCTTGCTGCTCTCACTTCTTTCTTTTTGTGGAAAAGTGAATTCTATGATTTCATGATCATTCTCACCCAAATGACTTTCCACCTTCAGCTTCTAAATTAATTCCTTTCTATTCATCACTCATCAACTCTCTTACACTGAATAAAATTAGCAACAGCCAAACTGAAAGCTCTGTTGGATTAAGGGTTGCTAATCTTTGAGGTTTTTAATGTTCTTTAAGATATTTCAGGTCTGAATTAAAAATAGTTATGCATATCATTAGGGAATCACATTAGAAGGGCTAGGAACCCATTCCCAGTAAAATTAGTGAGTCTTTCCACTAATTTTGATGGACATTGGATTAAACCAAAGGTGTTGATGAGGTGTACAGTTTTTTGAAAAACATATTACTCCCATTAGTTTTAATGAGAGATGTGTATAGTCTCTTGGTGCTCTACCTCATCAGTAACCAATAGTTTACTTTCACTTTACCTAGCACAGCTGAGAGGTTTATAATTCTGCTGCTTCTAAAATAATCTGACAAAGTAAAGCAGGGAGAAGAGTTTTTCTAAGTGCAAGCTTGTGGGCAATTTCACCACGTTGATAAAGGAAGTAAATGCCACCTATGAGCCCTTTTTAAGGTCTTTGCTTCAAGGCATGATTTATTGTTTCAACAAATGCTGACTGCATTAACCACCCAGAGAAAAGAAAGATACATCTTTCCACTCAAACTCAAGGCCCAGAGACTCCTGTTTTTCACTTGTTGCATCCAGTCATGTGATAGGCAGGATTCCTAAATCCAAAGCAAACTGGAAATAACTACACTAATATGAAAATGTAGTTGAAACTCCAAGAAGAATACATATGAAGGTTAAAGTTAAGCAGACTTCACCTGTAATTTGTAGAACTGCAATTTTGTGTCTCAGCTCTTCTAGAAAATAATCTTATTCCTAATAAGTCTAGGAAGACCTTCATACTGTTTGGGGCATAACAGATATACAATATGAATTCTGTCCTCTCTCTAGCTGTTACGTTGCCCATCACCTTAGCATCTGAACATTTGCTAAGGTGGAAACTTGATATTACTTAGAATACTTCAAGCAGTTATGTTCTCCCTTTCTGTGTTTGTAATTCTAGGTACTTTGATTTAGTAAAGTGTTTCACACTTATGTTAGGGATTTGCTACTGAACAGATGTTGTTTAAAAATAGGAACAAACCTTCAAGTAAGTTTTCTTTTCTTTAAATTACATCTAAAAAATGTTATTAGCATTGTAGTTGATCAACAAATGGGAAGAAAGTTCTGGAAAATTTCTTTCATCTTCTCATTATTTTGTTGAAATTTGGTGGGGGGAATGATCTATTCTTTTACTGACATTGGATAAATGCAAAAATTGCATTGCTGCAGATATACTATGCACCTGACCAACTACTTATTTAACACTGAACCCACTGGAAACTGTTTGCATGGGAATTGTGAAAAGGTATCCACATTAATTTAAGGACTTGTGTACGTGTCACAATTTTTGCCCTTTCATGCGCTGCACCTGTGTGTCTGCTTGTATGAGCAGGATTTCCTGATGCTTTAAAAGTCTTTCTTGTGCATCCAACTAAAACTCCTCTGATGTCATTTAGTTTGGCACACTGGGAATTAAAGCATCGTGTCCATAGATTCATTGTGTGCAAACACAAAGGCACTCAAAGATGTGTAATGAGCCTCTTTGTCCAACGGATGGCACTGTGACTTTTTTGTAGTTCACGCCTTTGAATTGCATTTGCTTTCAAATTGCTTCTGCTCTTTTTCCCCCTTTTTTTCTTGTGTGGTTTGCCAGCTCTCTGCTTCCACAGCTGCATGGCAGGGCATGGGCATGGGATAGGGGGAAGGGGAGGCTCAGATGTGGCGGTGGGCAGCACTGGACCATTCCACTCTCGGGACCCGGTTTAATTTGTTTGAAAACCTAGTGCATGTAAACAGGGATGCGACGCTCCAAAATAAAACAGTTTACATTTTATAAGCCTATTTAATTTTAATGAGGATTAAAGCCCATAGCACCCTAAGTGCCTAAATTCAGCTACCAAGTCTGAGAACTGTTTGTTTGTACATTGTGTAGAAGCAATATAAATCCTGATATGTAATACAAGGCAGATTCTAATGTTTCATAAAAAACTTATTCCCAAAAGAGTGCAGAATTCAATAGTGTAATTACTACTGCATGGTTATTTCAGAAAGTAGTAATGGAAATACTATCTAACCTTCTTCATCTGTAAATCTCAATACACTTCACAGAGGAGATCAATAGCATTCTTCCTGTATTGAAGATGAGGAAACTAAGATACAAAGGGCACCTATACATGTGCCCTACACACTCAATCAAATCTGCTGAAGCGTGGTAATTACCACAATCCAGCAAACTCCAGCGTCACATGTAGCAGTGCCCCTGCTCTAAAAAATGGTGGCTGGGCTGCTTTAACTAAAACTTGTTCAATCAGTTTTAGTTAAAGCACCCCCACCACCATTTTTCAGTGCAGGGACACTGATATGCATGACACTCCAGGTGCCTTAATTAGAGTGGCTCTTGGAGCTAGTTTAAAGGCCCACCCCCCCCGTGGAGCACATGTATAAATGCCTGTTGAGATGACAAAATACCTTGCCCAAGGTCAGATCATGGTAGAGCCAAAAAATGAATGCAGGTCTCCCTATCCCCAGTCCAGTCCAATGCACTCTCTACTAAGCCACATTCATTCACATCGATATAATTTAGGTACATCGATATAACTTGTAGATGGACAGTCAGTTGGGTGGAAGAGAAAATGCAAGACTCTCTTCCAAATGGTTGGGATTCCAGAGGAAACTCTTGTACTGACCATAGAAGACTGTCTGAAGTGGTGGCCAGGAAGTGGGTGAGTTGGTGATAGGCAAAGGGGCAGATAAAAGGGAAGAAGAAAGAAGGGGTGAAAAGTTTGTGCTTTTTTAAGGAGCAGAGTGATTTTTGGTTTCAATTTAATTAGTATATACTGAGATTAATACTACTGTCAATGATGCCAATTAATTGCCTTTCATGATAATGTAAATTATAATTAGAAGGAACATTTTGCTAATTCAAATTTGAATTAATTTCCATGACTACTGTGGAGAATCTCTTCCACGAGTAACATAAATATCCTCTCTGAACTGCTAATCCCTGATCTCTTCAATGTTCTGCTACCCACTGCCTAGTCAGTCCCTGTACCTACCACTTCCACTGGCTGTTTAACTTTTGAGCTTCAAGTGTAATGGGATTGGCTGCCAGATCAACAGCTATGGGAACAAGCCAGAAATTGAATTAACGAATTAATATGAAGCTGGACAGAGCAAGGTGGCATAAAGATCTGCATAGCTGAAAATAGCCAGAACAAGTATAAAAAGGTGGAGTTGGTCCATAACTGATCATAATATGAAATCAGATTATGCTATTTCTACATTCGGTTCAATATACTGAAACCCCTAGAGATTACACAGCAGTGGCAGACTGTTTATTTGTATGCTGCTTTCAAAATAATCCAAGTTAAACATAATTTATCTCAATGCAAAGCTGACACAGAAGTGCACAGCCAAGCTACTTAATACCTGCCATAGTCTCAGATACTTGAAATTTGCCGCCTTCCTGCTGTGTTTACAACAGGCTCTTTTGTAAATGTAAAGAAATGCAATGATATGAATAAGATTATCCTTTTGGAGACTGCAAAGAGATACAAACATACTCCTCTACCTAAACATTTATTTAAATAAAAGTCTAGAAAATACTAACATTCTAAAAGTTTACATTTTCTTTTCTTGCTTTATATTCATGTGAGTTGAAATGCAAATGTGCAGAAAGAGTTTTCATATACATTTGATTTCAAAAGGTAACAAACCCTTGGTGACTTCATCATGATGTGAGTGCAGAGGGTGGGAGGAGTGAATAAATATATTCATAAACTCTTTTAAAAATGTGATCCTCTTACCTTGGATCAGGCGCATAGACTCATGGAGAAAAATAGATCCCTTAAGCTGCTTTGGCATTATTGATCTGTTATGAACTACCTCTTGTTCAGTTCTTGCTACCATTGCACACTCGCATGCTAAAGTTTTGATGGTTCACAAAAGATAATTTGTAGAACATGGCAGTTCCTGATCTCTTTACATAGACAGTGGGAGCTGTGGAGAAAGGAATAATAAATGGACCCTCAAAAACATAAAGCAAATCAATCTTCTGTTACAAGTCTTTCTGGATTACAGGCAACCTGGCAATTAATTTCAGAATTATCTCTCTCACCATTCAAGAATATAAAACAGTTCAGTGTGCAACTTGGGTATAAATTTAACAAGAGGAAAAAGTCTCACATGTAGGCATGGAAAATAAAATTTAGGATGACTCCTTTAATTGTGGAATTAGTAGAAGAGACACAAAGCTCAGTGGTTTTAATACATTTAAATTATTTTCCAGTGGAAATACCCAGTATTACTTTTAATACAGTTTCCAGCAATGCTTCTTGCAAAAATACATCTTATCTTGACACATTTTCCTTTTGAGCCTAGGATGGGCTCATAGCAATGGAAGGGAGGAAAAACTTATAATAAATTATTTGTGACTTTTTGTCCTACTATCATAAAAAAATAAGAAGTTTTACAAGCTAGATCCTCAGCTAGTGTGAATCTGAAAAGCTGTTCCCATTTAAACCATCTGAAGGTCTGGCCCTAATAGTTTTAAGGCTTAGTGGTTTATGTAGGTTTCATAGTCTTAATTTCTATTTTAGGTCATCACTTTTGTGATGAATTGTGTATTAGCTATTGTATATGGTACTATTTCTATAAAAGTTGTTATACTATGTGCCTCCTTAGGTACCATATTTGCTTTCAGTTTTGGTTCCTGTTAGAACAATAGTAGCCATGTGAGTTGTTGTGTGCTACACTGTCTCTTGGGCTAATCTGATCTTCCTACCACTGTGGGGCCACATGATATAACAACTGTAGTGTCTGATGTTATTCTGATTGCTATCCTGAGTGAGGAAAGAGTAGGGCTCTTAGAAAATATTCGGTCACCAGTTTTTCAACAGAAAACAGAGTAGTTAGAAAAACATTTTCAAAGTCTTCACTTGCAGTAGAAAAGCCCAAAACATCTTGGATCTGAAACATGATATTGTGGATGTTTTCTTGCGTTCTCCACTCCACCCCCACCCTTCTCCCCCCTGACAAGATATGTGCCTTGTTTTGGGAAGGCATAATGAAGAAAAAATCATTTTCCAGAGTCATGGCCTCAAGTAGCAGGGACAAAGTCTTCTCCTTAGCTTGCTCACCTTCCCTGTCCTGTTGAGACTTAAGCTAGTTTTAACCCTCTTAGCCACTGCCAGTGACAGCAGCTTTTAGCCATTCAGCTAAATGCTGCTGTCAATTTAGCAGTGGCTCTGAGAAAGTTAAAATAAATGGCTGCTGAAGCACTGGACTGCAGTTCTCCTATCATATAGCTGGTTTGTGGGGAAGAGAGAAGAAGCAGCAAGCATTTTTCAGCCTCTCCATGCTTCTGCTCCAGGCACAAAAATTACCCTCCCTATATAAAATGCACACACCAGTTCTGGAGGCTTATTTTGTGGGAATGTGTGTATGCAAGTAAATACATGGCTATATTCAGGAGTTATACTGCAGGTTCCCATTACTCTCCTGGAGCCAGTCTCCCATGCTAAATTTCATTTCCAGTGATGCTCTTCTGCTATGCAGCTGCCCTGACACAGCACCTCTCTCCCTCAGGGGGAGGCACAACATGGGAAATACCAGCTGGCCAGGAAACCTGGTCTGTAGAGAAGAATGAAAGTATGAGAAACCTAAGCTACAGCTCCCAGGGAGGACCAAGTCATCATTTCAATATGGTAATATATGACCCCAAACTCTATATCTTCCATGTAAAATGTTGGTGAAAACAAATTGGGTTGGGGGGTGAGGCAGGAGTGTTGCCAATTGCAGTCTAAACTTTCCCCAGAAATAACCTTGTGTTATCTGATAGGCTTTAGATAGGCTTTGTGTTATCTGATAGGAGCTGTCCAATTGTAATTCCTCCACCTCGGCCATTATAAAAGCAGACAGGGATTAATCCATCTGTGCAAGGGGAAAACGGTGGTGCTAGGGAGATGTTTTGTGGGCAGAAGGTGGCGGGGAGGGCAGCAGGAGTAGATGGAGTGATAGATCTGTTCCCCTGCCTTGTCTTAGCTCTGATGCCTCCGTGTAAGCCAAAGCAGGTATAGCAATTAGTATGCTCCTCTGTTTACCTAACAATTTCTGTAATATTTCCCGGTTTATGATATGGTTTCTTACTGTAAAGATCATGGTGTCTTAAGAGGCTTATCCAGAAGTAACCATGTTGGTTCGATAGAACTAGCTGTGGGCAATTGGTTAGGAGCAGAGGCGCTAAAAAATACCAAGATAGATTTCTCCCAATTATATCTCTCTCCTTTAGTTTATTTATTAATAAAGGCTATCCTCTTCCTGAAAACTGACTCTGGCTCTATTGCTGAATCCATAAATAACATTTATCATGCTCCCTTCAGTAGCTGTCTCCAGAACATGAGCTGGCCTCCTACTAATGGAGGACTTTTATAGTTTAATCTCGTTGTGGAAAAGGTGACCAAACGAAGACTCAGACAGAAAAGTTAATTCATCTTTACCTCTTCCCATAGTCTGTGGCCCAGTTAACAAAAAGAGTCCATGTTAACATTAAACATAATCCATGTCTACAGACCCAGACTTCTCCTAGTGTTGTCAGTGGGAGGTGTCTCAGTCATGAAACATGTAAGCAAACCCTTGGTTTCTCTTTGGGACCCTTTGTCCCAAATGTCAGATCCCATTGAAAAATCTAATGCTACCTCATTAAAGCACATTAAAAACTTTTTCATGACTAGTTGTAATACTACATTCTGAGTCATTTGCCTTGGTGGTTGGTCATCCGGGGAAATAATCATTCTATACTCTTAGATTTTTATCTTTATTTCACTCCTCAAAAGTACCTTTTGCAAAGTTCTAATGTACTGGAGAAGACAAAGCCTTACAGCATTCTCCCATTACTCCTTTAAGTGGAATGCCACAGTGCTTTTAGGAAGACTGATGGGAGGGGAACAGCTTGAAAATTCAGGGCCCCAACTGACAGGTATACTTCTGGACTCAAAGGATTTTTAATATATTTCCTATTAAGTTGCTCATTTATCCACCAGCCAAGGCACCTTCCAGACACAAGTTCAAGCCTTCTCCCCCTCCATAAATAGCTTGAAAGCGAGTCTCCTGGCTTTGTTGGACGTGCTGCTGAGATAACCATGCAGTGACAATAAACACAGTCCTCTTTGTATACACTCCAGTGGTAGAAGTGAGCATCTGGGATTCATCTAGAATCTTAAGCTTGCATCAGGAGGTAACAGCGGGTTCTCTGCATGACTCCAGGCTGGTCATAGTTTAGTTTTCATTTACGTTGTAAGTGTCAACATCTGTCAGGTTTTTTTTTTTTTTTTTTTAAATTGCCAAAAAAGAATTCAATTACTTTTTCATAAACGAACATTGACAAATAATTTTCTCTGGGACTCAACTCAGGAGGAAATAGAGGTCAATGTATTTACTTGCATGAAGAAAAATGTAGTATAGCCAGGTAGGGGTTTCTATAAACCATGTGGAAGGAGTTTATGAACTGTTCTTCAGAATCACTGGTAATGATAGTTTCACTCCATGGTGGTGGGCAAAGGGATAGATCAGAGCCTTTGGGCTGAATAGCTTTCCACATGTGCTGCACCACAATACTAGGTTATAATTATCACTGGCTGCTTCTGGGCAACTGGATAGACTATAAACCAAACACAGAACCCGTTAAGCTATTGTGTGTGGCAGGGTAAACAAAGAATGTACAGGCCTCAATATTCACTAGCTGGGAATACAGCCTTGGGGTGTTTGCTTATAAAAGCGCACAAATCTGTGTGCTGTGGGTAACCTTTTATTAGGATGTCTCCCTTTCTCTGCTTTTCATGATAATCTTTCAGTACTTGGGTTGTTGCTCCATTTCAGACTTTTTTACTTGCAATAGAGGGTTGTTGCTGTTGTGGGTTTTTTCCAACTATGCAACTTATTTTATCCTTTTTCCAAAGAGGGACAGGAGCCCAATAACATGAGAGTTTCAGCTGAACATTTTGAAGCCTAAGTTTTCCGAGTGGCTTGAAATTAGGCAAGAGTCTTTTGCTGTAATCCATTTTAGAAATGATAGATCATTCACACAAATTCCAGCCTTCACTGTTTTTGCAAATTTTGCATCTGATTATCTGGTTTAGTTGATGTAGATAGCAGCTCTCTAAAATCCTGATCAAAGGAGTTCAAGGGAAAATGTACCCATTTTGTTCAGATCATCAGTCTAAAGGCCTGAGTTTACATATATTTACTTGTAAATCCTGTAAACCAGGATTTACATTACAGAAGATGAACCAGTGCAGTAGGCTAAATGAGGTTAAAGACAAACCCTAATGATTCTTGGGGAACAAAGCACTTGTCACCAGGAATAGCAGGTGAGATGTATACAGCTTTTGCTCCTTACTGACCAATGATGGTACTAGAAGTGCCAATTTATTGAAAAATGAAGTTATGAGACCAGCACATTATTAAAGAAGGCCAGAAACTGCTTTTACAGTCCCTTCTGTTAGGTTCTTATACTGTTTGTGTTGTGGGTTTGTTTGCAAAAAAATCTGAAACTGTGTACCGTGCACTTTTCCTACTTCAGTGGTTACTGGGGATAGGGACAGAAATTGCACACAAACTTTAATTGGAACTGGTTCAAATCTGTAACACAACAGAAGTTCAGTGCACATAAATTGCTTTCAAAATGGCCAAAGCTGCTTTAAGATGAATCTGAATGAATGTAATATCAGACTGTCTGATTTTAAGTTAAATTGGTTTATTGAACTTCTGTCCTAGAGCCTCTCTAGATTCACATTAACTCACAGTCCCCCAGCATCCCAGGATGCTTTGCACATCCCCCATACCCCCCAGGGTGGGCAGGCTAGCTTTGACCCAAACTGTCTATTCCAGCCAAGCAGAGAAGCCTTCTCTAGCTAGCACCCCCCTGGCCTCTGACCTGGGCCACTGCAGGCATGTGGCTGCATTTCTGGAATCAAAAATGAATGTCTGATCACTTACTTACTGTTTCAATCTACGCAATTTAAACTAACCTGTGAAGATTGAATTGATTCAGGCCCATGCTTTATGACTGTCTGTACTTAGCCTGGAGATTCAGGTTTTAGCTGTTTTTCTAACTAGTTCATGAAGTTTCATAAAGGCTCAGTTGACCTTCAGTTTTGTATGGAAAACAGGTAAAACATGAAGTTTTGCTTCATTTGGACAAGAAATCAGGTGAGATTTGATGGTTTCAGTTTATTTGGAGGGGCTGGCTATATCCCCACCTACCTTCAGAAAATTTTTCAAGTCTTTATTACATCAAAACAGTGACACTACAGTGAGCCCAAACTTTCTTAGTATACGCCAGTAACATAGCAAAGAAAATTACAGTGATACAAGTCCTGTTATAGTGGTGACAGTGTTTATAATGGCATGAATTTCCTTACAACAAAGATTGAATCTGACACTCAAATCAGAGGAGATGAGCTAATGCAAGGGAAAACAAGTGAAAAGATTCCCGTGATTCCTTACAAGCCAGAAACCACAGAAACGCATAAAAGAGATTGCTTTTTAGCAGCATGACCACCTTATACTTTAATCTGCTGTTTTTAAGTCATTAATTAGGCTTCAAATAACTGATCAACCAGTCCACAGGCAAGAACTCCTTTTGGAAAGAAAGCCAACTATTTGCTTAGGCAGCAAACACTCTTTTTAAATTGGTCCACAAAATCAAATGTTTTGGGAACCAAACAGGAGGTATTCAAATGTCAGGAAGAAAAATGGTTATAGGAAGATCTCTGTCTTACAAAGTGGCCTATGTAATTGAGTGGAGGAGTCAGTGAATTTGCTGGAGGCTCAGAGAAATGCTGTTTGAATTTCAGGGGATCCTAGGTTCTTTCAGTGTGTTGAATTCATTGGTGTACAGTTATGGAAGTGATGATGTATACCTGAAAATTAACTTGCTCTAATGTAGCTTTACTTTCATTGTAGAGGATTCATTTAACCCTGGAGTCACTGCTGTCAGTGCACTGTAATATTGACTTCTCCAAGCTAGCTTTAAACTGCTAGTAGCAGTCCAGCCATAGCTACTTGGAGCATCTCAAGAAGGTTTTGCTGTGTGCTCTACTGTCCATGCTGTTGTGCCTAAACTGTTATAGGTACTTTAACTAACTAGTTAAATGGTAGCCTAGGTACGTCTATATGATGCCTCAGTCATTGCTCAGCCAGAGTGATACAGCAGTTTGACTGTCAGCTGTGATCCTCAGTGAGCAGAAGAGCCTCCATTGGTAGATATGATCTGAAGGCCAAATAAATGAAGTTTGTAGGTGTTTGCCGGGATACATTCATCCAAAATGTCCCTTTTCTCCACTCTTCCATGGCAATTGTATTTCAGTAGTGTTCCTTAGGAAGATCCAATTCTAGATAGAATACCTGAGAGCTTTAAAGTTCAGTGGTTATGGTCAAGTTGATTATATGTGGCTAAAGTTTTTGGCTATATTCAAATGAATTTTCCCAGTCACCCATGCACCAGCTTGCCCATTCTTAATTAAGTTTCTAGACAGAGAAAAAGTTGCACTTATATCTCCCCATCCCTTCCCTCTTGGGCCTCAAGCTGCTCACTAGGCTGCTTTATAATTAACCCAAGTCAAGCTAAAATAAACCATGTTAGTGTGAGCTGGCTTAGAAGCAATATTAAGGGAAGTAGCATCCCAAAATGTTTATAAACATTACTTTTTTCAAGGCTTAATCCAGACTACAGCTTTCGCTATATACCTATGGATATTTATAGTCCAAATAAAAATTGGCTCCAGTCCAAATGAACATATCCTGATTAAATGAGAATTAAAGTTAATGCAGACTAAGGCAGTCCAAATTAAGCAACTTAAACTGTGTTAATTGACATGTTTGGAACTGTGATAAGCATTTCTTAGGAATGCAGAAAAGCATTGCAAATATCAATCCTCACAAGGGAAGCTCAGTTGGGTTTTTGCAACATAACAGAGGATATCAGGCACAAAGTAATACTTTTACAAAGTCAGATGTGCTAACGACACCTCACCATGACTAAGTACCAGTATCCTGACTACGCCCCCAGCCCTGCCCAAGCACACTACTTGGGCTACTGGTCTGTGAAGAAGGGGGCAAACCCCCTTGATCATCTGTTAACCTTTCAGATGTAAATTTGATTCAAACTATGTAATGTGATTCAGTTAACACTGTTTAGAAAACAGTAAACATGTCTACAAATGGCCACAGGGACTGAGACTTTAGAAGCAGAGAAAAGGTTAGGTCAGTTCTAGGCCACATAATTTAAGTTAGTGGTTTTAGGTAGATAGTCACAGGGATATATTGTGTACATCCTGTTGACACGACTGTGTTGTTCTTTACATAGCAAGTTTGATACATTTTAGATTGTGCTTAGATGATAAAAGCCAGAGACTGTGTTATTCAGCTTTGACCCTGTTTCCTGCTAAAGTTCTGTCTGCAGATAAACCAAGATCAGTGGTTCTTTAGAACATAGTTTTTTTAATTTAGGTGAGAGCTTTGTCCTGACAAGTCAGTCACTTGCTAGTGGTTTTTAAAACTTCAGAACTTCGTAGGTTTATGGTTAATTTCTTTGTTTCAAATATTAACAATTCTTTATTTAACTTTATAGTCCTTAGGTTGCATTCAATCATACTCTTGCTATGTCTACTTTCTACTATATTATCATTTATATATTTCTTGTATTTTGACGTATAGATAGCGGTTAAAGTTTTCTTGAATTTATTCCGACAGAATACTTAAGTTATGTCTACAGACTACCTGTGGGGGTCAGCAGCCATCAGGAGCCCATGCACAGTCACCTAAAAAAAAAAAAAAAAAAAAGAAATATGGAAGTGTATTCACAATT
>NW_017729024.1:48219100-48222352 GCF_001723915.1 Gavialis gangeticus | reverse complement strand
AAAAAAAAAAAAAAAAGAAAAGAAATATGGAAGTGTATTCACAATTAGCAACAAACATTGCAGCCATCTTGACATCATGGCTTATTGCTGAGTGCAAGATAAAGCACCAAGAAACAGTAAGAAATCAAGCACACTTAAACTGATCCCAAAAGTCACAACAGCAACATGGAGCTGAAGCCAAAATACTAGACCATGAACTCTATCAATGATATGATAGCAGATAACTGAGGAGACACAATGTGTACCAAGCAAAGCTTGTCTCTTCTTCCCAAATTCCTGACATATTGTCAGCACTTCGTGGTAGTATTTCTCATACCATATGCCACACTTCATTAATAAAAGAAACTCTGCATTTCTCTGGTAAAGAGGAGAGTCTTTGTTTTTCATAAAGCAGAGGTTCAGCAGGTTGGCCAAAAGAGAAGCAACCAGTCCTGTCTGCTGTTTTAACAATTTGCATTCCTCAGTTAAGTGTGCTTATTTTGTTTCTTATAGCCCACCAAAGTGTTGTGACATATTTTGAAGGATGTCCTACCATCTTGGGCATGGAGTGGCAGCAGGGCTAAAGACCATTTAGTTTGGCAAACATCTGATGCTCATGTTGTTAAGATGATCTGAAGCATAAAACCCAAATTTCATGCAGCCCTTAATCACACTGGTGCCTGTTACATAAAGCTGGGTGGGATTGGGGATTTTTTGTCCTGTGAAAAGTTTTGAGATTTCAGAAATCTTCTCATTCTGCACAAAGATTAAATAATGAAATAAAGATTGTCCCCGGCCTCACGCCACCTGTGGTCTCCACTTCCCTGCACCAGCTCAGTGATGTGCCGACAGACTCCTTCCTCGCCTGCGTAGATGTCCCAGCCCTATTGCAAGGGATACTTCCCACCACCGATCCATCTTCCTGAACCCTCAGCTGCGTGCTTCCTCACAGTGATCCCTCTATAAGGCGTACCTCCCTGACCTACCACCAGCGCCCCTATGATATTGCTCAGGAGTGATGTTTCCTGGATGGGTATATAGCGCTGTCCCCTTTATTCCTCAATCGATGCCTTCTATTCTAGGTGGTGATCCTGCCCCAAACTTTCTCTCCTGCCAGGTGTGTCTTTGGCCTCACACTCCTCTTCGGCACTTCCCGCGCCCCCTGCCATGGCACTTACTTTATGCGGCTCGGGATCTCCCTGGGTGATCTTGATCCCCTGTTGTTCCCCAGCTCTGGCGCCACAGGCTCTATCCGCTGGGGATCCAGCCGTCCCACCTCTTCTCCCAGCCCCTGGACTCTCCAGCTCTTTGGCTCGGCAGCTCCTGTCCCGCTGGGCTAACGGTAGGGACGGCTTTGCCTGCCGTTTGTTCTCCTCTCCCTCCGCCGCACCTGGAGTGGTGGCCGCCATTTTTAAATCTCCCGGCCGGTGGCTGACGTCACCATCAGCTGCCAGCTGCAGCTGTACATAGACGCGGCTAACGAGCCGCGCGGGCTCTCCCTCCCTCGCAGCGTCCTGCTCTCCCGGTAAGTTTTCTTGGCTTCCACGGGTCCCAGGATATAACCCCCCCGCCAGCTGCCTTGTGGCGGTTTCTGAGTTCGTGCTTCACTGGTATCTGTGCCCCGTTGATGACTTTGTCCACTCCGGCCAGGCACATCAACATCTGAGGCCTCATTGCATCTAGAGAGGAAATCTGCAGTTACGTTATCCTTTCCCGGACAATATGCAATATGAAATTTGAAGGGCTGTAGTGCCAATGCCCATCTCATTAGGCGAGCGTTATCGGTTTTGGCCGTACTAAGCCACTTCAAGGGCGCATGGTCTGTTATGAGTGTAAATTCCTGCCCTAATAGGCAATAACGGAAGTGTTCCACCGCCCATTGAATGGCTAGGCACTCCCGTTCGATGGTTGCATACCTTGTTTCAGCCAGTAACAGTTTTCGGCTGGCGTAAGCCACGGGTCGGTCCACTCCTGCATCCTGCTGCATCAGCACGGCCCCGAGTGCCACCGATGATGCGTCGGTCTGCAATGAAAAAGATTTTTCAAAGTTGGGGTGTGTATTATCACCTTGTCACACAGGGCCCCCTTTAAAGCATGGAAGCTGTTCAACATCATTCTGTTCCACTTTACCACTTTTTGTCATGCCCCTTTTAAGGCCTCCGAGAGAGGTGCTGCCAGCTCAGAAAACTGGGGTTCAGATTGGCGATAATAATTTACCAAGCCTAAAAAGGATCATAACTGCTTGGTTGTTTGTGGGGCTTGGAATAAATGAATAGCCTGAACCTTATCTTGTAAAGGCCTGATGGTCCCTTGGCCTACTAGAAACCCCAAATATTTGGTGTATTTGTGCGCCACTGCACATTTCCTTGGTGTCGCGGTTAAACCAGCCTTCTGTAACTCAGCCAACACAGCTCGGAGCGCTTGGCGGTGGTGATCCCATGACGAGGTGAACACCACTATATCATCTATGTACGCCACGGCATATTCAGTGTGGGGTGCCAGAAGTCGATCCATCAACTGTTGAAATGTTGCCGCAGCCCCATGTAATCCGAATGGCATTTTAACGAATTCATACAGCCCCCATGGCATTCCAAAGTCTGTCTTATGGTGATCTTTGGGTCTCACCGGGATTTGCCAAAATCCTTTGGCCAGATCCAGTGTTGATATATAGGGAGCCGCTCCTATCCGCTCTACGAGTTCCACCACCCTAGGCATTGGAAACGCATCAAACGTGGCCACTTCATTTACTTTCCGATAATCCACGCAGAGTCTTAGGGTCCCATTGGGCTTCTGGATCGGCACCAGAGAACTTCAGCAAGGACTCCGTGATGGTATAATGACACCTAGGTTCTGCATCTTTTCTACTTCTTTGCGTACCTCCGCGCTCAGGTGATGCGGTATAGGACTCCAGCAGTCTTTTACCACTACTCTCGGTGGTGTTCGAATTGCATGGAAGGTATTCTTGACCCATCCGGGGTCCTCAGAAAAGACTTTCTGAAACTCCTTAAGGAGTTCTGTCATATCCCGCTTCTGGCGCAGGGTCAGCTCATCGCTCACTTTAACTGCCCGCCAGGGCTCTGTCCCCCTTAGGCCCCGAGTAGCAGTCTGTTGTTTGGGATTTGAGACCGTCTCGTCTATAAAGGCTGCCCACCCTTCAGGTTGCCGCCATTCACGCAGAAGGTTGATATGATAAATCTGTTTTGTCTCCACGTGCCCGGGGCGGTACACCTCATAATCAACCGGACCCACCTGTCTTACTATTTCAAAAGGCCC
>NW_017729024.1:48213535-48214100 GCF_001723915.1 Gavialis gangeticus | reverse complement strand
CTGCCCTAATAGGCAATAACGGAAGTGTTCCACCGCCCATTGAATGGCTAGGCACTCCCGTTCGATGGTTGCATACCTTGTTTCAGCCAGTAACAGTTTTCGGCTGGCGTAAGCCACGGGTCGGTCCACTCCTGCATCCTGCTGCATCAGCACGGCCCCGAGTGCCACCGATGATGCGTCGGTCTGCAATGAAAAAGATTTTTCAAAGTTGGGGTGTGTATTATCACCTTGTCACACAGGGCCCCCTTTAAAGCATGGAAGCTGTTCAACATCATTCTGTTCCACTTTACCACTTTTTGTCATGCCCCTTTTAAGGCCTCCGAGAGAGGTGCCGCCAGCTCAGAAAACTGGGGTTCAGATTGGCGATAATAATTTACCAAGCCTAAAAAGGATCATAACTGCTTGGTTGTTTGTGGGGCTTGGAATAAATGAATAGCCTGAACCTTATCTTGTAAAGGCCTGATGGTCCCTTGGCCTACTAGAAACCCCAAATATTTGGTGTATTTGTGCGCCACTGCACATTTCCTTGGTGTCGCGGTTAAACCAGCCTTCTGTAACTCAGCCA
>NW_017729024.1:48207809-48208535 GCF_001723915.1 Gavialis gangeticus | reverse complement strand
TTTGCGGGTGGTAAACTGATGTCTTCAGCTGTCTGATCCTCAGCATCTGACACATGCCTTTTAGGACCCCAGACATAAAGTTCCGTCCCTGATCCGTCAATATTTCCCGTAGCACCCCCATTCGGGATATCCATTTTACCAACTCCTCCCTAATACGGGGAGCCGTCACGGACCAAAGCAGAACAGCGTCCAGGTAACGACTGGCATAGTCAACGAACACCAGAATATAGTGGTACCCATTACAGCTACGCGGCAGGGGTCCCATGACATCCATGGCTATACGAGAAAACGGGAGATCAATAACTGGCATCGGTCTTGGGTGCTCGAGGTGGCCGATCTTCTCTGGTTTTCTGGCAAATTGTACATTCGGCACATCTGCGTGCCATATCGTCTCCCAATCTGGGCCAGTAAAACCATCGAGTTATCTTACTTATGGTGCGATCCCTCCCCATGTGGCCTCCCATGGGTGTAGCATGTGCCAGTTGCCACACCGTCTTTCTAAAATATCATGGCACCGCCAATTGCACTCGACTCTCCCCCTCCCTGTTCTCAGGTGTCACCCGGTTATAAGAGGCAATTCCTTACCTCGAATCGACACCTTGAGTTGTCAGGTTGAGCTGGAGACGGGGTTGGGTCCATAGCCTGCATCCACCAGTGCTGTAGCTCTGGGTCCTCCTCTTGTGCTTGTCAGAATTGGGGCCCACTAGAGACGTCTCTCCAATCGAC
>NW_017729024.1:48202540-48202809 GCF_001723915.1 Gavialis gangeticus | reverse complement strand
CGATCCATCAACTGTTGAAATGTTGCCGCAGCCCCATGTAATCCGAATGGCATTTTAACGAATTCATACAGCCCCCATGGCATTCCAAAGTCTGTCTTATGGTGATCTTTGGGTCTCACCGGGATTTGCCAAAATCCTTTGGCCAGATCCAGTGTTGATATATAGGGAGCCGCTCCTATCCGCTCTACGAGTTCCACCACCCTAGGCATTGGAAACGCATCAAACGTGGCCACTTCATTTACTTTCCGATAATCCACGCAGAGTCTTAG
>NW_017729024.1:48186061-48197540 GCF_001723915.1 Gavialis gangeticus | reverse complement strand
AACGTTCCACCAGTCTGTTAGTTTGCGGGTGGTAAACTGATGTCTTCAGCTGTCTGATCCTCAGCATCTGACACATGCCTTTTAGGACCCCAGACATAAAGTTCCGTCCCTGATCCGTCAATATTTCCCGTAGCACCCCCATTCGGGATATCCATTTTACCAACTCCTCCCTAATACGGGGAGCCGTCACGGACCAAAGCAGAACAGCGTCCAGGTAACGACTGGCATAGTCAACGAACACCAGAATATAGTGGTACCCATTACAGCTACGCGGCAGGGGTCCCATGACATCCATGGCTATACGAGAAAACGGGAGATCAATAACTGGCATCGGTCTTGGGTGCTCGAGGTGGCCGATCTTCTCTGGTTTTCTGGCAAATTGTACATTCGGCACATCTGCGTGCCATATCGTCTCCCAATCTGGGCCAGTAAAACCATCGAGTTATCTTACTTATGGTGCGATCCCTCCCCATGTGGCCTCCCATGGGTGTAGCATGTGCCAGTTGCCACACCGTCTTTCTAAAATATCATGGCACCGCCAATTGCACTCGACTCTCCCCCTCCCTGTTCTCAGGTGTCACCCGGTTATAAGAGGCAATTCCTTACCTCGAATCGACACCTTGAGTTGTCAGGTTGAGCTGGAGACGGGGTTGGGTCCATAGCCTGCATCCACCAGTGCTGTAGCTCTGGGTCCTCCTCTTGTGCTTGTCAGAATTGGGGCCCACTAGAGACGTCTCTCCAATCGACCATCTCGGTGTCTCTTTCCATATTGGCATCCTCTCCACCTTCAGCGTCTCCAAACCACCCATCTCTGCGCGTCAATTCCTTGCGAGCGACTTCCACATCCCGCACCCTCTCTAATACCTCATACAGCGGGGCCCAATCCCGCCCTAGTAACATCTCACAAGCTAAACAAGGGGCCAGGCCTACTACTAACTCTCCATGGTAATTCATAACCTTCAAACGGGTTTTAACTCGACAAAGGGTCTGCGTCTCACCATGAAGGCATAACACCCTTACCGGTTCTATCTGTCCAGATGAGACCTCTGGCAACAGATCCGCCCTTAGCAATGACTGCGCACAGCCCGAATCTAACACAGCTCGGACTATACGGTCTTCAACCCACACTCGCACCACCGGCCTTTCCCAGACTGGCTTACCTTCCGCTGTCCCGAAACTGCAGTCCATGGGCTCCCCAGTGGCCTGCTCTCCAGGGATTTCCCTCATGCTCCTTGAGATGTCTGTGGGCCATCGTCTCTCAGCTGTACGGCCTGGGCACTCCCTAGCAAAATGCCCCCCACTCTGCCACAGTGGTAGCACACCATATCCCCCCCTTGTGATCGATAGTTGGGTCTGCATTTTTCCACCTCCCTAGGTGCTGATGTCATCACTGTGGAACCCCATTTCTCCCTGGGGTAATGCCATTCAGCCCCCGCAAAAGATTCAGCTAACTTCAATGCTTCCTCACACGTTTCGGGAGCGTGTTGCCTCACCCAGCGCTGTGTTCTCTCTTCTAAGTCGTTAAGGAATTGCTCTAATATAATTTTGTCTACCAATGTGCACATTGTGCATGTCGGTAACTTTACCCATTTTCCAAACAGGTCTCTAAGTCGTTGTAGTGAGCCTTTCAGTTGTCTATCTTCAGCCCCTTTCTTGGCTCTAAACAGCCGCCGATAATGTTTGGAATCAAGCTCAAGGTGGTAAAGGATTGCCGTTTTCACTGCCCCATAGTCTTGGGCCTCATCTCGGTTTAGAGATTGGTAGGCCTCCTGGGCCGTGCCCGCCACCAGGGCTCCAGCAGTTGGGTGGCCCAATACCTCTTCTCAAGGCCTGCCACAATAGCCTGGCATTCGAAAGCCTCAATATAAGCCTTGGGATCATCATCGGCGGTCATCTTCGGCACACCCAGCGTTGTGGGATTGTGCTGCGCCAGCAGCTGCTGCTGGGATCCCACTATCTGAGTTAAAGCCTGTAAGTTCTGAGCTAGCAGGTCAGCCGGGCCCATCTCAGTGGTTTGCATCCCAATCTGAAGTATTCCTACACTTTCCTGGCCAATGCACCACGTTGTCCCCGGCCTCGTGCCACCTGTGGTCTCCACTTCCCTGCACCGACTCAGCGATGTGCCGACAGACTTCTTCCTCGCCTGCATAGATGTCCCAGCCCTATTGCAAGGGATACTTCCCACCACTGATCCGTCACCCTGAACCCTCAGCTGCGTGCTTCCTCACAGTGATCCCTCTATAAGGCGTACCTCCCTGACCTACCACCAGCGCCCCTATGATATTGCCCAGGAGTGATGTCTCCTGGATGGTTATATAGCGCTGTCCCCTTTATTCCTCAATCGACGCCATCTATTCTAGGCAGCAATCCCACCCTAAGCTTTCTCTCCTGCCAGGTGCGTCTTCAGCCTCACACTCCTCTTCGGCACTTCCCGCGCCCCCTGCCACAGCACTTACTTTATGCGGCTCGGGATCTCCGTAGGTGATCTTGATCCCCTGTTTTTCCCCAGCTCTGGCGCCACAGGCTCTATCCGCTGGGGATCCAGCCGTCCCACCTCTTCTCCCAGCCACCGGACTCTCCAACTCTTTGGCTCGGCAGCTCCTGTCCCGCTGGGCTAACGGTAGGGACAGCTTTGCCCGCCGTTTGTTCCCCTCTCTCTCCGCTGCGCCTGGAGCGGTGGCCGCCATTTTTAAATCTCCCAGCCGGCGGCTGATGTCACCATCAGCTGCCGGCTGCGGCTGTACGTAGACGCGGCTAACGAGCCGCACGGGTTCTCCCTCCCTCGCGGCATCCTGCTCTCCTGGTAAGTTTTCTTGGCTTCCACGAGTCCCGGGAAAAAGATCTTTCAGAAATCAGAGTAATTTCCCAATAGTCTGAGACTAGGGTGTGGAAGGTTAAAATCTGGGTCTTCCCCATTTCAGGTATTCCTGAGGTTATTATGGTCTAGATAGGGTGTGTTGGGGCAGGGGAGGAGACTTCATTATTCAGAACTCTGTTTTGTCCCCTATGCCACAGAAGTTTTGTTTTTAAATTCTGAACTTTCACAGGATGAAAAAATTATTTCCTCTTCCCCTAGCACACCAACGAACACCCACTGGTTCTACATTTTGATGAACTGATTGGGGCTTTTTGATGATACATCCACCATCACATCTATGCCTTAACTCTCAATGGTAAATGGCCAGTATCTTATTAGTGATCAAGGTTACTGAAGTTCAGTGGTCATATGCTAAATGGCTGGGGTGAGGCATGTGAACAGAGAGAAATTTTAAGAAATGATAAATAAGTTCATTCAAGAAAGAGTTTGTCAACCTCTTCTCTAGAATAGAATTTTCTTTCATTGTTGTAAAAAGAAAGAAGAATATTTGTGACATCTTTTATTGGATCAGCTGTAAAGTTGGGAGAACTTTTGGACATCATATGCCCTGTTCTCAGACCTGGTCTAAAGTTGAGAGTCGTTATCCTGCTGAAAAGCAACCTCATTTATGCATTTCTCAGACTTGGGCTGAGAGGAAAGGCACTTGATAACCAGAAAGTGTCTAACAGCATTCCCAAATTTGTGGTTGGTCCAATAAAAGATGTCACAAAAAATCTTTGCCTCTTGGGCATTTCCTGAACCATCACAGCTATAACACTTAAACCCTTCTGTAAGAAGTCGGTTTTCCCTGGGAGAGGACACAATATGCAAACCCTTCAAAATTTTTGTTAAAAAAATTAACTGTGTCTCTCTAAGCAGTTCCACAGTGGGTTAAACCAATGGTTCATTTAAATCTGTATCCAGTCTCTGACAGTGACACTAGTAAATGTTTTAGAGAGGGACAGCATGTGAAAAAGACATATCTAGAGTGATCCATCATCCCCTGTCATACCTTCCCTGGTATCTGCCATCATTGCTTAGGGATGTCAGAGTTTAAAACCCTGATGCTTTTTAATAGCTATTAAGGGACCTATCGTCCATGAATTTGTCTAATATGTTTTTGAACTTGCCCATACTATCTATTTCTACAACTTCCTGTGAAAATACATTCTGCAAGTTAATTATACACTGTGTGAAAAGTACTTTCTCTTGTTTGCTTTAAACTTACCTGTTACTAATTTCAGTGGGCCCCCCTAGTTCTAGCATTCTGGGACTTTGTCTAGAGCCCTCATAATTTTATAGACTTCTTTCATCCCCTACTCTGGCTTTCTCTATAAACTGAAGAGTCCTAGCCATTATACTCTTTCCTGGTATGGCTCTGCTCCATACCCATGATCATCTTGGTGCTACCCTTCTCTGATCTTTTTTCTAATTCCACTGCATCCTATTTGAGATGTGAAGACAAAACCTGCATAAAAAGTTCAAGATGTGGGTGCATCATGGATACATATAGTGGTGTGATGTTTTTGTTTTCCATTTTGTTTTCAATTCTCTTCAATAATGATGCCCAACATTTTATTGGCTACCACTGCACATTGATCTGATGTTTGTAGAGAACTATCTACAATGACTCCAAGGCCTCTTTCCTGAGTTGAGACAGACAGTGCATTCAGAGCCCAGCTTTGTGTATGTATAGTTGAGGTTACTTTTCCCCATGTCATTGCATTGTATCTGGCCACACGGAATTTCAGCTGCCACATTTTTGCCCACTCTGGCTTGTAAGATCTTTCTGCAACTTGTCTTTGAAAACCAATAGACCAAATTTTGCTCTGTTACAGCCAAGCAACCCCATTCACACCACCTGGCCAACATTTCTGCTCTAACTCAGTTATATGATTGTAACTGAAAGCAGGAATTGGTACAGGAAATATAAAGGACTTGCTAGACAACAGAGTCTATATCCCTCATTTAAGAAGCTTGTTAAAAAAAGAAAAAAGCAGAGTAAATTAAGGATGACTTTTGCATAGTCACAAACAGAATATTTCTAAAACAGTCACTTCCAGGGCAAGTCATCTGAAATTCTGTTTGCTATGATTCCTGCTATTTCTGTGCTATGTTTTTCTGCCTCTCATTCCAAATTCTCACTTGATCCCACTATGAAGTGCTTGTGCTTTCAGCAGCACAATCACTTGCTGAAGAAGTGAGTGTGATGCTATAGATTCAAATTAGGCTTTAATTGCAGACCTTGTAGGGGGTGGGAGAGGGAGGAGTAAAGCACTGAGTACATATTTTTTCAGATGTCAAACAAATCTATTCTAGAATGATGAAAAATGAATGCTAAGTAAATTAGCATTGAAATCTGAGGGCCATATTATAGAATCATAGAAAATTAGGGATAGAAGGGACCTCAGGAGGTCATCTAGTCCAACCTCCTGCTCAGAACAGGACCATCACCAACTAGAAGACTCCAAACAAGTCTTTGTCTAACCAGGTCTTCAAAATCTCCGAAGATGGAGATTCCACAACAGGGTAGCCTGTTCCAATACTTTACTACCCTCCTAGTGAGAGTTTTTTTTCTAATATCTAAACTAAACATGCCTTGCTGCAATTTGAAACGTTAGGGCATGTGTGCATGACACTTTAAAGCAGGTTAAATGCTTTTGCACCGCTTTAAAGGTGTTGGTGTTTGCATGCCATGGCGGTGTATTGCACATTAATTTGGCAGTGTAATGCGACTTAAATAACTTTGGGGGTGCAGCAAATTAAAACACCTCTGAAGAGTTTTAGTTTGCTGTCCTACAGCTGTGCAGTGAAGCACTGGGCTCCGTGCAGCTCAGAGGCTGTGCAGGCAGCCTGGCAGCAGACCAGGAAGGCAGGCTCCACTGAAGCAGGGGTGGGGTATGGAAAGCAGTGAGTCTGATTGTTTTTTCTTTTTTATTCTTTTTTTCCCCTCCCTGGAGCCTGCCTGCCTGCCTGCATGAGTTGCACAGGGATCTGGTCCTTCCCTCTGTGGCTGTGGTGCCCCTGGACTGCCCGAGCCAGGTACCTGCAGACAGGTGCCACCACTGCTGTGGAGGGAAACACCAGTGTCCCCCTGCCTGCCCCCCCAGCTCAGGGACTGCTCCACCTACCGGCAGCTTGCTCTCCCCTCCTCACCACCAGAGAGGCAGGTAAGACATGGGTGTACACAATATGGGCGTTTACTTTGTACTAAATTGAAGCAGTGTTTTTAAAAACCTGCCACTTCAATTTAGGGCAAAGTATACCCCCATTTCATCTACACATACCCTAGGTCATGTACATTAGAAGAGCTCTGTGAAAAACAAAAGCAAAGCCTGAGGCATAACTACTAAGATCTGTGCCATGGGCAATGGCAGCACCAGGGGCCAGGCTGGCTATGGCAGTGGCTAGATTAACAGTAGTGTCGGCTGCCATTTTAGCTATCTCTCCCTCTAAATGGGGACCCAAGGCTGCTGTCCCAGTCACCAACCCTTGTTTCATAGTTGCATAGTTAGTAGGGTCGGAAGGGACCCGAGCAGGTCATCAAGTCCGACCCCCTGCCATGGCAGGAAAGAGTACTGGGGTCAAATGACCCTAGCAAGGTGATTGTTATGCTACTTATCAAAGCTATGCCAGTGTGCATCAGCTGTGGATTTGGCTCTGATATTTCTAAAAGTTTCCATGCTGTGAAAGTTCCTGTTTAAAGTATTACTTATTAAGATTCACCTGATCCACTTCTACTGTAGAAATCTCTACTTCAAAGGCAACAGTCAAATTCTACTCTTGTGCCAGTTACGCAGGCTTGGATTTGACTAAGACTGACCAGCTTCACATCAACATCTACCTACTTCAAAATCCAACACTCACTAAAACCTGCAGTGAAAATAACATCATCACAAGAAAAACAACTTGAAAACAAGCTAATTCCACCCACAGCATCACATCTTGCTCAGTTTGATGGTATAAATCTGGAATTTTCTCCAGCTCCACTTGTAACTATGTGGCCTTTCTTCTATAAATAAGTGAAGTTAACAAGGATATAATGTAGCTTAGACTAGGATTCATGTTTTGGTTATGTGCCCTATTGAGGTTTAATTTATGCTCGTCATTTTCCTGGTGGTACTTGCCCTGTGAGATATAGGATTAAAAGGAACTCAGATAAAATTAATAGTTGCATGTTTATTGTTTATTAGACCCTCAACAATCCCAGGGTGCTTTGCAAACCACTGATTGAATCCCAAAGTTTCTGCTCACTTTGGTTATCGGGTAAAACTCCTAGGAAGTCAGTGCAGGGAGTTTGCTTTAGTATTAGTAAAATTGACTACTTCCAGTTTTGGCCTCATAATATGTACAAGAATCATGTTACACCTAATAACAGCTTATCGCCTATGCCTTTAGAGGACATTTGCCAGCACACAGCATGGAGAATGAGGAAAAAATGTAGCCAGTAACATAGAGTCAAATACATTATATCCTTCAGGTTCCCCTCTTACCCCACCAAGAAAATACAGGGTTAAAACTTTCGAGACTGAACCCAATGCACTATAAAATATAAAGAAATTACTGAGTTTTGTTCCAAAGGGGAACTGATCAAAGATTCCTGAATCTTCAGCCACTGACAGATTTTCTAGTTGAAAATTCATTTTGGAAAGTAAAAAGTGTTTTTACAAAAATGTCATTGATTTTGACTACCAAAATTAGGATATCTTTTCAATTCTTTAAAAAAAAACACACAACTTTTTTTTAATTTAAAAGGACAAATTTTGAAGAAAAAAAAATTCCACCATCTTATATTTGTTCTTGAGCAGTTTTTGATCTGTTCAGAAAAAACCAAGGCTACATTTATCCTGCCAAGGTTTAGCTCTTCTTTGAACTATGTATTCCCACAAAGGAGCAGTACATATTTTGTTGTGAATCCTGTCCACATTTTAATATCTTCTGCCTTTTCTTTTATCTGCTGTGAAAACTCTGGTTTATAAGAGAATCGTTGCGGTGACGCAATGCAGCACTTGGACAGCTAGCTATTTTTGCTATATTAATTTCACCCCTCTATTGTGAGTGGGGTGCCTTCCAAGGGACTGTCTGTCATCACCAACCTCACATCAATTTTTCCCCTGTTATTCTATTTGTCTTTTCGTTTTACTTAAAAGGTTAATCCACTGGTTAGATTTCAGGATCATGGCCAAAGTACTCGGCTCCTGAAGAGAGTTCTGAGCTAATCAGGAAAAGGAGCCTGTTCAACATCTGGCTTATATTAGCAAGTAGCTTTGTGTCTGAATGGTGAGCTCACAGAGCAAGATACCTTGAGCTGCTATTGCTTAATTTTGGATGGATTACTAAGGTCACCATTAATGTCAGAGAGGGTTCTGACAAAAGTCTTGTACTAATGGTTTCCTGTTTGAAATTCCTGCACATTAATCTGTAGGCAGGATTTGCTGGTCACTGTAACTATAATGTTGTATTTGTGTGGCTGGCATCAGGATATTTGAAATACCAGCACTAACCACTGAGGTTTCAGTTGAGTGATTTGACTAAGGAGCAAGAGGTGAGAAGTCCTGGATTATTCTGTACTAGCCTCTGCCATGTGCTTTTGTGTATCTTGGTGTAGTGCATTAGTGGAAGAGTAGCA
Source organism: Gavialis gangeticus (assembly GCF_001723915.1). Taxonomy (NCBI): domain Eukaryota; kingdom Metazoa; phylum Chordata; order Crocodylia; family Gavialidae; genus Gavialis; species Gavialis gangeticus. The sequence continues at coordinate 48,189,054 of NW_017729024.1, read as the reverse complement.
CACGTTTTTTGCTGTATTTACAAGTCTGTTAACCCGGCTGCCTCAATTAACTCCAGCACAAGGGGGGAGATATAACTAGGGCTGACTCTATCTACTGTACCAAGATCTTCTAAAATTTTTCAGGTGCTGTACAATCCTGGAAGATGCCTACTACAATACAGTAAAAGTAAAGTCATAAGAACCCCTTAAGCTTTGTTTGGCCTAAATCCAATGAAAGATAGTGCTGTAGTATGTGATCATTGCTGTAAAGCATTGCATCCCCCCTCATAATTAATAACCAGACACTTACAGTGCATGAACTGCAGATAGTTGAGATGGTTGTCAACAGTGACCTGTTTATCAGTTGACTTGCCTCCATGGGAAATATCTATCCTGGTCTGTGCTCTTTCAGAATCATAGAAAATGAAACCCAGCCCTGGGTGTAAATCTTATCATAGAATCATAGAAGTAGGGTCAGAAGGGACCTTGTAGATCTTCAAGTCCGACCCCCTGCTTGGGCAGGAGAAAAATTGGACTCAAATGAGTCCAGCCAGGTAGGCATCAAGCCTCTTCTTAAAGACCCCCAGGGTAGGAGCCAGAACTACTTCCCTTGGAAGTTGCTTCCAGATCCTAGCCGCCCTAACTGTGAAGTAGTTCCTGCGGATGTCTAATCTAAACCTACTCTCCAACAACTTGTGGCCGTTATTCCTTGTTATGCTAGGGGGGCGCTAGGGGAAACAGTGTCCCTCCCAAACCCTTCTGGTCCCCCCTTGCTAAGATTTCTCTGCATCTGTTTGACACCTAGGTTTCTAGTTTTACTGTTTCTTTAGTTCAGATGCAGATTTTTTCCCTTAAGGAGAAACCATGAATTCTGAGGCTCCACACCAAAAACTCTCCCTGAAGAGCAGCATTGTATGATTATTTTGGGGCCAACCTCTTTGCAGGTGTAAATCAGTGTTGCTCAGGCTTTATCAGACGGCCAAAGTGAAGATTGGTATTGACTGGCAGAGAATCTTAAACTATAAAAAAAAATTTTGCTTAGAGCATTTTAAAGAGCTTTCTACTGGTTTACAGGGATTTTTCTAGCCTGGATTTTATTCTGATTAACTTCTTTCTAACTGGATCTAGTTAGTATTGGTGAGCCACACCTGCAAACTCTATAATACCTAGAAAGTTTAACTCTGAAGGGAATTTTCCTTCCATTTAAGAAAAATTTAAAGTAATTTGGAAATATGCCAGACTCCTCTCTCTCTTTTCCTACTCTAGCTTCATTGATTTTAGTAGAATTATTCATTAATTGCACTGGAACAAATGAGCTGAAAGCCAGCCCCATAGTTTTGGAATATATCTGCCAATCATATAGAAGACTTCTTTGGCTATACTTTTTTATCCATGGACTTGAAAACACTTTATGGATGGGGAAATTGAGAACAGAAGGACTTGGGTGACTTGACGGAGTCATTCAGAAACTCATACCTAGGATACCACCCTATTCCCCTGGGACGCAGTCTGTCTTCTCTCCACTGGACCATGGCTGCTTCCCATATCTGCTACCATTTGTACTTTATATGTGACTGAATTAGTTTACAGTGACTATCAAGGACCACATGATTAGCTATCATAAGTCATCCTAGCTCCATGGAAGTCCTGGGAGCTGGGCTGGTTTACAGCCACAGATAATTTATCCCCAAAGTTGTAGTACAGGTTCTCCAAATTTACTTTGGTAACAGTGTATGGGACCAGGTCTTTTAGAAATAGGCAATATCAGAAAAATCTTACATGTGAATGAACATTGTCAAATAACCCCCCTGAATAACCAGATGCATAAGCTGAATATGTCAGCAGTGTGCCCTTGTTGTCAAGAAGGATAACGGCATACTGGGCTGTACTAGTAGAACTGTTGCCACCAGATAAGGGAAGTAATTATTGCTATCTATTCTGCATTGGTGAGGCCACATCTGGAGTACTGTGTTCAGTTTTAGGCCTCCCCACTATAGAAAGGACGTGGACAAATTGGAGAGAGTACAGTGAAGAGTAACGAAAATGGTTTGTGGGCTGGAGCACATGACTTAGGACGAGAGCTGTATGCCTGGATCCTATAAGCCATTTAATTAAGAATCTTGGAGACCAGCGGGGAGAGATTTCACTACATGAGACCCAACAATTCAGGGAGAAGCACCAAATGCAGAGCCTCACAATAGAGCAGTCAGAGGCTGTAGTGAGTGGAGTGAGAGAAAGAAGAGAAGAAAGACGAGCGTAGACTAGAGCAGAACATCTAAAACTGAAAAGAGAGACCTATCTCAAGGAGAAGGACACCCACCAGTTGTGGGGCAAGTAATGAACCAAAACAGGGAGGAATTGAGACCCAGTGACTCCTATACACCATCAACAGAACATTACGACTCATTGCCTGAGAGGAAAGGGGCAGAGTGTAGGGGTGGTGGAGCCTTGCAGAGGGCCAGCCTCTTGTCAGGTGGACCAACTCTTATGGTACCATCCATCCTCCCAGACATTATCAAACATCAAGACATAGCAGGTGAGACGAAGGGCAGATGAGGCAGAGGTCCTGGTGATCATAACCTGACAAAGGGAGGCAGGAAGACGTACATGCCCACACATTCCAGCCCTATTTTTCTATGATTTGGTCAGGGTCACTCAGCTTTTGCAGTCCCTCATGCAAAATAAGATAATTGATTCACAAGAAGAGTCTAGTAATCTCTATTTGGAGGATGAAATAGGGCAACTGGGTGTAAGATGTAGTTTTCTACGTGGGGCCATAAAGATGGGGGGTTCAGCAGTTCTGTGAAGGTTTAGTATGGGTGCATATCACAAAACCAACATCTTAACTGACATCATTGTTGGAAGACAGAGCAACAAGGCCAAGTAAAAGGGCCAGATCCAAAGCCCACAGAAGTCACTGGGGGAGTCTATTGATTTCTAAGAGCTTTGGATCAAGCCAATACAAGCACAGAGTGGGAACACACTACTTTTCTGTAACAAAATAAGGACCACCT
>NW_017729024.1:48177507-48181061 GCF_001723915.1 Gavialis gangeticus | reverse complement strand
GGATGCAAGGTGGATACTGGGGAAGTAGATGCCCCAAAAGTACAGAACCAAGTATAGTTATATTTGCCACAGGCTTTTGGCTGGCATTGTCATGTATAAGGAATGTTTGTAACCTTCTGTATGGATGAAGTCCGATTCAGTGCCTTGTACACTGCTTGCCACTTTTATCCCTGCCATCACTGCTTAACCTTGGTTAAAGACTAGTGGGCAAAATTGTGAATAGCTCCCAAAAGAAAATCTCTAATTTAAAAAAAAGAAATAAGTGATTTTTTTTAAGTGTTTTAATATTGCAAAGTTACAACAACTTTCACAAGCTTACTGTAAAATGAAAGAAATGAAGAGTTAAAGAAGTTGCAAATCTTGCACTGCCCACATAATAAACACAGATATGAGTACTCTTATCAAGGAGAAAGAAGTTCATATTTCATCACAGCATGCATTCAACAAAGGAGAGGGAGAAAGGACAGGTCACCAGATTATTAAATTAAAGGAGTGAACAGCTCTGGCCAAGATAACTTATTATGTAGTTAGTTATTTAGATATTTAACAGTGCTGTGTAGCCAGTGCCCCAGGCACTTTTGCCCCTTATTAAAAAGAGTGAAATAACACAGCTGCCTTCTCCTCACCACAAAACTTCCTCACCCTCAGATCCCATTTCAGACACGTTTCTGTGCAAGTTAAGCACATGTTTATATGTTTTGCTGGATATTGGCTAAAGTTAGGTACAGGTGTTTTTGTTGTCTCTGTACAGGGATGAACTTCACCTGCAGTAAAGACATTTTTTTTAAATGATTTAACTTTAAGGACTTCCAACTGCTTTTGGAGTTGTGGCTTGCCTCACCTAATTGATTTTAATTCCTACCCACCAAGGAGTAATGTCCAGTATTCAGGTAAACGTATAATAGGCCCTGGCTTGTCAGTACTTGGTATCTTGAAAAATCTGATTCTTATGCGTAATCAAGAAATGAATAGCTAAATTTGACAAAGCGAAAGCTAAATGGAGGGCAAAGACAAGCAGAACTTTTGTCCAACTGGCAACCCAGAAAGGTCTTTAAAGTTCCATTCAATGACTTGACAGGGAGGGAAAAATTAAAAAAAGAAATTGCCTGATGCACATTGGAAATTATTCATCAAATTAAAAAAAAAACAAAAACGTTATTACCAAAAATAAATAAATAAACCAACCTGATTGGTGATAAGTAAAGGGGAAATATAAGATTTGTACACAGAAGATAAAATCTCAGCCAAAAGCCACTAAGTGGAAACAGAGCTGAAAAATTTCAACAGCATCTTGTACATATAAACTCCCAACTAACCTGATTCAAGTAACAATGTAACGGCCTCCTACTGGCTGTGGGGCTGCGCCAGACATACAGCACTGTGTATTTTTCTTTGTGGTATTGGGAGTGAAAGGTTAGACAGCGGCACAGCTTATAAAAAGCAGACTTTGCTTCAGATATTTCTTTTAACCTTCATATAATAATCCCAGGCCTAGATCAGAATTCCAGGAATGGGACAAAGAGAAAATGAGGATTATTTGCCTTTCAGCTTTGTAATGTCAAGTTATTATTTCTGCTTTAATTAGGAGTCTTTCTTGCCATATAACAAAAAAATTTTAGTTTAGATATGGTGATGTAGCAATAGTGCCTGTCTTATCAAGGCAGGTGATTTATGTGTTATAACAAAATAGCCTAGATTATTCAGAACTGACATAATGCGGTACCTATAGTATCCATGCTGCTATCTATAACCAAGGAGACATCTTGTGACTTTTGTTACTATACCGTCAACACCAACAGTTCCCAAACTGTAGTATATGTACCCCTGGAGGGGTATGCAAGACTTCTCCCACGTACCCCACCAGAGATATTATGTAATGACAGATTTAATTTTCAATGTAATAATAATCAGCATTAAGGGGTTAAAATATAAAATGTATGCGGGTAGGGGTACACAGGCAGCTGGTAAATCTGGAAGGGGTCCACAATAGGAAAATGTTTGGGAACCTCTGGTCTACATAATTTTGCCATAGAGAGGTGCAGTGTTTAGATTTCACATGTACTGGAGCAAAAAACGTCATGGTTAGATTAGGATGATAATTACTTTTTGAAGTCATTTGCACACTATAAGTTTTAAAATAGAACTTTTGGTTTGTTATAAATTTTACTCCTAGAAGGAGACATTTTCTTCTCTCCTTCTCTTTCTCCTTTCTCATGCTTCATCACTAGAAAAGAAAGAGGAGAGAAGGAAAACCAAAAGCCCCCTGAAATATGCAGGATTCTTGACCCCTCTGACCCTTTACTTCAACAAGACTCCCCAGTCACTTCCCTTCTGTCTTTTGACCCAGTTCCTAGTACTGAGATTACCTTTCCCCAGGTAGTTGATGTGCTTTCTCCAGGCATCTGAAAATAGATCCCTCCCTGCCCTTTTCATCCTGCCATTCCTCAACTTTCAGTAGGTTTTAATACTACATTAGGTTCTGATAAACATCTGAAGAAATTTAACTTAAAATTTTGGTGTTCTGCGTGGTCTGGAGGGTGGGGAAAAAAGTGAATCTTACCTTGAAACACAGAGACTAGAGTGACATGAGCTGCTTCGGTGCAAGCTCTCTGAATGTGAACTGTGGCAGTGATGTGGGCTCCCTGGGGGCTGAGATGGGTAATTAGCCATGTTAGCCTGAAGTCAGGCAGAAAGCAGGGTAGATTTTCACCTTGTAGGGCAGAAGTGGGCAATTATTTTGGCTGGCTGGGCCACTTAATGAGTTGTGGTGGTTGGCACTGGATTCACAACCGAGCCCCGATACCTTGCTCTGGGAGAGCACAAGCTTCAGACTGACCACAACTCCTCCAGTTGATAATAGACAAATTTTATTGAACCACAGTGATAGGAAATAAAAGCAATGCAGGCAAAGCAAGCAAGATGACTATAACATACATTACCCAAATTCCCCGGTGCCCAGAATGTACACAAGGTAAGCAGTCTGGCCGGCTGGTACATAAACGCCACCTTGAGTATGCAAACACCACCTTTGCTTAAATGTCTGACATCAGCAACCTTGGAGGTCAGGGGGCTGATGCCAACTGCCCATTTGCTGTTTTGAAAACTCCTCCCTTTGTATTCTTTCTTCTCCAATGACTCTTTGGGCATCATTAATTGGTCTTCCTGTGGTCATCATACTCTCCATGTTCTGTCAGCCAAAATCCCATTTTCATAAACTTATCACATGTACACATCCTAATTTGGGCTTTAGCAGTGTTTTCCCAATTTTGTCTGTTCCCCCAAAACTGGAAAGCCCAAGGGCTTTTGCAAGTGGGCACTGGAGCCAGACTTTCTCTATTATGAAAAGAAAGTTTGCATACTTTCAATTTCCCAGAACATGTATTGTCCACAGACACCCTGTCTTCCATGAAGGCTATGAAACTGTGATAAAACAGGCTTTTAGAAATCAGTTAACCCTTGCTGTTGCCCTGGACCATTGTTCTACTACAATATCTAGTTTACCTTCAAGCCAATTCCTAAGTACAAACCTCTACATATCATTTTCTAGCTATCAG
>NW_017729024.1:48172192-48172507 GCF_001723915.1 Gavialis gangeticus | reverse complement strand
TCTACTACAATATCTAGTTTACCTTCAAGCCAATTCCTAAGTACAAACCTCTACATATCATTTTCTAGCTATCAGTGGTGAGCTGTCAAGGGCTGGGCGCACACAACTTTTCAAAATATATCATTATTAAAATAAAATTTTAGATTAAAACCAAGTCGTATATTAAAGATCAACCACCTACTATAACATATTTTAAATAAAATTAAAAAAATATTTTGTCCTGATTTTGTTTTATTGAGTAGTGTACATAGAGGTAATTATATAACAGCTCAAAATAAATTCCTATTCCTGTATGTTGTGGGGGTGGGTGGGTAT
>NW_017729024.1:48171893-48172181 GCF_001723915.1 Gavialis gangeticus | reverse complement strand
CCCACTGGGGGCACCCCACATTGTGCTCCTACCCATGCCCACCATACCAGCCCCAGCCAGTGCACATAGCTTCCCAGCAGGGTTGCCTTCCACCCACTCTGCCACCTGCAGGTGACTGCTCATTGCACCAGGTGGGCAGAGTGGGTGGAAGGCATCTGGGAGCTGGAGCTGGAACCCCATGCACTGGGGCAGGAACCACCCAGCTGCAGCTTCCCTCCTGTCTGGCTGGGCACATGGTGCCTGAAATGTGTCCCCACCGCTGCTGTCACTTCCCTGAACTACCTTCTG
>NW_017729024.1:48162861-48166893 GCF_001723915.1 Gavialis gangeticus | reverse complement strand
ACCACCCAGCTGCAGCTTCCCTCCTGTCTGGCTGGGCACATGGTGCCTGAAATGTGTCCCCACCGCTGCTGTCACTTCCCTGAACTACCTTCTGCCTGGTATGACATAGTAGGGGCATGAGGAGGAGCAGCCACTAAAGTTTGGGGGAGCTGAGTAATACCCAGGTGGCTGCAGCAGCAGCCCCCTGGGGAAGCTGTGCATGCTGGCCATGGCCAGGGCTGGAGCCAAGGCTTGGGCTGTGCCATCAGCTGGTGCAGGGTGAATGTGGGTAGCAGCAGAGTGTGGGCTGCTTCAGGCAGAGCTGGGCAGCGTTCACCCCAGGTGGGACACTACAGGGGCAGCTGTGGCCTGGGTACAATCAATTAGCAAGCTGGATCTGGCCTGTGGGCCATATTTTGCCCATCTCTGTGAGACTAACTAAAACTTTCATAAGCAGCAAATTGTTTCATCAGATACTACCTGCCATTCTGGCACTCCCACTGAAGTGGTACCTGGGGCTGTTGCCTTCCTTGCCCCTCCCAAGTCACACTATTGAACATCTGACTTGTTACCATAAATTCCCAATCTAAGTCCTTGACTTTTTGTGGTTCCACAATCATTAACTGAAGGTTCCGGTAAGCCAGGGAATAAGCTGCTTTGAAGCCCAGCTCTAAGGCCCCCCCTGCTCTGTGGGCCAAACCCCCCCAAAACCAGTTTATCTGTGTTCATGAGACGCAGGTTGACAAAGAACTTTGGGGTGAGAAGAGGGAAATCCCTGAAGAACAGGAGACAAACAGGCAGGGTTTATCCTAATTATCCTAATAACCTATCTAAGCTTTAGATGAGAAAAATGTGTGTAGACTGTTGTGCCAAACTCCGGCCTCACATTATACTGTGTTCCCCCTGCTAAGACTACATATTTTTCTTTGGGATGTGTTGGGCTGAGCCAAGTTCCCGACAGGGGGCATGTGTAGATGAAATGGGGGCCCTACATTGAAGCAGTGGGTTTTAAAAAACACAGCTTCAATTTAAGGCTGATTAAGCCCCCATGTCATGTACACACCCCGCTGACTTACCTGCCTCTCTGCTGGGGAAGGGAGGGGAGGGGAGGGCGAGCTGCTGGTGAGCAGAGTGGTCCCTGGGGGGCAGGGGGGGCTGGTGCTTCCTTCTGTGGCAGTGGTGGGCCCCCCCCCCACACCTCCCAGGCTGCTCCTGCCTGCAGGCACCCGGTTCTGGTGGTCCCAGGGCCATCACAGCCATGGAGGGAAGCACTAGGCCTCTGTGCACCTCAAGCAGGCAGGCAGGTTCCAGGGGCAAAAAAAGAAAAAAAATCAGGCTCACCGCTCTTCTTGGGCAGAGCCGGCTTTCCTGGGCGGCTGTCAGGCTGCCTGCAGGGCTTCCTGCAGAGCCCCTGAGCTGCATGGAGCCTGGTGCTTTGCTCCTCAAAGGAGTTTGTTTGCTGTGCCCCAAGTCATTTAAGGTGCATTATGCCACCTAATTTCCTCCAGCGGCTGGAATTAATGTGCAATACACTGCCAAGGCGTGCAAACACTGACACCATTAAAGTGGTGCAAAAGCATTTAGACCACTTTAAAGTGCCATGCACACATGCCTGTCATTTTGTCTACACATGGCCAAGAAGACTTGAAGGGTTTGGACCCAGTCAAACCCATGGAAGAAACTTTCTTTTTTATTCGTAGTGTTCCACCGTCACTCCCGCTCACATTCTTCTTTGTGGCAAATGGAATTTATGCCCTGTTTATTCTGCCTGGTTGATTTATAAGTAGATTGCACACACAAGTGCAAAGCTTTTAGTCTGAGTGGAAAAACAAAAGAGCTCAAACACACTGGAAATACCATATATGGTAATGGCAGAGGACTCTTAAGGCATCTTGAATGTCTCTTTCCTTTTCAGTGTTGTATCAAGGAAGACAGACTGCTGTTCATTATTAATGTGACATTTTGATGCAAGAGGCACTTGACACTATGTGATGTTATCCCAGGGTCTGTCCCCCACTGAGCCACATTCCCCCTATCACTGCACCACTATTAACAGTACATACTGCAGTGAAGACCAAACAGAGCAGTACAGAAAAAGTTGATGCAAGTGACAGAAACAGGGTCTGAATTATTTAACTAAGGAAAACATTTTCCATTTGGAGAAAAAAAAACATTTTGGAGCTGTGGATGTAACACTTTAGATGATATCTCAGGATTTCTCCCCCTAAATCTTCATATCAGTAATCACATTGGGGGAGGGATTATTAAAAGGAAAATAGCTTTCAATTTGCCCCCAGGAGGAGATTTGGTTATAAAGTAATGAAATAATGTTACTCCTGAGTGATTTCTAGGCCAGTATTATTCCTTGTGAAAATATAGTCTGTCTTGTGCCTAAGCTTAATATATTTAAGACTAGTAGATTTGTCCTAAAGTGGGTTGCTCTCTCTGCATCATCACCTGTGTGAACTTAATCGGGGGTTGAAAATTATTTGGGCCTGAAGGCCACGTAGGTTCTTTTGGTGAGCCATGGGCTGGGTCAGCACCTCCTCTTCCCCCTTCCACAACAACTCACCAAAACTGACCCAGCTCAGGATGTGCAGCCCGCAGGGAGGGGAGGTGGACCAGTAGTGACTCCACGTCCCGCCACATACTTGGAAGCAGCAGGCAGGACTGGGCCAGGAGAGGTGGGTGGCACTGGGGCATCCCATCACGTGCCAGCCTGCAGCTCACCCTGGGATGCCTGTATGGCAATGACAGCCCCCAGCCCTGCTGGCTCAGCGTGGGGTGTAGCGGCATGGAGTGGCACAGGTAAAGTGGCAGTGGTGGGAGCCCTGATAAAGACGCTGTGTCCACAGCCAGCCCTAAATGGAGCTCCCCATCTAGCTGTGTGGCCTACCTACATGGCTCCTGGACAGTCTCCATGGAGACTGGGCCCTGGCCCGGGCCCTGACCCTGGCCTTGGACTCAGCTCCCTCACCAGGGTGTTGCCACTGCTGCTGCTGCCCCCATGCCACCCCACTCTGCTCTGCACCACTATGCCCCATGCTGAGCCAGCAGGGCTGGGGGCTGCCACTGCTGCATGGGTGAGCTGCAAGCTGGCATGGAACAGGGGTGCCCCAGTGCCACCAGAAAGGCTGAGGGACCCACCTCAGGCCAGGCAAAGTCACTCCAATGGCCAGACTCAGCTCATGGGCCGTATTTTTCCCACCTTTGTTTTAAACACTAAGATATTGCCTGTTTTTCTTAAACTTACTCATGCTTAACAGTCTGTTTCCTGGGTGCATTTTCCAAACGGTGGCAGCCAAAGAACAGCATGAGTGAAGCTGTTAGGAAAAATGAGAGAGATGCTGGCTGAGATTTTTCAGAGCAGTCCAGAGGACCTACATATCTATTTTGCCATTAATTTCAATGTTAGATATATTTGGATCAGTTTTGCCAACCCCAGACATTCACAAGTTAGCCCTTCCCCCTCCCATGAGTCAATCCCCTCCAAGAAATCATAACAGTTACTCTTCTCTTTCCCTTTTCTTTCCACTTGCCATTCTACTCCTGGCTCATTTCCCCCTCCTTATGATGCTTCCATTTCTATAATGAATTGTATTATTCGTATTAGAGTAGCCCTCCTCAAGATTAAGCACTGATTGTGATATGAGCTGTAAAATAAGTAATGGTCCTTGCTTCAAAGAGATTGCAACTCAGGGAGCCAAAACAGACAGAGGGTGCAAGAAAGGAAGTACTGTTATACCTATTTTATAGACGAGGAGCTGCTGGAGAGGGAAGTTAAGCAACTTACCCAGTCTTGTAAAAAATGACTGTGGCAGTGTCAGGAAAGTAATCCAGATTTCCTGAATCTCAGTCTAGTTCCTTACCAGAAAACCATGTTTCCGCCTTTCCCTTAATGATTTACCCACCTGATGTCTTTGAATCGAATGGGACCCGAATTGAATTAGAAACACCTCAAGAACAAGATGTTTTTGTGGTGTCTCAGTGAAAATGCCAGAAGAATGATAAATTCCCCCCACCCCACAATAGACAAGATTAGCAGCACCGATT
>NW_017729024.1:48154233-48157861 GCF_001723915.1 Gavialis gangeticus | reverse complement strand
CTTAATGATTTACCCACCTGATGTCTTTGAATCGAATGGGACCCGAATTGAATTAGAAACACCTCAAGAACAAGATGTTTTTGTGGTGTCTCAGTGAAAATGCCAGAAGAATGATAAATTCCCCCCACCCCACAATAGACAAGATTAGCAGCACTGATTTATATTGTTCCTATTAAGCCAACTTGAAACAAACAACTCAGAATCCAGAGAAAACAAGGCTTTCGTGTCCTCTGCTAGTGAACAGACACACTTATGTGATTCTTATGCTTAGTAGTTTGGGTTTTTTTTAAATAAATTTTTCATGTTGCAAGCCAAATCAAATCCAAATCTACGAGTTGAGAACCGTAATCCAAATCTATGAGAACCTTAAGTGGCCTTACAACCGACAAACATCTTCCTCCCCCACCAGGGGCTTTAGCTACTTCCAAAGTCTTTTGGCAGGCATCCTACATGCAGGCCCAAGCCTGGAGGCATGAGGTTCAGATGCCCCCAAGTTTTGCCTGCCCTCAGCCATATGGCTGCAGGAGTAGTGAACAATTCAACTTGTCATTTATTTACAGAGCATCCTTCAAGGTGTGAAAGGCTAACTATCCTTCCCTTCTCCCCCATCCTTTTATTTAAGGGAAAGCAGATTTGAAAACATGTTTCTCTTTGTAGCAAGCTATGTAAGTATCCATAAGCCAAAGAATGAGATTTGATTATGCAGCTATTTCTCCTGTGAACCTCAGTTTTGCCCCAAGCTGTCTTGCAGAGGTTTTGAAAATGCAGCCTATGTTTAGCTCACGAACAAGAGAAAGCCTACATTGATCACTTTCTTAAGAGACTTAGCACAGAATTTGTGCTGGGAAGGATTTATGTCCCCTTGACATCAGAAAACAACTCAGGTGTTCAAAAGCAGCCTCCTTTCTTGTCGTCTCAGCTGACATTTACAGTAGTTAGTTCTGCAGAAGAGCCTGTATTCACTGACTTTATTACCCCCATGTACCTTTAAGGTTTTTGAAACTTTGCTTTTGTTTAAAGGTTCTTCCCTGATTTGGAGGCATCCTGGCCAAAATTAAAATAACTACAGCTTCCCAGACTGCTGTGCTAATTCAACCTGATGTTCAAGGGAATTGGTCAAATTTAGTGCTAAACCAGTTAGACTGAGTTGTGCTCTGGCAGGATGGTGAAAGTGTGTGTGTTTTTAATTAATCCCTAGACTAAGTTGAGGGAAAGGATAAAGCATTTTTCAGCAGAATTACTTGTAGTCCCCTCTGCCACAGTGCTGGCTGCTTAGATTTAGCAATTCTTATTCATGTAATCGAGAAATACCATTGGAAGTGGTCCATCCCTTGTGTAGTCCTTGGCTAACTTTGCTCAGGCTTATCTGTTCCTGGTGTGGGGCTGAAGCACTTGAACTGACAGCCTTTAGATTTAAATCTTTTTTGGGATGGTAGCAGAACATACTGACTTTGTGGGGGCCCTTTTGATCCAGGATTTCATTTCCCTTGTATAAACCCCACTGCAACAAAGCGTTTGACTTTAATGACATTAGTAGTTGCATCTCTACCCATCAAAGTGCAGAAATGCATGCTTAGTTTTCATTCAATGTCTCAATGGGATCTAGGCACATATGAAGTGTTTCAGTGAATCCAAGTTCTACATCTACAATTTCTGTGCTATTTGGGACTCCCAGAATGCAAACAGCATATGCTTAGTTCTCCGGGTTTTTCCACAATTTCATTTCAAGAAAACTTTGGTTGCTATTTGGTTTTTGGACTTCTTGATCTGTTTTGTAGGCAAATGACCCATGCTGAAAGGGAGCTTTTCAGCTCTTTTAAATTAGCTGCCCACAGAGGTCAGTTTTTCATTCATAATTTAATTTTTTCCAGGTGCTGCCACAAACGAGAATTGCAAAGATATGTGTTTTGACATATTCTTTAATATGGCATGTGTTTCTTTAATTAAAGAGGCTTTTCCCAGAGTTTTTGATCCTGGAAGTCAAAGCAGGTCAGATGTGCAATCCTGTAAGGGTGGTGAGAGGAACTAAATGCTTACACATTGAAAGATCTTTGATGTACACATCCCCAGGGTGCTTCTTTATAGTACGAGTTAACATCACGTGTAATCACACCCAGAGTGTTTCTGGGTTTATTGGATAAATTAATGCACTCTTCATTTTTGTGGCCATTGGATTTTTCTGGGTTCCTTTTTGCTATAGAGCAGATGTACAAAATGAGGGCCAATGGCCTGGCCTTCTTTCCAGACTATGCATTCAGAAAAGAGGCTTTGATTATTGGTTTCCCAGATGTTAAATGAAATCACATAAAGTGTGTGTTAGCAGTTGGATCTGTATGAGATTTAAGTTAGACAGAAAAAGATAGAAGTCCAAGCCAACTGTTTCTTAAGTCAGGACAAACTAGTACCTTAGCAGTGATTTTTGTGATACTTGTGTACAGAAGACTACCACCTCTGCTCAGGAAACAGAATTCATGTAAATAGTGGAAATATCCAAACAGGCTAGGAGCAGACATTGCATTTGTCCATGGAGAAGCTGTATCTGTGTTTATCCCAGAACAGAAATATCCGAGGGTTGACATGTACACAGAAAACCCTTCTAATCAGGGTTTAGTGAGCAGCTGAATGCACTGCCATTTTTCTGATTCAATGGTGCAATCCCAGGATAATTGTTCAGAGGTGCTTTGAAATGTCCCAGGATAAACTGTTAGTTCTTATCCCATGAACCTTTTTAGGATTTCTCCTGGGACAACAGGCATGGACATCTGAACTATTGCAGTTTCTCCCAGGAGAAAATGGTTTGTCCCAGGATAAATGCAACATCTGTTGTAGCCTAAGAACATGTCTGGCAGTACCACCAACTTCTGCTCCAGAAAAGAAACTGGCAACAAGGTTTCAAAATCTGCTTCCGTACAGCATGGGAGCCCTGACTCCTCCACTCCCTTGCATTTTCTATCTGTACAAACCATCAGAAAAAAAAATCCTCAGTCTTCATTCTGTTCAGGTCCAGGTTGTCAAGCCCTTACTCACATCAGTAAATGTGTGCCATATTAACTAAAGCACAAGTTAGCAACAAATAGACCACATGTACCTCTCACTAAATCTTTAGGTGGAAAATTCATTCTTCTAGCATAACATAGATTTCATAGACATTAGGGCTGGAAGGAACCTCGAGAAATCAAGTCCAGCCCCCTTCCCCAAGGGCAGGAAGTCGGCTACATCTGCAGTTATACCTCTGAACTCTTTGGCTTGTGCACCTGTTATAGAGTGGCCATGCACCCTCCTTCCTCCATTAGGGAATCTGCATTTTCTGCAAAGGTAGACTGTGAGTGCATATGATCCGTGTTGGCACTGGTGTTTCATAGTTTCATAGTTTCATAGATTTAGGGTCGGAAGGGACCTAGTAGATCTTCTAGCCCGACCCCCCGCCAGGGCGGGAGAACAACAAAACCCCAAAACAAAAACGGGACTCAAATGAGTCCAGCCAGGTAGGCATCCAGCCTCTTCTTAAAGACCCCCAGGGTAGGGGCCAGCACCACTTCCCTTGGAAGTTGGTTCCAGCTCCTAGCCGCCCTAACTGTGAAGTAGTTTTTGCGGATGTCCAATCTATACCTCCTCTCCATCAACTTGT
>NW_017729024.1:48148265-48153727 GCF_001723915.1 Gavialis gangeticus | reverse complement strand
TCACTCATAGAGCCATGCCAGGGGCCCTGCAATAACCCCAGCTAGCTCCCTCAACACCCTGGGGTGGAGAGCATCCGGACCCGCTGACTTGAACGCGTCCAGCCCCTCCAGAAGCTCTCTAACCCAGTCCTCCCCAACCTGAGGTCTGAAGGCGATCCCCTCGAGTCCGGCTTCTATCACAGCAGGGAAATCCCGGTCCCTGCACAAGAAAACGGAGGTGAAGAATTGGTTAAAGAGGTCCGCTTTCTCCTCTTGAAAGATTTGTGTTGATTTATGTTGATTTGTGTTGATTTATGCAGTTCTAGTATACCATGGAGACTAGCAGCTGAGGTTCTGGCATGGCTAAGTATAAGTTGGTGTGTGATTTCCAGGTGGTTCTCCCCTCCATATTCAGTTATGCAGGGGTGGTGATAATGATCATGATGTTCCATATTCTCTTGAGCATATATTATTAACCTTTTACAGAAGCAGGACATTGGCTACCATGTTCCCTCTGTTTTACTTGTGGCAGGTTAGGGTGTTATGTCTTGTGTCATGTCAGGGTTGACAGTAGTTTTGCCAATAGGTTAGACAATAGATTTGTATAGGATGACTTGAATAAGGATGATCCTGTCTCAGGCAGGACTTTGGACTAGATGACCTTTGTAGGTCTCTCCAGCCCTACACCTCTCTGTACAGTTCTATGAAATTTGCAGGATCGAACTGATAAAAGAGCTGGTTTGCATTCAAGGACCTGGACTGTTTTATTACTTGGTAGGATTTACAGTACAAATGAAAGCTGCAGTCTGTCTGCCTTTAGCCCAGGGTTGGGCAAACTATGGCCCTCATGCTGCATCTGGCCAGCCAGCTGATTGAATCTGGCCCACAGGCACCTACCAATTAATTGTATCTGACCCTGCCGGCAGCTTCCCGTGCTGTATTCTGCATGGGGCCAAGTCCCACCCACTCCTGCCTAGAGCAGCAACTGCTGTGCTCCAAGCCTCCCCTGCTGACACAGTTTCTGGCCAGGGTGGGGGCTGCTGCTGCTGCCACCATCACAGCAGCCCAGGGAACTGCTGAGCTCCTCCAGCCTCCAGCAACTCCTCCTCCTGTCCCTACTGCAGTGCTCAGGGCATCAGGTAGGGACGGGAAGCTACAGCATTGAGGGGAGCAGGGTGGGCTCTGCCTACAGCTCACTTTGGTCATGCTCATGCATGGCTGGGCATGGGCATGTATGGATGGAAAGGGGCATGAAGGAGCTTGGCTGCTCACAAAACCCCACTGGGCAGGCACAGGACAGGCAGCTGGGGTGGGAGCATCAGCAGGAGCCAGTGCAGTCCCATCAGACAGGGACGGGGCAGGCAGGTGGGGCAGGAGCAGCAGCAGGAACCAGCATACACTTGGTGCAGCCCTGCCAGATAGGCATACGGGATGGAAGCAGCAGCAGCAGGAGCCAGTGCAGGCTCTGCTGCAGGTGTGGGACAGAGACCAAGAGAGCTGGTGGTGCCAGACTCAGCTCCCTGTCCCCACTCCCCTCCCCTCTCCTAGGAGCTTCTCTTGCTGCCTGCTGGCGGCAGCTGCTTTTCTACCTGTGCAGTGCACTGTGAGCCAGGCAGGCAGCACTGAACTCCCTCCCACTCCCCTCTGCCTGCAGTGGGGGTGGGCTCAGGCATTTCACAAGTAGCAGGTGGGGGGGAAGCCCCCCACACATGCACACCCAACCCATCCATACCCCCTACCCCCCACCATACCCACACACACACCCAGCACTGTCTCATACACCCCACCATACTGCCACATGCCACCCACACCACCTACACTTCCCACAAATCCTCACATATGCTCACACCCCCCACCATCACCATACTTACACCCCATACACACCTACACCTCCCCACACATGCATCTACACTCCCTCATACACCCTACCCCTCCATACTGACAAACGCACCCAAGTCCCATACATCCCACACCTCCCACGCACATCCACATATACACCCTACACCCCCCCACACTGCACACACCCAAATCTTGCACACCACACGCATCAACCACATCCATACCCTTACACACTCTACCCATTCCCCACACATACCCACACTCCCCCAACCAAATACTCCCCTAACCACACACAACCCCTCCATGCAATATACAAGCAACCCTCCCCACCCAGGAGTACTTCCTGGGAAAGGGGAGAGACTTCCAGCAGCAAAGGTTAGGGGGCAGGACTTCCGGTCACAAGATGGTGGCCAGGGGGCGGGGCACCTGTCAAGGGGTGGGCATCCCTTGACGCCTCACCAAAACTTGTTAAGCAGCCCTTCAGCTAAAATAATTGCCACCCCTGTTTTAGCCCCTGCTGTATTATCTTCTGCTATATCTGGTTCCCCTGCCCCACTAACTTTTCCCTCCTTCCTGTCCCATTTCAGCACACACAAGGACTGCATCCACACATTCTCCCTAGCAACTAATCCCTCTACCACTCAGTACAGCTCATGCAGCTATTACACATAACTCCCTGGGCCTCCTGTCAGCTCTGTGGAAGCAGAAGTGAGGTTGTGTTGGTATGTACCTTTACTCTGTAGATTCTGGTTTTCAGAGGTTTTCAGTTTGCTGAACTAGACATTTTGGAAGGGCTGAAGACATCGCCAGGAAACCTTAACTGTGTAATCATGAAAATTTTTGTCACTGAAGGAGATAACAACCAGGCATGCAATAGGAGAAGTTACTTCCAAGTGATAAGCTTGTACCTTGTGCCACTGCTAGTTGTCCCCAGGGAACACCTATGTCATGTGCCCTCTGGCATGCAGCAACTTATCCCGGGGGGCAGTAGGGGAGGCTGGGGCCAGCACTGGGTTGGCCCCAGCAGCATTACCTGGGGTTCTGGGGGTCTCCTGGGGCTGCAGCAGTGGCAATTCTGCCATGCAGAGCCTGGCGGGCAGCCTCAGTGCAGCTTCAGGTGGCCCAGTTCCACTTCTGAGTGGTGCATGCTGCCCATGTGTGTGCCACTCCACTTTTTTTTTTCTCTGGAGTTTGTTTGTCCCCTGGATATCCAGGAATCAAAAACCATCCATACTGCTCCTTTGCAGCGCAGAGAACAAGTACACATGTGGTACGTGGTGCTGCAGACATGTCTGCAGCACCATGGCTGCACTCTTCTGGATGTGGACAAGGTGGCTTCTTTTTTGTCTCATGCCTTTTGCTGTTGCCCATATCTTACTCCACAGAAGGGGCAAAGAAAGGAGCTCATGGCCCCAAACAAGGTCAAGGCCCACAGGTTATAGCTTCCACATGAGAGGGAACCAGATGAAGGACTTGTATCCCAAGCAATTATAGGCCATCCAGAAGGAAAAATAAAATCAGCCATAGTAAAGTTTGTGGATGGAATTGCTGAGGCTGGGAATTAACACTGGAATCGCTATTAATAAAGAATTACAGGAGGATAATATGATTAAAGCTCATTGACATGGGTTATTAAAATTGATCCTGTAGAAGTAAATTGTCTTTTTCTGAGGAGATTACAACCTATTACCAGTGAATTAACAACTCACTAAATGTGATAAGACCCCAAATATAATTGTAAATGTGAAAATCATCACTGAGTGGTTCTGTTTTTAGCTGGTATCACATAGAGACTGGTATCTATGGCCATATATCATTTAACATTTTTGTCAGTGATTGGTGGGAGGGAAAACTTAAAATCATCAACAGTAAAGTTTGAACATAACACAAAAATTGGAGGCAAGGTAAATAATGAAGAGGAAATGTCATTAGTAGGATCTGTATTGCTTTGCAGTCTGGATGCAAGCAAACAGTGTGCTTTAACATGGCAAAATATCAAGTCATACATTTCAGAACAAAGAAGGTAGGCTGTGCTCACAGGAAGGGGAAGTGCCAACTCTATAAGAAACTTAAGTCCAAGTGATTAATCAGCTGAATATAAATTCCCAGTGTGCTTTAAGAAACAGTGGGGCTAATGAGATCCCTGGATGTATAAACAGGGGAATATTTAGTAGGAATAGGCAGATTAAGTTACTTCTGTATCTGGCAACAGTGTGACTGCTGCTGGAACACTGTGTTGCATTCTAGTGTCCATAATTCAAGAAGGGTCAGCATTAATTGGAGCAGAGCCCTGAGACTCATTCAGGATTGGAAAATATGCCTTAAAGTAAAATAATCTAGGCACTCAAGGTATTTAGCTCATCAGAGAGAAAGTTAAAGGGTGATTTGGCCATAGTCTAAATGCCTACATTGAAAACAAAACTTTAGTAATAGGCAGTAGGAATTATAACTAGACCCAATGTCTCGAGATAGGCATTCAGAAGGAAGGTGCAATGTTTAGGAAAATTAACCAACCAACATTTTTGGAGGGGAGGGAGTCTCCATCACTGGCAAATGTTCAGTCAAGAGTTGTTGCTTTTGCAAAGGATATATCTAGTTTAAACCAGTATTAGTTCAGGGAAGTTCTGTGACCAGTTTTACATGGGATGTCACTAGATTGTTTTCTTTTTGCTAAGGCAAAGTTTATATTTAGGTGAGCTATACTGAACTGGAGTTCCCTATGCTCAAATGCTGAGCCTGCTTCCCAGAAACAACTGCACAGGGCACTGACAGATGTGCAGCTTCCTGCTGTAATTCATGGCGCTTTACAATAAGCAGAAGTACCAACTATATTGTTGCCCTATGGGGTCAGGCCAACTCTCAGGATCTCAGTATTACACTGTTAGACAGGAGGGCATGGCACAATTGCACATATACAAACACACAAATCAATTAGGTACACACACACACACACACACACACACACACACACACACACACACTACTAACTCAGGCACATACACATCCAAACCAGCCTATGCACATGTATACCTGTCACCAATTCAAGCACATACACTATACACCCCAAAAGTTGGACAAAAATCAATTGTCCATACCCACACACTCAGTACACATACACAGATCACTAATTTGTATATCATGCACACAATGACATATATATATGCACACACTCACCAGTTCACACACATACAACCCACCTATGCATATACACAAGTAAGTCCCTAACTTAGATGGTACAGTGTGTATGTGTGTGCTTGGGGTACCTGGGATACTTGGGGGAGAGTTAAGGTGAGAGAGAGTTAAAGTGTAGGGAGTGAAAGTTGCCAGAACCAGGATTAGAACTGGTAGACTACAGAAAAGCTAGCTGAGGAACTGAGGCTTAGGGTTTACTTAAGGTAGATTGGGGCTGGAAACTGAGGCAGACAGCTGAGATATTGGGGGGGGCAGATAAGTGGTGGCAAGGAGGAGACAGTCAGGAAAGAAACTGAGGCAGAAACCTGGCTGCTCAGGGGAAAAGGAAAAGGCAGTAGGAATAAGACAGTGGCAAAGAAACGGGGGTTGGAGGCAGAGACGAGCTCAGGACAGGTGTTGGAGGTGGCCAGTGAGCCAGAAGCAATAGGGGAAGAAATGAGACAGAAATTAGA